>NC_073359.2:8050000-9250000 GCF_027580225.2 Misgurnus anguillicaudatus | reverse complement strand
AAAATGTCATAAAACTAGGGCCCCCGGCACAATCTCGCGGCCCCCAGTTTGAAAACGACTGATATAGATCATCGATTTACAACAATGCGAAGTCATTTCAGGTTTCTTCTATGCTATTAAGTTTAGCATAGCAAGTTTTGCATGCAGAGACTTTCTCTGGGTGGGTGGACTGAGGTCAATACAGGGCCTGTAGGAAGTGATTTCATCAGTGAAAAGATGTCAGCTTGTTTTCCTTTTATCTTTTCCTGTTGTGTTCTGATAGGAACTTCCTCTCCAATGGGGGGTGGAAGTAAGTGTCACTCTCCAATCCACCCACATCACAAAGGGAAATGTCCATCACACCCGACCGGCCCGACGATCCGTTTCTGCACCAGGGTGAGGAGGTGGGACCAGATGAGATGAGCAGACCACAGATTCCCATGAGTGATGAATAATTAAAACTCTGTCTCCGTACCGACGACACTAGGATGACCATTTCAATTTGTCTTTTTTATCTCCACTACCATTCACAAAATCTTGGCATTCTGGACACTGTCACTAAAGCAATTCCATTGAATGGACTGTACATTGCTTTGGATAAAAATGCATAAATGTAATGGTTTTCTTTCTCCCATTTATGGAGTTATTTTGGACATCATCTCATTTTGCGTTCCTTAGAGAAAAAAATCATTTTTGTGTGACCCATGCCTTTGAAAGACAAAGTTGAACATGGAAAAAGTCCTCACATCTGTACAGAAGCCTCCCTCAATGGGCTTTCATGATCTAAGCCGCCGATGTTTGCGGTCTTTCTTCTTCCTGTAGAGTTAGTCACAAAAGCTCAGGTGGCCGTACCACAGTGACATAACAGCTCTTTGCCTCTCTTCCTCTCTTTGCTGATAGATTAGTTGGAGCAAGTGTCCTGCTGGCGATGCCCCCCAATCCACAGGAAAGCTCATCGGCTGCGGTGTCTAATGAGGATGTGAGCTGTGGCGATGGCATATTAACGTTCAGGTCCCAGATGGACGGGGAGAATAAAAGACAACATGGCGATGATTCAATACGAATTGTTTTGGGTGAAACAATGGTTTCTGCGACTGGCCGTTCAAAGAGTGTGGGAGAGGTGAGCGAATCTGCACTCTGAGGTTTGAAATATTCGTCATTGTTTTTCTACTAACCACATTTTTATTTTGGTGTATTGTCAGTGGGATTTTAGGTTCAGGACGTTCAAAGTGTCTTTGTACTGAATTTGTTCCTATATCTCAACGAACAATAAGAACAAACAAAACAATAAAAATTCACTAAAATTTCTAAATGAAAAGTCTTCACGCTAGCTAGTATACATTTTTTGGGAGGCAGACCAGGCAACATTGTAGATCATTTTGACATTTGAAGAGTTTGGTTCCAAAACGCAATAAATCCATTTTGACTCATTTCGATAAAAAACGTGTTTTCAAGAAAGTGACAAGATGAAAAACACTATTTTCTGTTACAAACTTTCACATAGCATCTTAAAGTTCTATTAACATTAAAAATACAAATCCATAATTTAATTTCAAAGATTTATTATAAAAATTGATTATTTTTTCCGCAATATTAAATAAAGGTTTTTTTCAAAATGCTATAAATCTATTGAATGAATATATAAATGTGCATTCATCTTTGCCATGTTATTTTTATTTAGTTGATTAGTGGTATACACTGATTAAAAAAAACTTTAATGCCATTAATCAAAACACTTACTTTGTCATATTAAGAACACTGTCATTACTGCTGTCATCCTTAAGACATCGTCGCTGAACTTTTTTAACACCGATCAGCTATAAAATGTTTTGGTCCTGCTCGATTTTCGTTGGCTTTGAGTAAAATGATCGAAAGTTTTTCATAAGATCCCCTGGGGTCAATTTGTTAGCATGACAGAAGCTTGATGCTGTCGAGTGAGAACAAGCAACAGCCGGCATTTTTCCTTCGCATGAGTGCCACTTGCGTAAGTTATTGATTTTGATGGCTTTCGTTTCTTCCCTGCCACAGAAAACCACCACAGGTATTTGTTTGTTGTTGATCACAAAGTACAAAGTAGATCTGAAAAACTAGGATTCTGTGTGTATTCAAAGTGTTTAGCTGCGCCATTATGGTTTACAATGTGTTGAATGGTGCACTGTGATTGGTTGAGTGGATTTATTTCATTTTGCAGAAAAGGAGGACTGGCGTTTATCGCGTTTTGAAAAAAAGGGAGAAAAGATGACAAAATAACATGGCAGATATCGGATTTTGCGTAAAATTAATAATGTACTTTTTAATACTGAACTAATCCAATACTGAATTTGGTGGTAACAATTTTTTTTAAATGGCATTTATCACGTTTTGGAACCAAATTCTTTATTTGCACTTCCAGGATATTTAAAGGTAAACTGTGTAACTTTTAAGAGGATCTCTTGACAGAAATGCAATATAATTTACTTATACCATAGGGCTGTTGTTGAATGCTTTATTCTGATTGGTTGAGGAATGTTCCATGGGTATGCATTATATTTTCGAAAAAACGCACATGTGACCTGTCAAATGCCTTTAAAAAACCACCACAACAATGTATTAGTAATGTCTGTGGTAACCGTCAGTGTTGTGGGTAACGCATTACTTTATAAATGTACACATTAATATTTCAGTTACTTTTAAAAAAGTAATGCGAGTTAATTTTCAGTTTAATTAATTTGTTTTATAAAAATTGTTTATTGAATTAAACTGAACGTATTCATGTAAAATTACGCACTCTGAGTGGGAACAGTTTGAATCAGAAACGGAGACAGGAGGCCAGAGCTTAACATTTTTTGCGATGGAAATACGCAATTTCTGAATGCAGAACTTCGCACAGTCATAAAAAACACCTGCAGGGCCTGAAAGAGATCAAGCCTCAGCCAAGGAAGCAAAAGTAACGCAAAAGTAAAACGTAAGTACGTTTAAAAGTAAAATAATTATTACTTTCCATGGAAAGTACCTAAGTAATGCAATTAGTTACTTTTTTGGAGAGTAACTTAATATTTTAATGCATTATTTAAAAGTAACTTGTAAGTGGAATAATTGACTCCGGTCTTTTGAATTCTTTTAAAATAATGCACATCATTGCACACACCTTGGATCTGCATTATTTTTAAATAATTCAACGGCCTGTCGTCAATTATTCCTTACATATTTACCAACGTTTTTTTACCAAAATATACCAACTATATTTTCAGTGGTGTATGAAGACCTTAGATAATGAACTGCCATTTTAATCTACATACGCCGCGGGTCCCCTTACATGGATGTCGCCATTTCACGTTGCCATGTTTCTACAGTACCCCTAAAACGACAAACACACCACGATTCGTCACTATGTTGTCTAGGACGACTTGTTTGTTCTGTGGTGTCTACCGTAGGTTCTTTATGCGCTCCGAAAGGGAGGGGTGAGAGCTGAACTGAGACTTTGGTTGCGATTTGCAATCTCACCATTAGATGTCGCTAAAATCTACACCATGCACTATTTAATACTGCCTGTATTATACTGTAAATTATGACCATATTATGAGTGAACCCCCCCCCCCACAGGGCTCCAGACTGCCACCAAATGGGGGCATTTTGCCACCAGAATTTGAGAGTGTGCCACTGAATTTTACATCCAGTTGCACATGTGCGACCATACAGTGGAAATTAGTAGAAATGTGAATATTTGGATAGCATGTTGATTTACAGAGTGTGCACCCAAATTTTCTGGTTGCGCCCCTAAAATTTTCAGTTGGGGGCCACTGTGCTCCTAGTGAAAAAAGTTAGTCTGGAGCCCTGCCTTAAATACATTGCTCTTCTTCAACAGTGTGCAACAGGCGGTGAAAAAAAGAGATGTATCCTTGAATGCAATGTAAGTCGCTTGGGATAAAATTGTCTGCCAAATGCACAAATGTGAATGTCAGAAAGCCAGAAAATATTTAGCTGCTGAACTCAAGATACCGTGCCATACAATACAATAAAGTACATAGAAAATCCTGTGACCCGCTCTGCATCTTTGGCAATGACCCCAAGGTTTAAAACCACTGCACTGAAGCTTATTGAGGCATAACTGGCAAAGCCCAAAATTGTCATCTCTCATTTTGCTGTTGAAGTTCCGTTCCTCTCTTCCAAATCATTTTCAGTTTCATGTTCTTTCTTTTGGCACACAGACTGTATAATTAACTTTGACTGAGACAAGCTTGACCTCTCGTGTGGCCAGGCAAGAAGCACTGACAGCGCTTTGCAGGTGTAAAGTAAAACAGGAACCACTCCACAGCAGCAACTCGGCCGGTGTATCCAAAGCCTGCGAGTCAGGAGATCCCCATGGGACTGAAGATCTCCTGTGTGTGCGCCAGGGAGAGACACAACTAAGCACGAGGTCCTGTGGCTGACAACAGCTACCTTGCCAGGATGTGTAACCTCACCCGGCCAAAACAGGAAGCCTTGCCACTCACTTAATGATTGACACGCTGGCGGAAGTCCATAAAGGTTTCAGAACGGCTGTAGTTCGTGTTCAAGGGTTGTGACTTCAAGGGCCACCTGGTACAGTGTGTTAGGGTTAGAGGGCTCTTGTTACACATCAGATCATTGCCTGTTGCCATTCCTCCTCTGGGGTGAGGATATTGGTGACTCTGGTCGGGTCCAGAGAATGCCGTGATAAACCAAAAATTACTTTCACAAAAAAATTACAAATAAACACTATAAACTGAATAGAGAAGATATAGGATAAAAGATTACCCAACTAAATTAAATTGTATTTGTCATAAATAGATATTTTATATTAGCTTCTCATACATTAATTTATATTATAAAGATAATTTATCTTTCAGGACAAGGTGTGCAATACACTGTCAAAACAGCTGTCACTGAGGCAGTGCCCTTTAAAAAAAGGTCCTAATATGTACCATTTACCTATACACAATTGTACCTTTTCTGTCACTGGGGTACCCTAATGGTGCTTTTCCATTGCATATTACCCACTGGTTTAGTTTGGGTCAGTCGGGTCAGCTTACACCTCGGGCGCGGTTCCAAACGACCCGAGCTGATACCAAAACGCGACACGAAAACCCTGTAGTTCACTGATTGGTCTGAGAGAATCGTCAATATCAGCGTCATCGCTATAATGTAAAAGATTAGCTTTACCTTCATGCTAGCTGGTGCTGTTTTGTGTAAACATGTTGTCATCTGTGCTTTGCTGTAAGTTCCCAAACTCCCTTTTAGCGATGAAAAACATCCACAGGTTGATAGTCAGGAACACCGTAACGTTTTTTCCAGCCTTGCAGTTTGTGGCGGCACATTCGCGACGCGCACATCCGCATATATGCTTAAATGCAACTTAAATGAGGCTCAGCTGAGCGCGTCGACTGATGCCAAGGGTATTTATACAGAAACTGTCATGTGAGACAGAGGTAGCGATCTGCAAACATGGTCAATTTTTATTTTGTGGCGGACTGAGAAATAAATGAATGTATGGGAATGTACAACAACGCTCTCACTTGTATGATGTCACAGCAGTAGGCAGCGCAAATATAACGACACGCCTACAATCCCTCTCACTGTGAAGTGATACTAAACTCGATGGAAAAGTTTACCAAGCCAAACTGAGGTAAGCTGACCTGACCTAAACCATGGGGTACTATCCAATGGAAATGTGCCATAAGGGTCTGTGTTGTACCTTTATAGGTATACTAAACATAATACAATGTGGTGGTACCTTTTTGGGTACATTACTTTATCTTAAAGGATAACTCAACTTTCATAAAAAATTCTCATAATTTACTCAGACCCATGTAATTCAAAACGTTAATGTCTTTCTTTGTTCATTCGAGAAGAAATTAAGTTTTTAAGTAAAACATTCCAGGATTTTTCTCTAATTTCGACGGTCCAATTTAATAATACAGTACGTAAGGTTGCGCTGGAGCATCACACGGCCAGTGCAAAACAAGAAGTTGTGGGTTAAAAGTACATATGTTTATATTTTTTGGCGAAAATGACGATCTTTCACTAGATAAGACCCTTATGTCTCGTTTGGGATTGTTTACAGTCTTTTGAAGCTGAAACACCAGTGGCTTTGCTGTCATGATTATTAAACATTACCCCTCGAACCACCCCAATTTAACCCCTGCTCTTTAGTACCAATATGTACCTTTGACTTACTAATATGCACCCTTTAGATACAAAGTAGGGATGCGCTGATCGATGGATTGCAGATCGCTACTCGCTAAATTTGCCGATCTCATTAACCTTTTGTCATCATAGGGCTCCTGAATGCCCATTTTTAGGCAGTGCAAGCGTTTTTATAACCCGTTGCTTTTTTTGCAATCAATTTATTTAACTACATTTAAACAAAATGTATTATTTTATTTTTCTATTTTTTAATGTAGGTTAAATAAATTGATTGCAACCACTTACCTAAAAAAAAAAAATGGAGTAAATTTAATGATTTTTTTTCAGTGTATGTTTCACGTGCAGATTTGGATTTCTCTCTTTGCCTTTACACAGATATGTTTATTTTCTGAAGACGCGCTCGTCTTCACATCCCCATCAAACAGCGTATACAACACATATATATCTTGAACAATTGCATCCTCATGCCGAAAGTTTATTATTTGCATGCATTTTAAAGTTTTGACCATTTAAACTTTCATTTTCCTCACAGCTGCTCACGTCTGCGTACACCTGACGCGCACACACACAGCTGTCAGTCATCAGCGCACATGAACATAGCGAGATCTCTCATGTCTTAAAGCTACAGTATCCTAATAAAATAACCCTCTGCTCTTGACTGAATAACTGTTGTACTTTATACAAATGCGTGTATATTTAATTCATTCAGTAAAGACTGTGAAGTGTTTTATTTTCAATACTTTTAACCAGTGTTGGGGGTGACGCATTACTTTTTAAATGTACACATTAATATAGGAGTTACTTTTTTAAAAAGTAATGCAAGTTACTTTTTAGTTTTATTAATTTGATTAAAAAATAAGTACTGAACTTAACGTAGTCACATTATGCACTCTATGCGTACACGCCTGTATGGGAACAGTTTGAGTCCGAAACTGAGATGGCAGGCCAGAGCTCGACATTTTTGTGATGAAATATGCCATTTCTGAATGCAAAACTTTTCAGTTATAAAAAACACCTGCAAGGCCTGAAAGAGATCAACACTTAGCCAAGAAAAAGTAACGCACAAGTAACTAAAAAGGAATGTAAGCATTACCTACTTCCATGAAAAGTAACGCAATTAGTAACTTTTTTGGGAGTAACTTAATATTGTAATGCATTACTTTTAAAAGTAACTTTCCCTAACACTGCTTTTAACAGACATACGCCTTTTTAAATGCATATTAAATTCCTCTTTGCAAAAAAAAGAATTTTTTTTGTGCTTATTTATTTGATTCTCTATTAAAACAATAATGAACCTAATTTCTGCAACATCTGTGGTATTACTTTATCTAGAAATTTTTTTAACAGTTATAGTCATCTAAGAGCTTGCATATCAGCTTGAAGAATCTGTATCTGCATTGGTATCGGCCGATCACGAAGACATACTCAGTTAAGGCGGCAAAAATCCTGATCGGAGCATCCCTAGTGACTGACAGCTAAGGATCGACACATAAAATTGTAAAACCTAATAAGTTAACAACAGCTCACTAACCTAAGATTAACATTTACTCTACAGTTTCTACATTTAAGGTATACAATTTTATTGTATTCCCTGGAAATCAAACCCATGACCGTGTGCAGTGCTAACACAGTGCTCTATAAGTTGAGTTACAGTAATGCTGTAAACACAATGACAGCAGTAATGTTTACTTTAGCAGCTTGAAGGAACACCAAAGAGAAAGGTTTTCAGAGTCAATTGGGATCAACGAGTATGACCACAAAATGGGGGTAAACAGACCGACACTACACAGATGAAAGTGATCATGGCTCTTGCATTATGGGATGCATCACAGTGTGACACAATCCTGTTACATACCATACAGGCAATTATCAATACGGTTCAACTTTCTCCCCATGTTTCTCTAGAGGAAACCTCTGCGTATGCAGCCCTTGCCTGTGACCCTGACAGGGATGAGATGCCTTGTGCTACACTTCAAATTGGTTCACACCTGTGGACATTTTCAAATGTGAATTAAATAGTTTATACTGCAGTTTACATTTCGGTTTCCACAGAGCCAAAACAAAGGACAAGCAATGCTAACAAAAAGAAATTTTGCTTTGCAGACATGGACCACCCAAAACCCAACATAAAGTTACTCTGATAAGAGTATCCTGGTGGGCTTTAAGAGATACGGAGATCCTTTTAATGGTGGCCACCAGAGGGCTGCTATCTTTGAGGATCACTGTGCCATCACTAAATATAACTTGTAAGTTGTTATGTTTTTGAAGAATTTAGAAATATAAAACTCCTATCTCTTATCGATTTTAACAGATTTACAAAAAATAAATTGGAACAAGATGGTGCCATAAACAACTTTTTTAGTTGTAGCACACTAGCATAGATGTTTTTAAAATAGCATCTAGTAACAAGTTACTTTTTCCTACATGTAGCAGTTTTTTGAGACAATTTTTAAATACTATAGCAGGGGTCTCCAACCTTTTTGTGAGCAAGGTCTACCACAATGGATAAAACAATCTGGAGGGCTACTTTTTGATAAAGGCATATTCTACAAATTTTTTTTTGTTTTACTTATTTTATTTTACTTGTTGATATGTTTTCTCATTGTTTAAAATGTTAACAAACATAAACGAAGCCAAGCTAGTATAAAAAATATGTAATAAATAAATATTACAATTGCATATTGTTGGAGACCACTTTCCTATAGTATCTGAACTGTAAATGGGGAGTGATGCAGGGTTCACACCAGACGCAGTAGAGGCGGCAAGCACGAGTAATTTACGTGTTAAGTCAATGCAAAGACGCGATTAGGCATCCTGCGGCGCAAACGGCGCGGTATGCACTGCGTGAATTGAGTGTTGCCGCGGGAAACGCGCAAGTTGAAAAATCCGAACTTCGCCGGATTTCTGTGTCGCGTTAACCAATCAGGACCTTTCTGTAGTAGTGACGTGAATACAGTAAGCTAGCGGTGTCTCAGCGGAGTTGCAGAAGCCCCTCCCATGATGCGAATTTCCGCATAAATGTCTCGAATGACAAGAATTTAACACGCGAATGAAGCGAGTAAACTCAAATGTTCACGCTTTCAACTACGAGCGAATACACGTTTTTGCCGCCTCTACCGTGGCTGATGTGAATGCACCATAATGCTACGTACAAATGCGAGGCATCACGTTACTCGCTCTAGTTTACTCGCAGGATTTAACTTCGTGTCATGCAAATTTTCCGCTCAAGTTGAATATTTTCAGCTTGGCGAATAGCGCGTTTTCGCGGCAAATGCGCCGACCATATTGAGTTATTCGCAACGCCCCACGCGAGGACGCGTCTAATCGTGTCTTTGCATTGACTATGTATGTAATCTACTCGAACAAATCGTTGAACTCGCATCTGGTGTGAACCCACAGTAAGAATTATTCAATTATTTACATGGCTATAATTTGCTTTTTATGTTTTATTTATTTATTTTAATATATATATATATATATATATATATATATATATATATATATATATATATATATATATATATATATATATATATATATATATATATATATATATATATTTTTTTTTTTTTTTTTTTCATATTATTTACAATATACTGCTTGGTTTTTTGTTAAAGCGTAACTAAACCCCTGGTCAGAGCCTGACTCCACCCACTGGCAATATTTGAAAATGCGAGAAAAGTGGGCAGATCCCAACGGAGATAGAGGGGACGAACTAAGCTCGTACCAAGTGTGTGGTGAGATCGTAACAAGGGCGTGGGGAGCTTGAACCTGCTTACGTCAAGAGTTACTTTTTGGACCCAACATCCAATAGGAAAATTCAACTGCAGTAGCCACCGTTCAACCTGAAGAGGGCAGCACTCAGACGTTTACACCATATATTGTAGTATTGAAACACTTAATATCCAAATGTCAAAAAACTGGCTAAAATCAATCCACAGCACTAATAAAGCATAATTCTTACATATCATTAACTAAAAAAAGTTGGTTTAGGGTTTAGTTACTCTTTAAGGTCTATCATTGATAGAATGTTAATGCCTTTTTGTTATTCAAAATGATTCAAGAAAAAAAATTCTGTGACGTGGCTAGTTTTAGTAAATTTGTTCATTCAGATGGATTTTTTTAAATGAACTGTTAAATGCATGTATTTTTCTCATTTGTAGCTAAATTAAAATATGCATCTCCATTATGATATTTTTTATTAGCTTTACTTAGCATAAATGTATGAGTTTACGTTTGCTGACGAAATAATTTGCTTTAATAATTTTGTTTTTAGAGATCAATTCATATTGTTGAGCTCAGATGAAGGTTTAGGCATCACTGTTGTGTCATTGTGATGGAAACAAAATTGATTTTCTTTTCAGATGTCAAATAACCTTCAGGCCAAAATGAAACCTTATTGATAAATGAGTGCAGAGCTGGCGTGAGGTCTTACCTGTCCAGACAGCTGGACACCCATATCAGGACAATGGGTGTCTTCATTCAGGTTGTCATGGACACAGAGGAGAGACAGATGTCCTGTGAAATCACATGGCATTATTAAACAATTAATCAGTTAGTCTTAGATTAAACCAAAACTCAAGGCAACAAATGACGATATGGTCCCGAATACACCATTTTTCAACCAAAACAAAGCCTATTGCTCACTGTTTTATATTCTTTGCTGTCAACACTCAAAAAGCTTGCATTAAATGGGCAAATGATATCAAAAATGCCAACTATTATGCTTACTGTAGTGATAAAAGAAATGTTGGCATGCTGCCGGGTGCCGTTCACAAAATGTACAAAACAAGGCCTTTCACTGAAGCTAAATGACAACTATCGCACGAGCTAATATTTCACCGCACCTCAATATAGAAAAGGCTATATTTTTAAAACCTTTAACAAACTCCCTTAGAAAAAAAAGACACACAAGACATCTTTGGCGTAAATTCCTCAAATTTATGGGCGACTCATGTTTAGGTGCCATGATAGAAGAGTAGGGATGAGAGCAATCTCTGATTCCTATCTCAGAGGGCTCAGTCCCCAATCGGTGGGGTTCTTCACGTGCCCATAAATCTGTCATAAACTCTGAATTTGTATTGACTTTAAGCGAGCCTGCGAGCGGCATGCCCTGAATACATACAGGACTGAAAAAAACAGAGACTTGTTGCTTTGTCCATTAGGGGTGATCCTGCCTGTATTAGCTTTGTTGTGATTATTGTTTTCTACATAAAATCATATAATCTAAAGAACATATATATATATATATATATATATATATATATATATATATATATATATATATATATATATATATATATATATATAAATATATATATATATATATATATATATATATATATATATATAACCTTTATATATTTTATATTGACTGACTAAGGTTATGTCAAAGATTAAAATTAAACTTTGATACTCAATCTCATAATAAGACTTTAACCTAGATTTCACAGCAAGGGTCACATTAACAGTGAAAAATAAAATAAAATAATTTGTATAAAAATATGATTTTTTATTTTGTATTGCTATTTTGTATTTAAAAAAAATTTCTGAATAGATATTCCCAAACTGATCTGGTCTAAAAACATCTGGCCAAAGGACTACAGTTAAATAGCCGGCTGGCTAACACTGGCACATTTACAGAAATGTTGATTAATGTGTGTTGTCCTTTATAAATAAAAAAAACAAATGAATAAAAAATAACGAACCTCTGGCTATAATTTTATCCCCCCAAAGTATAGCGAAGTTAACCACACACACACATACACAAACACACACAAACACATAGGCAGAACTGCCATGGTCAGTAAGTGCCCCGTGTCAGGATTAATCTCCTGCAGAAGAGGGGCGGGCCGCGGCAGCCAGAACTCATTTGGTGTGTTGCCATGAAATGACTGCCCATCAGAAATATCTTCATCTATCTCTGTCTCATCTACATGGGTGGATATGGAAGGATGAAGGGATGAAAGGGGAGAGGGAGGGTGAAAGGGGCGTCCGGAGGAGAGAGGTCAGCTCATTGAAGAAGTCCATCATTCTGACATATCAGGTGTCAGGCTGAATGTGTGCTCTAGATAGTCGGCTTGATGCTCCATGTTGCTTAAAATTACAATTCGGTGTGATATGGCACAACCCTTGGCAATAAAAAGCAGTAATGTGAAAGTCACAGCGACCTTAAAGGTTTATTCCAAAAAATCTAGATAATTTACTCACCACCATGTCATCCAAAACGTTGATGTCTTTCTTTGTTCAGTCGAGAAGAAATTACGTTTTTTGATGAAGACATGCCAGGATTTTTCTCATTTTAATAGACTTTATTGGACCCCAATTGCAGCTTTAACCCGTGAGCGGGACACCTAAGGTTACTTCAATATTTTTCTTGTAAATGTTAAACTATTACGACAAACTATATATTGTTGGAATGGTCTACACTGAAAAAAATGATTCATTGAATTTAATAAAAATTTTTAAGGTAAGTGGTTGCAATCAATTTATTTAAGCTACATTTAAACAAAAAAGATTAGTAACTTAAAATAAAATATAAAATTTTTGTTTAAATGTAGCTTAAATAAATTGATTGCAACCACCTACCTTAAAAAAATTGATTAAATTCAATGAATCATTTTTTTCAGTGTAAGAATGTAGTTTTTATATTTCAAAACCTTTTAGCAGTAATAATAATGCAGTAACTGTAATTTATTAATTTGTGACAATTAATTAATTTGTGACAAATAGTATGCAGCAAACCTCACAGCAAACAAACACAAACCTCAGTGATTTTGATAATTTTATGTATTAAAAATAATACTATATTGCATTTTTTATTTATTAAAAATAAATGTAAACCGCTAAAAAAAATGATATTTTCACCTCCAGACACTTCCGTAAAAAACATTAAAGTGTCTTCGTTAAAGGAACAGTATGTAAGAATTTTATATCAATTAATCATAAAATGGCCCTGATATGTCACTAGACATTAAGAAATAATTTTCTTTTAAATACTTATATCACTGACAACAGTGGTCCGGCCAGAATATTGACATTTAAAAAGTGGATTTGCAGTTCTCAACTGATGTTAATGTTGTCATGTTGTGTATTGGCCACCAGTTGTGTGATTGCAGTACCAGTTTTAGCCACAAGTTTTGTGATTGCATACCAATTTTGGCCACAATCCTACATACTGTTCCTTTAAAACAAGACCAAATTAGGCTTCTAGACAAAAAAATGCCAGAGTTATATTCATTTGAAGGTGTGCATCACCTCACCACCACCCCACTCAAAAAGGGCTGCGCCCGTTAAAGGGTTAAACGATCCCAACCAAGGCATAAAAGTCTTATCTAGCGATTGCCATTTTTGGGAAGAAAATAAAAAATATGTACTTTTAAACCACAACTTCTCATCTTGCACGTAATGCGTCATGACGTCGAAAGGTCACGTGTTACATATGTGAAAAACACATTTGCGGACCATGTTAAACAATAAACTAACATAAAGACATTAATTAGTATAATTTCACATACAACAACGTCAGAACGATCCTCTTCTCCACACTTGTAAACACTGGGGTGGTAGTTTCGCATACATCATGCTTGACCTTTCGACGTCATGACGCATTACGTGAGGTCGCGCTGGCGCATCACATGGCTAGTGCAAGACGAGAAGTTGTGTTTTTTTTTCTTGCCGAAAATGACAATCGTTTCACTAGATAAGACCCTTATACCTTGTTTGGGTTCGTTTAGAGCCCTTTAAAGCTGTGTAGAAATGGCATTTAAACTGTAAAAAGTGTTGGGGTCCAATAATGTCTATTAAAGGATTAGTCAATATTCTTAGGAAAAAATCCAGATAATTTGCTCACCACCATGTTATCCAAAATTATGTCTTTTTTTGTTCAGTCGAGAAGAAATTATGTTTTTTGAGGAAAACATTCCAGGATTTTTCTCATTTTAATGGACTTGAATAGACACCAACACGTAACAGTTTTTATGCAGTTTAAAATTGCAGTTTCAAAGGACTCTAAACAATCCCAAATGAGGCATAAGGGTCTTGTCTAGCGGAACGATTGTCATTTTTGACAGGAAAAATAAAAAATATGCACTTTTAAATATGCACGAAGGTCACGCGTTACATATATGAAACGCACATTTGCGGACCATTTTAAACAATAAACTGACACAAAGACATTAATTTGTATAATTCGACATACAACAATGTCGGAACGGTCCTCTTTCTCCACACTTGTAAACACTGGGGCGGAGTTTCGAATACGTCATCCGTGACCTCTTAACGTGATGACGTATTACGTGAGATTGCGTTGGCACATCACAGGACTGGAAATAGACGAGAAGTTGTGGTTTAAAAGTGCATATTTTTTTATTCCTCTTGCCAAAAATGACAATCGTCTTGCCAGACAAGACCCTTATGCCTCGTTTGAAATCGTTTAGATTCCTTTGAAACTGCAATTTTAAACTGCATTACAACTGTTAAGTATTGGGGTCCATTAAAGTCCATTAAAATGAGACAAATCTTGGAATGTTTTCCTCACATAACACAATTTCTTCTCGACTGAACAAAGAAAGACATCGACATTTTCGATGACATGGTCGTGAGTAAATTATCTGGATTTTTTTTAAGAAAATGGACTAATCCTTTAAATTCAGAAAAGTCCTGGTATGTTTTTCTTAAAAAAACTTAATTTCTTCTCGACTGAACAAAGAAAGACATCAACATTTAAAGACATGGGGGTTGTCGGAGCTGATGCTTTCGCACTTTCAGTGACCCGAGTTCGATTCCCGACTTGTGGTCATTTGCCGATCCAATACCCCTGTCCTCTGTACTTTCCTGTCCTCTCTTAAACTCACTGTTAAATAAAAACAAAAACTGGCCAAAAAATATAACTTAAAAAAAGAAGACATGTGAGTTAGTAAATTATTGGGATTTGTTTTTTAAGAAAGTGGAGTAATCTTTTAAGTTTGCTCAGAAGGTAATATTTTTCCATAATATCTGTAACCTATTTTCCTGTACCATTATATTATTCTGTACCCAGAACTGAAAGTAACTACCCATGTTCGACAAATGTTTTTATGCCATCTTTTTTTTGAAAACGCATGATTAATTTTCAGTAGAAACAGGTCTTGGATCTACATGTTAAAAGCCTGAAGGTTTCAACGCTGGCTCAGATCTCAAAGAAGTCTTGATGAAACCGTACCAGCTAAGGTAAACAGCGTTTAAAAAGTGTAAAACCCAAAGGTGGATTTGATTTTGGGTCCATCTGTTCACTTCATTGTGCTCAAGCAGATGTAAAGACATCCGAGCACAAGAGTATAAAATACTCACATAAGCTTATGGAACATTTTTTCTGCTGTTTCTTATTTTATCTATTCATCCTCCGTGTACTTTATTGCACACTTAACCTTATAACAACCTTTAAATGTGACTATGTTTGCAATATAATGTGGCCTGAATTTAGTATTGAGTATAAAGCACATATGTATTACCTTACACTGCAAAAATGATTTTCAAGTAGAATTGTTCTTAGTATTTTCTAAGATGCTTTTTCTTGATGAGCAAAACGACCCAAGAAAAATAAGTCTAGTATTTAGACCAAAAATATCAAATTTAAAGGTGCAGTGTGTAATTTTTAGGATGATCTCTTAAAAGAAATGCAAAATAATATACAAAACGATATAATCAGGGGTGTATAAAGACCTTTTATAATGAACCGTTATGTTTTTATAACCTTAGAATGAGACATTTTTATCTACATACACCGAGGGTCCCCTTACACGGAGGTCGCCATTTTGTGCCACCTTGTTTCTACAGAAGCCCTTAACGGACAAACTTTTTTACTAAGTTGTCTCCGACAATGAAATGTTTGTCCGGTGGTGGCTATCGTAGCTTCTTTACGCGTTTTAAAAGCGAGAGTTGGGCATTGGGTTGAGCCGCTGGTTGCAATTTGCAACTTTACCACTAGATGCCGCTAAAATTTACACACTGAACCTTTAAGTGATTTTGTGCATAAAACAAGCAAAAAAATCTGCCAATGGGGTAAGTAAAAAAATCTTAAAGATTTTTCTCAAACACTAAATTCAAGAAAAATTTGCTTATCCCATAGGCAGATTTTTTTTGCTTGTTTTATGCACAAAATCACTTAAATTTGACATTTTTTGGTCCAAAAACTAGACTTATTTTCTTGGGTCGTTTTGCTCAACAAGAAAAAGCATCTTAATTTAAGAATTTTTAGATATTTTTACTGAAGACAAGACAAAAATACTAAGAACATTTTTTCTTGGAAATAATTTTTTGCAGTGTAAAATCTGATAGGATGAAGAATAGCTTCAAAGCTATTGTTAAATTCACAAAGTCCAAAGTCCAAGTCTAAATGGCCGGTGATGCTACTGTGGTAAAAATTGGTTTGCTTCTTTATTAATCAATTATAGAAAATTATAAAGACGTGATCATAAAAAATGATCTTGGCCTTGCGTTTAGGTGACACAAATGGTGATCTATGCCCATTTTGGCATTCTTTGCCAAATTTATCGACCTTAAAAGTTAAACTAATGTATTCAAGAATTTCAAAATACATTCAGAGCTGTCAGGAAGTTTTAACTTTCTGGTAAAATCTCACCATGCCGTGTCGGTCGGCCCTCTCCGTTCTCGATCTTTGAGAGAAGCCAGGCACTGCAGGATAATCACAGTTTAATAGGTGCAAATATTAAAAGCAGGAGCTGAAAAACCAGATCCTCTTTCCTATTGCTATCCCCTAGTGTGACCCAGAAAAACGCTAGCACATGGGTCCATAAGATATCGGTAATTTCATGACATATCAATTAACGAGGCTTTTCTATTGACGTCCGTTTGGTGTTTGCGTTGGAATGCAGGGACTTCCATCCAAATCTGAAAACCGTACAAGCAAAACAATTCACACTTACTTCAAGTTCGAGTTTCAGAGAAAACGAACACAGGATTGTGAAGCTTATGCAGTGCAACTTCATTGGCAGGTTCGAAAAGCGGTCAGAGAGTGAGTTGATAAGTCCAAAACTAATTGCATAGACAATGCGTACAGGTTCATTTTTAATGTAGCAGAGATAAAGTTGTGAGTGAGTGCATTCCCTCTCAAGCGTCCTATTTGCCAGGCTGAGCTGTTGCATGCTGGGAGAGATACACACGTCTATAGACTGGGGCCTATTTCTAATGATTTCCCGCACCTGCACATCTGCCGCCGTTTTAATTAATACTCTAAGGAGGTTCGTCGGAAGTAATCAAAAACATTGTCACTTACGAAGTCCAGGCTTCATTATAAAACAAAATCAATCCTTTACATGAGTAGACCGAGGGCGTTCACTACAAACAATGTAGCGTAATTTCCCCTCCTTCCGATAAACGATCCGATCGGATGAAAAGAAAGACGACTCTTTGAAAGCGGGGTTTTTTCCACAAAGCAGCAACACGTGGCCCGAGCGTCGTTTTAATGCAGACCTTCATACGGGCGGAGGGGGAGGGCGGCACAGTCGAGGTGATTGTTGGATCAGCTCTCCTCGGCTCCGTGGCATCACAGCAACCTCTCTCGTTCCTGATTTATGGCCCGCCGCTGACCTCAGAGGTCGTAACATGGTGATGGGTGACTGGCTCTCAACGGTAAGCTACTGGCACTTGACAAAGTGCCGAGAGCAGAATGAATTTACTCCTCTTTTCCTCAATCATCAACAGGCGCACGCCGGCTTGCTGCCCTGACCCCCTTTCATCCTGACTGCTATAACAAGATCTCCCATCTCACGAGGGAGAGGGAGGCTGAAAAATTTACTGTCATTTCTACTTTCCAATGAGCTCTGGTGAGCACTTCTTTCACCTTCAGGTTGCATCGCATTCTTGGGAGAGACGGCTGGTTGGGTGCACCTGTCTAACTTTGGGTCGTTTCGCGTTCAGTACTTCAATCTGCGTTTGCTTCCATCAACTTGATAACGACACCTATACGCAAGTTAAATTTAATAACCAAATAAATCTCGGAGCATTCACCTTCCTCCTCTGCCGATGGAGAGCATATGCCTGTGCATATTCGGTCAAATATTTACTAACATGCTCTCTAACTATGTACTTCCTACCCTAACGCCAAAAATCCATTCGGTTACTTGGCCTTTTATTGTTGTTACAGCAGCACGGAGGGGATTGTAAATTCAGGCGGTATAAAATGCATAATTTCCTAAAGTAGGCTTTTAAATTATCCTGCAGTGCAAATGTTGGCATATTGTGGCAGGCGCGACACAGTAGGTTATAATTGAAAATAAAAAAGCCATTTAAAAGGCGTTCAATAAGCCACTGGGAAATTGATCAGGCTATAAAAGTCGCTAGCGGGGTGGGAGGCTGGCACTCTTGTAGAGACAGAGCTTCGGTTCCTGACACAGCACTTTTTCTGCAGGCTTTACTCGGGAAGGCACCGCGAACGGGAATGCAGCAGGCATGCATAAACATTATGCAACAAAGCTTTTGCTTCTTGTAGCACCTCATGGAGGACTAATCTGCACGATCAAAAAATACAAATGATTTCCTTTCAGTGGCAAACTACATTATCGAAAACACAGAGAGTGCAAAGCGAGCACAAGTGCAGGGAAAAAAACATACTTCGCTGCTTCTTTAACTTTCAATTCTCCCAAGCATCTCTGCTTCACAGCCCCTGGCTATTGCCTTTCTCAATCTGTCCCTGGGGAGGTAGGAGTTATGGGCCCTGTCGATTGAGGAGAAAGGGATGTTATTCCCCTGTCACCCTCACCCGGTCCGCCAGCAGACCTGCCCTGATCTATGGCCACTGTGGCGGGGTAGAAGTGTCTTGATGCACCATTGGTTTTCAGTGTTGTCACCCCCACCCCGACGCTCCAAAACTCATACTCCTATGATTCTTGTTGGGGAGGGTTTCATAGGGGCAGGTGTGTGACACAATGTGCTTGAGGAGGTCACCCCTAAAGGGACAAGGTCTGCTGGCTGGGGATTAAGTGACACCTGGCGGGTGTTTACCTGAGGTGGCAGCTTGTACAGTGGAGCGGACAGTTGGTCACACAACCCAGATCGCGAATAATGGAGATCCTGATCTATGAGAACTCATGACAGGGTATAGACCTATAAAACTCAATTTATATATAATCCAACATAAAAATCTCAGTTCCAAAACCTGATCATTCCTCACGGTCTACAATTTACATAAGCGGCTACTTTTTAGGTTGGCTAAACGAACCTTAAAGGGACACCTTTAGCTCACCTAGAGTTAAACATTTGATTTTTACAGTTTTGGAATCCATTTAGCTAATCTTCGGAACTGGCGCTAGCACTTTTAGCATAGCTTAGCACAATCCATTGAATCTGATTAGACCATTAGCATCACGCTAAAAAATAACCAAAGAGTTTCGATATTTTTTCCTATTTAAAACTTGACTCGTCTGTAGTTACATTGTGTACTAAGACCGACGGAAAATTAAAAGTTGCAATTTTCTAGGAAGATATGGCTAGGAACTATACTCTCATTCCAGCATAATAATCAAGGACTTGGCTGCCGTAACATGGCTGCAGGAAGCCCAATAATATTACGAGTCCCCTACTATTGAAAGTTACTAAGGGGACTATTTTCGCTGCTACGTTGGCCGCTACGTTGGCCTTAGTACACGATGTAACTACAGAAGTTTTAAATATTAAAAATATAGTTATTTTTGAGCGCGATGCTAATGGTCTAATCAGATTCAATGGGTTATGCTAAGCTATGCTAAAAGTGCTAGCGCCAGACCCGAAGATCGGCTGAATGGATTACAAAACGTTAAGAATCAAATGTTTAACTCTAGGGGAGCTGGAAAATGAGCATATTTTCAAAAAAGGGGAGTGTCCCTTTAAAAGTCACTTTTAATCACACATGTGCCTTAAGAATACAGAAAGTGCATTTTGTATCAACAAAAAATATATCTCAAATCTCCACGCGCACAGGAAGATCTAAGGGGGGCCGCATTTGGGTACAGTTGACATGTGTCAAGACAAGAACATGGGTAAAGAGAAAGTGAAAGGACCTTAGCCCATAAGACAGCCAGGATGAAAAGGAGAAGCCGGCTTCCCCTCCGTTAGCCTGCGGACAAAAGATCGACGCTCCGCCAAACGAGATGTGCATAAGTGACTTTGGATATGAACTATGAAAGGACAGGATGAAAAAAGAAGATGGAAGCTCATGGAAGATGATGCAGGTGGTTATGGCCTTTTGTGGCAGTGACCCCGCAGGGGATTATCTGACTGAATAAATAGACAGATTAATAAATAAATATCTCTTAAAAAATGAGAGCCTAAGGAGTGCTGCCATCGATCAAAGATCCCATTAAGGCAAGCGCTGGAGCCATATGTATAAGGCAGCCGAGGCTCTAAGCAGATACAAATTCAACTTTTCCTTACAACATTTGTTATCTCTGACATCCAACCTCCAACACACACACATATACACAATGAAACACACACTAGTGTAAATTACTGTATGTTTTCTCGTGTCTACTCAATATGCAGTAAGTACAGCACAATTAAAGTAAATTACAAGAGACTGGGATTTTACACAATGTACATGCACGAAAAGTGAAAGTGGTACTGTTGATGTGAATGGGATGTAAAAAACTAGTGATGCCACTCTTTCCATTACCAATCCAATTTTAATACCAAAATTAGAGTATATTAATCAATACCGATTCAAAACTATCAATACCGGTTTTTTAAATCACGCGCGCACGCAAGCACGCACAAATACACACACACATTTTACCTAAAAATCTATAATTTTAAATGTTTATAAAGTTACAAGAATGTCAGTCTTCACAAATTATTAATCATGGCAGTGTTTAAGAGAACATATGATAGGAACTTTTGAGCAGATAAGTAGGCGAAATATATTTAATTGCATAAACCTATTACAGCAAAAAAGGCTTTAATGCAGAGTGGCACAATAGTGCTTGCGTGCATCCTGGTGCGCTTAAAGGGACACTCCACTTTTTTGATAATATGCTCATTTTCCAGCTCCCCTGGAGTTAAACATTTGATTTTCACCGTTTTGGAATCCATTCAGCCAATCTCTGGGTCTGGTGGTACCACTTTTAGCATAGCTTAGCAAAATCCATTGAATCTGATTAGACCATTAGAGCTCAAAAAACACCAAAGAATTTCGATATTTTTCCTAATTTAAACTTGACTCTTCTGTAATTACATTGTGTACTAAGACCGACGAAAAATTTAAAGTTGCAATTTTCTAGACAGATATGGCTAGGAAGTATACTCTCATTCTGGTGTAATAATCAAGGACTTTTTTCGGACATTGTGTAATATCATTTTTGAGTGCTATGCTAATTAAATGCTAAGCTAAGTGGTACTGCCAGACCTGGAGATCGGCTGAATGAATTCCAAAACTGTAAAAATCAAAAGTTTAACTCTAGGGGAGCTGGAAAATGAAATGATGAAAAATTAAGTGGAGTGTCCCTTTAAGAGTGTTTTCGGACCTTTAGATCGATTTCTTTGTTCAGAAATCAGGGGTTATAGTGTTGCACAATCATCTTGGTTCGGTTCGCTTCACAAGGCAATTTTCCAAACGGATCAGACTTTGTTAATACAAGTCAATTGCGAGTAAACTCTCCATTAATTGCATCTGTTTAATTTTCCGTGATTCCGCACAAAGTTGAATTCCAGAACCAGAAATCGTCACCAAGAGCTATCAGGTATGTTATAAAAGCAATAAGCCTGTTCGTTGGTCCATTGTTTCGGATTGCTTTCACACTTATACCGAACCGCTCAACAGTTTGGATACTGTTCCCAAGTATCAGATCGGCGCATCCCTATAAAAAACTGCAACTGAATCTCACGTCTGGGCCGAACTTAACTTCCGGTCTCTGTTTGTTTAATGGTCTGGCTAGTGGCTAAACTGAACTCAAATACCTTGTCGAAAATAACAAATGTTTGGTTTTCTTAAAATGAGGGGAGAAGGCGATCATGGATCATGGATGCTATGTGAAGGGAGGTTTGACAGCCAAATTGTAGTTAAGATTGTATACACTGTATACATTGTATAGCAGTAACAACATAAAAAAGCGGCTTTCGTGGTCATCACGTAACTTACGGTAAACTCCGCTAAGAATAAATAACAACAAAGTCCTTTTAAAGTAGTTTATTTATATTAAAGCAAAATAAACTACACATAGATTACCTAGGAATCCAAAACATTTTTTTTTTCGACGAGGTATTTGTTTAAGAGTTCAGTTTAGCAACTAGTCAGACCATTAAACAAACAGAAACCGGAAGTAAAGTTCCAACCAGACACGTAATCGTGTCACCACACGTGCGTCCGATGAAATCGTCTATATAGTACACATTTTACACAGTAATGCTCAGTGTTTGATACGCTTTAGCTATGATTTGAACTAAGGTAATCTACTTGTTGTTAATTTAGCTTGTTATCAGAAATAAACTACTCAAAAAGGACTTTGTTGTTATTGATTCGTTGTGAAGTTTACCGGAAGTTACGTTTGTTCTACGAAAGTCGTTTGTTTATGTTGTTACTTCTGAAACCGTCTTAAATATAAAATGAGCTTTATCGATACAGCAACATGGACGACGACGACATTTGCGCAATAACAATGTCGATAACAAACAATAACAAACATATACAGAATTCTTACAATCTCTCAACGAATTAAAAAAAGAAATGTGGCTAAAGAAGAAAGTATGCTGCTTTATATCCCCTGAGACAGGAATGTAAACAGTTGTCTAACCACTAGCATGATTTTTTAAATCTGTTGGGCGCTCATATTAACAATTTGTAGCATGTTCAATTAAATGACACAGCCTTCATGTGGGACAACAAACACCAAACATCTTTTATAATGTGTCAATCTATTCCATTTTCAAGGATGTACTTGTCAATCATGTGTGTTTGTGCATAAAAAAGGAGGTGGGTGACTATACTGTATATGGATTCAAATTCATTACATGATCATCTACTTGTAAAGTTACTTTATATTATATTTACTATTATGTCACCAACTCCTTAAATTACTTAAACATTGAGCAATATGTAAAATAACAATCATGTGCAAGTGCAATAGATCTGTTAACATGTTTTATAGCAAGTTATATAAATGTACAACTGGGCTTATGAAAAAACTTTCGCTTTACTCGGAAACTGATTGTAATATTGCTTCAATCAAAAGCTACTGTATGAAGTATCTTCTTTCTGAAAAGACATCTTAAGGTCATACCTATTCAAAAGTATAAGAAACAAGAAAAAGCACCTTTTGCATCGACCTTCAGCGGCTAATATATTGACAATATAACGGAAAATAACAAAAGGAAATAAAGTGCCACAAGAAGATAAATACCTAAGAGTTTAAATTTAGCAAGAGATCCAAATGTTCTGCTTCATGCTTTTTTAATGCTTCTGTCATGGGCACTTATCATTATTGTGCCGCAATTGGGGAATTGAAGCCGTTGCCTCAAAGAAACGTAAAGACTTGAATTGATCAAAACCGAATAAACTCTTTCAACTATAAGAATTACTTGACCTTGAACAGAAGAGCACACAACATGTTATATATAATCAGGATATAAGCCTGCGTTTATTGTTACAACAACAGGCTATTTACAGATGCGCTTATATGCTTTTAAAGCAGGCCACATGTTCTTTCTCTATCTGTAACATTATTTGTATCTATAGGTTCTTAGCACCAAGCTTTAGCTGGATAACTGTATTTTTAAAATTTGTTCAGCATTAAAAATAAATCTTCAATCACAGCCAGCATTGCAACTGATAACAGTGTTGAGTCCGTGTGAAACAGAATGATTAGTTGCATCCCTTATATGCACAAGACAAGTCTTGCTCTTTTAGCATATGTCCTGTACGCTTGTGACGCTCACGGTATTGTACACTTCATCACTCCTGCTGAAAACGTCCCTGCTGTTTCATTCTTGATACATTGTAAAAAAGATTTGTTGGTTCAACTTAAAAAATAAGTTACCTGGTTGCCCTAAAAAATTAATTCAACTTAAAAATATTAGTAAACTACAAAAAAAGTTTATAATGTTTGTTGGTCATGTTTTCAAAATATGTGTCCCATGTGAACCATGTGCATCACGTGTTTTGTCAAAATACAGTAAGTGCCTGCTGTGAGTATCTGGCAAAAGCGAGCGTCTCTTTTATCATAAACCCTTTAGACGCATCTGCAGCAGGCACTTATTTTGACAAGACACGTGATGCACATAGGATCTCTCGACGTGCCGTATGATGGGCTAAATACATGTTGTGACGTTCGCATCGTGCGTCCTCAAAAAAAGAAGTCGCCGCCCGCCACTGGTCTTTAGCAAACCAAAACATTTTATTTTCGATAAGGTATTTGTTTCAGAAATCAGTCTAGCCACTAGCCAGACCACTAAATAAATACAGACCAGAAGTTTACTTCGGTTCAGGCGCGTAATCGCGGCAATGCGCGTGCATTCGAATGAAACCGTCTATAACCCTTCCCCCTTTAAACAGCACATATTTCATTGCTAAAAAACGTTATTTTGTGTATTTGGTATAATACATTGTGTTCGCGTGGTTTATGGTTTAAAAACACATTATTATCATACAATTTTGTAGCTCAAGATAGTCTGCCTTCCTTAAAATTCTGCTCTGATTTTGTACAAAGCTCATCGATTTGAAAAGCTCAGTGTATCTGATTGGCCAGGTAATCTGTACGTTGTGATTGGTCTGAATGCCTCTGACGTCAGCCGGAAATGTGACGCTCCTTACCATGTTTGAAAGATTCACTTACAATGCAATGCTAACAGGGGTTAACTTACAGGCTGTGAGTCCAAGCGGGAGGAATTATGATAATGGCCGTTGTGTCCACGTCAACAGGCCCAGGAAGTAAACTGTTCGTGTGTTTGTTGTAGTCCAAGAAAAGAGATTTACGTTGGAAACGATAACTCACGTCATCGTTTACTTTGGGGTTTGTACCTTTTGCATATCGTTAACAGGTACTAATACACACTTTCACACCAAAAGAAATGTAAAATTGTGAATCGGACCATAGTTGCTCTTTAAGTAATGAACAGTGTGACTCCGTTCTGTGAAAGACAAGCAAATAAGCAAAGGCCTACATATACAAAAGTCTGGGCACTAGAGTTAGGATATCCCCATCGCCCCACATCTTACGTTCCTTTAATTTTACACAACAAGCACAAAGTTTATGAGACGAGATAACCAACAGCGTTTCTGTAGTCACACGGTCATTATCACATTAAAAACCTAGGACACATTAGAGGAGGGGTCTTGCACTGTAGCACCCTGAAGGGATTTATTTTCTTATACTGACAATCTGACTGTACATCATATCGCCAGATGGTTATGTTTCACCACAGAACACCAAAATTGGACTAAGGAGATTCAGAATCAAATGGGTGTGTATCTTTTCCATTAACGTCACTTCTGTCAAGATCCCCCTTGTTTCTTGTGAAATCTCCCACTTGTGTGAACTCCCTGTGAGATTACTCGGATTCAGCCCTGTAATGTTGGGGTCAGAGTAGGCGATCCCAGCCCTTCATTTTATGGCAGTCTGGAGAGTGTTACAGTCCTAAAACAGACATGCTACAGTTCGCCTTCTCTGCCAATAGCCAATCGCTACTTTCACTTTGCTGCGTAATTTAAGACAGGTTTTTGAAACTCAACTTCGTATAAACACACTGCCATTTAAAAATACACACAAATGTGTTCATTTACACAAATACACACCCAGCATGTGGGCTGGCCAATTTACCCTCACAAAGATGTTTAGCTTTAAATGGTTTTGATGAATGAATAAACGCAACATGTACCTCACAATAATAATAATTAGAAATATTAGTTAATTAATGAAAATCAAATTAATGAATGTCGGTTAATCAAATCCTTTGCGGTAACACTTTACCTAAAGGGATGTTCATAAGACTGACATGACACCTTTATAATCATAACATGACAAGTGTCATGAACATGAAGGAGATTTTTATGCACATTTGTCATTAGGTGTCCTTTTTTCAATTATGTCATTGCAAAGATGACATTGTTTGAATTGTCTTTGTTATGACAACTTGACATAAACCACATCATAACTTGTCATAAATGTGTCATAAACATGACATAGTAGAATAAGGATCAAACTTAAGAAACTACCTAGCTTTATGGGTTAACATCAGTGATGGGAATAACAGCGTTATAAGTAATCGGCGTTAGTAACTACATTATTTTTTTCAGTAACGAGTAATCAAATAAATTACTGTTTCCCCCGTTATGACGCCGTTATCGTTACTGACATTAAAATGCTGCGCGTTACTAAAATTGATCTCAAGGTAGTGATTTTCACCCGCGTATGCTCGCTCTCTCAGCCAAACACTGTTTTTCTCTTGTGTGTGTGTGTGTGTGTTGGGAGAAACATAACTGATGATAATTGGTGTGTGTATGTTAGAGGGGGTGGGAGAACCACATAGCTGATGATGATTGGCTTAGTTTCCATCGTTAGCCATCCAGAGGCAGAGTTTACAAACAGGCACGCACACACTCGCACACTCCGAGTCCGAGCGAGCAGTGTAAAAAAGTCTGAGCAACTTGGTCACTTTGTCGCTAGATTTAGCAACTTTCTATCACTTTAGCGACTTTATAGGACAAATCTAGCTATCTTTTCTGGCGTGGTTGGAGACTTTTGTAGACTGACATTAAAATACGTGTCTTTTTCTCTTCTCAACGAGCAGCGGTGCTGCTGCTGTGCCCCATCTCAAAGCACTGACATCGCGCATCAATCACTCCAAAAACACAGGCGACAGGGCGATGGCAAGTACAACAAGCTCAAAGGTAGCGGTCGCAAACACGAAGTATAAAGCATTACTTTTCCATTGTTGAGGTGAAAGGCAAGAATGTTTTTGTTATGTGCAAGTTATGCCCATTAAGTAACGCAGTAATTACTTTTCCTGGTAATTAATTACTTTTATAATAATGTAACGCAGTTACTAACTCAGTTACTATTTGTGAGAAGTAATTAGTAACTATAACTAATTACTTTTTCAAAGTAACGTTCCCAACACTGGTTAACATTACATTAAACTGTCATTTAAATGTCATTGGGCATTGGGCCCTATTTTAACGATCTGAAACGCAAGTGCGAAGCGCAAAGCGCAAGTGACTTTGTGGGCGGATCTTGGGCGCTGTTGCTATTTTCCCGGCAGGAGAAATAACTCTTGCGCCAGGCGCAAATCAATAAGGGGTTGGTCTGAAGTAGGTTCATTATTCATAGGTGTGGTTTGGGCGTAACGTCAAATAAACCAATCAGAACGCTATCCAACATTCCCTTTAAACGCAAGGGCGCAAGTTCCATTGCGGGTTGCTATTATTATGACGGATTTACCAGAGGCACGTCAGGAGCGGTTCACAGCCGAGGAGACCGGTGTTCTTGTAAGAGCAGTCAAAGACAGAGAAGTTGTTTTGTATGGAGATAGGAGAAACCCGCCCAAATCAGCGTCGGTTAAACAGGCGTGAGAGGAAATAGCCACAATTGTCTCATCAGCTGGCATCCCCATTGTTGCGGCAAGCGCTTCAATGATGTCAGGAGACGGGGAATCCCAAGCTTGCCAGCATACATCGGCCACGGGGTGTAACGGGAGGTGGTTCTGCCTCTACACATGACCTGACGCCAGCAGAGGACATCGCTGCGTCCACCCTCACCGCTGAAAGGGTTTGGGGGCTTTGAAATCGGACCCAAGAAACGCAAGCAACGTCCAACCCCACACTGTAAAAGATTTCTGTAGAAATTACAGTATTACTGCTTATTACTGGCAACTAGCTGCCAGTAACTTATTGTAGATTTTACATTCATGTTATTTACTGGCAACAGTTTGTTCAAAGTTAAATGAACATAAAACATTTTCAGTCTTTATCTTCTACAGTAAGTTACTGGCAACCAGCTGCATAATTACAGCAAATTTTTACAGTGCAAAGTACACTTACAAATCAAGTTCATATACATTAAGGTTTCTTATGAAAACATTTAAATTATTATTTATATAAAATAAACGTAATACCACACAACAAACTTATGAAAATATTTTAATCGTTATTTGCATGAGAATTTTACACAGCCACACAATAAATAAAAACTATCACCACAATGCTCACCACAATGATTTTACTTATCTCATGTGTTAATATTTTTTATTGTAACAATTTATGATTTGCAAAAATAACTCTTGCATCTGTGTAGATTAGATAAGCAAAGTGTGTGCGCGGTGTGCACGCTATACATTATGGTCAAGCATGCGCTCTTAAAAAAGCATAATGAACTACGCGCAACGCGCCACTGACTTTAGACTAGTTTTTTTTGGGTCAGTGGAGCAATTGTTTTTTGAAACTGCAAAATAGCATCAGGGATGGTTTGCGCCGGAACACGCCTCCTTTTTTTGCGCTGAACCGCCCAGGGAGCGCAAGTTCATTCCCTAGTTTGCCGACGTGCGTCTGTGGAGGGAAAAACCCGCTGTGCGCCGGTGCAAAATACGAAAGATGCATACGTCACTGACAAAGTCAATTGCACTGGGTGTGCAAGATAGGGCCCATTAAGTCTTAATACTATGTCAAATCATTTTAAATACCTTAACAAAATGCAACAGACACTTCAAAAGATTATCCTTAACTTTATGTATGTGCATGACAACTAACAGAACTTGTTTTTTCAAGAAAAAACAAACAAATTATTTAATTAATTTATGTACTGTTTTCATTTAATTTTAGGTAATTTGGTTTTCAAATGCAATAAAATATAATTTTATCAATTTTAATTATTACTTTTATTATTATTGGATGATTCATTTTTCAA
Source organism: Misgurnus anguillicaudatus (assembly GCF_027580225.2). Classification (NCBI taxonomy): domain Eukaryota; kingdom Metazoa; phylum Chordata; class Actinopteri; order Cypriniformes; family Cobitidae; genus Misgurnus; species Misgurnus anguillicaudatus. Next base: position 9,221,015 of record NC_073359.2, on the reverse strand, counting down.
CTCTCGGCGCTCAGCGCGGAAGAAAACCGCTAGCTGCAGGCTTACAGTATTTGAAAAACGCCGAGCTTCAATTGGAAAAAATAGAAAACATGCGCGGCCGCGGGTGTAAAAGCTTTGGTGTGCACGCCCCCTTAGAGCATTAAAGCTTGATTTTTTTAAACATTGATTTTACATTGATTTCAATCTTTTACATGACCTTACTTTCAATATTAAAGATATCAAGGTTATATTTCACAATCTTCTGTACATTATGTAGAAAACAGTACACAAAGAATGACTTTATCTGGGTTTTCACAATTCTGAACTATTTGATTAAACAGCGACTCACTGGTTTTGCTGTAACTCTGAATGCCACTGTCGCTGTGGGTGGATGAGCTGCTGGAATGGCTGGTGTTCACCGCGTGCCCGTCCGCAACCTCTGCTACAGGAGAGCTGCCCAGTCGAGAACTGCTCACTGAACTGGAAGGCCTGGAGCTGGCGCAGTTCTGAGAAACAGTGAAAAAAACTGGTTTAAACTAAATACCAATACATGTAATTATAAAGTATATTTGATTTTTACCGTTTTGGAATCCATTCAGCTGATCTCCGGGTCTGGCGGTACCATTTTTAGCATAGCTTAGCATAATCCATAGAATCTGATTAGACCATAAGCATCTCGCTCAAAAATAACCAAAGAGTTTCAATATTTTTCCAATTTAAAACTTGACACTTGTGTACTTAGACTGATGGAATATTAAAAGTTGTAATTTTCTAGGCAAATATGTCTAGGAACTATACTCTCATTCTGGCGTAATAATCAAGGACTTTGCTGCCGTAACATGGTTGCAGAAGGCGCAATGATATTACAAAGTCCCCGAAAATAGTCCCCTGCTATTGAAAGTTACCAAGGGGCCTATTTTTGAGCACTAGACCCAGAGATCAGCTGATTGGATTCCAAAACGGTAAAAATCCGATTTTGAACTCTAGGGGAGCTGGAAAATGAGCCTATTTTCCCAAAAAAGTGGAGTGTCCCTTTAAAGAAAAGTGTTTGATGTACTACCCAGAATCTAATGTTCACAAAAGCCCCACTATAGTCAGCAGTAGAATTAAGAATTGTCTAAAAACCCATCCCTTCCGCCATTACCTCACTTCCTAATATAGGGCTTACTATCTTTCTCTATTTTCCTTTTTTCTTTATCTCTATTTGTACGTTCTTACATATATTCTTAAAAAATTCCTAACTAACCCTAGTCTATGTATACTGTGTTAGACCTGACTATTTCTAGTGCACTTATGTATTGCTGTTCTTGTGTTGCTATAATTGCTTCTATTGTTTTCCTCATTTGTAAGTCGCTTTGGACAAAAGCATCTGCAAAATGACTAAATGTAAATGTAACCCAGGCTAATTAATGACGCAGTGTTGTTAAGAAATTGACAATTTACAGTACAATCCAGCAGCTTGCCCTGTCCTGCGAATTATGTTGGTAAGTTTCATATGCAAAGAGGTTAGGCCAATCATTACAAAGGTTCAGCCAATCAAAACTGAGATTAGACGTCCTAAATGTAGTGTAGCAAAAACAAACAGGTGAATGATGTTGACTAAGGTGAAAAAAAAATAAAATAAAATAAAAAATAAATAAAAATAAATAATAAAATAAAATAAAATAAAATAAAAAAATAATTAAAATTATAAATAAAATAAAATAAAATTTAGCCTTAATATTTAAAGAAGTAATAGATAATATAAAACTACCGCAAAATAATGATCCCATTTAATATCATGGGAAACCTACCGAGCCCCTAAGGTGACATTGGAGTAAAAAAGTCTAAAGTTTAGTTTCATGTGCTCACGTGAAACTTTCACGCGTGCTCACGTGAAACTTTCGCGTGCTAACCCGAAACCGTCATGTGCAGAATTTTTTTTTAAAGTTTAGTTTTGCGTACGCAGTGAAACTATCGCATGCGCACATGAAACTTTTGCTTTCAGTTTCACATGCGCGCACGAAAGTTTCACGTGCGCACGCGAAACTAAACTTTATTTAATTTTTTCTCTGTGTTCCCTTAGGGGCTCCATAGAAACCAAACTAGATTTGAAATGTAAATAAAATAACATAAAATTAAATTAAATTTAGCCTTAATATTTAAAAGAAGTAATAGTTCTTAAACAATAGACAAAATAAAACACCGCAAGATAATTATCCCATTAAATATCAAAGGAAACCAAACTAGATTTGAAATAAAATAATAAATAAAATAATAATAAATAAAATAAAATTTAGCCTTAATATTTAAAAGAAGTAATTGACAATATAAAACTATCGCAAAAAATGATCCGTAAAATATAAACCAAACTAGATTTGAAATGTAAATAAAATAAAATAAATAAAATTTATCCCTAATATTTAAAAGAAGTAATAGTTTTAAAACAATAGGCAATATAAAACACCGCAAAATAATGATCCCGTTAAATATCTTAGGAAAACAAACTAGATTTGACATAAAAACCCACAATCAGACCTCTTGCTCTTATGGTTAACATGCAACAGTTTTGAGGTGCAAAACTGTTTCAGCCCTGTTAAAGACTTAGTTTTTCTCTTGCAAATAAATGTAAAATGCAACTCTACACTTGGTTCAACATTCAAAAATCTTAAGTCTAAACATTTTACAACAGGAAATGCACATATACACTACACACATATCTCTATTTTCCATCATGTATCTTGTCAAAACTTGAATTAGGATCAAAAAACTAATCTGCTTCCAATTTATATCTATATTTCAGTGCTGTCAGGGATCCAGACCCGGCTAGTACCGTAGTAGGGTTCGTTTTTCATTTGGCCGGTGCAACTGACAGCTTTATTTTTCTCAAGCAATCTGCCACAGTACGTACAAGTGTGAGGTCGTACGGGTCAGGCGACAGTTGGTATGAAGCGACCGGGCAGCCCTGATCTGGCTCATACATAAACAACGGCATGTGCAGAAAATATAAGTAAAAGTGAGACAGCAGCTGTCTGACATGAGATGTTTGATAAGTGTTTGCAAATAGGGCTTTATTTACTGTATTTTATGCCATTATTTAACATGCACACAGGCTAAAGGACTGTAGATCCTTGAGAAACCTGTATAATTACATGACTGCTGTAACTTGTTAATCGTAATTAAATAACTAGGGAAAATGTATTCATTCAACAATGAAGTATGTATTTTCTGCAACCCCGTCATAACAAATTGAATCGGGACACAGCCTTAGTACATACATAGGCCGAAAATATGGCAGGAAAACATAAAAATGCCCCATATGAAAACTGCCAAGCCTTTCTTGGACAGATTGACAACATGCAAAATGCATTACTGTGCCATCTGTAAAGGCCAGTGATGGGTATGTGTTCAATAATTTGGAAATGAACATATAAATAGCTCAGACGCAAAACACTTTTTTTATCAAGCTCCTATGTTTGGGTTCAATAATTTCACTTTAATGGCAATGAAAAGGTTATTAGTCAGTAATTGAAATGCCTTTTTCCCACAAATGTCACTTTAGTCATTTTATTGCTATTTAACAAATTTGACTGTCTTTCACTGCAAAACCCACAGCAAAAATCTTTTCACTGCCCTTTCTGAATAAATATAAAAGGCTCAAAAGGCTAAAAAATTCAGCCAATATCCTAAAATATTCTGTAAACCTCCTTTAACTTAATAAAAAACTCACCTTGATTGCACCTTGATGTACGCGCTCCAACATTCATCTAATTCTACTTCCATGCATCATAGATTTTGGATACAAAACGGTATTTCTAAATGGCCTAAGGCCGGGATTAAGCAAAACTGAAGTGAAAGTATTTGATGAACACATAATATGTGCAGCGAGCATTCTATTAATATAATTTCATTTGTGACGAAAGTGTCGTTTAATGCCTTTTGCATCTGAGCTCTTCATATTGACTTCTAATGCTGCGTTCACACCAGCCACGGTAGAGGCATCAAGCACGAGTGATTTCAATGTTAAGTCAATGTGAAGACGCATTCACGCGCGTCTGGAGGTCTGGCGCCGCGCATGAGGCAGAATAAACGCATTCGCGACGGCAGACCTCCAGACGCGCGTGAACGCGTCTTCACATTGACTTAACATTGAAATCACTCGTATCTAGTTTGCACGAATGGCACGTCGTTGCCGCGGGAAACTCGTGAGTTGAAAAATTTGAACTTTGGCGGAAAAAGCGCCACGTTAACCAATCAGGAGCTCGCTCTAGTAGTGACGTGATTACAGGAAGCGAGCGGAGTCACATAAGCCCCTCCCATGACGCGAATTCTGTGTGAATGTCTCGATGACTAGAATTTCACGCGCGAATGAAGCGAGGAAACTCAAAATGCTCAAGCGGCAAACTAGATGCGGTACACCCGAATTTGGCGCCTCGAACACGGCTGGTGTGAACCCACAGTAAAGCCACTGCTTGTAAGGTCTATTTAAATGTCTATGGGGTGGTTTCCCGTACAGGGCTTAAGGGGATCGCACACCGGCCGCGCAGCTCAGCGTCGCGCAGCGCCACGTCGTGCCTAGGAGAACTCGGAAGTATTGTAAACCGGAAGTGCACATTAAATAGCGCGAGCTTCGTCAGATAGCGTCTAATTCAAAATGTAAAATATACGTTAGCAGCCAATGTTAATCATTAATGATGTGGGACAAATATGATGTTATTTAATGTTAAACTATGTGAGTGGCGCTGTGTGGCGCGACAGGGATTTGAGCAACTTTCTGAGTCACAGCTGGGCGGCACGGACAGGCGCCACCTGGTGGCGGCGGTGTGCGTATACTCATAGAAAACAATGTGTTCGATTTTTTTAGAACGGCGCGGCGCTGCGCGGCGCTGCACGGCGCTGAGCTGTGCGGCCGGTGTGCGATCCCCTTTATCCTAGTCCCAGACTAAAATTCAAGTTTGAGCTGCTTAATTTAAAAACACCTTGTCGTGACTAATTTTAACATATAGATGTGACATTGTTTTGCCTTAAGATGCACACCAGAATTGTTTTTTGTAAAGTTTGTTTGTAAAAACGACTTAAATTACCTAATATTGTCATGGTCCTGTCAGACATCCGTGCTAGATGTAGGTCTGAGTGCATCTGACAGGACCGTGGCAGTATCATGTTCTGTGTGGGGACATGTGGGATCACATTCTGTGTGTGGCTGCCACATGTTCCCGGTGTCTTGTTGCTGTCGTGATCTTGCCAGACCTTAGTGTAGATCAGGTCTATGTTCTGTGGGCAAGGTCAGGGCAGCAGTGTGTGTATGTGGGAACACGTGTGTTCACATCATATCTGTGTGACACGTGTTCCCAGTGTTTTGTGGCTGTCATGGTCTTGCCTGACCTTGGTTATCATCCAGAGGGCAGGACCAGGGCAGCATTGTTTTATGTGGGAATACGTGTGTATTCACATCATATCTGTGTAACACGTATTCCCAGTGTCTTGTCACTTTCACCCTACTCCCTTATGTAATCATGTCTTAAGTGATTAATTATGTTCACCTGTTCCCCATTGATGTGGTGTCTTTATATTGCCCTTGTGTTCTCTGTGTGGTGTGCGTGCGTTGTTTGATGTATGATGTTTGTTAAATCCAAGTGTTCTGGTTTTCCGTTTATCTGTTACAGTTATTTGTGTTTCATCACATTGTTTTGTTCCTTCCCGTTTTACCCCATCGTGGGTGTTTTCAGTTTCAGTTTAAATAAATAAGTCTTTGTTATATTTTCTTACATCTTGCGTTTGGGTTCGTCTTCTGTTATTTTTCCATTATCCGGTTTTACACGTACCGTGACAAATATACTACAAATAAGGCCTAGTCTTGGATTAGCCTAAACCCTGTCCAGGAAACCACCCTTAGATCTGCCAAAATATTTAATACTTTGATTAAATCTCTTAATTCAATTGTATATCTTGAATATGGTAACTGACTTTAAATATAAATCCCAATTGGTCTACAATGATTAGGGGAATACTTAAAAAAATTTATTTTTGATGCAGAAAAAATATGATTTTACTTTTACAAAGGCTATCCATTAATCTACAGTACATTCTGTATGTTATCACTACTGTATTGGAAGTCAGTACATTGCTATAATCTAATAAAGAAGAGTACATTTTCCTATCCCATTCTGGACTGCGTCCAGCACCGGGCTATTCGACTAGATACAGTATATCACCTCTAGATTTATGGTGCAAAACGGCATTAGCTAAAAAACCATCCGCCACACGCGGCCGGCGAATCTCATCGCGTGGACTTTGGAAAATTGGAAAATTGCCCAGAGAGCGCTAAAGGGTCCCACTGCTAATACGGCCCGCGACGATTTATCAGCTGCTACCTGGCACTTGCGCTTGGGGCCGCAGTCGTTTTTTACAAGTCCCAGTCTTAACGGTGTCGGGCCTGTCAGGGGGGTCAAAGGGAAGCGGGAGGGGGCCGTATTCTAAAATCAATCCGCCTTTAGAATTGTCTCATTCCGCTCTCAATGACCTGATGGCGCGGCAGGGCCGAGCGGGACAAACTACCGTAGGCCATAAACCGTGACAAGCCAAGAGGAGAGTTAATGTGGCCATTCATAGAGGAACCGGTCGTAGTGTCTGCGGAGGTGAAGTGGGTGGAGGGGTGTGCTGGGAGGGGGGGTGTCTATTAACTACTTTTAAACCGCTTTGGTGAAGCTAAGTGATCTCCGTCAACAGCAGACTCGCGTATAAATACTGGCCTGACAGTTTAATGTGAAGGGACGAGCTTCCACAGGATTAGAAACATGTAACCCAGGGCTGCTTCTTGACATTGGCTGGATTGAGGTGGACTGAGAAGGTGTGTGCGTTCTGGGTATAAAAGACGCATTATGAATAAAAACTAGGGCTGTCAATAGATTAAAAAAATTAATCTAGATTAATCGCATGATTTCATGAGTTAACTGCGATTAATCGCAAATTAATCGCACATTTTTATCCATTCTAAATTTACCCTAATTTAACACTTTTCAGGTTTTTAATATTCTAATCATATATACATATATAGATGCTTTATGCAAATGTATGTTAACAACAGCCTGTTTACATTTTAACAGAATCACCAGCCATTGTTTTGTATATGAATTTTCCTTTCAGAAGATTTTTCTTTCTCCATTTTTGTTTGCTGCTGCATCATTTGTGACCTGTGCTGGCAAGTTGAGTCGGAATTAGCAAATTTAAAAAAAATAGTTGTTCATATTTTGACATTCTCTATTAAAACATAGAACAATGCATGATTTGGTGGAATATAACAAAATATGACAGAACTACACCTATTTGAAGTTGAAAGAGTCAGCAAAGTTAAATTACCAGAAAAATTACCACATCCATACATTAAATTACCACATCAATACCTTAAAATCACTGGTAAAACTAATAGATTTAGCACACACAAAGCAAAAACATCATCAATGTATGTTCAACTTTTTTTCCTTTTGTTTGATTGACATTGAGACAGACTGCTTAAAATCTAAGTGATCTAATATAATGTTACACATCAGATAGTTTTACCCAACAGTTAACCAAACATTTACTTAAAACATAACAGATTATAGAGCCTACCTGCGTGAATTCTTATCAAAACAGATATTTGTAAAACTGTAATTTTGTGCAGATGTCTATATATCTGGGTCTCGCACTCGCGCGTCTGTGTGCACGCGCTTCAGATGTCAGTCAGTCAGCGTGAGGGAATCGCTTTTGAGTCTTGTCGCTCTTAATAACTCTTTAACATTAATCAGGTACCGAACTTTATCTCTCTTAATGACTCTTTTAACATCAAGCAAGTCCTGCAGTCTATTTTCTAAGTCATGCATAAAAGCGAAACCAAAATGAATTGAGACGCATCTTTGTATTAGATTAAGCATTAGGAGGACGGTAACGTTACACCTCTCAAACGTGTAAATAAAGATCATATCAGATGTCCAACGAGCATTTAGAGCATTGGATTTGGTAGACAATTTGCTTAATGTTCTTATTTCTATGAAAACCTTTTACTCATTTAGAGAGAGTCACATTTGTCTGCGTCTCTGTTCATTCAACTATGGGCTGGACCAAGGGTCAAACAGAAATTGCGCGTTGCGTTAATCTCCGTTAATAAAATTAATGGCGTTAAAATGAATTTGCGTTAACGCGTTATTAACGCGTTAATTTTGACAGCCCTAATAAAAACAAAATAAAACATTGCAGTCATGTTTTTCTATGTAGCGGATTGTGTTAGCAGCGCAAAAGGTCATTGCTTCGAACCCAAGGAACACATCATGTACTGATAAAATGCATACTTTGTAAGTCTCTTTAGATAAAAGCATCTACCAAATGCATAAATGTACATGTAACATGATGCACGAATGCAAGCTGCATCTGTTAACGCATGGATAAGTGATGCAAACAAGCTGGAAAGACTTACAGAGAAATTTAAGGCTTTTCTTCTTTCTTTGATTCTGTTGACTGTGTTTCGAACCTGCGGACGAGAAAGAGGAGGCGGGTGGTTAAAATGTCATGACTCAATACTAAACGCTTAATAAGAAACACTTTGAGTCTCAGTCCCGGGAAGGCGAAATTCAACCTAACTGGGAATAGAAAAAGCAAACAGCCGCCATTGCATAAAAGTCAATGAGTGCTGTGGACCGAAATGTTCCAGTTTGTCACAGGTAATGGGTCCTGAAAGTGACATGTAGAGTCTGCAAAGTAAGAAGAGCGCCTTAACCTCTCATCCGTCACACGGTACTGAGGCCGCGGAAATGAAGTGATAGAAGCAACAGCCACCCTTGCAGAACAAATTACATTTGTACTGTGTGAGAAAAACAGAGGGATGTTTGGGAGATGCATGCGAAATGACATACACAGTACGATAAACTCATGCTGTTTTATGAATATAGATCTTTACAGCTTTATCACGCATCGTTTTTTACCTAGAATTTTACAGTAACTAAACGTTAACGTCTTTATATGACATCTATGTGTGATTAACATTATCTGGTTACTAACAAAAATGCAATTAATGATATAAAAATATTGATTTTATATATTTTACAATGGGTAATGATTATGCAAATTATTTATTAATATGAGTCATTTTGCGCATCTTTATTTTGCATATCTTTCCATTTACATTAACAAGCATAACAATATGACTAAAAAGCTAAATTAAAAAAGAAACACACATTTCTAAATTTGTTAGTATTTGGTACGTCATTTATCTATGGCTGCAACTAACGATTATTTTCATAATCGATTAATCGGGCGATTATTTTTCCGATTTCCTTAAGATGTAAATGGAGAAACAGCACCTGACTTTTTTGGGGCTGTTTACACTCGGTATTAAGATGTGTTTTCATTGATCGGATCACAAGTGGACAAAAGAGACACATCATGTTACACCTGGTATTTAAATCCGTCTCTTTTGTCCACTTTTGACCGCTTTTGTCCTGAATACTTTGAGGGGGTGGTCTGTGGAGGCTGTGGGCGAGTCTCTGTGCTGTCATTTAAACGCAAGTAATGACGAGTTTATAAAAACGCAAACTACTATTATGTCGGAGTCTGCTGCTTGTGTTTTAAGTAAACATGCTGCACACTGTTTTGTAAAGGTATATGTTAGAGCTTTCTTTGATATTTCAGCGCAATTGATGAAATAAGATCGCACAACTTTTGCATATCTTTCCATTTACATTAACAAGCATAACAATATGACTGCAAAGCTAAATTAAAAAAGAAACACACATTTCTAAATTTGTTAGTATTTGGTACGTCATTTATTTATGGCTGCAACTAACGATTATTTTCATAATCGATTAATCGGGGGGATTATTTTTCCGATTAATCGACTAATCGGATAAAATATAAATATTTCCTTATTTAGATGTAAATGAAGAAACAGCACCTTACTTTTTGGGGGCTGTTTACACTCGGTATTAAGATGTGTTTTCGTTGATCGGATCACAAGTGGACGAGAGAGACAAATCACGTTTACACCTGGTATTTAAATCAGTCTCTTTTGTCCACTTTTGACCACCTTTGTCTTAAATACTTTCAGGGGGTGGTCTGTGGAGACTGTGGGCGAGTTTCTCTGCTGTGATTTAAACGCAAGCGGGAGTAATGACGAGTTTATAAAAAAAGAAAACTAATATTATGTCGGAGTCCGCTGCTTGTGTTGTAAGTAAACATGCTGCACAGTGTTTTGTACATGTATATGTTAGAGCTTTCTCTGATTTTTCAGCGCAATTGATGAAATAAGATTGCGCAACTTTCTACTATGCAGAGATCAGCTGCTTTAGTTTTATCAATGAAAGGCTAAAAATAGCACTGTACATCGTGTATTCGTGCCAGAAGTCAGAAAAGACGTAAAACATTGTGTTCAGTACCTCAGATTACAAAAATAGGCGGAGAGAAGGCAGTCACAGCTTGCATTGTAAGAATAAAACGTGACGGGCAGCTCGACGGTGGTGCGGGAGCATGTGACATCACAGACCAACTAATCGATAAAGAAATTCGTTGACAACGAATGCCATAATTAATTTTACCGATTTTATCGATTAGTTGTTGCAGCTCCACATTTATGGCCCTGTCCCAAATGGCGCACTCTGGACTTGTGGTCCTCCTCAGAGTCCACACTTTGATGACATCATAGAGTCCAGACTTTAGGGACCCTTGATGCGAGTCCACGTGGGTGCACCGGGAGTCGTGTTTTGGGACAGACTCGAGCGTCACACCGGATATAGGAAGAGAAGTTGGCGGTCAGTGTGAACGCCTCCCTTCCATCATCGGATTGGTCTGATTGCTCTTTCGCAAGGACTTCTGGGTTGGTAAAGTGCGCTTCACCGGAGACCACATCAAGGGGGCGCTGATGAGCACACTTTAAAGCATAAAAATGACAGATGGGACACCCTACGGACTCGTAGACTAAGCGAGCACAAGCAAATTTAAGTCCACGAGACCCAAAGTCCACATGAAGTGCGCCATTTGGGACAGGGCCTATCTTTTATGACAGCATGAAAACAAGCTGTCATGGCCAACAAAATCTAACCTTTAGTAAAAAAAAGAGTTACGATAGTCCGGAGAAGGCTTTAGAAAATAATGCATTATCTTAAATATTTCTTATTTATTTTAAATTATGTTTTAGTTTTCTGTTTCTCTATTTCTATTGCATTTATAAAAATATCAAAACTTTTTTAAGTTCAAATAAGACTAATCAGAGATGAATCACAGATTTTCAATCTCAAACATTCACACCCCACATGTAAGGCTCTTTTAATCAGCAAATATTTTCATTTCTATACGACAATGGTCTTCACAACACAATCCAGCTGTTTCTAGGCTTGCATGATATTATATTTCAGCCTGACTGTCGGCAACCACACAAAAAAACCTCCGTATTTCCCAGCACGAGTACCAGCCCTTTGCTGGTGAATATGCATTAGCTCTTATGACTTCATTAGGTCTGCTGTAGTCATAAATTATTGCTGCCATGCATATATACACACACAGAAGCATGTTTTGAATAGACACTATCGCTGTGCCGACAGGGCTAATGAAGGGAACAGAAAAGCTCTGACAGCTCTGAGTCAACGGTAATATGTCAGATTTGCAAATAGACTCTCTTCGCTCTCTCTCTCTCTTTCTTTCTTTTCAACAAATCACGACACGTTATGTCTAAAGTGCGCTGTACCTTTAATGAATGGAACTGGGAAATCAAATCACTTTATTTCGGGTAAAAAGGAGCGAACTAGGTTGTGGTTGAAGAATTGGCTTAAAGTCGCTGCTCTTAAAAGGGGTTTCGTTTTTTTCTCTATGTTTTACAGTCATGTACTTACATTAGAAGCATTTCCATATGAAAGCAATGCAAATGGTAACACAGATCTTATAAAAGTTTGGAGGACCATTAAGTAAAATTTCACTTTAAATTTATAATGAAATGTTCTGCCTTAATGATCAAAGTAACGGTGTTAGCTAATTTAATTGGTTTGTGTGTATGTAAAATCTGAATGAGAACAATAAGATGCTAATGCTGTAAATTATCAAATGAATTGCAATCATCTATTATTTCAAACTATTTTATTACTATATGCGGGCATTATGAATAATTTATGTTAAATAAATTACTAAATTAACTGTTACCTTACATTAGATGTTCCAGTAAACCAAAGGCACACCCAGACATATGCATATTTTATCTAGGATATTTTACAAGAAAATATTCCAATGTTTTGACAAATGGCTTGTGCACTTAAATAAATGGCATGCTCCGTGAACCTCGGGGGACGTGGTCCTGATCTCTCTCAAAACTAAATTACAACACCACTGATCTTACGCGTTTTCATTTGCATGTTTGATTTGAGATAATCAAACAGTAGAGATGAATTACAAAGATTTTAACGTTATTGAAGTGGTGGACGTTTCTTAAAATGAGAGCAGACAGGCCAAAATGTTTCCCTTTTCTGTTCTGTCTTTTTAATTTTTTGTTTACCAACACTTTTTTTACAATCTTTCTATTAAACAAGAATTTCCTTGGTGTTTGAGTGTGTAAAATTTAATCCGCTGACGTTTCCTGTCACGCCTTTATTTCCATATTAAGAATAAAAAAAAATTTAATTCACAGAACAAAAAAAGAAAAACAAATTCCGAGATTATCACATTTTGTATCTGCGAACCCCCTTTTGAGAAAGTGTAAAGCAGACACGAGCTGCTCACAAATTGTGAAGACCTCTGGGTCAAGGAGAACCAGGAGTTGGAAAATAGACTCCGACGTACTGAAAGAGCCTCTTAAGCAAGAATGCGCGATGATTTATTTTACAATGCGAAGAGGGTCAGTGGAGAATCTCGACTGTGTCAATACGGGACTTGGTTTCAGGGCCGTTTCCTTACACATCTTTTGTAGGGAGTAAAAAGGTAGAAGCAAAGGTAGACAAAAGGCAGAGGAGCTTCGTCTGTACTCAGAAGTGGAGGTGAAGAAGGGTGGACAGCAGAGAAGTTCTGAATTGGGTTTCTGCAGGTTGATGTTTTTTCTGCGGGTTAGAGATGAAAGGATTTGGTTGATTAGTTGTTGGTATTTGGGCTGTGAATAGAATTTGGTTACGCGGATCTGGCAACCCTGGTGGACAGCAGACAAAAAGATGTGGAGGTGTAAGAGCCCCCAACATTTTTTTATTATACGTATATTGTTGAGATAAGTTAGATCTCATAAAAAAGTCAGATTTGCATTAGCATTTGATCTATAATATTTAAAAGGAACATTTCACAAGACTTTTTAAGATGTACAATAAATCTTTGGTGTTCCCAGAATACATGTGTGAAGCTCTAGCTTAAAATATCATATAGATAATTTATTATAACATGTTAAAATTGAAAAATGTGCCGTTTTGGGTCCTTTAAAATGCAAATGAGGTGATCTCTGCACTGAATACAAGTGCCATGGTTGGATAGTGCAGATTAAGGGGCAGTATTATGACATCACAAGGGGAGACAAAATTCAATGACCTATTTTTTACATATTTGCAGAGAATGGTTTGCCAAAACTAAGTTACTGGGTTGATCTTTTTAACATTTTCTAAATTGATGGACTCAATTATAGCACTTAAACATGGAAAAAGTCAGATTTTCATGATATGTCCCCTTTAATATACTACTTTAAATGTACAGTCGATTGAAGATGCCTCTATTTAGCATTTTTCTTATGTAAAGATTATTATTATTTTGATGATAAATTACACTAATTGGATTAAAAAAACTAACATGGATTTCAAAATCTCTAAATTTGGTAAGTCCACTTTTGGCTTTGATGACATCATGCACTCGGTTCAGTTCAAAGTTTACATAGATGCCAAAACAAATGCTTATGCATAATTAAATCACAGTTATTTAAATAGCCGAAGATCGATGTACTATTATCTATCTCAAGATCGTGTTGTTTGGTTTTCACAGTTTTAACAAAGCAAACTTAATTTAACAAAAGTTATCTTTCATTTCAATTAAACAACATTCCCAAAAATGCAATATAGATATTTTTAAAATATAAATCATACAAGATTCATGACACAGTTGTTTCCTTTGGAGTTTACATCCTGACCACTAGATAGCAAACTTTTAAACGGTTTGCATATGGTGTGTGTTCTTAATGGCGGCTTTCCTAAAATTATATCCTAAAATAATATTATTCCTAAAACAGGAAATATCCCAATATATCACCTCGGTAGTGCTGGGAGATCATTCGATAACGATATTTTCCTGATATAAATTTTCCCGATAAATATGTAATGACAGTTCGATAAGTGATTAGTGATGGGAGGAACGAAGCATTTTAAAGCGTCGAATCAATTGAACCAATTGCTTTAAAAATTGATTCAGTTTTTTGAAGTGTTCGAAACACAACACATGCTGGCGACACCTGCTGGTCAAAATAGTGTAAAAGCAATTCTGTCCAAACAATTTACACTTTTTAACAACTCCCCCAGGTGGTGAATCATCGGATTTTCGAAACGTTTCGAAACAGTTATGACGTAATGAAGCCTCGTTTGCTAAAATCAAGTGACTTGGTCAGTTTTGAAACATACTCCGAACCAATGATTCGAAACAAAAGATCCGTAAAAGTTTCATGAAGCAGTGCTTCAAAAGCGACCATCACTATAAGTGATCGATAACGTTAACACACTGTGCGTAACTCTGCGCAAGCACTTCCGGATGCCACTCACAGTCTTGGTTTACAATCGCAGTGTCAGTTAGACTTGAAGGAGTGAGATAAGGCAAGATAAGGCAAGTTATTCATTTAACGCCCTATGATTTCCGCGATGCGGATAATGCGGACGGAATCATGGAATCCAAATGCGTTGAAACATTTTCCCTTTGTATAATGTTGGACGCGCAAACAGGATTCCCCCCTGAATTTTTAAATGCATATGGTAGCCGCCACAGAACAAACATGTAGTCGTCTGACTGTGCGTTCACACCAGACGCGGTAGAGGCAGCAAAAACGCACTATTCGCACGTAGTGACGCTTTAACATTTTGAGTTTACTTCGCTGCCATTCGAGACATTCACGTGGAAATTCGCGTCATGGGAGTGGCTTCTGTGACTCTGTTCGCTTCCTGTAATCACATCACTACTAGAGTAAGCAAGCTTCTGATTGGTTACCGCAACACGTCTTTGCATTGACTTAACATGTAAATCACTCACGCTTACCGAGTCGTCCGCGTCTGGTGTGAACGCACAGTGAGACAACGTAGGGATGAAACGCGCTGTGTGGAACAGTTTGTTCGTTTAGGGCTACTGTAGAAACATGTTGTTGACTTTCATGCCGTACATGTAGATAAAACGGCTCATACTAAGGTAATTCAAACAATACAGTTCATTGTGTAAAGTCTTTATACACCACTGATAATATAGTTACGTACATTACATTGCATTTCTGTCAAGAGATCCTTCGAAAAGTTACACAATACACATAACTAGGGATGCACCGATACCAGTATCGGGGCCGACACCAAGCTCATATACTTGTACTCGTACTCGTAAAAATACCCCGATACCAAAAACCGAAACCTCACGTGACGTACTTTATGACACTTTGTGACTAATTTGATTGTCTTGTTGTCTGTGTTTTCTTTAGCACTTTGACAGCTTTGTGACAGGCAGGTAAAAATACATTCATTACGTCCTTGGTTTTACCCTTTGCAGGTTATTGGACACTGTGAAATTTTGGCTTTGAAAATTTGTGATGATAAGCACATAAGAATTATTTGATTTATATAATATGAGTTGAAGTTGTTAAAAATAAAGATGCTGATATGTTCATTAGTCTCATTGTGTGGTTGTTAGAAAATTGTCACATGAAAAAAAACACGTATCGGTATCGAGGAAAAAATATCGGTACTCATACTCGATCCTTAAAAAGTGGTATCGATGCATCCCTACACATAACGCTTTGCTTTAGTACCATTAACGGAATAGTCTACTCATTTTCAATATTAAAATATGTTATTACCTTAACTAAGAATTGTTGATACATCCCTCTATCATCTGTGTGCGTGCACGTAAGCGCTGGAGCTCGCTGCGACGCTTCGATAGCATTTAGCTTAGCCTCATTCATTCAATGGTACCATTTAGAGATAAAGTTAGAAGTGACCAAACACATCAACGTTTTTCCTATTTAAGACGAGTAGTTATACGAGCAAGTTTGGTGGTACAAAATAAAACGTAGCGCTTTTCTAAGCGGATTTAAAAGAGGAGCTATATTTTATGGCGTAATAGCACTTTTGGGAGTACTTCGACTCGGCGCAGTAACACCCTCCCTCTCCCATTATGAGAGTGAGAAGGGGAGCGGACTTTTCAGGCGAGTCGAAGTACTCCCAAAAGTGCTATTACGCCATAAAATATAGTTCCTCTTTTAAATCCGCTTAGAAAAGAGCTACGTTTTATTTTGTACAACCAAACTTGCTCGTATAACTACTCGTCTTAAATAGGAAAAACATTGATGTGTTTGGTCACTTCTAACTTTATCTCTAAATGGTACAATTGAATGAATGGGGCTAAGCTAAATGCTATCGAAGCGTCGCAGCGCGCTCCGGCGCTTACATGCACGCACACAGATGATAGAGGGATGTATCAACAATTCTTAGTTAAGGTAATAACATATTTTAATATTGAAAATGAGTAGACTATTCCTTTAATTTTAAAAACAGTAATTTGATTAAAACTCTGTGTCCCGTGACTTGTATGTAAGCACTGTAATAATGAATGGCTTCCTACCAATGGAGAAATTCAAGCTGGAAGTACTTCATGTTTTTGTGGGTCCGTGGTCAGCCCAGCCCGAGCTGCTGCTATAGGCAACGTGCCTCGCCAAACCACACTTACATAGAGCAGTCAGCACAGAATGACTGAGGCCGATCGCACAGAACATGATCTTGCATTTTAAACAGCTAGATACAGTACAACAAAACACAGCCGAATGAAGGGGTATTGAGACGTGAAATATTTTTAAACCCAAACACGGCATCTCAAAAATGTGACGCATGTGGTGCAACCCGCTGAAAGACAACTTAAATTCAGTATGGACTGCTGCGGGGTGTAGGTCAGCAATCTGATACATTTATGTTCGAAGGAAATAAAACAAAAAAGAGACTTTTGGAATGCAATTTAATGATTTGCTTTCTGCCACAACATTGTAAGGTATATTATTGCATCTTTAATAATGTTATTAATTTAATTCATGAGTATAACAAAAATTAAACCACATACTCTGGTTTAGGCAAAAGGGTATCCAAGGAGGAAACCACAACACAAATAATAAATACACAAGCTGATCTGATATTGTATGCGGCTCATTCACATTCAAATGTAAGTTTCACTTCAGTATTTAGTTTTTTCACTCATCTAAATTGTAATAACCGTCCTGCAGTTAAATTTGCCCAGCGTCCCGCATACATATCCGTTTCCACCATCCGTCTCCGGCGTTGAACTCGCGGTGAGCTCTAATGTCAGAATGTTAAATGGAAGACTGTGCGTTTAAAAAACTTAAAGAGGCAGTGAAATATTGGCCAATGTGCTTGAGGGATGACTGGCTCTTTACTCCGGGTGTCAGTGTTTAATGGTGGGCCTGGATGCATATAAGTTAGCCCAAGCATGAAGGGCAGTGGGACGTTCCCGTCGAAAAAAGAAAAGGCAAAAGGAGGCGCGCTTCAATATCCCCCCGCGGCCTTTTTTTGGTTGGGTGGGGGTCCCATCAGAAACATCATGTCATTTCTCTCACTCACTCAGTTAGCCTTGAGATGCACTGCGGACTTACCTCAGTGTTGTACACGCCATATATCAGGAAGATGAAGAGACCCTGCAAAAAAAAGAGAGAAGCAGATGAAAAAAGAAGTTTTTTTTTCTTTTTATTTGCGGTTCTGAAATTAACCCCCGGTGACAAAAAGATCCTTAGAAATGCGATAAATGGACGAATTTGTCAAACTAGATTTTTTATTTGGTTGGTGTGAAAGCAATTCAGCTGTATGCTGTATAACCGAATAAAACAATGTTTTAAGAAACATCCGTCTAAACATTTATAAATCCAAAGAGCTGATAATGGCATTAAGATATTTAAAATGCCATTAGTTTTTGTGTGTGAAAACAGCCTGAACGATGTCAAATGGAAGTCTAAAGTGAAGATTGAGAACTTTGGCTCAAGGTTTCCAAAGCTTGTGTCTAAGTGTTAGTCTAACAAAAAACAACCAGGCACATAGCAGACTGAAAGAAAGAGAAATAAAGGTTACAGAAAAACAATTTAAAGTTAACAAAAACTCTATAACTAGATTTGAAAGAAGTATAACAGGGGTGCCCTTGGATGTACAGAAAAGGGCACATATGGTGCCATCAAAATAGGAATCTTTCATGGTTGTGCTGATTGCATATATTGTTCAACAGTACAAAGGCTAAAAAAGAGGACAAATGAACGAAACAGGTCTACATACAACATACAGTATATGTTGGGTAAGTGGGGAAGGTCGCTTTAATTTAACAATTTCATGAAGTTTCCATGAACAAAAACTGTTCACATCCATTTGAAATATATGAACTATGTAACAAAATAACATGCAATACTCTTCAGAATACTGCAAAAAACGTTCTTGAAATGTATTGTTGAAACACACCAAAAAGATTGTAAACTATGTAGTATACTGAATTGCAGAGTTAGATCGTTTTTCCACATTTCTGTGTACAGGATTTTTTGGGCAGGGTGAAATGGTGGCTCAATGACGCACTTGGGCCACCAAGCATGGCCCTGCCCCAACACAATCGTCAGCATCGATTTAGGATGTAGGGGTATTTGAAAGTTGAGGTGTGTGCCTCGTACATCTTGAAAAGTGAAAGGGCTGGCTCTTTGATCGCCCCCTGGTGGCTGGCTGCAGTACAAGGCATAAACCCCGCCCTCTGCATGCAAACGAACCGGACTCGGCTCTAAAAAAAATATTTACACTTCCACTCAAATTTTTCGAAAGATGGTTTTGGGCCTTTAAAGGAACAGTATGTAAGAAATTTAAATAAATTATTCATAAAATGGCCCTGGTATGTCACTAGACATTAAGAAATCATTTTCATTTCAAATACTTATAACACTGACAACAGTGGTCTGGCCAGGATATTGTCATTTAAAAAGGGGAGATGCAGCCCTCAACTGATGTTTATGTTGTCATTTTGTGTATTGGCCACCAGTTGTGTGATTGCAGTACCAGTTTTAGCCACAAGTTTTGTGATTGCAGTACCAGTTTTGGCCACAATCCTACATACTGTTCCTTTAAGGTAGCTGTTATCACGCTGATATATGATCAATTGTAAATTTTTGTGCCAAGTTTCATTTTAGCTAGTAATTTGATGCGATAGAAACGGGGCCAGTCGTTATGATTGCCGTAGTTGAATTAGGCACACGAGCGTTTGAGCGTAGTAGCGCCACAACGGAGTGACTCCAGACCGAACTTCCCATCCTGAAATGTTGTGGGCGGGGCTAAAGGCCGGGGTATACCTTTTTTCGAGGATACACCCGCGGCTACACGCGGATGGCCACGTTCGAAAGCACACGCAATACAAATGATTTCTTATTGAAACTATTACTCTAACAGGCCGTCAGGGCAGCACTGATTTGGCGACATTTACAGTAAATTAAAACATTAGGATAGCTGAAGAAAAGTAACTGATCAACCATTGCAAACACAGTTTAGTACAAACAACAAGACAACAAAGAACAGGAATCAAACATTATGGTTACAAACATGCTCCACAGCTTTCTGTTCTTGGAAGAAGTAAAAGTCAAAGAAAAATGATAGCGTGTGTGCAAATGCTGTCTATTTCCTTTGTATAATTGTTTATAGTGGAGTGTCCTGTCTAAATATTTTCACGCGCATGCGCTGTTGTACGCGGATTGTACGCGCACTGTCCGCGTGGCCTCAAATTTTGGGCTGCACGCGGACAGTCCGCGCAGCCGGCCGCGGACCCTCCTGATGCCGAAAATGATGCATGCGGATGGCGCGCATACGCGGACGTCCCTAGTATACTTTCGGCTTAAGTTCGTCTGGCACCCTGCCTCCAAACTGAAGATTTTACGTAACCCTAGTAACTTAGTTTTGGTTACTCTCTGGGGATTGCCACCTTGTCGTGGTAGAGAGGCTTGTGTGGTCCCATGATCCCAAGAGCAACGCCGTCTGGAGTTATGCTCCTGGTAGGGTCACCCATGGCGGTAAGGTCAAGGGGGAGGCCCCTGACAAAGAGCAATCCATCCAACCAAGACCTCAACGGTGGAGCAGGCGGAGGATGACAGCTGGCCTTATGGGAGCGTCACAATGGCTGGGAAGGCGGATGAAGGCTGCAGCAGAAAAGGGTCCCCAGTCGTCTTGGATTCCATGCCACTGGATTCTGACCCTTCCTCTGTCAAGGATCGTGTGGTGGCTGTTTGTGCAACAGTCTCCCCACGTTAAACAAAATCACGCACAGGCGTCCTCCATGGGAAACCACCCTAACATCCGGTTTAAGTCCTATGGCGAACAGAATGTGGCGACGGGGGCAGGATTGTGAGATCTGGAAGCCCTTAGTCACAAACTGGCACATTAGGCGGTGCGTGCTTGATTCAGTCGCTGGGCTCTTGGAATGAGGCAAAAAGAGCCCTCCGGCAGCTGCACCCACGACTGAGCAGCCCTTTTTAGGATCCACTCTGCTCACCCCACATGGGGAAGGGGCTAGAAAAGGTGCCCTAAAAATAGCCTGCCTCAAATCTCCTGACTGGATTACCGCATCCAGAGGGATCACCATTTGCGGTCAGAAACATAAAACAATGAACTTTGGAACTTGGAATGTGCGCACACTGATGGATAGTGCAAGCAGTGATAGACCAGAGAGAAGAACCGCAATCATTGCTAGAGAACTGAGAAGATGCCAAATTGACCTAGTTGCCCTTTCCGAAACCCGACTGGCAGATGAAGGACAACTGAAAGAAGAGAAGGGTGGCTACACTTTCTTCTGGAAAGGAAAAGCTGTTGACGAGCCCAGGATCCATGGTGTTGGAATTGCCATTAGGAATCAGCTCATCAACCACCTCCTTGAACTCCCTGTGGGGATCAGTGAGCGTCTCATGACCATCCGTCTGGTGCTTGACAACAACCAGATAGCAACAGTTGTGAGTGCCTATGCCCCTACTTTAGACTCTGAAGAGGATGTAAAAGAGGCCTTCTACTCCTGCTTAGACAAGACACTGTCGAGAATCCCCAAGGAAGATAAGATTATACTACTTGGAGACTTCAATGCCAGGGTTGGCAGGGATCAACACCTCTGGAAGGACACTATAGGAAAGGAAGGCATCGGGAACATCAATTCTAATGGAGTTATGCTTCTCAGCATGTGTGCGAAGCATAGTCTTATCATCACTAATACTCTCTTTCGCCAGAAAAACAAACTTAAGGCCTCTTGGAGACACCCCCGCTCCAAACAGTGGCATCTCATTGACTATGTCATTGTACGAATCAGGGACCGCCGTGATGTTAACCCTCTGGGGTCCGACCATTTTGGGACACTGTCAGAGGTTCTGACATGCTCTTACATTTGGTCTTTTTTCAGTTGCTTTACAACATAATAATGGCAAGTGTCTCATACCACTGTGTTCAGCACAAACTGGGCTAAAATATTATATGAGCTACATGTATGTACATGTTTGTATTTTTGAGACAAAAAGGTTTATGCGTGGTTTTTTAAAAAGCTAAAATTTTGAGTCACTGATATAAGTCCACAAAACCCATACTAAACATGTTTTAACAAGACTTTCCTAAACAGAATCTAGTAGTCTAGAGTTTTTTCTTTAAAATGATGTGAAAATCATCCTGCCTACTCATTCACATAAACCAGTATGTTTATTTAGAAATTGTAAGACACTTTTTGTTTAGAGGGGCCGTATGCGAGAAGGATTGATTGACAGCTAGCAAACAAAGGCTCGCATAATGAGCTGCATAATGAGCTGCATAATGAGGGAGGAGGGAACTACAGTAAAGAATGTGAGGACAAATGAACATGTTTGTTTGAGGTTTATTAAGAAGTTAACAATATAATCAAAATAGAAATGAAGGTCAGTAGGACCCTATTCAAAAACTTAACTTGTATAAGAAACTGATAAACAACAGAGCTGTAAACTTCATGTGGCTCATGTTACCATACAACTTTATGTCCAAAGAGTGTGAATATGTTTTTCCACTTCATAGTTTACTGATGAGAGGGATGCAGACCTGTAAGAGAGTTATGAACAGCTGTTAGCATAAATTGTCCACAGAAATACCCTTACATACATAACTGATGGGTAAATGATAGCACTTGTAACGGTGGTCGCCTAAACTCAATATACTGTATAAAAAAAACTTGGCCTAGGCGGGTTTCGAACCCGGGTCTACCACATGGCGGCCTAACGCACTACCGCTGCGCCACCATTAGGTCACGTGATTAGTGTCTTTCACACACCTAGGTAGACTGGCCCATGGTAAATTTATAATAAAAAAAATGCGAGTCTCCGTGTAAACAACGCGGAGCTCATAATAAAACGGTGTCGCGTGTAAATCGCAATGTATGGAATGCGTTGCATGTAAACAATATCATATTACAGTAGACCCCCCCCAGTGCAGCATTACTCAAAGTTGCCATGAAGGATACGAAAGTGTCTAAGTTACTGTACAGCATGTAACAATGAAATCCGCCCTTACGTGATCACGCGTACTCGTTTGTAAATAAGCATGTAAACATGGAATCTTACAGCACACACTTAAAAGACACAGCAGTGCAGCATTACTCAAAGTTGCCATGAAGGATACGAAAGTGAATAACTGTGTCTAACACTGTACAGCAAACAATGAAATCCGCCATTAGGCCTACGTGATCACGCGTAAGTTACTCGTTTGTAAACAATGCGAACGTTTTTCAATCCGAGGCGTGCAGTCTGTTGAGGTTGCTTATGTAGGCTGAACTGCACAAGCCATAACATATTACATGATAGCAAATATAAATGAAGACAAATGACTTACAGTTTCTTCAGGAATATATCCGCCTCCATTGCGCCTTCCATTGTTCTTCTTCTTAGGTAACGTTAAAGATAAACGCTTCTCTTCCTCAATGTCCAGACATAAATGAAGATATTCCTCACGTGTGTGTATAAAGTTTATAATCCAAACATGCGCTAAAGTCTTTAAATCTTATCAAACTTTACGCTTTGCTGGTTTGAACAGCTCGTCTCTTCATTACCATGTCAACAGCGTGTGGGCGTGACCGCATTAGAGATAATGAGCTCAGCCACGAAAAACGGTACTCTCTTTACTTCAGTGCAGATTATATAAACAGGAAATATTTGTTTTTGATAATAATTAGCTTGTTTAAAAGTAGACATTTCAGGCTTTCTTTGGATATGTGTATTATGTTTGTGTGACGAGTATTCGCGGAGTTTCAACTAATTTTTGTAACGTGATTTGAGAGACAGCTGGCGGAGACAGAAATGTCTGAATGAGCACCCTGTTTATTTTCTTTATTTGACAAAAACACAAAGATCTGTTGTTATTGTGAATGTACACTAATTTAAGAGGACCCTTTAGAGTTTCAAATGATGTCAAACACGTAAGTGTTTGATTATTAATGATGGAGTATTTTAAGTTGATTCTGCTATGATAAGGAGAAAACACGTCAAAACGCGTCCCCGCGTTTTTGGACCCCTGGGGGTTAATATCACAAGGGCCATGGTCAACACTGATAACTGCTGGACAGACCATCGCCTTATCCGCTCTAAAATGTTAATTAGACTTAAGAGGAAGAGGAGAATGCAAAAAAAGCAGATCCGACCACGACTGAACCTTGACAGCCTTGATGAAACCGCCACCCAGCAGCAACTTCAGGCCTCTCTTGGGGAAAGCCTTCAACAGAAATACCCTGATGACATGGATGGGCACTGGAGTCTGCTAAAATCTACCATCCTTGCCACTTGCAAAACCATTCTTGGGTACAAGTCCAGAAAACACCAGGACTGGTTTGATGAGAATGACACAGAGATCAAACAACTCATCTCCAAGAAAAGGAAAGCCTTCTGTGCCTGGCAAAATGATGTTACTTGCAAGGCCAAAAGGTTGACTCACTCCAGAGCCAAGGCAGATGTCCAGAGTCGGATAAGGGAGCTAAAAAACTCTTGGTGGACTGAAAGAGCTATCGAAATCCAGAGAATGGCAGACTCTGGTGACACCAGAGGTTTTTTCAGTGCTACCAAGGCCATCTATGGTCCAAGCTGCCATGGCCTAAACCCCCTGCGTACAAAGGAAGGTCAGAAGTTACTGAAGGACAACGAGTCCATTAACGCCCGATGGAAGGAGCATTTCCAAGAACTCCTAAACGGGGTCAGCTCAACTGAAGTTGACATTATCAAACACATCCCCCAAAGACCTATTAGAGAAGACATGGGGGACCCTCCAACTATAACAGAGGTTCAAAATGCCATCAGGAGCCTTAAGAACAACAAGGCTGCTGGTCCAGATGGTATCCCAGCTGAGATCTTAAAGGAGGGTGGACTAGAACTCTTGTATCACATTCATGCCCTACTACTCAAAGTCTGGGAAAAAGAAGAACTTCCCTCAGAGCTCAGGAATGCTCTAATAGTGACTATATTCAAGAAGGGTGACAAGGCTGAATGCGGAAATTACAGGGGTATCTCACTCCTGTCAACGACAGGTAAAGTCCTTGCTCGTGTTCTTGCAAACCGACTACTACCACTGTCAGAGGAAATACTCCCAGAATCACAATCTGGCTTCCGTCCATCCAGAGGTACAGCAGACATGATTTTCACAGCGCGGCAACTACAGGAAAAATGCCGTGAACAAAGGCAGCCCCTGTACATGGCCTTTATAGACCTGACAAAGGCTTTTGATATGGTAGACCGCCACGCTCTGTGGAGTATACTATCAAGGTATGGTTGTCATGACAAGTACATCAGAATACTGAGACTCCTACATGATGGCATGTCAGTCACAGTACTCAGCAATGGTGGCTCTGAGTCTGAGCCCTTCACAGTGGAAACAGGAGTTAAACAGGGATGTGTTATTGCACCCACCCTGTTTGCCATCTTTATTGCCGCCATACTCCACCTCATGGGTGAGGAGCTGCCACAGGGGATTCCAATCGTGTATAGAACTGACGGCAGACTCTTTAACCTTAATAGGTTCAAGGCCAAGAGTAAAATCATACACACCACCGTTACAGAGCTTCAGTACGCGGATGATAACGTCATTGCTGCACACTCTGCAGAAGACCTTCAGGGCATTCTGAATGCTTTTGCCAAGGCGTACAGAGCCCTGGGCCTAAAACTAAACATCAAGAAGACCCAGGTCCTATATCAACCTCCACCCAACCAGTCAGCAACCCAGCCAACCATAAAAGTGAATAACACCACACTTGAAAACGTGGACCACTTCCCTTACCTCGGCAGCTTTCTTTCCACTAAAGCTGACATAGACTCTGAGGTTAACCACCGGCTGAGTTGTGCCAGCGGAGCCTATGCCAGGCTCAGAAAAAGAGTTTTCGAAGACAGAGACCTATCTGTCCAAACAAAACTCCTGGTCTACAGAGCTGTTGTCCTCCCCACCCTGCTGTATGGAGCAGAGTCGTGGACCACATACAGCAGGCACCTGAGAGCCATGGAACAATACCATCAACGATCCTTGCGAAAGATTCTGAGGATCAGTTGGGAGGACAGACGCACCAACATCAGCGTCCTGGAGGAAGCAAACATGACCAGCATCACCACCACAATAATGCAGTACCAATTACGATGGACAGGCCATGTCATTCGCATGCCCAATACACGTCTTCCTAAACAAATTTTGTACTCTCAGCTAAAGGAAGGTAGTCGAGCAACAGGGGGGCCGAAGAAACGTTTTAAGGACAACATCAAGGCCATTCTGAAGAAATTCAACATTACATCGAGCAACTGGGAAAACATTGCACTAGATAGAAGCACCTGGAAAAATTCCTTGCAGGATGGTGCAGCACATCATGAAATAGAACTTCGTCGTGCCGCAGAGACAAAGCGACAGCTTCGCAAGGAGAAAGAAGAAAAGGCTCAACCACCATCAAAACTCACTACCTACCCCTGCCCACACTGCACCAAAGTATGCAGATCCCGCATTGGCCTTTATAGCCATCTGAAGAACCACAAGTAGACCCAAAAGAGAGGACAGTCATACTCGATTCGAGTGACCGCCGATGATGAAACCATTTTCTGCAATTTGGCTCCTCTTGTGATGTCAGAAGGGGATAATACCGCCCCTTAGTCTGCACTATCCAACCACAGCACTGCCATTTAGTGCAGAGATCAGATCATTTGCATTTTACAGGACACACCCCAAAAACAGCAAATTTTTGCTCCCACCTGCAAAGTGGCAATTTTAACAAGTTATAATAAATTATCTATATGGTATTTTGAGCTGAAACTTTGAAGACGGGTCATTTAATAATTTTTAAATAATTCAAAGGACCAGTGTCATTTATTCTGCTTACCACAGTTACCACAGACATTGCTAAAACATTGCTCTGGTAGTTTTTTTAAGATATTTAACAGGTCAGGTGCGCGTTTATGAAAAAAATGCATACCTGTGTAACATTTCTTAAACAATCAGAATAAAGCATTTAACACCCCTGTGGTATAAAGTGTTATATATTATAGCAGAATAAAAAAGCTTATATTGAAATGTTCTCATTATAAATTTAGCACGTTTTAAGAAAATGTCATAATTTTACAACACAATGTCAATTTTATATTAAACATACTTGATCAGTCGACAGAGTCAAGTGAGATCTCTTTTTGTCCGCGGTAAGTTTTATTTCATCTCAAATATCAAATGATTCATGCTCTCTATCATTTAAAATGATCACAGATAAACAGCATCTGCAGGGTTTGTGTACTGCTTGTCAATGACGGCTCACAAACATATGCACATACGCACTGTATATGTGTGCTTGTCAATGATGATGGCTATACTGCTCACAAACACACACATATGTCAATGACGGGCAATAAAATCAGCTTTTCCAGTGAAATCTGCGAGCGCGGATTCTGTTAGGTTAGGTGTACATTGCAAGTGAGAGAAGTAAAATATACTCAAGTCAACATTCCTTCTTTTGGAATTCAACACCGAAAAAGTTTTGATTACTTGAGCGGAGCACTTTTCCCTTCAACTCTTGCAAAATTCCTGAATAAACATGGCTAAAACTCACATATTTTATATATCTGTAACAGTTTATGGCCATATTTTGTTCTTTCTTTCATAAGAGTACACGTAATACACGAATAAAAGCTAGTTAAAGACTGATGATTGTCCACCATTGTTGTTTTGTTTTTCTGCCTCCGCTTACTTCCTGTAATCACTGGACTGATAGAGCAAGCTCCTGATTGGTTAACACGGTGCAAAAAAGTTAAGATTTTTAAACTAGCGCAGATCACGCGTCAACACTCAATTGGCGGAACACACCTTTCGTGCCGCAGGATGCCTATTCACGTCTTTGTATTGACTTAACATGTAAATCACTCACGCTTGCCGCCTCTTCCGCATCTGGTGTGAATAACCATTATGCTGCGTTCACACCAGCTGCGGTAGAGGCGTCAAGCGCAAGTGATTTCAATGTTAAGTCAATGTAAAGACGCGTTGCCGCGCGTCTGGAGGTGTCGCGGCGCAAATGAGCCATTTAGCACGTTAGACGCGATTCTGCCTCATTCGCGCTTCTAGTTCACGTGAATGGCGCGAATTGAGCGTGCCGCGAGAAACGCACGAGTTGAGAAATGTGAACTTTGGCGGAAAGAAGCTAGCTCTAGTAGTGATGTGATTACAGAAAGCGAGCGAAGTCGCAGAAGCCCCTCCCATGACGTGAATTTCCACGTGAATGTTTGGATGACTAGAATTTCATGCACTGCTTTCACGCGAGAATGAAGGGAGTACACTCAAAATGTTTAAGCTTCCAACACAGCGCGGTAGACACGAATTTGACACCTCAAATGCGTCTGGTGTGAACCCAGCATTACAGTTACCCATTGGTACCTTAGAGGTACATACTGTTACCTCAACGGTACATACCTGTATCAAAATGGCACATATAAGGACATATAATGGGGGTGGTGATGGTGCAGTGGATAAGACCTCTGACATATATAGCAATTGTAAGTCGCTTTGGATAAAAGCGTCAGCTAAATGTAAATGTAAATTTAAAAAGGTAGCCTACCGTCCCGTGACAACTTTTGTACCTTTTTTGAGAGTGTGTAAAGATGAGTTTGTGTATTACTGAACTTTAAACACAGTAAAACACTGCGTAGTTTCTTCATGGCCGTTTCTAAAAGTTTTACTGTATTGTACTTTTCCTTCTGAAAGCTTGCACGGCTTAATAATGTGCTACAGTACCAGCGACTCCTCTAAGGAATCAATACTCGGTGACAGTAGGGGGTAAAAGACAAAGCTGCAAACACCCCATTGTTTTGTATTAGACTGTCAATTTCCTATTTAGTGTTGCAAATGAATTATCATGTTTTTGATCATGGGCCTTATTTGCGTTTAATATTTCGTTGTGTTATGAACAAAGTGGGAAAAACATCCCTTGCACATTACGAAAAATGACCAATTAGAATGTAATTGAGTTAAAAATAAGCAGTACCGAAACAATAACGATGGATTGTTTAGAAAAGTTAATTCATTAATGTCGGGCTAAAAACAAACACGGAAAACTGGAGCACATTTAAATGAATTGTGTTGTTTTTTGGGTTTCAAGAAAAAATGGTATTCTTTTGAACTCTTAAATGGTTGAAATGTATGCATAGGAATGGGACTTTTTGTATTGCTATACATCAAACAAAAAGCATAAATTATCTCCTAACAAAACTAATAAGGAAAAAACAAAATGTAGTCGTCGACAAACACACGCACCCCAGAGTGCCTAACACAGTACGCCAAAGAAAAGTGTGATTGAATTCAAATAATCAGGACATATATTTTACCTAACAGTAGTGGTAGGCAGACAGGGGTGGAAGCTTGATTCACAAATGATTACTGGCCACTTCCATCTAAAAATGCATTTGCCTCCCCCCCCAAAAAAATGAACTGAAAACATTTTTTTGTTCAGGTCACTCATCCATATCCTCCTAAATCCGGGCAGCGTCCTGCATCAAACGCAGATAAATTCCCTTCAAATTTGTGGCTATACATCAGGGGCGAGCGCATTCAACTGAACTGAGAGCAAAAGCACTGTACTCTACCCAGAAGAAAGGCCCTTGCTCCTCATTACCTATGACAAGGTACAGGAATTCACTTTGCTTTTCATTTAAAGGCTTCACGTCCCATTTATGGATGTCTGCCTTCACGCTTTTACTTACTTGCACTCGCCAGCTGCCACGTAATAAATGATTATAAATTTGCGCAGATGACCACCTTGTCTTTTTTATTCCTTGCCGGTCCCCTAATGCACAAAAACTTAGGGAGCGAGCTGGTGAAATTTCCTTCGAGAAACCCTTTTTTTGTCTTTATTTATGGCGTTGTCCTTGGTGAGGGAAATTTCAATGTGCTGAAATGAAAACTATGATTAAAGGGACACAGTATATAGGCAGAGACTGTGGGCAGCTTATATATTGTATAATATATACATACATATATAAGACATACATGTTTTCTCCGAAACAAATAGAGCTGACCAGATGAAGGAATGGAGTGATATCAGTAATTGTTGGATTAAAACCGTACGCAACAATTACCTTTACATATTCAGTCAAGAGGGCATTGTTATAGGATAAAAATAGATGAAACTCTAAAGCATCAGATTTTAGTAAGCAGTAATGAAAGGAAACAGTATCTATCTATCCGACTAATTTATCCATGGAAAACACTTTTACAAAAACGAGTGCTGTTTGAGCAGGACCAGACCTTTTACGTTCATGGTTGGAAACAATTTCTCAATTTAGCGAATAGCGCAGTGGGCTTTGATGACGACATGAGGGGTATCAGGTGTGTGTGTGTGTGGTTTGCTGGTGATTTTACATCGAAGTTCAAGGCTAGGTTAGGGTTATGTGCAGTGCGATCTTAAACAGAGGGAAGATTACCTGGTGCAACACACATGCAGACGCACAATTACACCACATAACCAGATGACTTTTAACATCTGTTTTTGGTGACAGGACTTTGGGCGACTTAAGCTGTGTGTGTGTAGCCTGGTTTCCATTATAGAGTTGCGTAAAACTAGCTATATGTCGATAAAAAATTATGGCAAAATCACATGTTTCCATTAACCGATGTAATGTAAGTAAAATATATTTTTTACTTGCAAGACAAGTGATTCCAAAAAACCATGGCAACGGGTATGTTTGACCTTATACAGCACCAGACGGATGACATCAAAATACATCGAGAGCGATTTCATTGTAAAAAGTACAATTTGGATCTACTTAAAAATTACTGAAATTAGTGAAAAATTTAAACTTTATCAACTTAAAGTGAAAAATTTAAGTTGAAAAAATTTAATTATTTAGGCGTTACCAATTAAAGTAATTTTTTTAAGTTAATCCAACTTTCACTTCTTAAAGTTTAGAGAGTCGACTGCTTTGTACGCCCAACGCGATCTCATGACAATTTGTACGTATTTTACAAGGTGGCTAATTTATATTAATTCGTACGACCACATTTGTAAGATTTTCCTTAAACCCTGTGAAGTTGGGGTTTGGGGTGAGGTTTCATTATTGTTTTTTTATGATTATCGTACGTTTTTGCATGATTAACTTTGTACGAAATCATACGAATCAGCCAACTTTGTAAAATATGTATGAATTCTTGTAAGATCAGGCTGGCTTTCGAATCGCTACTTTTTAATCGCTTTATTTTTATGTCATCCACATGTCGGTCTGAATGGCTGCGTATGAAATCAAAAACACCTCTTCTGTCTTGTCCTCCAACCAAACATATGGCGCCATATTTAAATAATGATCATGTGACTTTAATGCACGACGGGTGACCTGTAAATAGGGATGTAACGATTCAACCGTGTGTCCCATTAAAAATGCCTGTCTGAAATCGATTCTGAATCGCAAGGCTGCAATTCTGTGTTTCATGCACAGCTTGTGCGTGTACTACGGCATTTGGTCAGTAGGAAGTCCTTATTAATCTAAAATCATTATGAGTCGGAGTCGTTTATAACGTGCATTTAAAAAAGCAACACTCGTTAAACAAAATCATTTAAAATATTCTTTATTATCATGAAAATACCTGAAACAATTTGAAGAACAGCGATATAAATATTCCTGCGGGATTCCTGTTCGGATGTGCCTGGATTTCACCGTAATTCGTTCAAATTCATTCATTGAGAAAACGCGCATTTGCACGATTAATCGTTACACCCCTACCTGTAAATGCGCAATATTCGTCTTGTTCAACTTCATGCGGCGTCGCATAAACTGACAGGCAGTTGACATCAAACTATCGCGAGAGCGATTCGAAAATAGACTTCTCCATATGATTTCTCAAATCGCTCTTTTCCGGCGCCGCATGAAGTTGAAGACACCTATTTAAAGAACGATCATGTGACTTAAATACACAAAGGGGTGACATGTAAATGTGAAAACTGTTTTCCATTGCAGTTTGAGATATAATCCTTTTTTCGATTTGCCTTATATAAGCCTCCCGAAGGTAGCAGTTTTGCGAAATTTCGGCCGCATGTTCAATTCACTATTTCAATTTGCACAATTTGAAGGATAATGGAAACCCAACTTTGTGTTTGTTTAGGCGCACATTAGCACTTTTAAAGTCACAAATTGCATAATTTTTGTGTGAAAGTGTGAAAAACTGTAATTCTGTACACTTGGCAAAGTAAATCTCTCATCAATGAGGTGCAACAGTGAAGACACTCATGTCCATCGTACAAACGGTGCAGTACCATATACCAGTAATAATTACTATTTAACTCTTTCCCCGCCATTGACGAGTTGTCTCGTCAATTAAGAGAAAAAAGTCTGTTTTTTATTTTTTGAATTTTTATGTTAATCTGCAATACCGCAATTAT
Organism: Misgurnus anguillicaudatus; assembly: GCF_027580225.2. Taxonomy (NCBI): domain Eukaryota; kingdom Metazoa; phylum Chordata; class Actinopteri; order Cypriniformes; family Cobitidae; genus Misgurnus; species Misgurnus anguillicaudatus. The sequence continues at coordinate 9,188,966 of NC_073359.2, read as the reverse complement.
CCCCTAAATGGTGCACTTACCCAATATATGAAAAAAACTGAAGCCAAAACGTTATTTATTAATTTTAAACTCTGTGTATGTTTTGATAATCATTCTGCATCTAAATTCCTTCACAAAAATGCAATTATTTCTAAAGAAAAATACTCATATTTAAGAGTTTATAAGCAGAGAAAAAATATATAGATAGAATTCGACTTTTTTTCTCCCATTTTGTTTTGTTTGTTTATTGTTCTATTTTGGGACTGTTCATTCATTTGATATATTTGTATGTTTATTTATTTTTAGAAGAAAGTTTTCCTGGAAGGCATTTTGTGAAACTTTTGTGAAAATCATAAAAAAAATGCTGGCGGCAACTTTTAAAAAAATGGCTGGCGGAGAATGAGTTAATATGATTTGACTGTATATGCACATATTATGTTTCATATTCACATATACGGCATAAGGAAAAACTTTTGAAAATTGTTGGTAAGTGAAAAAACTTTTTCATATTATTTATATATAAATATGAAGATATAGTTAAATCAAATATATAACTTAAAAGATAACAGCAAAACTAATGGTGAAGTTAATTGTGCACCATTGTGGCTGTAGGCAGACAACATTTTAGTAAATCCTTTTCGAGGTCACCAAACATGCATAGTTAATGTCCTGCTTCAACAAACAGAAAGCGACTCTTCTGCAGCTAATGGAATATCAAATGTTCTGCATACCCTTTCTGACTTTAATCTTAGTAGGATTACAAACAGAAAACCCAGAGAAATGTCTCGTTTTGTCAAACTAAAGTTGATGTATCAATCTGTGTAGGGTCAAGGGATCCAGGCTTTCTCTGTTAGTGTCAGTTTGAAATCCATGCATGTGGCAGCAATTACAGAAATCGGAGACTGAAAAGTTTCCCAAAAGCTCTTGGTGAGAGAGAGAGAGAGAGAGAGAGCGAGAGAGAAATAGGTTTTTCACGCGTTTATAAGAGACCTACTAATGTCTCTGACGCCCCCGAGAAAAACAGTTTAATTAAGTTGTATACACAACGTTTACTTTAAGTGCCAGCAGTTTTTTAAATAAGGGCGAAATGTCAAGTTTGGGTCTTGACGGTGATGTACTGCAGAACCTACAAACTGGATCAAATTTGTAGACGTGTTCAGCTGTGTGGTGAGAATCTCAGTGGGCTGTTTCTGCCGGAGAGGGGGTTCAAAAACAGGCCCAGCTGTAAAACCACAAACCTTTTTATTTTATTATTAACATGAAAATGCGAGCGTGAAATGTTATCACATTTTTTATAAAGCATTTTCATTAAAATTGATGTTTTAAATGTTGTCTTGTTTTTTACATTAGGCACAACGTATAATATCATATCTGATTCTAATTTGTAATTTTCGCCCCGACCTTCACCTTTATTGCACCACGGGGGCTCGAGGACACCCTCCGACTCGTGCGTACGTAATGCTGCGTTCACACCAGCCGCGGTAGAGGCGTCAAGCGTGAGTGATTTCAATGTTAAGTCAATGTGAAGACACGTCTGGAGGTCTTGCGGTGCGAATGAGGCGTTTAGCGTGGCGCAGTATACGCGATTCCGCCTCATTGGCGAGAATTGAGCGTTGCCTGCTGGAAAAATTTGAACTTTGCCGGAAAAACGCGCGAAGTTAACCAATCAGGAGCTTGCTCTAGTGATGTGATTACCGGAAGTTAGTGGAGGCACAGAAGTCCCTCCCATGACGTGAATTTTCACGTGAATGTATCCATGACTAGAATTTTTCGACTAGAATGAAGCGAGAAAACTCCAAATGTTCAAGCAGCAAACTAGACGCGGTAGGTCTTACCGCCCAACGACGCAGCACGGTCGGAAACTGACTGAGGAAAGTCCGCCCCGGTCGACGTCCACGTCGGGAGCGAGAGGCCCTGTCCCATCCACCGTGCAGTGGAGAGAAGGCGTGGAGACACGTTAGGCACAACGTATAATGTCATATCTGATTCTTATTCATAATTTTTGCACCAACCTTCACCTTCATTGCACCACGGGGGCTCGAGGACACCCTCCGACTCGTGCGTACGTAATGCTGCGCTCACACCAGCCGCGGTAGAGACGTCAAGTGCGAGTGATTTCAATGTTAAGTCAATGTGAAGACGCGTCTGGAGGTCTTGCGGCGCGAATGAGGTGTTTAGCATGGCGCAGTATACGCGATTCCGCCTCATTGGCGCGAATTGAGCGTTGCCGCGGGAAATCCGCGAGTTTAAAAAATTTTAACTTTGGCGGAAAAACGTGCCGCATTAACCATTCAGTAGAAGCCCCTCCGATGACACAAATTTTCGTGTGAATGTCTCGATGACTAAAATTTGTGACTAGAATGAAGCGAGTAAACTCAAAATGTTCAAGCAGCAAACTAGACGCAGTAGACGCGAATTTGACGCCCAAAATGCAGCTGGTGTGAACCCACAGTTATGCTAAGTCTACACAAAACGCGTTCCGGGGGTCAAAATTGCGTCTACCGCGCCTAGTTTGCCGCTTAAACACTTTGAATGCATTTGCGTGTGTAGAGCGGAGTAGACGGCGGAAAAAGCAAGCATTTGACGCGCGTCCGAAGCAAAATCCGCTTCTTGTGGGAGGAGCAACTGCTGTGCGAGTGTCTGTTTGCAAGATGACTGATGTTACTTATGCATTTATCAAGAGAGTTACCAGTTTGTATTGGGTAACCTTACTGTAGGGGGAAAATAAACGGCGCGGGTCGATAAACGTCATGTGACTCAAAAGTGAAGTGTGTATTACAACTTACCAGGTTGCCCAAAGTTCTTACTGACATTCTTCCAAGCGAGGTCCTTTTTATTCCTGTCTCCTCTATAGAAATAACAACTTGTGTCATATAGCTTTGAGTGACTGCTTGAGTGAGTGACTCCGGGCGGGGCTGCCACCACAGCAGCAGGCAGGCTCCTGATTGGTTAACGCGGCGCAAAATTCCGCCAAAGTTCAAATTTTTCAACTCGGGCGTCAGCCGCAAATAAACGTGAACCGCAAAATGCACAAAAGCACCATTCGCGCGTACCGCGCACAACGTTGCGCAAGCTTCACGCACGAATGAGGCGGAAACGCGTCTTCTGCTCGGCGCCGAACGCCTCTTCTGCGCCGCGGGACCTCCTGACCCGCGTCAACGCGTCTGCACAATGACTTAACATTGAAATCACTCGCGCTTCACGCCTTTACCGCGGTTGGTGTAAACGCACCATCAGACTCCTTGGTCCGTGTTTCATGACGGGTCAGTTGGGTGGCTGACGTCGCCCCGGACGCACCTTTCCAAGAGCCGGTCTCCGCCAAATGGCGTAGCACAGTTGGGAACGCACTGAGGACAGTCTGCCCCGGTCAATGTCCATGTCGGAAGCGAAAGGCCACGTCTCTTTGCCGTGCAGTGGAGAGAAGGTGCGGAGACACGTTAGGCACAACGTATAATGTCATATCTGATTCTAATTCGTACTTTTTACCCTAGAGACAGCTATTAAATTTTCAAAACATTGCCAATAAAATAATTGCGCACAGATCTGATTTCATCTCCACGCTTTTTGACATTAAAGAACAGGCTAGAATTTGTAACACTTGCTTTAAAAAATTACACCCATCAATATGACAACAATATTTAATCCGATCTATCAACGCACGTGCGCATTTTTCGACCGGCAGCCAAACTTTAAACGATTTCTTATGTCACAGCGGATGGTGTATTTTTAATGGCCCAGCCTGCGAAGGGCGGCCCACTCTCTTTAAATAAAGAAAACTAACATACTGCCAGTCAGGTCCCTGGATGAGGCAGGTTAGGGCGTGCGAACACCAAAAAACGTGTGAGGGAGAGAGAAAAGCTACACTATTACACTGTCAGAAGAAATGTGAGGAAGAAAAACTCGCCACTACAATGCTTGAATGTTCTGGATTGTTGCTTACAGGTCAAAGACTCTATGATGTTCTGGTCCCTAGATAGGGCTCAAGTCTCTTCTACCAAAGTCTACTAGATATTTTCACTATCTGCCAGATGAAAATGCTTATTACACTTATTCTCAATAAATCAAGTGTTATTCAACTAGTCATGCACATACTGTATGGATGATGAGAAAAGATGTTCCCATCTCAATTTGCATTCTATGAAAGAATAACATTTCACAGGGGTACAGAACTACTTAAGCATAATTTTGGGGGTAAAAGCTTTAAAGTTAGGGGCCCGTTTAAATCCCTGACTATAAGCAAGACAGAATGAGCATACGTAAAGTCCTCTCGAGGCAGGGAGGAGCTGAAGAGGAGAGAGACCGCCAGAGGGATACCCACAGGACACCCAGCCCTGCAGAGGCAAGGCGGAGAGGGGCTGAGGCAATGCGAGGCAGTCAGGGGAAGCGGGGAGAGTTATTAACTTAGCCCTGAAAGCCCTTCTTAATATAGGGTCCAGTGGTGATAGCTAACAGAGCCTGGCAGAGGTGACAGCTCTTGGACCTGCTTGAGGAAATCCAATTGAGAAGCAGCCAAGAGGAACAACAAGCGCAAAACAGATGTTCCCTGCTATCGCTGCTCGCAACCGTGTATACAACAGAAACACACTCACTCCTCTCAAATTGGATGCAGAGGAAAAAAATAACAATCATGATCGTTATAACATCCAAAGTCGTACCAGCAGTAGGTGTGGGTGATATAGCCTAAATATTATTTCACATAAAGACTAATTACCGCAATAATAATAATTATTAATAACGATAATAATAATATATCACCGTAATGGTCGAGATTAAGATTTTAGACTTATTTTTCTTGACCTCGGGTTGTCAGAAAAAATGTAATAGTTAATACAAAATAAAATTTCACAATTCTCAATGGCAACTCTGAACAAGATACACTCACCTAAAGGATTATTAGGAACACCATACTAATACTGTGTTTGACCCTCTTTCGCCTTCAGAACTGCCTTAATCCTACATGGCATGATTCAACAAGGTGCTGAAAGCATTCTTTAGAAATGTTAATAGGATTGCATCTTGCAGTTGATTTGTGGGATGCACATCCAGGGCACGAAGCTCCCGTTCCCCCACATCGCAAAGATGCTCTATTGGGTTGAGATCTGGTGACTGTGGGGGCCATTTTAGTACAGTGAACTCATTGTAATGCTCAAGAAACCAATTTGAAATGTTTCGAGCTTTGTGACATGGTGCATTATCCTGCTGGAAGTAGCCATCAGAGGATGAGTACATGGTGGTCATAAAGGGATGGACATGGTCAGAAACAATGCTCAGGTAGGACGTGGCATTTAAACGATGCCCAATTGGCACTAAGGGGCCTAAAGTGTGCCAAGAAAACATCCCCCACACCATTACACCACCACCATCAGCCTGCACAGTGGTAACAAGGCATGATGGATCCATGTTCTCATTCTGTTTACGCCAAATTCTGCCTCTACCATCTGAATGTCTCAACAGAAACCGAGACTTATCAGATCAGGCAACAGTTTTCCAGTCTTCAACTGTCTTATTTTGGTGAGCTCGTGCAAACTGTAGCCTCTTTTTCCTATTTGTATTGGTGCTGAGTGGTACCCGGTGGGGTCTTCTGCTGTTGTAGCCCATCTGCCTCAAGGTCTTGCGTGTTGTGGCTTCACAAATGCTTTGCTGCATACTTCGGTTGTAACGAGTGGTTATTTCAGTCAAAATTGCTCTTCCATCAGCTTGAATCAGTCGGTCCATTCTCCTCTGACCTCTAGCATCAACAAGGCATCTTAGCCCACATGACTGCCACATACTAGATGTTTTTCCCTTTTCATACCATTCTTTGTAAAGATTGTGAAATACTCAGACCGGCCTGTCTGGCACCAAAAACTACGCTCAAAATTGCTTAAATCACCTTTCTTTCTCATTCTGACATTCAGTTTGGAGTTCAGGAGATTGTCTTGACCAGGACCACACCCCTAAATGCATTGAAGCAACTGCCATGTCATTGGTTGATTAGATAATTGTGTTAATGAGAAATTGAACAGGTGTTTCTAATAATCCTTTAGGTGAGTGTATATACTTAATCACAAAAAGCACTAATATTACTAATTTCTTAAAGGTGTAATGTGGGGTATTTAGCAGTAAAATTGCAAATTGCAACTAACTTCCCAATGAGAAGCTACGGTAGCTGGCACAGGATAAACATGTCGCTGTCTGAGAAAAAGTAGGAACGAAACATGCTCTATACAACAGTTTGTCTGTTTAGGGGTATTGTAGAAACATGATGGCGACCCCCATGTAAGGGGCCCCGCGTTGTATAGAGATAAAAACGGCTCATTCTAAGGTAATAAAAGCATAACGGTTCATTAATAATTTAGTTATGTATATTATATTGCATTTCTGTCAAGAGATCTTTCTAAAAGTTACACAATGCACCTTTAAGTATAAAGTATTGTGCATATATTCAAACACAACATTATTAAAAGACAGCAAAATTTCAACATTTGCTACAATATATCAATTTATTGCCAAGGCCTATCCAACAGTCTTTTATGAAGTCAAGTCACTCTTATTCAAAGGTTTAACATCTTGTTAAAAACTAATTTGTGTATTTGAAGGTTAGTCAGGATCTAATTTTTTATAAAAATGGTATGGTACAAAACTGAATGAAAATACAGTGTTACGCTGTTTCAGGAGAGGCCACAAAGGTCAAGATCTATCATTTACATATTTTTCTTGAGAGATATAGAAACGATATATTTCGTTTTTGGAACAGACAAAAAAGAAAGCCAAACAAAAATTCAAAAGACATCCAACACAAAGGTATGAAGCTAAATTAGTATCGCAACACTATTAGTCAATCAAATGCTAATGTACTGATCTAAATGCAACACAATGTTCACATTCAATTCTTTTAGAGTCTTCTTTAAGCGAATTTGAATTGAACCATTACATTTTGAGACAAGGAATGCATTTCCGCATTCCTTAAGACAAAAACGGAGTGCTAAAAACCTACAAAGAAACTGAAAACCACAAAAACTCATGGGCCACATGTGAGGAGAGGAGAAAGAGCGAATGGTAAACAAACACGTTTTTAAACAAGACAATTTCGCATTGCATGCTTAAAAGGGCCAAGTCAAACATCCTTGCAGAAAATTGATACAAACTCTTAACACATGGGTCAAGCCACACTCTTTGAACTTAAAGGGAAAGGAGGCCCCGTGTGCCAAAAAACTGTTTAATTAAAAATACTTAGGTATCCAACAGACATTTCTGAGTGCCCCTGCTGTCAAAACGCATGAGACCGCCCTGCCAATCTCAAGCAAATTCTAATTACATACTTTCCACTGAAAGCAAGAGAAATGTCAGACTTCACACGGGCTAAGACGGAACAGCTGGGACCGGGATCTGCTCGAACCCAGATTTCTCCAAGTTGGCCTCTTTAGACGAAAGCATAAAATGTAATGTTTAAAAATGCCGCAGCTTATTTCTGTGGTCAATATCACGCACCTGCATTCATGCTTTTGGAAAGCCTGGATTTGACACTATGCAGGAAATATCTTGATGAAATAGTTGTACTGTAAACTTTTATGGTTATTTGAGACTACAAAAAAATGCAGCATTTTTGTCTAATTAATATATATTTTATGTTACTTTAACTTAACAAATTAAGTAAAACAATTTGTTTTCATAATTTATGACAATTTGTTAAAACAAAAAATAGTAGGTTGAATTGACTTGCAATACTAAGTTGTTTTAATTTTACAGTGTAAACATGTTACTTATATTTGTTTAACTGTTTCCCCGCCATTGACAAGTTATCTCATCAAGAAAATCATTTCCCTGTCAATGACGCTTTCCTGACGAGTTTTTAAGGTAATCTGTAATTACGCTATTATCCACAAGATTAACCAATTTATAAAAAAACTGAAGCAAAAATTTAACTAATTTTAAACTCCGTGTATGTTTTGATAATCGTTCTGAATCTGATCTCTAATAAAATTCCTTTACAAAAATGCAATTATTTCAGCTTTTTGCTCAAAATGTTGTATTTTTGAAGAAACCTAGCCATATTTAAGAGGTATAAAAAAAGAACAAATTAAGATAGGATGAAACGTTTTTTTTCTGTTTTGTTTGTTTTTGTTTGAAAGCAGAGGGTCTGTTTTTTCATTTGATATGTTTGTATGTTTATATATTTATAGAAGAAAATTTTCATGGAAGGCATTTTCTGAAACTTTTGTGAAAATCACAAAAAATACTGGTGGGCAACTTTAAAAAAAAAAAAAGGTGGCGGGGAATGAGTTAATACTGCAACACCGTACCAAACTACTGTACACGCTTGTCTATGTAAAGTATATATAAACATGCACTTAAGTTGGCATGGACTATAAATTTGATCTTAGAAAGTGTAAAAATTAGTGATGCACCGATGTATCGGCCGCCGATATTTATCGGCCGATTTTTGATGAATTTGAAACCATCGGCATATCGGCAATAGCACGAGAAAGGCCGATACCGATTGTTTATTACTTAACTGCATAAAGAAATCAATTATATGTAAAAAAAAAATGAGCTAATGTTGTTAATAAAATAAATGCTGAATAGCTAAAACCACCTTTGAAGGTTGTTATGCTCTCTTATTATATTTGTTTTAGCTTAATTTGTGCCTCTCTTATTATGTTGGTTAGTTGAATGTTAATTAGATCAAATCCATTTTTAGTAAAAATAATTTGATGCAGAAATAAACTAGCTAATAGACCAACTGTATAGTATTGTATTAGTAGTGTTCAATATCGGTATCGGCCAGAAGTTGTCTGTTTAAATTGGTATCGGTATCGGCCCAAAAATATCCTATCGGTGCATCCCCAGTAAAAATCTTCTGTGTTTCAATGGAAATTTTTACCTTTTTTTACAAAAGGGTTAACATATTAATGTTCACATATTTACCTATAGAATAAGTGACTTAAAATAGTGTCAACTCGTAAATATTACTTACTAGTTAAAAATCATTATTTAAATTAGGGATGCATACCAGTATCGTATCGGGGCCGATACCAAGCTCATGTTCTTGTACTCGTACTCGTAAAAAATACCCCGATACCAAAGACCGATACCTCACGTGACGTACTTTATGACACTTTCTGACTAATTGATTGTCTTGTTGTCTGTGATTTCATTAGCACTCTGACAGCTTTGTGACAGGCAGGTAAAAATTACATTCCTTAGGGGGCGTGCACACCAACGCTTTTACGCCCGCGGCCAGCGCATGTTTTCAATTAATTTCAATGGAAACTCAGCGTTTTTCAAATAAGCCAACAGCTAGCTTTTTTTCCGCGCTGAGCACCGAGAGTTGAAAAATGTTCAACTTTGGAAGAAAAGCTCCGCTCGTCAATGTCAGTTCTCACGCGGCCATCCAATCACAGTGGAGGTGGGGCGGGACAAGTATCACAGCAACCAACCGTCTCACAGCTGACGTATCAGAGCTACCCAAGCGCTTAGCTGAAGAAAGCTGGCACTCAGCTGAAAAACAGCTTGCATTCGGCTTTGTCCAGGCGTTTCAGCCGCGTTTAAAAGTTTTGGTGTACACAACCCCTTATAAATATGCTGATATGTTCATTAGTCTCATTGTGTTGTTCTTAGAAAATTGCCACATAAAAAAAACAGTACAACAGGCATCGGTATCGGCGAGTAGGCTACCAGGGGAAAAAATACCGGTACTCGTACTCGATCCTTAAAAAGTGGTATCGGTGCATCTCTGATTTAAATATTACCTCATTCCCACCATTGACGAGTTATCTCGTCAATTAAGAGAAGTCATTTACGTGCATTAAAAAATGTGTTCCTGGTGAGTTTTTATGGTAATCTGTAATACCGCGATTATCCACTAGATGGCGATCTTACCCAATTTATAAAAAACTTTTATATTTATTAATTTTACACTCCGTGTATGTTTTGATCATCGTTCTGAATCTGATCTGTGGTTTAAAAGAGCATATTTTTTATTTTTCTTGCCAAAAATGACAATCGTTTTGCTAGATAAGACCCTTATGCCTCGTTTGGGATTGTTTATAGTCCTTTGAAACTCTGTTGAAAAAAACTGTTAAGTGTTGAGTTATGTATTAATTGTTGGTGTCTATTAAAGTCCATTAAAATGAGAAAAATCCTGCAATGTTTTCTTCAAAAAACATAATTTCTTCTCGACTGAACAAAGAAAGACATCAACATTTTGGATGACATGGTGGTGAGTAAATTATCTGGATTTTTATTTTAAGAAAATTGAATATTCCTTTAATGTCCACATGACGATAACACTGATTATTTTAAAGGCGTACGCTCCTGTAAATTTAAATTGAGTTTGACTTGTATAAATGTTAAATTGTTCAGAAATCATTATCGCTGTATACTATAAATATATTTTTTAACTAAATTCTACATTTTCAATATAAACTGACTTTGAACACCCTGTATTTTAATACACACCGTGTATAAAATTGAGGAGGACGTCCTCCTAGGAGACATCTGGGAGTTTTCTTTCTTTTCTTTTTAGATTTGAGTGGGCTCCGGGTTAATGACATGTGCCCAAGTCGTGCCACATGCGGTAAAGGCACTTTACACAGAGAGCATCAATCCTTATCCAGCAAAAGGCGGCGTGAACGTCACATGCGTTTAGAGCTGACCACGGCTCACAGGAGTCCTAAGTGAAAATGAATGGTAGTTCATTGACATGAGCACTTCATTCGTCTTTGTTTTCCAGTCTCTTTGTCTCTGCTGCTGTAAAATAATCTTCACACTTCCTGCCCGTTTCAGTTAAAATCCTTCCCTTGACTGTTAAAGAATATTATTAGATAACATTTACATAAACCTTTTTATTTTGATATTAAGAATGGTGTGAAAAATTGATCAAACTGTCAGCTCCTCGCAACACTTGTCTCTATTCACGGGCTAATGAGTTCGGTTCAGACAAGCTTTGACGCACTTTAAACATTAGGGTGGTTTTTTTGACCTGAACTGAGCCCAACTCAAAGGCGGATGATTGGCACATGCTTTGACTTAATGACGATAATTACTTAGAAAAACAAAGAGGGAGACCACATCTGCACAGTGTAAAAATCCCAACTCCATCGCCGAGTGCCGAGCTGTCAGCGGCGCTGTGCTTTTTCCCACCTAGGGTGGATATGTTTTAACACAACCCATGACCCTCCCCACAGTCCCACGCCAACCAAAGCGACAAGAACCAGATTAATAAGAATAAACGTATCTTCGTAAACAGTCGTTTGGGGTCGCGAAAAGGGACGAGAGGGAAATGACGTGGGAGAGAAACAGCAGCTTTTTCTTGCTGTGACAGCCCTGCTACACAGGAAGGGCATAAAAGCTGAGATATGTCAGTAAATTATTTTTCTACTTTTTTATTTTTTACCCTTCATTTTTTGTCTTAATTAAATCAATTGGGGATTTCAACACTGCAAAAAATTATTTTCAAGAAAAAAAAAATCTTAGTATTTTTGTCTTGTTTTCAGTAAAAAATATCTAAAACTTCTTAAATTAAGATGTTTTTTCTTGATGAGCAAAACGACCCAAAAAAATAAGTCTAGTTTTTAGACCAAAAATATCAAATTTAAGTGATTTTGTGCATAAAACAAGCAAAAAATCTTGAACATTTTTCTTAAACACTAAATTTAAAAAAATGCAAGAAAAATTTGCTTACCCCATTAGCAGATTTTTTTTGCTTGTTTTATGCACAAAATCATTTATATTTAATATTTTTGGTCTAAAAACTAGACTTATTTTCTTGGGTCGTTTTGCTAATCAAGAAAAGCATCTTAATTCAATAATTTTTAGATATTTTTCCTGAAAACAAGACAATAATAGTTAGAATTTTTTTCTTGAAAATAATTTTTGTAGTGAACGTGTCAATAAGTACACTGCAAAAAATGATTTTCAAGAAAAAAATTCTTAGTATTTTTGTCTTGTTTTCATTAAAAATATCTACAAATTCTTAAATTAAGATTTTTCTTTTTCTTGGTGAGCAAAACGACCCAAGAAAATAAGTAATTTTTAGACCAAAAATATCACATTTAAGTGATTTTGTGCATAAAGCAAGCAAAAAAATCTGCCAGTGGGGTAAGCAAATTGTTCTTGAATATTTCTTGAATTAAGTGTTTAAGAAAAATGTTCAAGATTCTTTTGCTTAACTCATTGGCAAATTTTTTTTTGCTTGTTTCAAATTTGACATTTTTGGTCTAAAAACTAGACTTATATTCTTGAGAATTTTTTAGATATTTTTACCGAAAACAAGACAAAAATACTAAGAAATTTTTTCTTGAATTTTTTTTTTTTTTGCAGTGTATCCGTTGACTTGCATTCAAGCACAATGTTGCCAATTTGCAAAACATGCTCGAATGTGCGGGAATGGGGCTAGACTTCTGTAATAGTATAAGATAAACTGAACCATCAGATTTGTTCACAAGAATGTACCACAATTAAGATTTCTTAGGAAATAATGATTTAAAAAGAGCCCTGGCATGAATAATAAATACCGTGTTTATTTTGAATTTCATTTCCATGCAGAAGACGAATTACTCACTCTTAAATTGGCATCGTTTGACAGTCTTTGTGAAAAAAAAGAAAAGAGGACGATCTTTTCTCTCGCCCGGGCTGACCCAGTTCTGGATAATTATCTGCAAAGTACACATCAAAGCCAACCAGCACTCAGATTAAAAGAGATTTTCTGATGTTACGATATGCCGAAAACGGCTCTCCCACACTGAACCTCCCAACCCCATAAACTCATATCAGTTGAGGTTGGCTAAATTATACATGAAACGGTCATTGTTTCGACGAGGGTAATTTAGGTGTCGGAGTGGTTCCTGACACCAGACAGAGAAAGTGTGAACGTGTGAGGGCCCCGTTGTTGTGAGAGGGGTTGCGAGGTCGTTCCCTGCGGGTCATGTGATCCTCAATCTCCTGACTGGGTAGCCGAGTGATTTGCTTTCCTATGACACAAACTGTTACTACACACTGGTAATTATAAAGCAAATAAACGCGGGTGGGTGCCAAACTCGACAGGCTCTTTTGGTGGTATGTGCAAGTCGTGGGATTCCCTTTCCTCTTGACAGGAAACGTGTTATTTAAAATGATTATTTGTTGAGTCCAGTATCGAATTGCCATTTTTCTTTTGTGCTAGGGACGCATTTTATACTTCAAAGCCATATATATTGTATTGCCATTTTGTTGGTGATCTTTTTTCTTCTTTTTTTATTTTTACCCTTAAACATCAAAGTCAAAGGGAACTACATTTAAAAAAAGTAAGTGCATGCATTTAATAAATATATAAATGTGATTCATATTTTAATAAAACGACCACTATTATTATTATTATTGTTTCAAAATGAGAAATATCCTACCACAGGGTATAAATCTGAAATCTTTTGTCATCTAATTTTTTTGTGTTTGTAGTTGTTATGACTTTAAACAAAGGATATCAAGCTAAATCAGACATTTTAGTCGTGGCTGTTTTCCGTCTTATACAATTAAACATGAAAAACATTTCCCTTAGCAGGGGTTTAGGGACCGCCTGACCATGGAGGCCAAAGGGAACGCGAGAGAAAGAAAAACTGGACACCTGTCTTGAGTGAGCGGTTCCGGATCTGTTTTTGGGAGGTTGTAAAATTTGTCTTTTTGTGAAAGATGCCCCCTGTCGACCTCAACTGGCATCCATATCAGGATCATTTCCCAAACATGGTGATGGTGCTTTTACAGTATGTTGAGATCCAGCTAAAACTGGGTACAAATGTGAAAACAAATGAGAAGTTTAGATAAACGCCAGCTCTATCAAAAATGAATGATATTAGCCGAATGCTCTCGACACATATTATACATTCATTAAATACTTTCACTTCAAATCAGCTTAATCCCGGCCTCAGGTCATTCAGAAATACCGCTTGTGTAGGAAGAATCAACATTTATCTTTGTTACTTTAACCTAACAAACCCTTAAAGGATTAGTCCATTTTCTTAAAAGAAAAATCCAGATAATTTACTCACCACAATGTCATCCAAAATGTTGATGACTTTCTTTGTTCAGTCGAGAAGAAATTATGTTTTTTGAAGAAAACATTGCAGAATTTTTCTAATTTTAATGGACTTTAATAGAACCCAACATTTAATACTTAATTCAACACTTAACAGTTTTTTTAAACGGAGTTTCAAAGGACTATAAACAATCCCAAACGAGGCATAAGGGTCTTATCTAGCGAAACAATTGTCATTTTTGACAAGAAAAATAACAAATATACACTTTTAAAGCACAACTTCTCGTTGTGTAGATCCGGTCGTGATGCGCCAGTTGACCCCACTACGTCACCGCAATACGTCATCACGTCAAGAGGTCACAGAGGACGAACGCGAAACTCCGCCCCAGTGTTTACATGTGTTGAGAAAGAGGACCGTTCCTACGTTGTTGTATGTCAACTGATACTAATTAATATCTTTGTGGCAGTTTATTGTTTAAAATGGTCCGCAAATGTGCGTTTTATATATGTAACACGTGACGTCACTACGTCACTACGCATTTACGTTAGATCGCGCTGGACCGGACCTTGACGAAAAGTTGTGGTTTAAAAGTATATATTTTTTATTTTTCTTGTCAAAAATGACAATCGTTTCGCTAGATAAGACCCTTATGCCTCGTTTGGGATTGTTTATAGTCCTTTGAAACTCCGTTGAAAAAAACTGTTACGTGTTGAATTAAATATTAAATGTTGGGTTCTATTAAAGTCCATTAAAATTAGAAAAATTCTGCAATGTTTTCTTCAAAAAACATAATTTCTTCTGGACTGAACAAAGAAAGACATCAATATTTTAGATGACATGGTGGTGAGTAAATTATCTGGATTTTTCTTTTAAGAAAATGGAATATTCCTTTAAGATAAAAACCCTTTTCTGTCACCCCCCCCCCCTTTTAGTGTGGGGTAAAATTAATATAACTCTGGCATTTTTTTGTTGTAGAAGTCTAATATTGGTTTTGTTTTCAAATAGACACTTTAAACTTTACAGTTTAAAACATTAAATATAAAATTATTATAGCAGTTTACATTTATTGTAACAAATACAAATAATGCCTTCAAGTATATATTTTGTACATAAAATTATAAAAATGAAAATGTTACATGCCAGATACGCTACAAAATTTAAGTCATAGTTTCAAGTAGTTGTGATCCAAATTTCAAGTTAAAATCACACAAACAGGGTTTGTGTCACACTTTTAGTGGTTTAACCAACAAAGGCCACTAGGTGTCAACGGTTTGCTGCATATTCTTGTCACAAATTAATAAATTACTGTCACTGCATTTTATTAATGCCAAAATGTTTTAAAATATGAAAAGCAAACAGTGCTAAATAGCCCTAAAGGGGGTTCACTGGCTCGTAATCATAGGGAACCATTTTAAGTACCATATAGCACCTATGTAGCACCATATTGTGCTATATAGAACCATATCTGGTGCTATAGTGGTGCTATATCACCCCCGGATGGTTCTTCATAGTTGCTTTATAGGTGCAATATAGCACTAAAAATGGTTCCCCTATGAGTATGAGCTTGTAGTGCTATTTAGCCAAAAAAAAATTGAGTGTACATTCTTAGAGCTTTCGCTGATATATAGTTTGTATATGAAAACGCTGATATATAGTTGAAATATGACAACTACACTCTTAGAGCTTTTAATTGATAGTTTGTCAAGACTTTTTAGGTTTAGAAAAGGGTATTAATGTTACAACAACGTGGGTCCACCTGTGGCATTTTAAAAAATGGCACTCACTATGTCATTCATTTCCCAAAATGCTGATAATAAATGAAAACTACACTCTTAGAGCTATAAAATGATATATAGTTTGTCATGATCGGGGTGCGTTTCCCGAAAGCATCGTTAGCCAACTACCGTCATGAGTTTCGTTGTTACTGACAAAGTTCAACGATTTGGTGTTTCCCGAAACCAAAGTCGAACGAACATTCGCAAGTTGCATCGCAAACTTGTGTGGTATGAACGACAGCTCTTCATCTGTCGTTAGAAGCATAGTTCCTTATTATTAGGGATGCACCGATATGGAAATTTTGGCCGATACTGATAACCGATAACTCTTTATATTTGGGGGCCGATAACCGATATATATAGGCCGATAAATATTCATATTATTTTCACAATGAAAAACTCCCAGACCGCAGACATCTTGTCTTTGTGCTAGACTAGCATACTCTTCTTAAGCCCGCTACACGTGTCATCTTCGTGCTATGTCACAGAAAGCACCAATCAAAACTCCACATGGCCAGCAATGAGCAAGTGAAGTGG
This sequence comes from Misgurnus anguillicaudatus, assembly GCF_027580225.2. Taxonomy (NCBI): domain Eukaryota; kingdom Metazoa; phylum Chordata; class Actinopteri; order Cypriniformes; family Cobitidae; genus Misgurnus; species Misgurnus anguillicaudatus. The sequence continues at coordinate 9,172,684 of NC_073359.2, read as the reverse complement.
TTCAACAAACCAAAATAATCCATCATTTATCGGCTTTCATTTATCTGCTTAATTTTGCTATCAGACCGATAACCGATAATATTAAAAATAAGCAGTTATCGGCCGATAACGATATGTCAGCCGATATATCGTGCATCCCTACTTGTTATTATAATATGTAAACTTACATTGATCATGCTTTTAAACAAAATAAGCAAAAACATGTAGTACAGTCTATATATATGTTATTATACGTCTTCAAGTTTGTAAACAGAATTAAAGCGCTGCATTTAAAAACTGTGTATGTGCGCAGAACCACGAGCTTTAAGACCCTGGGGAATCAATGGGAGGAGTGATGTAATAGGGAACTTGCGTGTGAATTAAATATCTTGAAAATAAACAACAGATAACTAAATCACAATAACAAAATCAGTCTTCCGATGCAATATATGTTATTTACAGCAATAATCTGACATTAAATAGATTTGCACAGATTAATTAGTACTTCACCTCCCATGTGACATCATCAACTATGTTGTTAAAACAACATGGGTTCAAACGACGAATGTGCGACAAAGTTACTATGCTTTCGGACAAGGTAGTTTGTTTCTCTAACTATGCATCGTATTATGGTGGTTCAGCAACGAGTTATGTCATTGTTCGGGAAACGCACCCCAGATAAGAATTCATATGCAAAACACTGAATTAAACGTAGGCATCCCGCTGGCGGGACAGTGACAAGATATAAATGTTTTGAGGCGCACTTTTATCATAAATGAACCAATTACTCCCCCTACATAATTTATTTTATAAAACACTGTTGAAATATGTATTCTAGAGGCTTAGACGTTTCCAACGATATATAGTTTGTAAAATTGTAAAATTTACAATAAAAATATTGAAGTAAACTCAGGTGTCCTGTATACTGGACGGCAAGAGTTAAAGGATTAGTCCATTTTCTTAAAAGAAAAATCCAGATAATTTACTCACCACCATGTCATCCAAAATGTTGATGTCTTTCTTTGTTCAGTCCAGAAGAAATTATGTTTTTTGAGGAAAACATTGCAGGATTTTTCTCATTTTAATGGACTTCAATAGTCCCCAACATTTAATACTTAACTCAACACTTAACAGTTTTTTTCAACGAAGTTTCAAAGGGCTATAAACAATCCCAAACGAGGCATAAGGGTCTTATCTAGCGAAATGATTGTCATTTCTGACAAGAAAAAAAAGTGTACTTTTAAACTACAACTTTTCGTCCAGGTCCGGTCCAGCGCGACCTCACGTAAATGCGTAGTGACGTAGGGAGGTCACGTGTTACATATATAAAATGCACATTTGCGGACCATTGTAAACAATAAACTGACACAAAGACATTAATTAGTATCAGTTGACATACAACAACGTAGGAACGGTCCTCTTTCAACACACTTGTAAACACTGGGGCGGAGTTTCGCGGTCGTCCTCTGTGACCTCTTGACGTCATGACATATTGAGTGGGGTCACGCTAGCGCATCACGACCGGATCTACATGATGAGAAGCTGTGCTTCAAAAGTGGACATTTTCTCTCTTGTCAAAAATGACAATCGTCTCGCTAGACAAGACCCCCATGCCTCATTTGGGATTGTTTATAGTCATTTGAAACTCCGTTGAAAAAAACTGTTAAGTGTTGAGTTAAGTATCAAATGCTGGGCTCTACTAAAGTCCATCAAAACGAGAAAAATCCCGCAATGTTTTCCCCAAAAAACACAACTTCCTCTCGACCGAACAAAGAAAGACATCAACATTATCAAAATTATCTGGATTTTTCTTTTAAAAAAATGGACTGATCCTTTAAGGGTTTAAACAATTTCAACTTGTTTTTATAAGATATGTCAACTCATCACAAGTTAAAACTTATAGTGATTGCAAAAATAGTAGATTGCAAAACCAAGTACTGTAGTTTTAACTTCAGGCTGCATTTTGTACAGTGTATATATGTACTGTATACTTAACCAGATTTGAATTTCAAACATAAATGTCTTTACTTTTTAAGTAAATATCAAAAATACTTTCAACATATTCACAGGAATGGAAAATCACAAATTAGATTTCTCTAAAAATAAATTAAATGTTTATCAAATACTACAATAAAAAGTGGAGATTTTGCTAAAGTTACCTGCTGATTATTTTCTAAGAAAAAAGACACAAGTAATCTCCGACACATCAAAAGAAATCTCAAAAATGTCTCTCGCTCCCCAATTATATTTTCCAAAATGTCTGCAAACGTCCGGATTTCAATATAACCTTGCATATTTAACCTCAAAATATCTGAGCTATGCTATCTACATTCCTTTAATACTTCTATGTCTGCAACTTTATGTTTCTTCAAAATCATTTTTAGAGAAACATTTCAGGCAAAGTTGATTATACGTAACTTCAAAATTCAAAGTCCAACCTTGGGAAAATTGAACTTTCCTCTGGATAATTACTTTTAAGAGTGCCATCATTAGAAATCAAATGCACAAATGAAATAGTTTTTTAGAAAATTTGATATTTTAAATAAAAAATATAATCAAAATGTATTACTGTCATCTTTTTATATAGAATCACTTAACTTAAACCAAAGCATCTGTATTTTTTAAGACTCTAACTTACTGCTTTGCAAAAAAAAAAAAACTTGTTCTGAGTTTGTGACCCCAAACCCCCTTTACCCTCTCTATCCTCAAAGTTATTGATAGAGGGAAATTATGAGCATATAATGCAATGGACAATGCATGCTGGAGGGCCTATTATATACCGGTAATGGATAGCACTGAGCTTTTGAATGACATTGCACCGAGATTGGATGACGGAGGGTCGTGCGATTTATGGTCAAATGAAGCACTTCGACTCCCCCGTCCTCACAGAAAGCTATTTATTTTCAGGCTGATAGAGGAGCACATGGTGGTATTTATGGTTCATCAGTTTGTAAATAAAATTGAAATAAAGCAGAATTAATCTGAGAGTTGTTCGGGATGTTTGATAGTATAATGTTGCATTCAAATTGCAATGCTATTTGCAGACACAAATCAACTTATTTTATGTCATTTGTGGAGGATGTGAGCATGGGTTTGTTTTGACATTAGATCTGCAAAATTCATTTTTTGCCTTAAACAACTTCAATCATTTAATCAGACAAGTTTAAGCTCTTTACACTGTAAATGTTAAGTTTACTGAAGTCATGTGCATTTAATGTAGACCATTTTTAACATCATATGAGCATTTTTGATAAAAGAAAAACAAAAATATTATATATATATATATATTTATTTATATTAACAAGTTATTATTTTAAGGCATGCTCTGTAAAGCTTATCCGAGTTGGTGTTCTTGTAGCAAAAAAATATACAGGAAACACATATAGATATAAGAAATGTTAAGATTAAATGCACTGTAAGTCACTTTAGATATAAGCATCTGCCAAATGCGTTAATGTGAATGGAGTAACAGTAATTAAGGGGCGGAGCTTAGCAATTGAGATATAATACAGCCAAAGTTAGATAGGCTTACGTCAATTAATCATTAACTGCTACCGGGAAAGAAAAAATGAAATATTTATGAAATATGCAAAAAATGCCATTTCCTTATGATTGCGGTAAACAAATAGGATCTGGTTGACAAGCTGGTTTGCTCACTCAAACACTCTTGACAAGCAAGTGTGGCCAATGAAAGGGCTTGTCAACATTATTCCTTTTATTGATTTAACAATAAAGTCCCGTGGCTTAAGTTTTATGTTGTTATTGCTGCCTATTGAAAATACAATGAAACATGGAAGGGAAAATCATGACAGGAATTTCACATAAGGCCATCTAGGTCTCATAATGCCCTCTGGATAAACGGTGGCTGTTGTATTTTTTTTAAATTCTCAAGGGCGTTTCTTAGAAAGCCGCAAAATTACGAACATATCTTCATTCAAAGCAAGTTCAGATAAATGTTTCATTCACCGCTCCGTGCGGTCTGCATTCATGCCGTTTCTGCTTTCTTTTACAGCCGCGGGTCGCACTGAAGTATTTGAGGGCTTACGGCATCTTTATGAAGCACAAGGTTTGCTGCATTGAACGGCTTAAGCACCCCGGATACGGCGGCGGTAAGGTCTTGATGCGTGTTAAAACAATCAGATGAATTGAATCGAAATTATCTGAAATAAAAAGATGAGTTGGTGACGGTAACGAAGAGAGGATTGTGAATGATTTTAAAAACTTTCGAAGAAGTTTCATAGCTGCTGGAGCGTTTGGTTATTCTAACAAGGTTGAATTTATAGTGCAGTCAAATAGAAGCCACAGTGTTGTCTTTGTTAGAGACGCACTTCTAGACACTTTCATGGATTAATGAAACAAAAGACGTGGAAATTAGTGAGAAAAGAGTTCAATGCAGTTTTGGAGCTATATTTTTGCCTGCCACATTAGAAAAGGCTGGCAAAATATCTGAGCGAAAAATGATCAAAGAGACCTGTGGTGATTTCCTGTGTATTGTGCATCTGCAGAAAAAGTCACATTTTCTGTTTGGAATTATTTTGACAAAATCTATAATAGCAAATATATTTAAATAAGTGTCTATTTCGGTATGAATGTATTAACAAGCATGCTTATTACACACATACATTGATCCACAGTGTATTTATGTGTTTTATCCAGTCCTTCCAAAAAAATGAAAAATGTGATTGTTGCGGGCAAAAATCCTTGATCTTGTGGCACGTTTTCTTAAAAATGCAATGGAATATGCAGATATTTATGCAATTTTTTGCAATGAAATTGCGAGAACTCCAAAAACTCGGGAACTTGCAAAAACTGCGGGAACTTGCAAAAACTGCGGGAACTTGCTGCGGGAACTTGCAAAAACTGCGGGAACTTGCAAAAACTGCGGGAACTTGCAAAAACTGCGGGAACTTGCAAAAACTGCGGGAACTTGCAAAAACTGCGGGAACTGCAAAAATTGCGGGAACTGCAAAAATTGCGGGAACTTGCAAAAACTGCGGGAACTTGCAAAAACTGCGGGAACTTGTAAAAACTGCGGGAACTTGCAAAAACTGCGGGAACTTGCAAAAAATGCGGGAACTTGGAAAAATTGCGAGAACTTGCAAAAATTGCGGGTACTTGCAAAAATTGCGGGAACTGCAAAAATTGCGGGAACTTGCAAAAACTGCGGGAACTTGCAAAAACTGCGGGAACTTGCAAAAACTGCGGGAACTTGCAAAAACTGCGGGAACTTGGAAAAACTGCGAGAACTTGGAAAAATTGCGGGGTACTTGCAAAAATTGCGGGAACTGCAAAAATTGCGGGAACTGCAAAAATTGCGGGAACTGCAAAAATTGCGGGAACTTGCAAAAACTGCGGGAACTTGCAAAAACTGCGGGAACTTGCAAAAACTGCGGGAACTTGCAAAAACTGCGGGAACTGCAAAAATTGCGGGAACTGCAAAAATTGCGGGAACTTGCAAAAACTGCGGGAACTTCCAAAAACTGCGGGAACTTGCAAAAACTGCGGGAACTTGGAAAAATTGCGAGAACTTGCAAAAATTGCGGGTACTTGCAAAAATTGCGGGAACTGCATAAACTGCGGGAACTTGCAAAAACTGCGGGAACTTGCAAAAACTGCGGGAACTTGCAAAAACTGCGGGAACTTGCAAAAACTGCGGGAACTTGCAAAAACTGCGGGAACTGCAAAAATTGCGGGAACTGCAAAAATTGCGGGAACTTGCAAAAACTGCGGGAACTTGCAAAAACTGCGGGAACTTGCAAAAACTGCGGGAACTTGGAAAAATTGCGAGAACTTGCAAAAATTGCGGGTACTTGCAAAAATTGCGGGAACTGCAAAAATTGCGGGAACTTGCAAAAACTGCGGGAACTTGCAAAAACTGCGGGAACTTGCAAAAACTGCGAGAACTTGGAAAAATTGCGGGGTACTTGCATAAATTTGGGGAACTGCAAAAATTGCGGGAACTGCAAAAATTGCGGGAACTTGCAAAAACTGCGGGAACTTGCAAAAACTGCGGGAACTTGCAAAAACTGTGGGAACTTGCAAAAACTGCGGGAACTTGGAAAAATTGCGGGTACTTGCAAAAGTTGCGGGAACTGCAAAAATTGCGGGAACTGCAAAAATTGCGGGAACTGCAAAAATTGCAGGAACTTGCAAAAATTGCGGGAACTTGCAAAAACTGCGGTTGGGGTTTGCAGCTTTTCAATGATGTTCACGTCGCATAATTACGTCACTTCTTAACATTCCCATAGCAACAGTGGACATGGCTGTGGTTGTGTGAAGTAAATGCATAATTTTTTTAACTTTCTGCTACCATATAGACGGTTTCAGCAGTAACAACATAAACAAGCGGCTTTCGTGGTCAACACGTAACTTCCGGTAAACTCTGCTAAGAATAAATAACAACAAAGTACTTAAAACGTAGTTTATTTATATTTAACAAGCAAAATAAACAACATGCAGATTACCTAGGAAACCAGAATATTTGTTTTTTTTCGAAGAGTAATTTGTTCAAGAGTTCAGTTTAGCAACTAGCCAAACCATTAAAAAAACTGAAACCAGAAGTAAAGTTCGGAACAGACGCGTCGCGTCACCGCATGTGCGCTGATGAAACCGTCTATATGTGACTTTTGCTATGAAAATGCGGGAAAATCTGCAATTTATGCGGCAAAAGTGCGGCGTATTTGAAAAAATGAGGCCCCCGCATAAATATGCAGACTTTGGCTGATTATGCATTGAATCATGCGATCGCACAATCACGTTTTTCTGGAGGGACTGTTTATCAGTATGGGGGTCCCCTGAGAATCAAACCCATGATCTTGGTTAGTGTCCTGGTTAATGCAGTTAACCAGAACTATTTATGAACTAGTAAACTTAGCATCATATATTTCCCCAAAACAATTTAATTAATCATTTAATAGTTAGTTCTGTATTTTGTGTAAAGAATTATAGCATTCAATATACTGAATGTCCATCTTAAAATGTATAAATATATAGTCACGAAGTGTTCATATTAAATTTAACTAATTAGAAATTCAATATTATAAAATATAAATCATTACTATTGGCCTTTACAGCTAAGAGGCAATACAGCAGATTTTACTGAAGGACAAAAATATATTATTTACAATAGACTGATAAAAAATACTACATTACAGATGCCCTCTCCTGTCTCGGATAAATGCATGTACATAAAAATATATGCTGGAATTAGTAACACAAATATTTTATCCAAACTTCAGTGAAACTCAAAATATTGATAGTTAGTGATATCTCTCATTTACTAAAGCATATTTACAGTGTAAATATTTCCAATGCAAACAACATGAATTGCCACATGTTTTCAGTTGAATATATACATCTATGAAAAGATTTCTTTAGACAGCATTAAGAAAAAAAACATGTCCGTTTGACCTCAAAGAATCATATATTCTAGTTTTCAACAACAAGAATAAACAAGTAAACCAGGCAAACTGTGATTTTGTTTCAAAACGGCCTACATCAATTATCACTGTGGTGAGACATTTTTTAATTAGAGTGAAAAATGAACTATTTATAGTGTGGTTTAATGATGTGAGTCCGACTAAATCTCTATTGATTTTCCAGTGATATATACAGCTCTATTACAGAAACAACTGATTAAGAAGCTTTGCAGATTGAGAACACAAAATACAAACAGCACAAGCTTGTAAGACATAAAGAATGACACACTTTTCTTTCTTTGATCGAACCTACTGTGATATTGGGTACAAGTTATTAAACACAGCATGAGCAATTAGATTGCTTTGATTATGGAAAGTATCAGACAAAATTAACATTGCTAATTTAGAAGTTTTAAGATACTGTATGAGAAACTATATTTTTTCAAAGAGAATATAAATATTACTTTCCCTCATTTCACAAACGGGCGATTCTCATGAAATTAGACTTATGAGGTGTCATGAAACATTTTGATAAAAAAGTAAATGCAAAAGTAAGAGTATCAAAATAAGAATCATACAGTTATAAACATATCTTTATGTACTATTTTGCACATGATTTCAAATGACATCATACAAACCAATTTTGTTGTTTTTTCCACATTTAAGTGGAAAATTATCATTACCGCAATGTATCCATGACTAGATTTGGGTTCTTTGACATGGAAATATTTATAATTAAAAAAATCTAAAAAATAAAAAGCTTCAGTGCATGTTATACTATAAACATTTACAGTAAAGAAACATGTGGTATTTGGTGATCATTGGGAAATGTAGAAACAATAATAAGGAATATAAATGTGTCTAAGACCAATTTTCTCATCCTCCGCAACAATTTTCAATCATTGTTAAGCCCTCAAGGAACTAACATTTAAAAAAAATGTTGGAAGGGACATAATTGACTGTGACACCCAAGATGGCTACCAGGTAAGCAGTTCTTATTTTGACTCTCCAGATAAAAGTTTAAATTTTGTTTGTCATAGTACCTAGACAACTTTTTAGTTCTCATTACCGAAACATGAGTTTGTAAATGCATATATTTAATATGTTGCGGTAATGATAATTTTTTAAAGATAATCTAAAAAATGTAAATAATTCTATAGGAAATATTTTTTAAATCCTCTAAAAATAATGGTTATAGTAAGTTCAGACCTTAATCTTATACAGTATGTGCAAAAAAATTGGGCTTTAGGGCTTTATAAAAATTCTGATGCTGCACTGCAAAAAAATGATTTTCAAGAAAAAAAATTCTTAGTATTTTTGTCTTGTTTTCAGTAAAAATATCAAAAAATTCTTAAGATGCTTTTTCATGATGAACAAAACGACCCAAGAAAATAAGTCTAGTTTTTAGACCAAAAATATCAAATTTAAGTAATTTTGTGGATAAAACAAGCAAAAACATCTGCCAATGGTGTAGGCAAAAAATCTTGAACATTTTTCTTAAACACTAAATTCAAGAAAAATTTGCTTATCCCATTGGCAGATTTTTTTTTCTTCTTGTTTTATGCACAATATCACTTAAATTTTATATTTTTGGTCTAAAAACTAGACTTATTTTCTAGGGTCGTTTTGCTCATCAAGAAAAAGCATCTTCATTTAAGAATTTTTTTGATATTTTTTACTGAAAACAAGACAAAAATAGTAAGACATTTTTTTTTCTTGAAAATAATATTTTTGCAGTGGACACCATCTAAATCTGGATTTCGTGAGAATTACCCAAACTTTAAGTGTATCCTACACTGGTAAATAAAAGGTTATAAATTGCCTCAAAAATTTTAAGGCAACCAGGTAACTTTGGGGTGGTTTCCCGGACAGGGATTAGACTAGTCCTAGACTAAAATAAATGTAAGAGCTGTCCAAACTGAAAACAGCTTACACTGACATATCTTAAAATACATCAGTGCCCTTTTTTTGCCTGAAAATACACAGAAGTAATTTGTTTAAACTAGTTATAACTCCTAATTTAACTAAGGCCTAGTCCTGTCTTAAACTAATCCCTGTCCGGGAAACCACCCCCAAGTGTTTCAAGTTGAACCAACAAATCTTTTTTACAGTGTAATAATGTAAGTTTTGAAAGACAACAGAATTAAAATTAAAACAAATAAATCTGAAACCTTATTTAAAGTATTCTGTACACTTACTGTACTGTAGCAGTACTGCTGAAATGCGATTAACTTCTTAATTTTACATGAAAAACAAATAAATAACGATTAATGCAAAACTTAGTCTAATTTCCTAGAATGTATCATAATCATAATTTTAAGCAGCTTTACAAAAAAATGCACTGGCCATTTATAATAAGTTAACGGGAAAAGGAAGTGTCTCTCGCCAAAAAAAATCACCCAGATTCTGACATCTGTACTAAAAAAGCTACACTGGAGCAAAGGACTAAAACAGGCAAACCTGTACGGCAGCTACTATTACAGATTTGTAAGAAACAGACAAGTGCCGAATGGAGAGAATAGCGTGGAGAAGAAAAACCCTAATGTAATCCAACTGTAAATGTGACACGGGAACTCTGAATAACACACACATTCCTCGCCAATCATATACACGCACCATTTCGCTCAATCTGTACCGTCTCCATGTTAAACAGCAATTATCTTTTCACTCCCCACTGTTTACCTCTGCTAAAACCACCATGTACTTCAATGCTAACAAATCCCAGCACCCTTCACATGCTTCAGACCCTTCACATGTGTCTGACTGTACTACGAATTAAAGTGAGGGTGAATTGAAAATGTATATAATATATACATGTAATATTCTCAATTTGAAAATGTATATTTTGTGTTACATTTTTTCTACAATCGCACCAAAGTATAATGTAGACAATAATAGGGTAATGATGGTGTGAAAGAAAGCTTCTTACCTGTAACGAGTTTAGGAGGCTGAAGACATAAGCTATAACCACAGAAAATGGTACCAGGACTCCACAGAGCCAGGTCAGGCCCAGAATCGGCAACAGAACCAGCACTGCTTTAACCGCGGCCCTGAAAATCACAAACACATGGGAAGGTCTGATAAAGCAAACAGATTATTTTATTACAAGCATACATGATGGCACGCACACTTGAAATATTGGTTGCACGCCACTTTTGACTTTTACACTAAAGAAGTTAAATTTCAGGGGTCAATCCCAGCACAACAGGAGCTGCTGCTTATTCTCACATTGTGACAATTTCCACGCTAAATCGCTTTTAATTCTGTTTAGTATAAAATTACCTCCCCGTTCAGGTAACCGCTAAAGCGAACCAGCTGCAAATCAGCGCGGGGAAGCGTGTGTTTGATTTTCCTTGGCGGACACCATGTTTGACCACCGGCTTTCAAGACTCACATTGATATTTCTTATACACAGGGGCCCTTCTCGGGGCCCCACCTCGACGACTGATGCCGGAGGTCTACAAGTGTCAACTGCACTTCATATTAAAATGCTGGATAAATGTGGCAGCTTAATTCGTGTTGTGGTTATTTATGGTTTCAAGGAGAAGCTGAAATATCTATAAACCAACATGTGAGTCAATATAAATGACTGTTTTAGGCATATAACGCTGGATTCAGCAGCGGTGCAATTTGAAAGTTTACACTGAGCTTCCTAGGAAAACATCTAATCGTTCCCTTAATGGACCGCAAACAAACAAACAAGAAAAAATTGAATGTTGAAAGAGCCTGCAATGTACGAATAAATCATTTTAATGAAAGCCGAAGTTACTAACACTACAAGCAGGCGATTTGATTGGGTAATTTGACAGGACCTCCGCTCATGAGCAAAGCTGTGAAAGGGTGCCTCCATGTGGTGACCCAAAGGGGAGAAACAAATCGAGCAGGCTACTAAAGCTAAATAAGATTTTTAAAGTCTTACTTTATTTGCTCAGAGACTTGTTCTTCTGGGCTGCTATTCAAAGTCATCATCAGAGATCTTCTCTTGGCTGTGACGATGGTGATGACCACCACACGAGTAAGAATCATGACGTTCACCTGAAACAAATGTGTGCTGTAAAAACACAAAAACATGAAAAAACAAGATAATTTTTAATGAGAGAAATTAACCATAATTATAAAGATGACCGGGCCGGCGAAACCCCATATGACTCCGTTCTGGACACTGAGCCAACAGTGACCGTCCGCAGTGTATTTCCCAGAGGCAGAGGCTAATGTGATGGTGACTATCAACACAGGTAGACCTGTTAAATAAAAGAAATGTTTTTAGTTCAGGCTTATATATACAGCGGCCAAAAACAAGCATTAAGGCACAAAGCCACTCTTAAAACATTAATTTCCCTGCTGATAAATAAAATAAAACATTTTTGGCATTACTTTAAACCAGTGGGTCTTAAAGGAACAGTTCACCCAAAAATGAAAATGATGTCATTATCTACTCACCCTTAAGTTGCTACAAACCTGTATAAAGGTCTGTGCTCAAAATATCTTCCAGAACAATATTTTTTAACTAAAGAGTTTTCGGGCACCATTAACTTCCATACTATTTTTCTTCCCTACTATGGAAGTCAATGGTGCTCCTGTTTCCTGCACGTTTATAAATATTTCCTTTGTGTTCAGCATGAGTTCACACAAATATCCTAGCAGTCTACCTGTGTTATTATTATTATTTTTTTAAATAAATACCACTTGGCTGGCATATTATTGATATTCATACAGTGCATTCATTTATTAATTTTATAATTATAATTAAAGGAATAGTTTACATAATAATGTATGATCTTCTTTTGTGTTTCAAAAAAAAGAAATGCATATGCACTATAGAGAATGCATAGTCTAAAAAGCATGAAACTGAATATTATCAGGAAATATTTAGAAATAATTAACCCCATAGATAATGCATAATTTAAAAAGCATTATGTATTATCAGGAAATATTAAAGAAATAATTAACCCCATAGATGATGCATAGTTAAAAAGCATTATATATTATCAGGAAATATTAAAGAAATAATTAACCCAATAGATAATGCATAGTTTGAAAAGCATTATATATTCTCAGGAAATATTAAAGAAATAATTAACCCCATAGATAATGCATAGTTAAAAAGCATTATATAATATCAGGATATATTAAAGAAATAATTAACCCTATAGATAATGCATAGTTTGAAAACCATTATATATTATCAGGAAATATTAAAGAAATAATGAACCGCATAGATAATGCATAGTTTAAAAAGCATTATATATTATCAGGAAATATTAAAGAAAAAATTAACCCCATAGATAATGCATAGTTTAAAAAGCATTATATATTATCAGGAAATATTAAAGAAATAATTAACCCCATAGATAATGCATAGATTAAAAAGCATTATATATTATCAGGAAATATTAAAGAAAAAATTAACCCCATAGATAATGCATAGTTTAAAAAGCATTATATATTATCAGGAAATATTAAAGAAATAATTAACCCCATAGATAATGCATAGTTAAAAAGCATTATATATTATCAGGATATATTAAAGAAATAATTAACCCTATAGATAATGCATAGTTTGAAAACCATTATATATTATCAGGAAATATTAAAGAAATAATGAACCGCATAGATAATGCATAGTTTAAAAGGCATTATATATTATCAGGAAATATTAAAGAAAAAATTAACCCCATAGATAATGCATAGTTTAAAAAGCATTATATATTATCAGGAAATATTAAAGAAATAATTAACCCCATAGATAATGCATAGATTAAAAAGCATTATATATTATCAGGAAATATTGAAGAAATAATTAACCCCATATATTATGCATAGTTTAAAAAGCATTATATATTATCAGGAAATATTAAAGAAATAATTAACCCCGTAGATAATGCATAGTTTAAAAAGCATTATATATTATCAGGAAATATTAAAGAAAAAATAACCCCGTAGATAATGCATAGTTTAAAAAGCATTATATATTATCAGGAAATATTAAAGAAATAATTAACCTCGTAGGTAATGCATAGTTTAAAAAGCATTATATATTATCAGGAAAATTAAAGAAATAATTAACCACATAGATAATGCATAGATTAAAAAGCATTATATATTATCAGGAAACAATAAAGAAATAATTAACCCCATAGATAACGCATAGATTAAAAAGCATTATATATTATCAGAAAAAATATTAAAGAAATAATTAACCACATAGATAATGCATAGTTTAAAAAGCATTATATATTATCAGGAAATATTAAAGAAATAATTAACCCCATAGATAATGTATAGTTTAAAAAGCATTATATATTATCAAGAAATATTAAAGAAAGAATTAACCCCGTAGATAATGCATAGTTTAAAAAGCATTATATATTATCAGGAAATATTAAAGAAATAATTAACCTTAACCCCGTAGATAATGCATAGTTTAAAAAGCATTATATATTATCAAGAAATATTAAAGGAATACTTAACCCAAAATGAAAATTACATTTTAAATTAATTATTATTTGAAGGTTATGAAATGCCTTTTGAATATAGGCAATGGGTTTTTGTAAGGATAATATTTATATTTCAGTCTGTGCACACGCGTACGGCCATTGACGGAAGCCACTGATCATAGTTTATAAAGTTTGAAATAGAACATTGATGAGTTATTTCCTCAATTAAAGGGGTCATAGCATGCAAATCTGACTTTTTCCATGTTTAAGTGCTATAATTGGGTAACTTTGTTTGGTAAGCTATTCTTTGCAAGCATGTGAAAAATTAGGTCGTTTAGATTTCGCCTGTTTTGTGAGGTAGGTACCAAGGCCAATTACAATAATACCGCCCCCTAACCTGCACTATCCAATCACGGTACTGCCATTTAGTGCAGAGAGAAAGAGATGGAGAGAAAAAATAATTGACAGCACAATTGAGTTTCAATTACACCAAACCACCATTATTGTGATCAGTGTTTGCTCATTTGCTTTTTAAAGGACACACCCAAAACTTCTCATAATATGACCCCTTTAAGAGAAAAACATTTTCCTGCCAATGACGCCTCCCTGACAAGTTTTTACAAAAAAAAAATGCTGGTGGGCAACTTTAAAAAAAAGGCTGGCAGGGAATGAGTTAATAACCATATGGATTAGCATTAGATGGATGGGTGTGCTTTTTAGAGCTTTAAAAACGGGGAACTATCCAATGCCATTTTAAAGCTGAAAAGAGCCAAGATATAACTTAATATAACTCTGATTGCAAAGTCATATACCCCTAGGAAGGCTTAAGGGTGAGTAAAACATGGGCTAATTTTTATTTTGGGGTGAGCTATTCCTTAAAATACAACACTACAAAGCTATGCAATCAACAAGAAGCCTGCATTCCTGTACTCCTGAACCAAATCAATGAGCATGCCTGTCCACAACAAATCGAAGAAACTTAAGTGCAGAGTCCCATTACCCCAGCCAATCAGATAGTAGTATTTCATGTGGCGGTGCTCGCTCAAATTAACGCTCACTACTTTACTCCACAGCAGCAGGCCCTCGACCAGCATCCAGCTGAATGCTGCCATGAAGAACAAATGCATCAGAGCTGCCACAAGCATGCAGGCAACCTAAAGGGGAAAAGGTCAGAGAGCAAGCTGTCACGGGGTCAAAAGGTCAAACTTCCAAACAAACGTGGCCACACGCCGGCTTATCCCTTGCTAAATATGGCAACAACAATAATGTCTGCCACTGTCAGACTGCTTGTTAGGACCATTTTCAAGCCGTCTAGAATTAGACGACCTTTTTTATATATGTATGAATGTGAGGACTTGCTAACAGTTAATATGGATATATAATAAGTAACATAGTAATAACGTAATAAGTTAACTTCTAATTAGGGATGCATAACGATTAATCGCGATTAATTTATTGCAGAATAAAAGATTTTGTTTACATCATGTATGTGTGTGAAATGTGTATAATAATTTTGTATGTATAAATACACACTACATATTTAAGAAATATTTACATGAATATACGTGCACATTTTTTTATATGTAATTTATATTAAATATAAATATTTAATCTATAAATGTATATATTTTTTAATTAATCATGCATGTGTATGTATTTATATGTACGTAAATATTATACACAGTACACAAACATATATGATTTTAGCAAAAACTTTTATTCTGCAAACGATTAGTCGCGATTAATCGTTATGCAGCCCTACTTATAATTTAGTATTTTGATAATATTATATACAGTATAGCTACATACATAGTTTATTCCTTTATAGTTTGTAGTAACATAAATTTGTTACAAACATGAGTATGATATTGCATACTACATTTATTCATTCATTTGCACAAACCAACGTATAGTACAAATCAGACAGCAATAATATTAAGTTAGTATTAAGTATATAAGTATTGTATATGAATGAGTACATAATATACAATGTACCTTATTATGAATTGCCGAACCACTGCAAAGAAGGACAATCTGGGCACAGATCAATGAAACAAAAAGATTCTTGTGGACTGATGTACGATCTGATTTTGGGATACTGTTGAAGAAAAAAAAGTTTTTTTACAAAACTATAAAAGCAGTTTTCAATAAGCTGTACTTTATGAGTTTACATTGACGAGAAAACGCTATGTTGCCAATGACGAGTTTTTCCGGCAATCCGTATTTCCGCTATTATCCACCAAGTGGTGCTCTTACCCAACTTATAAAATCTGGAAGAATTCCCTCAGGGCAAACAGTTCAAACTGTGTGTATGTTTTGATCATCGCTCTGAATCTGATGTACATCAGAAGTCTTTCACAAAAATGCAATTATCTCAGCTTTTTGCTCAACATTTGGTATTTTTGAAAAAACATACCCATATTTGAGATGTGATAAAAAAGAACCAAACCTTTTTGTAAGCAGGCAGTCTGTTCTTTTATTTGATAAATTGTATGTTTATATATTTATAGAAGAACATTTTCTGGACGGCATTAAACTTTTGTGAAAATCATAAAAAATGCTGGCGTTGGCTGATAACTTAAAAAAAAAAAAAAAAAAACGCTGGCGGGGTAAGAGTTAATGTAAAAAATACATGAAATGGCTCTGCTATAATATATGAAATTCATTTAGGTTTACAGGAGATCCCAGACGAAAGCTGTGTGAGAGTACGGGTTGATTAGCAGCCAACAGGCCATTAATCACTTAAAGAAATCAGTTTGGCTGAAACGGTGCTGATGAACCTCCCTTTGTGTGACCCTTTGCTTTAATGAACTCCCTATAATGTCATCATAAAACTTCGGCTTCGGCCTCATTTGGCACCAGGCGCTAATTAGCCGATTAGTGGTATTCAATACTGATTCAGCCTCACAACTGAGCGCTATTGACAAGCATGACGGGCTGTGAGCTCACTGTCACTAAGGCATGACTGGATTGTGAGTGACTGCGTGGTGTGTCGAGCAAATATTATGCCATGTCGTGACCCTAAGAACAGTTGTTCTTAACCTTCTTTAAGCCTCCACAGTGTACGAGACAATCTTTTAATGGCTTAAATGTATAATTTTTATAAATTTGAATATATGTAAAGCTATAATGTCTATTTTTATTTACTTATTTAGCACTAACAATAAGGGGCCCATTTAAGATTTTGCCCTAAGCGCCAACTAAAATAGTGCATCATTTTTAGTAACTTACTGTTTAATCCACAAATAAAATGCAGCAACCAAGTGTTTTATGATTTATGGCTCTATTAAAAGGAATAAGAATGTATGTGGTATATGCTTATAAAAACTAAATTACATTGGACTGCAGAAATGAAACTTAAATTGGGCAAGAAGAGAAACATTTCGATGTGATTTATGACTGGTTTTGTGGTCCAGGGTCATACAGGTCAATTTTTTTGTAATTTGACCCTTATATGCATACAGCATCTGAAAGTTAAATAAATAAGTTTTCCGTTGATGTGTGGTTTGTTAGGATATGACATTTTTAGAATAGGACATATAATATTTTAAGGGTGCAAAAATCAAAATATTGAGAAAATCACATTTAAAGACGTCTAAATGAAGTCCTTAACACTGCATCCACTCTCAAAAAGGAAGTTTTGATATATTTACAGTAGAAAATGTACAAAATATCTTCATGGGACATGATCTTTACTTAATAGTAAATCAATAATTTTAACCCATGCAATGTATTTTTGGCTTTTGCTACAAATATACCCATGCGACTTATGACTGGTTTTGTGGTCTAGGGTCATACAAATTTTTTGTAATGACTGAAATTTTGATGTATACACCATCTGAAAGTTAAATGAATAAGCTTTCTGATGATATGTGGCTTGTTAGGATATGACATTTTTAGAATAGGACATATAATATTTTAAGGGTGCAAAAATCAAAATATTGAGAAAATCACCTTTAAAGACGTCTAAATGAAGTCCTTAACACTGCATCCACTCTCAAAAAGAAAGTTTTGATACATTTCCAGTAGAAAATGTACAAAATATCTTCATGGGACATGATCTTTACTTAATGGTAAATCAATAATTTTAACCCATGCAATGTATTTTTGGCTTTTGCTACAAATATACCCATGCGACTTATGACTGGTTTTGTGGTCTAGGGTCATACATGTCAATTTTTTAGTACTGACTGAAATTTAGACGTATACACCATCTGAAAGTTAAATGAATAAGCTTTCTGCTGATGTGTGGTTTGTTAGGATATGACATTTTTAGAATAGGACATATAATATTTTAAGGGTGCAAAAATCAAAATATTGAGAAAATCACATTTAAAGACGTCTAAATGAAGTCCTTAACACTGCATCCACTCTCAAAAAGGAAGTTTTGATATATTTACAGTAGAAAATGTACAAAATATCTTCATGGGACATGATCTTTACTTAATAGTAAATCGATAATTTTAACCCATGCAATGTATTTTTTGCTTTTGCTAATATATCCGTGCGACTTATGACTGGTTTTGTGGTCCAGGGTCATACAGGTCAATTTTTTGTAACGACTGAAATTTAGATGTATACACCATCTGAAAGTTAAATGAATAAGCTTTCCGTTATTGTGTGGTTTGTTAGGCATATTTAGGATAGGACATATAATATTTGGAAAAGATGGTGCAAAAATCTAAATATTGAGAAAATCACATTTAGACACTGCAAAAAATGATTTTCAAGAAAAAAAATTCTTAGTATTTTTGTCTTGTTTTCATTAAAAATATCTAAAAATTGTTAAATTAAGATGCTTTTTCTTGATGAGCAAAACGACCCAAGAAAAGAAATCTAGTTTTTAGACCAAAAAATGTCAAATGTAAGTGATTTTGTGCATAAAACAAGCAAAAAAATCTGCCAATGAAGTAAGCATATTTTTCTTGAATGTTTCTTGAATTTAGTGTTTAAGAAAAATTTTCAAGATTTTTTGCTTACCCTATTGGCAAATTTTTGTTTGCTTGTTTTATGCACAAAATCACTTAAATTTGATATTTTTGGTCTAAAAACTAGTCTTATTTTTTTTGGGTCGTTTTGCTCATCAATAAAAAGCATCTTAATTTACATTTTTTTAGATATTTTTACTAAAAACAAGACAAAAAAACTAAGATTTTTTTTTCTTGAAAATCATTTTTTGCAGTGAAGACGTCCAAATGAAGTCCTTAGCACTGCATCCACTCTCAAAAAGAAAGTTTTTATATATTTACAGTAGAAAATGTACAAAATATCTTCATGGGACATGATCTTTACTTGATAGTAAATCGATAATTTAAACACAGGCCTTTTGCTACAAATATACCCGTGCGACTTTTGTGGCCCGGGGTCACATATTTTAATATTACTTATTAAAAGTATATTGAAGTCATATTGGCAATCATTTGGAAGTTTGCTGATGCCCCCTAGTGGTCCCCAGTCCCTATTTTTGTGATAGAAAAGTATGTGAAGGCCTAAATAAAATGATGCTAGAGCACAACACGGACTCCTCTAAATGAAAACAGGACCACGCTGTTGGTTGCATGCTATTGGCTTGACAGTGTATCTGTAAAAACCACTTACTCCAACACAGTAAACAGCATCAAGGTCACCACCAGTGCACAGAGAGAAGCTCCGGATCCGATAAACGTCAACTTCATCAAAATGCTTTCCTCTTCAGAGGTCCACTGTGGAGAAAGTAAAAAAGACTCATCAAAACACTGATCTTAAACTTCTTAAAATCTCTCTTTATACTGTATATTGTGTGAATTAGGCATTTCCCAATCTCAGAAATATAGGCTTAACTACAACATAAAGGAGCAGCAAGGTTTAATGCACTGGGTTGTGTTGTGCTGGTTGCAAATACCAACGTGAGATAATGTTTGGTGAACATGAAAATATTAAATACACCAAACTACTTACATGCATATCGTACATGCTTTTATAAGCCGATAGTGACCTCTAGTGGAAGAACTGCATTTTTACAAATTGTGTTGAGTGTATAGAATTACTTTACAGGTTTTTTGACTGTAATAACACATTTATATTTATGAATGTGGCACACACTTTTCCCCAAAATGCATCTTACAGTGCATCCAATCGATACTGGTTTTTAATCAGTATGTGTTCCTTGTGGATCGAACCCATAACCTTTACAGAGCTAACGCAATGCTCTACTATTTATGCTTTAGGGACATTATAATGAAAATGTTATCATAGCAGCATATTAAAAAAAATAAAAAATCAAGACCACACTGCAAAAATTACTTGTTTTGTATTGTTTTCAGTAAAAATATAAAAAAGTTAATAAATTAAGATGTATTTTCTTGATGAGCAAAATGTGCAAAAATAAGTCTAGTTTTTAGACAAAAAATATAAACTTTAACTAAACTCATGCTTAAAACAAGTAAACAAATCTGCCAATAGAATAAGAAAAAAAATTCTTGAATTAAGCGTTTATGAAAAAACTTATTTCAAGAAAAATTTTCTAATTTCATTGGAAGATTTTTTGCTCGTTTTAAGCACTAATTTACTTAAAGTTAATATTTTTTTTGTCTAAAAACTAGACTTATTTTCCTAGGTCATTTTGCTCAACAAAAATCTTAATTGAACAATTTTTAGATATTTTTACTGAAAACAAGACAAAAACACTAAGTAAGAAAGACATTTTTTGCAGTGCACAATCTTTGTTACATTGCAAAAAATGATTTTCAAGAAAAAAAATCTTAGTATTTTATCTTGTTTTCAGTAAAAATATCTGGAAATTCTTAAATTAAGATGCTTTTTCTTGATGAGCAAAACGACCTAAGAAAATAAGTCTAGTTTTTAGACCAAAAATATCAAATTTAAGTGATTTTGTGCATAAAACAAGCAAATAAATCTGCCAATGGGGTAAGCAATTTTTTCTTGAATGTTTCTTGAATTTAGTGTTTAAGAACATTTTCAAGATTTTTTTGCTTACCCCATTGGCAGATTTATTTACAGTGTACACTTGAAATTACATACTTTATACATACCCTGGGCTCCATATAGTTCATGAGGACAGCAAAGTTAGTAGTGTGGTTGCAAAAACAGGAAGTGACATCAGGAGCTGCGGGTAACACTCTGCATCCTTCATTTGACCAGTCACTGGTATGACCAGCCCTTTGGACATTAAGAGATTAAATCAGACATACACTGTAATATGAATTTAGCATGGCAGTTTTGTAATTGAATTATTTCCACTCACATGAAAGTAACACTCCAAAAGACACAAAGAGGCGTGACTTGATTGGAAAACTCTGCCTGAAAAAGTAACATTTCATGAAAAACAGAACAACATTTGGATCAATCTAATTAAATACTATGTATTATGGCTATTTATTTTGGCTTATTACCATCTGTGATATAGTAACAGCTATACTGTAGCACATCAGTACATATAACACTGCATGCCTATTAACTTCCTATATCAGTGGTACTTTGGTACTTGATTGCATACAAATGACTTATTTTAATATCTATACCACCCATACATTCAAAATGGAAATGTAAACTGTATGGTTGATTGTGCTGTAAACCAGTATTAAACTGATATTGTAGGATATTTAATGGACTAACCATGAAATTTACTGTTTAGGCCTATAAAAAAAGACTAAAAATAATACATTTTGGGTCCTATCATACACCCGGCTTAATGCAGCGCAAAGTGCGACACAAGTGTTTTTTGCTAGTTTCAGGTGGTGCAATTATCATTTTCACGTTCAGCGTCACGTTGTTTAAATAGCAAACGCATTTGCGCCCATTTGTGCACCCATGGGCGTTCTGGACTGAAAACGAGGTGTGTTCAGGCACATTGTTGGCTCGTTGCTATTTTAAGGCAACAAAAATAGACTACGCCATTGATCAACTAAAACCTAGTGTAAAGTCAATACCGCAATATTGTTTTTGTTATTAAAAGAGCGCGTTAGTAATATGCGCCTATAAACGGTACGACAACGTGCATCTACTTTTTTCACGCATGCATGCGCAGCAGCACACAAATGTTTATAAATATGAAAAATTAAAGGATTAAAATGTTAGAGATTATTATGGAGTCTCTTGGACATAAATGAGGACCGATTACAAAATGTTAGAAGGCGTTTTAAATGCTACCCCACAGATTTATTGTATATGATGAATTGGGATATGGTGAGATAAGAACCATTTACGCCGCTGTCTGAATGCAGAAACGCTTTTTAGATGTTTGTAAATTCTTTATCCCGTTTGTTACAAATAAAATATTTGTACTTATGCAAACCTTTTTTTTTTTTTGCATATTTGTAAATTATTCTTATAAAAAACAATTAGAAATTACAGTGATCATGTATCATACTTTATCAGCAATTAAAACATTGCTTATTTTACTCCATTACTGAAATAACGCAGTTCAAAGATAACCAAAGCTTTAATTATAAAAATAACCATTTCAATAAATAAAACACATTTTTTTTAAAAACATCAATGTTAAACTGGTGGTCTTCTTCCTCTGCTTAGTTTTTCCACTTACAAACAAGCGAGCGCAACTGGCTTTTAAAGGGGATAAGAGATGAAACTCTCATTGGTTTATTGAACGTCACGCCCAAGAATAGTAAGAACCCTTTTAGACTGTGTGCCAGGCGCATAGACCATTTTTCCCATAGTTAAATTAGCAAAAGTGGATTAGGGTTAGGGTAAAACCCTTGATTTTTACCATAGCCCCGGGTGACAGGGTGTATTGGACAGAAACTGGAACATTCTTTTCCCTGGACACATCTCGCACTGTTGCTGATATCACTGCCGTGGCCAGCTGACCAATGTGATCACTGCATAAAACAAACAACACATGGTTTCAATAAACCACTGAATTATGACATGTAAATCTGAAGAATAAAAATGTAATATTTACAGAGAGTCAGAAAGCTTTTGCTAACCTCTTACTGTCTGTCTTTGGGTGGCCAGGGGTCTTTGCCTCCAGTTTGGACAAGTCCAACAAGTGACTGTAGTAAGTGTGAATAAACATCACCTCATCGTGGCCTGTCAAACAACATCATCAGCTTAAACATAATGACTAATCAGAAGTAAAATGTGCCCAAATAACTTTTCCTCACCCAAAGAGAAGATTCTCTGCACTTCTGACTCTGGGATGAGGATTTCATCATGGCTGCTGAACTGACTGCCATGGACTGAGGGCTTGTACACATAACCACAGCTCATCTGTGACAACGTCCGGGCCTCCAGATGAATATCTAGTAAACCAGAATAACAACCTACAATGTATACAGTTTGAATGTAAAATAACCTAACTAAACCTAGATTCTGCTATATTAATGCAAAACAACTCTCAATTCATTCATCTTACATATCAGAAGCAATTCTACCTACACATGCTGAACAAATGTTTTATATACAAGCTGATGTCTGTGGTTGTAAACAGGTGATGAGTCACCCTACCATACCCATGTTCTTTGTTGACATTGTAAAGCTTTTGCGTTCTGCCCATAACACATCCGACAGTGTCCAGAGCAGCTTGTCTACGCTCTCAATGATGCTCAACGGT
The DNA here is from genome assembly GCF_027580225.2 of Misgurnus anguillicaudatus. NCBI lineage: Eukaryota > Metazoa > Chordata > Actinopteri > Cypriniformes > Cobitidae > Misgurnus > Misgurnus anguillicaudatus. The sequence goes on along the minus strand of NC_073359.2, from coordinate 9,149,279 downwards.
CCACTGTAAATCTAAGAAAGCACAGAACGCAAATCCTGTAACCACAAAATTTGACAAAGCTGGTTCTACAACTTTAGTGTTTGTATGCTGTTGCTCATGGGGATTTTAAATTACATTTTACCTCCATAACCCCATAGTTAAGCTTAATAGTTGAGCTTTCTTTAAAGTCAAAAAAGTTTTCAAGAATTTTCAACACTTACCTCAAGTGCTCCCAAATCTTTCCACTGTATGGCCATATCAGAGTCAATGAGTCTGCTGGCTAATTCTAACCAATTTCTGACCACGGACATGAAGGCATTGGAAGAAACAGTAGTTTTATTGTGTTGAGCCGTTGATGTCTTCTCAATGGTGTGAATGAGATACAGAAGATCAGAATGTGTGATGATGTCGGCATTGCTGTCAATAACTCTTAAAATGGTCTTTATGAGAGAGCTGTGATGAGTAAGTTCATTCGCAGGAAAGAAAGTTAAATTTTTATTGTCAGCATCCTGGAGAAAGAGAAAACAATTCTTAGAAAATGACTTTTTAAATATGAAAAAAAAAGTGCATCTGACATGTTTTCTTGTAAATTAGCATTTTAAACAGATTCTTAACTCTTTCCTTCGCCATTGACACGTTAACTCGTCAATTAAGAGAAACGCTTCCCTGCCAATGACGAGTTTTTCCGGCAATCAGTATTTCCGCTATTATCCACCAGGAAGTATCAAACAGTTCAAACTCCGTGTATGTTTTGAGTATCGCTCTGAATCTGATCTCTATCAAAAGTCCCTCACAAAAACACAATTTTCTCAGCTTTTTGCTAAATTTTTTGAAGAAACCTACCCATATTTGAAAGGTAATAAATAGAGAACAAATAAAGATTTTTTTTTTAAAGCAAAGAGTCTTTTCTTTCATTAGATATATTGTATGTTTATAGATTTAAAGAAGAACATGTTCTGAAAGGCATTAAACTTTTGTGAAAATCATAAAAAATGCTGCCGCTGGCTGGCAACTTTTAAAAAAAATGCTGGCGGGGAAAGAGTTAATGCAAAATACATTTTTACAAGGTGTTTGGAAATAAATATGTGTTGGCAGTGTGTGAATACAACCACCGTACAATGAAAAATAATCCACCCTCTCCTTTTTTATCCCTATTAGTCTCATTAAACATGCAGTTCTCATTTGATTCTCTTGTTAATGTGACATCACACAAACAAAGCCCTGCCCACTGCCACTAACTGACTAGATAATTTTACCCAAACATTTTTCCAAATGTGTTTGTTAGCACATTGAAGCGCTAATACGGATACAGACACTATTGTATCATATTGTATTCATAGGAATCAGATCTATTTAACCAAAAGCACTCACTGGCGGTTTCTCAATTCCAAGAACGCAAAGAACAGACTTGCGTTCTCGTGAAAATTGGTCTAGCCAGGCGACCTTGGAAGAACAAACTTCTTGTTGGTCACCTGACCTTCACCATTGTTTTGCTGCAGTGAGTTCTGGGGCGTAAAGCGATTTCAGCGCGCAAGTCTGCACTCGATGCATCCTCGACATCAAGAACACATCCAAGTATTTTTATGCATCCTCTGTACTTGCGTTCTTGAGAATTGGAATTGAACTTGAAGGATAATGATGACATAGAACGAGTACACAAGGACACAAGATTGCTGAAGAACGCATATTGAGAAACAGCTAGGGCTGCAGATATCGATTCTTTTTGTAATCGATTAATCTAGCACTGAATCGATCGATTAATCGAGTAATCGGATAAAATTTTTTTTTGTGTTTTTAAACAACCAAAACAAATAATGCATAACGAAAATGACGTGGCTGTAAAATGTTCAAGCATTTGGCTTTTATTTCTAAAAAAAATCAGAGGTATTTGGCTCCAAAAAATAAGCCTATTTATTTCAATTTTTACCCATTTAGTGTTTATAAGTGCCAGTGCCAACAATTAAGCACTTTAATTTATTAATATGCACAACAGGTTTCATGCTGTAATCTAGCCCTGACATCAAAGTAAATATCTGGTTTATGTACATTTCTACAACTGCAGCATTTACCATTAGGCTACTAACATATAATAAATCATTTCTGGGGTGAGCCTATTTGCTATGGTAACAACCTGTGTGTGTGTGTGTGTGCGCGCACGTGCACCTGTGTTTCTGTGTGCACGCGTGCTGTGCTTGAGGAAGAGTGACACCCCAGTCAGACGTTCAGTTGCTTCATTGCATTTTGGTACGGCAGAAAAACATACATTCCTTTTCAATAGAACGCTGCATTTGGTTTGCATCACTCGCATTGCGGTGCATTTTAGGTTAAGAATCCGTTCGAAAAAAACGCGTTACGACATCACGTCCCGCTGTATACAGTGAATGCATGCTGAAATTATTGTTGCGTGGCTACATAAAAGTTTAAGCATATGTGATGCATTGCGCGATCGGTCTGACTCGCGTGAGAGAGAATAACTTCCTTATGCTAAACTCCAATAAGACAGAGATTATTATTATTATTGAACATTATGTCAGATTACAAGTTGCCCATATATGATTGCACTGTGGTGCCGTTTTTTGGTACACACACCTGTAAAGTGCATGCGTGTGTGTGAAGGGGTTCTTTTTTAATCTATACTGTCCTGCAATTGAACGTGAATACGTTTACTACTTAAAAACATCAAAGCTAAACATCATATCGAGTCAAACGGCATAATGACATCGCTACAAATACAGTATGGGATTAAAATCAGCGGAAGCTACGTTACCTTGTTTCATCAACGCTTGGTGAAACAGCAGTGGATGTTTTCGGTTCAGATGCTTAATGTAATGATAATGTAATGATCCCAAACTTTAGACATTCTCTCTCTGCCGTTTATGGATATATTCGCTCCGCCATCGCGCCAACTAAATTCAAAATGTACCACGCGCTATGATGTGCTTCCTGAACATTGAACAACGGTCTGTGTGAATCAGATCTCGGCGCGTGTAGTGCGCGTCATAGGAATTTGGAGGAATTTTTTTAATCGAGTAAATCGAGTAACTCGATGAATCGTTACACTCTAGAAACAGCCCCTGTCTGTTGGTAAGAGAGTGAGGAGCTGTAGCTCATTTGCATTTAAAGGTACAGACATGAAAACCGCTTTTTTGCTCTCACCCAAATAGGGGCATTTTGGACATGCTATAATAAATTATCTGTGGAGTATTTGAGCTGAAACTTCACAAACACATTCTGGGCACATCTGAGACTTATATAACATATTGTAAAAACGGGCATTGTGTGTGCCCTTAAATGGAGACTGCCAACAAAATAGTATTTCTGAATGGGCAAAGGCTAGGATTAAGTATATTTGAACCAAAAGTATTTGATGAACGTATAATACGTGCCGAGGGCATTCGGTTAGTATCATTATCTCATTTTTGACGGAGGTGGCGTTTAGTGGCTTTTGCCACTTTACTTATATCTACATTAGTCTCGCGTAGCCAGACCTTCATTACTGAAGGTCTGGTGTTTTTCGCTGCTTTTTCTGGACAAAGCCCGCCCACGAGCTGTTTGACCGACATGTCAAACAACCAATCACAGTTTGTTTCATCTAGCGTCACGTTTCTGACTCCCCACAATAACGAGCCGGCTGGCAACAAGTCAGTTATTGAAATAACCAGCCGCAACCAAATAGTATCTAAATAAACAACATTACTCACCATAGGACAACGTTGTGCACTTCATCAACAGCCACACCAATGAGACGATCCTGTTAAACGTCTGTTTGAAGCATATCTCTCCACTTTTTAACACATACAAGCAATTCAGGAGAACCAAACTTTTAAACTCCACTAACTGCCTTAAAGAAAACTCTTGGACGCCTTTTAGAGAGTCGATGCCGCGAACTATGCATATTTTTGAGAATTCAATGTTTGGCTGATCATGATAACTGCTCATTATTATCCACGTGAACACAACTGATTCTCTTCCTCAATGGAACGTCAGAGCTTTGTTTTCCAGGGACCGAAACTAATCGCGACACTCGCGTCTCCTGGAAATCCGTTTTTTTCCAACCAATCAAAGACGACTTTAACATTTTCACAGGGTTTCCAGAAAAGTGTACGAAAAACATTAGACGTTCAGTCAACAGTTTGTGGGCGTGACGTCTGAGGCTGAGACTATATCTACATTAACTATTGGTCACATTTTTTGTTGATCCTGGATCAACGTTTTACTCAAATATACCCCAACTTACCCTTAACTCAAACCCCAACCATTTTTAAACCTTTAAATTAGTGTGAAATAATAGTTTGAGGGGTACTTTTTAAAAGCCCCTAACCCAATCCTAAACCTAAATATAACATGCACCCTAATCCTAATTTTGCAATCTTATTGGTTAATGTAAATGTTGATGCAGGACCAACAACGGCGTTGATCCAGGACCAACAATGGTGTTGATCCAGGATCATATCTTGGTGAAATCACGTTCACCGTTAAGTATTTTGTGTGGTCATTAAAAGGATAAAAGGGGAGAACAACAGAAATGGGTTTACCAGACTAAGTGGGAATTCTAGTGTTTTTAGCAAAATTAATCAAAAGCAGCCGTGAGCCCGGTTTAACTCACAGTCTTGGAATGTAACTCATTGCTGACTTGTGTAAAGAACCGAGTCCCAGGAAAACCAAAGGAGTCCAGCTGGTCTGAAACGAAGAAACACAGCACCTGGATTTTTTATTTAAAATGCATTTCGATATAAAAGCTTTTGCTCCCCAACTACAATGTGTTAGGAAAGTATATCTAGATTTAAAGTAGAAACGTGACTTTACAAGGTTAAATAGCAAGTAATCACCTTTTTGAAACAGGCACACGCTTCCCTTATGTGATGTACAAAAGTCTTTGATCCAGTTTCCACTTCCTGGATCAAAACTTACACAAAACTCTTTGTTAGAAATGAGGACCTCTTTAGACAAATTATGATGCAAACCTGTATCCAACCACGGCATGACAGGTTGGTCAGGTGTTTAACTCTTGTTTCCTGCAATAAAAAATGAACAAAATAAATTATATTGTACCCACTTTGAACATATCGAGTACGGTCATAGGGCCACTGAACAGTAGACAACCCAAATTAGCTTTTAGTCTGCCAAATGACATCACCATGAATAAAAGCTATCAAACTCTCCAAAGTCTTATACATGTAAAGATATGTGTTCAAAAAATTAGGAACTTTGAATTTATTAGTCATATGGCCCTGTGTCAGTGTATGTTTGGATGGGTGGGTCTCTCGATTACAACATGGATCAAACATTTGCATCCATTTCAGCATGAGGTTTCCAGTCACGACTTGGCTGTATTCACATGAATGGAAGAGTGGAAATTATTATGTGAAGATGTGAAGGATACAATTAACCCTTCAGAGCCCAGAGTTGAACCCAAGTAAGGTGCTTTACCTTTACCTTGACAAAGCGAGTTCCCCATTCGTGTCTGCAGGGAGGTCTCTATTTCAACCACAGATTCATTCCATTTGAAGAACAATCCAGAAGTAACGGGTGAACAATCTTTTTCCATGCTTTGAATATCACTATCGAGCAGCACCTTATCCCACATGTACAACTGCGTGATGTTCCCACAAAGTGCCTTGTCGCTTTTGTAACGTCCAAATGTTTTCTGCTCTTGTCCGATGATGAAAACACCATCACCCCCAATATGGTCTGATGATTTGAGGTCGCTTCCAGATCCCACCTTTGTTCCATCCACCCAGATGGCCCACTTCCCACTACTCCCGATCCAGCTCGCACATACAAAGTGCCAGGAAGCATCATTGGGAAAAGCTGTTATGTAAGAAGTGTTCGAACCATGAACCAGCATAGCAAGTTGGATGGGCTCATTCTCCATAATTCGGGCTTGGAGTTGAAACTCATCAATAAACGACTCTATGGAATATGAAAAAACAGTTGAATGTCCGTGGCAAGTGGGATTAAATTGGATATGAGCGCAAATAGTGAGCACTTCCATATTAGGGAACTTGTAGAGGAGTCGAGCCGATTTTCGGTGTGGACGGACTGGAAATTCCAATATTAACATATCTGGTGGGCCTAGACAAGTGATACAATTTTTTTAAAATTAATAAATACATTTTCAATAGATGAAACAATTTTACATAAAATAACCATGTCATTGTGTTGGCTAGCACTGACAGACCTGCATGACTATGTAAAATCCATGCTTAAATCTTATAATCTAATGAGATTAGGAGCATCAAAGTTCAATTTTAACCCATGTAGCATAGTTATGCATAGCATTAGCATTGCATGATTTTTATAAAAAAAAAATTGCAGAACGAAGCAGGTGAACATGGGATAAAATGCTTACCACTTATCTGGGAAATCCCTGCACTTTCTATCCATACGGCCTGCGTGATATTCAGGGACTGGAGAAAACTGTTCAGGTTTTGGATCTCTTCAGCACTGGATGCCACCGCCAGGGTGCCTGAACGCTGATGGCAGAGCATTTGAGAGGCAGACCATTGTTGCCGATCTGGTACATACTCATAGTATGAGTCTTCATGTGTAAACAGGGGTCGGCCCTCCACTGTAAGCGCATGCACATTCAGTTTACAAACACAGATGGAAACTCTTTTGGATTTGATACATAAAGGCACAATATGTCATTTTTGCAGCTAGAGGTCGCTAAACAACAACAACAAAATTAGCCGCAGCTTGATGATGCTGTTAAAGAGTGTGGAACGATGGGAGATGTAGTCTTTAACTTCATATATTATAAAGTTTTAGGTAACACTTTACAATAAGGTTCATTAGTTAACATTAGTTAACTACATTAGTTCACATGAACTAATAATAAACTGCACTTATACAGAATTTATAAATCTTTGTTAATGTTAGCTTTAACGATTACTAATACTTGCACAGTGGGAAGCTTGAAAGAAGCAACAAGAATGGCGTGCTAGATATTACTACTTCCACATTTTGCTACATTTTGATGTCATTGGCTGATTGCTCTGCACATGAAGTTAAACACAGTTATGCTGCATTCACACCAGCCGTGGTAGAGGCGGCAAAAAAGCGTTATTTGCAGGTAGTTGGACGCTTGAACATTTTGAGTTTACTCGCTTCATTCGCGCGTGAAAGCCGCACGAGAAATTCTAGTCATTCGAGACATTCACGCGGAAATTCTGGGTTTCTGCGACTCTGCTGAGACTCCGCTCGCTTCCTGTAATCACGTAACTACTACAGCAAGGTCCTGATTGGTTAACGCGTCGCGGAAATCCGCCAAAGTTCAGATTTTTAAACTTGTGCGTTTCCAGCGGCAACGCTCCATCCGTGCATTATGTGCAATTCGTGCCACGCCGCATGATGCTTATTCGCGTCTTCACATTGACTTAACATGTAAATTACTCGTGCTTGCCGCCTCTACCACGTCTGGTGTGAACCCCGCATTATGGTTTCTATTGCAGCAAAATAGGAAACCGCGAAAAATCCGGACATGGCAACACAGGCAAGTAACTATATGAAGAGGGTTCGAGCGCTGGTTACAAACTACGAAATCTTTGAATTAAACATTGTTGAAAACATTTGGGAGAATATAAGAACACAAATTAAAAAAATTATAACACTGTGCTAGTTGTTTTTTAATTTTTATAAGGAAAAATATTACATATTGTCCCTGTAAAGTCACAATGAAACGGAAGTAGCAATTGTCTTATTTCCCCCATCATGACATTTATACAGTATCTGAGTGAAACGGCTTCTGAAATGGTAGGACGGGACTTTAATTCGTCCACTGAAAATTGTTTGGATCATTTGAAGTTGGGTCATGTTTCTATTTGCTAATCACTGCAATCTTTTCCCGGCCCCGCCCACAAGCCATTCCTTGTGACCGAAAGTAAAAAGAGATTAGGTGTGTTCGAGTTCATACAGCGCTGCATAGACCGATGGTTTGCCGCTTGCAGCTTTGCCGCTTGCAGTCGAGGGAGTTGAAGACGCGGCCGTCAAGTCGGACAACTGCTGCTTGCCATAGTGACGTGTGCGCCGCGTTTCTTTTTTTTATTGTGAATGATGTGAATTAGATGGTGAATGTATTAAAAACAAACCTTTAAAGAAAAGTTGCGACCAGAAACACTGTATATCGAATATTTTAATTGATGTTTAAACAGAGTGCCGTCTTTCGCTTCTTTTCATTTTTATTTTATTACATCACACAATAAAATATTCAGGTATATTAACGAGTTTTACCTGTTATAAAAACATGAATTTATAAAGTTTATTAGTAGAAATGAAGGTTGGATTAAACATGAAATACATGTGGTCGTTGTCATCAGTGAGGCGACCAATCATGAAGAGCTGTGTCGTCATCAGAACTGCTCTGGAGAGGCCATAGATATATACACCATAGATGTCGCCTTGGGGTTCTAAGCTTGCGTCAAAACCGCCGCAATCTTGGAAAAGGGGTTCTTGTCATAGGAAATAGCTAGGTAACACTACTATATCCGCCTGTACTTAGTATTCATGGGCGATGCCGGACTTTCGGGCTGCGTACGGATGTTAGGCTTACTAGCACTATGTATTATATTTAGTCCAATGTCTAACCATTGGAACGAACAAAAAAACTAGAAAATCGAATTCACGACGATTTATGGTGATTTTATTTCCGTTACAACTTTGCCTACATTGACGCTGATGCATTAAAGAGGAGGGGCTCCCCAGTTTCAAGATGGCGGCTCTATTTGACGCATTCGTTCCAATTAACTGCCGTAGTCAAGGCGACATCTAAGTGTATATATCTATGGGACTAAACATGAAACCCACCACGTGATTGTTGTTATCAGTGAGGCGACCAATCACGAAGAGCTGTGTCGTCATCAAAACCACTCTAGAGAGGCGGCTAGTCTCAAAACGCTCTCGCGGTACTTTAAAACCACAAGTCACAGTCACATGCTTTTATCGTCGGACAAAATTGCTAACCCGCATGCACTGCTTCAAGTCAGCCACTGATTGGTCTGTGCAGCGCTGCGTGAAGTCGAACACACCTATTGTTTTGAAGAGGGGAGGATATTAGCGTTTTTGATTAAATATTATGAGGGCACACATACATTTAAAAAAAATAGTAAAGCTCACAGATGTACATTTGTAAAAAAAAAATACCACAATATCCCCCCCCCCCAAAAAATTACATTTTTCATTGTGACTTTAACATGTGATCTGATTCAGGTGGTGCAGTTTTATATAGATTGCATCTTTATCACCAAATTCTATTTTTTAACATAATGAAGTATTATAAAAGAAATCCCTGGTTATAACAGTCCCATAAGCACTTACAAGATAAACACAGGACAGTAACTGTAAGTTAGATGTTGTGATTTATTACCTTGCTCCATGCAGTGATGAATGAGGACCTACAAAATTTGAGTTTGTAATTTAATTTAAGTATAGTTTAAAATAGAAAGACTTTACATAATTTGTCTTCATTTTATGTCAAACGCATATTTGAATAAAAAATGACTACTTACAAAAACATTAGAGCAAATAATTTCTAAGAACTTCATCCTGCAAACAAAATACTCGGTGTAAAAAATAAACAATAGCAAAAAGTTTATATTCAACAGTTTTACGCTTAATCTCTTTAAACTCAAGTCAACTCAAGTCACAAACGTTATAACCACGCTTTTAAATGCCTCAAAACTGAGTAAAAGCAAACAGTACCTTTTAATAGCTGCAAATATGTGAGAAAGTTTAGTCGCAAGCCGTTAATTTTATATATTTAACTGGAAAAAGGAAAGTACAGCAAACTGTTGACAGACTCTTTCCTCAGAAACTCCTGAGTGAGATCATGATAATGAGAGGATCGAGCACGCGCCTCCCGCGCTTCTCCTCCGCCGCGCGCCCTCGACACGCCTCTCAACCTCCATGCTCTCAACATGAGGCACGCGACAACGTTAATAGCGATTATCACAGCTAATGACATATTAGCTTTGAGTTTTTGATGTTTTTTGTGCAATACATACACGTGTAAGATGTCCCGATATATAGTGTAAAAGATCAATTGGATAACATGTCCTAAAAACAACCATTAAAAAGTCTATTGATTTGTAGCTTTTAAATTCCTGATTATTGAATTCATTGTAACGTCTAAATGTTGCTAACTTGCTAGAATAATTGTAAATATTTTTCAAAATTGTCAACACTGAAAAAATGACTTGCTTACTTTCTTAGTATTTTTTTCTTGTTTTCAGTATAAATATAAAAAAATTCTTAAATTAAGATGTGTTTTCTTGATGAGCAAAGACCTAATAAAATAAGTCTAGTTTTTTTTTGTTTTTTTAATGCAAGTAAATTTGTGCATGAAACAAGGAAAAACTGGGTTAAGAAAAAAATATAGAAATAATGTCTTTTCAATTAAATACTTAATTCAATAAAAATTCAAGAATTTTCAAGTCTTTTCTTACCCCAGATTCTTTTTAGCTTTTTTTTTTTTTTTACCACAAATTCACTTTTTAATATTTTTTTGTCCACAAACCAGACTTATTTTGTTAGGTCACTTTGCTCAAGAAAAATAAACATCTTGTTTTCCAAAAAAAGGACAAAAATACTAAAAAAAAACACACTGCACAAAATGATATTCAAGAAAATCAGCAAATTTTTCTTGAATTTAGTCTTGAATTATTTCTATATTTTTTCTTACCCCATTTTTTTCCTTTGTTTTATGCACAAATTCACTTAAACTTCATATTTTTGGTCTAAAAACTAGACTTATTTTCTTGGGTCATATTGCTCATTAAGATAAAGCATCTTAATTTAAGAATTTTTTTATTTTTTTACTGAATATAAGACAATAATACTAAGAAAATGTTTTCTTGAAAATCATTTTTTGCAGTAAATTAGAACAACAAAATGCATAAGTATGTTAAACATTTATACATCTTTATAGAAATACATGATGCATATTTTGTAAGCAATTTTCCATCAATTGATGTGCAAAAAACTCATGCAGTGAAACAATTACTTTCCATTAGCTAAGAATTGAAATGACATAATTTTAATAACCTTAGGCACAACTCAGAGTTTTGAGTCATTTAAAAGGACACAAGACTGAGTCCCAGCGGCGTTTATTACTGAAGTATAAATTATCATCAAACAGTTACATGATTTAGAAAAAATGTGGCTACAGCTGCCAAGAAACACATTTCCAAGCCTACTTAATACCACCAAGCCTGTGCAAAGATTTCAAGTGCAAATATATAGTCTACAGTAAAGTGTTTTCTGAGTGATTTTTAACCAATCTGGACATAAATGTAGATTTTCACTACCAACCATCAAAAGAATTGTGCTTGGTCGTTTGCAAAGTATACAGACACCATCCTCGTACATTATACAAATAATCCCTTCAATGAAACCTCATGACCAACTCTACCAAATTAAATCTACAGGTTGTAAATTTTTCAGACAGCACATTACATACAAAAATTATACATACATTTGCTCTTATATGCTCCATTCTGAATATAAGAGCTTATTTAAGCTTTTAAACATTACACCCAAGTAGGTTATTTACATCACTAGTACCCATTCAATTAGTAAGGGCCCAAATCACACCCAGCGGCCATCTCTGGAACACGTGCTAATGCCTGAGGATAGAGAATACACAACTTTAGGCACAGTTCGATTTTTGTTGCCATAACCAGCATCTTGCAGCTCCGATTTAGTTAAACAATCATCCGCATCCACCAAATGCATGTCATCCGTGCTTTTATCCCACGCCCCCATTAAAGCGCAGAGTGACGAGTGCACGTCATCGCGGGCGGCAACTGTGCTCTTCACGCATGGAAGTTGAAGAATGTCGACACGCCCACCTCTTATTTGGCGCGGGAGACCATTGATGAGATCATCAATAGTCTTGGACGAAGACTGGACCGCTTGCCTAAAAGAACTGAGGCCAGCGTCGCTACCTCTCCCTGCATCAGAAATCACAAAATGAAGTCACATATTTGTCATAACCGAGAATTAGACACGTTATTGTGGAAAGAATGAGATACCCTTCAGGGAGCCAGACAGTGAGGAGTGCAGATCCGTGAGGGCCTGGTTTAGCTTAAGGAGTTTAGACGCAGTGTTTTGAAGTCCATACATGTCTGTGTCTTCATTGTGCCCTGTACTATTTTCAGTGGAGTCTGAGCTCTCCTGTGAACAAAGAGATAGATGTACATTTTCGGAGACGTTATTGCAAGATCTTCGCTAGTAAAAGTGACCAGCCTTTCGTGTAACTTCTTTCATGAAATGGAAAGTGCATGACCTGTCTTGACTAATATAAATAGTGCTTTTGGAGCTTAAAGGATTAGTCCATTTTTTTTTAAAATCTAGATAATTTACTCACCACCATGTCATCCAAAATGTGCATGTCTTTCTTTGTTCAGTCGAGAAGAAATTATGTTTTTTGAGGAAAACATTCCTGGTTTTTACTCATTTTAATGGACTTAAATGGATCCCAACACTTAACAGTTTTAATGCAGTTTAAAATTGCAGTTTCAAAAGACTCTAAACTATCTCAAACGAGGCATAAGGGTCTTATCTAGCGAAACGATTGTCATTTTTGGTAAGAAAAATAAAAAATATGCACTTTTAAACCACAAATACTCCTCTTCCTCCGGTCGTGTAACGCGCCAGCGCGACCTCACATAATACGTCATCACGTCAAGAGGTCATGGATGACGTAACAAAACTACGCCCCAGTGTTTACAAGTATGTTGAAAGAGGACCGTTCCGACATTGTTGTATGTGGAATGATACTAATTAATGTCTTTGTGTCAGTTTATTGTTTAAAATGGTCCGCAAATGTGCATTTCATATATGTAACGCGTGACCTTTCGACGTCATTATGCAATTACGTGAGGTCGCGCTGGCTCGTCACACAGCCGGAGGAAGAAGAGAAGTTGTGGATTAAAAGTGCATATTTTTTATTTTTCTTGCCAAATTGTTTCGCCAGATAAGACCCTTTGAAACTGCAATTTTACTGCATTAAAACTGTTAAGTGTTGGGGTCCATTAAAGTCCATTAAAATTAGAAAAATCCTGGAATGTTTTCCTCAAAAAACATAATTTCTTCTCGACCGAACAAAGAAAGACATCAACAGCCTGGATGACATGGTGGTGAGTAAATTATCTGGATTTCTCCAAGAGAATGGACTAATCCTTTAAAGGGACACTGCACATTGTTTTAAAACAAGGCTAATTTCCAGCTCCCCTAGAGTTGAATTTTTGATTTTTGCCGTTTTGGATTTTCTAGGAAAATATGGCTAGGAACTATACTCTCAATCCAGCCTAATAATAAAATACATTGCTGCCATAACATTTTCCTAGAAAATCGCAACCTTCAACTTTCCGTCGGTCCCAGCACACGATGCAACTACAGATGAGTCAAGTTTTAATTAGGAAAAATATCGAAACACTTTGGTCATATTTTTAGCGTGATGCTAATGGTCTAATCCGATTCAATGGATTATGCTAAGCTATGCTAAAAGTAATACCTCCAGACACATCGCTTGGCTGAATGGATTCCAAAATGGTAAAAATCAAATGTTTAACTCTAGGGGAGCTGGAAAATGAGCCTGTTTTCAAAAAAAAGTGGAGTGTCCCTTTAACAGCATCAGGCACCATTCACTTACATTGTATTAAAGAGCAGCATAGCTTCTGTCCAACATCTTATATCCCAAAAACAAAAACATTTGGGGCTCATAATACCATTGCGATTGCATTAACATAACTCCAGAGTTTAGGTAGGGTGGGTGGGTATCTATCGTTTGACCTAGCATCCCATTCTCTTGTTTAACAATAGCGACGAGCCTGTAGTTTGTGTATCAAAGATAACCGTTACAGCCACATTAAAGTGACAAATAACACACCACTCAATCCATTCATTTTCTAAGCGGCAAAGCGACCCAAGACGTGTGATAAGACTGTTTGGGTACGTGGTTTTACAAGCGTTGTGAAAGCAAGTGTGCCTTAACAATTGTGGCGATACTCATCAATCCAATACATTTTATCCTGAATGACAACAATGACGGCTGCTTGTTAGGCGTACCGATAAACTGCAGTGGATGTAGCGTTGTAGAGCGAGGGCGACCTCCACCATTCTGGTTTTCAAACTTTGTAAAATCTAAAAAAGGCAAATTGCAAAAAAGTATGAAGTTATGATAAGGTATACATTTACAACAATTGAAACAATTGAAAAACAAACATACCTTTTATGGCAGTGGTTCTCAAACTGGGGGGCGTGGCCCCCTGAGGGGCCGCAAGATGGTGCCAGGGGGGCCCCAGCTTTATGAGATTTTATAAAATACATACATTTTTCATAATTTCTGTGTAATTAAACCTAAAAAAAAATAAGGCTACTAACCAGCAATGTGTTGTACAATTTAGGCCCAATCCCATTTCTCTGTCTTACCCCTTCCCCTTACCCCTACCCCTTAGTTTTGCACGTTCACGAGAGCGAAAGGGCTTTCCCGATTGGTCCTTACTCTCACGTGAACATGCAAAACTAAGGGGTAGGGGGTAAGACAGAGAAATGGGATAGGGCCTTAATATGTTTTGTTAAATTAAAATGTCAAGTTTTATGTCAAAATATTTTCTTTAGGGGGGCCACAGAGCGATGCACCACACATAAAGGGGGCCGCATGCGAAAAAGTTTGAGAACCACTTTTTTATGGTATTTATTTACATAATAAACTCTCAATAATGTGTATTTTATAATGGTTTGTTAATGTTTTCACAACATGTTAAAATCACATTTAAAACACCAAATAAAAGATTTGAACTTACACCATGTCCTAACCAGATGCAATGCGACCCTGTGCCGAAAGACGCGGTTAAAAGCCTCTTTCCCATCTAATCACAGTTTTTGTCTTAAAAAAAAATCACGCTGAGTTTTTAGGACTTTAGCTTATTCACCGTATCCCCCAGAGTTAGATAAGTCCATACATAGCCTTTTCATCTCTGATGCACCCATCGCTAGCCTCGCCCAGCACAAAGACCTGAAGCAAATGGCTCCAGCCAGCACACTGCTCCAAATGAGCGACAAAACAACGCCAACATTTTCCCACATATATGTTGTGATTTGTATAGTCACAGCGTGTACAAATAACAAGGTCATGTGACCTTATTTTGTCACTTATTGGGAGCAGCATGCTAGCTGTAGCCATTTACATCCAGTCTTTGTGCTAAGCTAGGCTAGCGGTGTGTGCGTCAGACAGAGTTATGGCACGCACGGAGATGAAAAAGGTATTTATGGACTTATCCAACTCTAGGGGATACGGTGAATATGCTAGAATCCCCCAAAGTCGACATGTTCCTTTAAAATGTTTAATCGTTTACAGTACTTTTTTATTTTCTATGTGTGTGCAGGACAGCAGCTCGCTTGCAAAGAGATCGGTTATGATTATTCATTGATTCGGTCGCATGCTTGTCGCTGGAATCTTATTGCATCCCATCTGGTTAGGACACGGAGTAGCATTTTTTGGGTAAACGTGGATACAGAGAGCACTTACCTGTGTTCTAGGCTGAGCAATCTGAGCATCTCGAAGCATCAGTTTGGTGATGGACAGACCAGTGTCGAGAAGTGCAGAGACACCACGACGCATCCCATCCTGCAAAGAACCCATAATCGACCTCTAAAGAGATAAAAAAGACATGATGGCGGTGATTTTCCAATCATTTTTCAGTGAAATAAGTTTTACATTTGTTGACTAAATTACTATTTGACCTTAGCAATAGAAATGTCTGAAACTGCAGAATAAAGCATCTATTTACATATATCTATGGTGCGAAAAAGCAGAGACAGAGACTAATTTGCATATTCATATCTCTAGTCCAAGCTGTGAGTTTGAGAAGAGGCGGGGACTGATCATTTGCATATTCATAAATCGGCGTATACTAAATGAGGCAAGAGTGTGGGACTTTAAAATATTGCAAATTTTATGCACTTTTTGAAGTTTACAACTTGGGTATGCATAAAGGTTCCAATTGATATATTAATATTATTGTTTTATTCTACAATAATACAATAATATTAATATATCAATTGGAACCTTTATGCATACCCAAGTTGTGACAAAATAACGCCAACCCAGTGGGAACCCTGATATATATTATATATATATATATATATATATATATAATATAAATCAGGGTTCCCACACCTTAGTTAACTTCAAATTCAAGGACCTATCAAGGACTTTCCAGGTCCAATACCCTGAAATTTAAGTGGGGACACATTTCAAGTGAGAGCGAAGTTACATGGTGTTACCTTTTAAGATACATTGTTACAGTTCGCTTTCGAGGGAACTCGCGCTGCGTCACTGCGGTGACACTTTGGGGACGCCTCCAAGTGTGTCTGAATGTGTATATCAAATTCAATCAATGGCGAGGCTTAACGACAAAGACAGGGTCACGCGGGAGCCAGGAAGTATATCGCTATCTGAAATATTGCCAAAGACGGCATTACAGGGACGCAGGACGTATGGCAAAGGAGACGCAGCGCCTCGTTCCCTTCTCAGGTAACAACACTTACATACGTAACCAGAGACGTTTTCATGTGTCAAACACAACTATGCCAAAAAGCATTTTGGTATGAATTAACATTAGCATACAGAAGATATAAGCATTTAAAGCAAACAGTTTAGCATGTGTGCTTAAAAGTCTCGAATTTTTATGATATTATCCTACACTACACAAGGAATAATTTGAATTTTTTTCTTGCATAAAGTAGATTCAAGCACTTTCAATGACCTGTATCTATGCATGTATATTTTTATAACTTCCCTGGGCCTTGAATTTTTCCTCTCCAGATTCACAAACTTTCAAGATAAAAGATACTCACACTGCCTATCATCTCTGAACCAAGTTCGGTCACATGAAGATCAGTCCCGCTCACTGTCGCAAACAAGCCGATGGTGCTGAGAGACGTGTTCAGACACTTGGAAACCTTCCTCTGGGCCTCTGTTACCATTGAGGAGATCTCAGAGTCACAGCCCTAAGTAAAGATTATTTAGCAAACTATAACTCACAAAATGAGCAAATTGTAGCTATTAATTGCAATATATACAAAGTTTAGTAGGAAGGGATTGATTATTACATTTTTTATTTCTTTTTGGACCCGCATAAAGCATGACCCAACAACAAACCTTTTCACAACTATGGGGAAGTTTCCCACACTGCAAAAATGGACTTTCTTAGTATTTTTGCCTTGTTTTCAGTAAAAATATCAAAAAATTCTTAAATTAAGATGTACTTCCTTGATGAGCAACATGACCTAGAAAAATAAGTCTAGTTTATATACCATAAATATTAGGGCTGGGCATAGATTAATCTAAATTAATCTCATACAAATTAAAAGTACTTTTTTGCATAATATATATGTTTTTGTGCTGTGTGTAAATATTATGTATATTTAAACACACACACATACATATATATACACATTTAAGAAACGTTTTATTTATATATAATATAGAATTTATAAAAATATAAACAATTGTATATACACATGTAAATGTTTCTTAAATACATACATGAATGCGTGTGTATTTATATACATAATAATTACTCACAGCACAAACTCATATGTTATGCAAAAAAATTACTTTTATTTTGTATGAGATTAATCTAGATTAATCTATGCCCAGTCATAAAAAATATACAGTTTAAGTCAATTAGTGCTTAAAACAAGCAAAAAAATCTGCCACAAGAAACATTTTCTTGAATTCAGTGTATGAAAAAAGTAAACTTATTTCAAGCAATTTTTTCTTATTCCATTGGATTTTTTGCTTGTTTTAAGCAGTAATTTACTTAAATTGTATATTTTTTGTCTAAAAACTAGACTTATTTTCCAAGGTCATTTGGCTAATCAAGAAAATACATCTTAATTTAAGATTTTTTTTATATTTTTACTAGGGCTGTCAAAAGATTAATCGCGATTAATCGCATCCAAAATAAAAGTTTGTGTTTACATAAAATATGTGTGTTTACTGTGTCTAAATATTATGTATATATAAATACCGACACATTCAGGTATATATTTAAGAAATATTTGCATTTAAATACTGTATATACATTTATATAATTTATATTATATATGAATATAAATATTTTATATATAAATATAATACATTTTTCTTAAATATATACATAATTGGGTGTGTTTTTATATATGAATAATAATTATACACCATACACACACATTTGTTATGTTAACACAAACTTTTATTTTGGATGCGATTAATCGCGATTAATCTTTTGACAGCCCTAATTTTTACTGAACAGAATACAAAATACTAAGTAAGAAAGACATATTAATTTCATATTAAGTCATATTGAAAAAGTAAACTTATTTCAAGAAAAAAATTTATTCCATTGGCAGATTTTTTTGCTTGTTTTAAGCACTAATTTACTTAAAGTTTATATTTTTTGTCTAAAAACTAGACTTATTTTCCAAGGTCATTTTGCTAATCAAGAAAATACATCTTAATTTAAGATTTTTTTTATATTTTTACTGAACAGAATACAAAATACTAAGTAAGAAAGACATATTAATTTCATATTAAGTCATATTGAAAAAGTAAACTTATTTCAAGAAAAAAATTTATTCCATTGGCAGATTTTTTTGCTTGTTTTAAGCACTAATTTACTTAAAGTTTATATTTTTTGTCTAAAAACTAGACTTATTTTCCAAGGTCATTTTGCTAATCAAGAAAATACATCTTAATTTAAGATTTTTTTTATATTTTTACTGAAAACAATACAAAATACTAAGTAAGAAAGTCATATTAATTTCATATTAAGTCATATAAAGGATTTAGATTAATTCAGGGCTACACTGCAAAAAAAAAAAAAAAAATTCAAGAAAAAAATTCTTAGTATTTTTGTTTTGTTTTTAGTAAAAATATCTAAAAATTCTTAAATTAAGATGCTTTCTCTTGATGAGCAAAACGACCCAAGAAAATAAGTCTAGTTTATAGACCAAAAATATCTAATTTATATTATTTTGTGCATAAAACAAGCAAAAAAAATCTGCCAATGGGGTAAGCAAAAAAATCTTGAAAATTTTTCTTAAATACTAAAATCAAGAATAATTTTTTACCCCATTGGCAGATTTATTATTTTTTTTGCTTGTTTTATGCACAAAATCACTTAAATTTGATATTTTTGGTCTAAAAACTAGACTTATTTTCTTTATTTTGCTCATCAAGAAAAAGCTTCTTAATTTAAGAATTTTTAGATATTTTTTACAGAAAACAAGACAAAAATACTAAGAAAATGTTTTCTTAAATCATTTTTTTGCAGTGTATTAGAACATTTAAGTAGTTTTTATAAAACAAACCTTACAAAAAACAAAACAAGAAAAATTAGCCTATATGTGTTGAGATATGTCAGTACAAGGTGTTTTTAAATTAAGGCATCTTAAACATGCATTTTAATCTGGGACTAAGATAAGCCCTGTCCCGTACTTTCCACATTTATTGCATTAAGCACCTGAATGAGTAATTGAAGATAGCCTCCGATTTTTTTGACCTCCATTTTGAGCTCTTCGGCTGCCTGAGAGGCTGCATTTGAGCTGGGCTTCGTGCTGGAGACCCAGTGCATAGTAACAAACACGGCCCTTTCGACGGCTGAGGTGGCCTTCACTAGATGAGTCTGGGCTTCGGTACTGCAGGTAAACACTGTTACCGGTACATTAACAACAAAATGAGTCTCTCTGTATAAATTAGAAGACCTCAACCTTCATATTTTTGTTAAAGGAATAGTCTACTCATTTTCAATATTAGCCTCTTTCACACAGTAATTCTGGTAAATTACCATGAATTTACCAGAATGAATTTACCAGTAAATACAAAAATGTGCTGTTCACACACGCAGTGGCGTTCCGTTATTTTACCAGTAAGACATCATTCACACATCAGTATCAAAATACCGGTAAATTCGTTGAGAAAGCGGAAGTACCTGTAGCACGCGGCGAGCTCAGTGTTGTATTTGTAAACAATCCACTTCGTTCATAACCACGGTACGTATTTTGTTGTTTTGACGTCCGTGGTAAACAGTCGCGAAGTTGCTCATGACCAAACAACATTGAATGAGACGACGTCAAACCGAAAATGCATTTTTAACAACAGTACTGTTTGCACTTTAGGCTTCACAGAGGGCGTGCTAAGGACGTCGGCAATTCGGCAGTAAGCTGTTTTAAACAACTTTTGTGAAGAAATGTGGACGTAAACTTCAGGTGTGCTCAACTTTCAAGCAGCATATGTGTGTGGAAACGTCAGTAAACACTGCGGGGGTAAACGCGTCATCTGTATTACAACGCTATGATTGGCCCGAAGCTGTCAGCACGGTCTGACGTCGTCCGTTCTAAATGCCGGTAATCCTATAATTTTCGTTCACACACAGCGTTTACCGGTAAATTACTGGTAATCTTACAACCTGTCTTACTGGTAAATTGGGAGCACTGATTTACCGGAAAGGTTCTGTTCACACATGACATGTTAACGGCAATTTACCAGTGAATTACCAGTAAAGACTGTATGTGTGAAAGGGACTAATAAAGACTTAACTTAGAATTGTTGATACATCCCTCTATCATCTGTGTGCGTGCACGTAAGCGCTGGAGCGCGCTGCGACGCTTCGATAGCATTTAGCTTAGCCCCATTCATTCAATGGTACCATTTAGAGATAAAGTTAGAAGTGACCAAACACATCAACGTTTTTCCTATTCAAGACAAGTAGCTACACGAGCAAGTTTGGTGGTACAAAATAAAACGTAGAGCTTTTCTAAGCGGATTTAAAAGAGGAGCTACATTTTATGGCGTAATAGCACTTTTGGGAGTACTCGGCGCAGTAACACCCTCCCTCTCCCATTATGAGAGTGAGAAGGGGAGCGGACTTTTCAGGCGAGTCGAAGTACTCCCAAAAGTGCTATTACGCCATAAAATATAGTTCCTCTTTTAAATCCGCTTAGAAAAGCGCTACGTTTTATTTTGTACCACCAAACTTGCTCGTATAACTACTCGTCTTAAATAGGAAAAACGTTGATGTGTTTGGTCACTTCTAACTTTATCTCTAAATGGTACCATTGAATGAATGGGGCTAAGCTAAATGCTATCGAAGCGTCGCAGCGCGCTCCAGCGCCCACGTGCACGCACACAGATGACAGAGGGATGCACCAACAATTCCCAGCCAAGGCAATAACACATTCCAACATTGAAAATGAGTAGACTATTCCTTTAAGTTAAACACGCTTACAGTTCTCCTGACAGTCATCATTGAGGTGCTCGTAGAGGTCCGCGATGGACCTCACGGCGGTGTGTATGGCGAGCAGGTCTAGGGTCAGTTTGTCGGCCAAGCTTTCGTCCTCCTCGGTTGATTGGCAGGAGCGCAGGCGGGCGACGGACGCGCCAATCAGATCCTTGCAGATGGCCGGGAGGGCGGAGTCAGAGGTGCTGGAATGGAAGGAGGGGGGCTTGCTCATACCCATCAATCCTAAGACAAATCAAAATAGTAACTCATGGGATTTAGTGATGTTATGTCACCATTTACAAAGAAGGTCATCCCTAAATGCACAGGAGCCCAGTCTGAAAACCCAGCTAAAGTCATTTTTTTGTAATTTACGGTTTTCTACATAAAATCATCATAAAGAACATTCTGTGAAAAAATAACCTTGATATTTTTAATATTGACTGACTAAATTCATGTCAAAGATTGAAATTAATGTAAAATCAGTGATAAAAATTAAAGGCGGTGTGCACAATGTTTTGAAGAACACTTCATCGTTCCCTTGGTCACATATGTGTGGGGCGGATCTATCAAAAGAAGGTCCAGATTCTATTGGCGTAGGGGCGTGTTTGTTTACGTGATTTTCAAATAAACATTGGCTTTCAGAGATTGTGCACCCCGCCTTTAAACTTCGATGCTCATCACTACATGATGAGACATCAGCCTGGGGTTCACAGACAGGCTCACAGTTAATCCAGACATGCTGATGATGCAATACTAAACTTATGCAATACTTAAATATAAAGAATAATAAATAATTAAACTGAAAGCTGTCAAAATAAATAGAATAAAATTAAATCAAATAAAAAATCCAATATTGGTGTGTTACATGATTTCTGTTCATTACGTTATTGCATTGGTAGCAATTCTACCAAAAAATGATTAATAGCAATGCTAACATGCATTAAAATGAATTTTAGGTGTTATTTGTATGCAGATGTTTGTGTATACACAAGGTATAAGTGGTACTTTACCAGTAGACTGTGAGGGAGCACAAAGTAAGCTTTGAATGGGGTGCACTCGAATCTCATAGAGACGGCCCGAAATCCTCCTGCCCTTTAATAAACTTCTACTCCTAAACCAGAAGTAAAAAAAAACGAATGTTACTCATATCTTTAACCACCACTTTCAGACATCACCATTTAATGCTACTTCTGCAATAGTTAGTTATGCCATGTGCTTTTGAACAGTTAAAGTCACTATAGACCTCCTTTAAAAAAAAGCACAAAAGCAACACTTACACCTAGCTTAACATGTAAATCACCCCCGCTTGCCGACTCTACCACGGCTGGTGTAAACACAGCATTTCACAAAAACAGCACATGCATGGTTGTGGATTGTGTATCAATGGCTTAAAATTACTTGTTTTAAAACTTTGCATCTATACGTATATGAGGTTTGAGTACGGTAATCAGATAACAAAACGCTGGCCACTTGCGTTCAATTTACCCAAAACTATCAAGGTGTGAACGGGGTAAAGGGAAGAGAAAGTCGTGAGGAAAAAGTAAGCGATGGTCTACAAAACTAAACCAGCTGTGAGAACAGACACTTCTCAGAGCTGCAGATGGGAGAGTTTTCAGGGCTGGTGCGATTTTGGTCCGACAATTCACCAATATTGAATTTGGCGCCATGTGCATGCCCATGTAAGCAATAAAAATGGCAAAACAAAGAAAAAAAAAATGGGAAAGCAAATGGAAAAAGGGTGTAGAACCAAAAAAGCAATGTGCTGCTTTCTTTAGTTTTCCATCAGTTTGGTTTACAACGGAAAAAACCATCACGGTGGAGAACAAGCACCAGTGTTATGATTCCCGGGCACCAAGAATATCCCTAAAGCGTCCTCTGTGCTTTTATTTTATACAAAAAAGCACAAAGTGTTATCTTGGCTATTTTCTAGCAAAGTCAGAGAAGACCAATATATGTAAATACCTTCTACGAGAGAAGGAGGAGGATGAAGAAGAGGCAGATAAGTCCGGTTCCCACTCATCATTAGGGTTGTAAAACACGTCATCATCTTTAGAGCTGCTTTCACCCTACAACCAATAAACATCAAACACGATTTAGCTTCAGATTCTTTTATGGTAATAAGTTGAGCGTCAACTCTCTGCTTTTACTGGAAATAAACAGCTTTAAATGGCCTCATCTATTATTACGTTCTGCATTAAATATTTACCATCGTATCCTAACAATGTTTTCAGCATCCAATATTTTGGTAACATTTTACAATAAGGTTGCATTTGTTAACATTAGTTAATGCATTAGTAAATGTTTAACAACATTAGCATTGTTAATTCATGTTGGCTAACACTTTTTTTAAAATAAAAAGTTGTAACTGTTAATATTAATTAATGCACATATCTGTCTCACAGGTCTGAGGCACCATTGGCTCCCATACTAGGAAATAAACACTACTATGGAAGTCAGTGGTTCCTCAGATCTGTTTGGTTACAAGCATTGTTATGCTAAAATGAAGATATTTTAATTTTTTTGGTAACCAAACAGATCTGGAGCACCATTGACTTCCATACTACGAAAAAAACAATACTACGAAAGTCAATGGTGCCCCAGATCTGTTTAATTGTGTTCAGCAGAACAATATTTCTAAACAAAGATATTTTGAAAAATGTTTGTAACCAAACAAATTTGAAGCACAATTGACTTCCATACTAGCACAAAACACTACTATGGAAGTCAATGGTGCCCCAGATCTGTTTGGTTAGAAACATTGTTCTGCTGAACACAAATGAAGATATTTTGAATTTTTTGTAAACAAACACATCTGGAGCACCATTGACTTCCATACTAGGAAAAAAACAAACAATACAATGGAAGTCAATGGTGCCCCAGATCTGTTTATTTGTGTTCAGCAGAACAATGTTTGTAAACAAAGATATATATATTTTTAAATTGTAACCAAACATCTGAGGCACCATTGACTTCCATACTAGGAAAAAACAGAATTATGGAAGTCAATGGTGCCCCAGATGTGTTTGGTTACAAACATTGTTCTCCTGAACACAAATGAAGATATCTGAAAAATGTTTGTAAACAAACTGAACTCAGGCACCATTGACTTCCATACTAGGAACAAACACCACCATGGAAGTCAATAGTGCCCCAGATCTGTTTGTTTACAAACACCGTTCTGCTGAACACAAATAAAAATATTTTAGATCTGTTTGTTTAGAAAACATTGTTGAGGCCCCATTGACTTCCATACTAGGAAAAAACACTACTATGGAAGTCAATGGTGCCCCAGATCTGTTTGGTTACAAACATTGTTTTGCTGAACACAAATGAAGATATTTTGAATTTTTTTAACCAAACAGATCTGAGGCACCACTGACTTCCATACTAGGAAAAAACACTACTTTGGAAGTCAATGGTGCACCAGATCTGTTTGTTTACAAACATTGTTCTGCTGACCACAAATTAAGATATTTTGAAAAATGTTTGCAACCAAACAGAGACAGATCTGAGGCACCATTGACTTCCATACTAGGAAAAAACAATACTATGGAAGTAAATGGTGCCCCAGATCTGTTTGTTTACAAACATGGTTCTGCTGAACACAAATGAGGATATTTTGAAAAATGTTTGTAACCAAAAAGATCTGAGGCACCATTGACTTCCATACTAGGAAAAAACACTACTATGGAAGTCAAATGTGTCCTAGATCTGTTTGGTTACAAACACTGTTCTGCTGACCACAAATTAAGATATTTTGAAAAATGTTTGTAACCAAACAGATCTGAGGCACCATTCACTTCCATATTAAAAAACACTACTATGGAAGTCAGCGGTGCCCCAGATCTGTTTGATTACAAAAATTGTTATGCTGAACACAAATTAAGATATTTTGAAAAATGTTTGGAAACAAACAGATTTGGGGCACCATTGACTTCCATACTAGGAAAAAACACTGTTTTGGAAGTCAATGGTGCACCAGATCTGTTTGTTTACAAACATTGTTCTGCTGACCACAAATGAAGATATTTTTAAAAATGTTTGCAACCAAACAGATCTGAGGAACCATTGACTTCCATACTAGGAAAAAACAATACTATGGAAGTAAATGGTGCCCCAAATCTGTTTGATTACAAACATGGTTCTGCTGAACACAAATAAAACTATTTTAGATCTGTTTGGCTACAAACATTGTTCTGCTGAACACAAATGAGGATATTTTGAAAAATGTTTGTAACCAAACAGATCTGAGGCCCCATTGACTTCCATACTAGGAAAAAACACTACTATGGAAGTCAATGGTGCACCAGATCTGTTTGATGATAAAAATTGTTCTGCGGAACACAAATGAAGATATTTAAAAAAAGAATTGTAATCAAACAGATCTGAGGCCCCATTGACTTCTATACTAGGAAAAAAACACTATGGAACTCAATTGTGCCAGATATGTTTGTTTTCAAAAATTGTTCTGCTGAACACAAATTAAGAAAATGTTTGTAACCAAATAGATCTGAGGCACCACTGACTTCCATACTAGGAAAAACAACTACCATAGAAGTCAATGGTGCCCCAGATCTGTTTGATTACAAACATTGTGTTCAGCAAAACAATGTGTGTAACCAAACAGATCTCAGGCACCACTGACTTCCATACTATGAAAAAAAAACACTACAATGGAAGTTAATGGTGCCCCAGATAAGTTTGCCAACACAAATATAGATATTTTGAAAACAATTTGTACAGCAGAACAAATAAATGTATACAGGACAACATTGTAACAACATGAGAGTGAGTAAATAATGGCAAAAATGTAATTTTGGGTGAACTATCCCTTTAACAAAATTGGCATCAAATACTCAGATTTTGTAAAACTCAAAGAACACAGTTACAACATCTTTTATTATTCCACCTGCTCAAGTTCCCTCATGCCGGCCAAATTACTCTGAAACTTCTCCAGACTCCAGAAAGTGGAAATCCCCAGTTTAGTGTTCTGGACTTGAACCTGCAGTAGGGCGTCTCCACCTCCACCATTTTCTTTATCATTTGCCTCGTGTCTGTCAAAAAAGGCACATTTTATCTGATATCATCCAATTTCAGTGAAATGGATCATTTTTTTAGCTCAATCTACAAACACTACATCAAGCCAGATGTTCCTATAACTACTGGTAGTGCACTGCATTAGCGATGCAAAGCTCATGGGTTTAAATGCACTGCAAGTCATTTTAGATAAATGTCCGACTCTTTTACTGTAAAATCTGATGTCCATGTACTTTACGGGTAAATCACTTCCACTTAATAAATTTTACCTGCTGAAAACTGTGTGCTTCCTGAGCTTGCCGCTGATTTTGTTTGCTTCTTCAATCATCAAAGACAGCTTCATAGCGTCCCACTGAGGAAAAGCTGCACACGTTATGCAGCAAAATATGGTCAATTCATGTATATTTTAAAAATGTCCATAATGAAAAATATTTATTTTACCTGATTTAGGCGTTTGGTTCACTTTTAAAGCACGTTTCTTCTCGATCTGAGCAAGATCTTCGGCTATCTTCCTCTTCTCTGCCTCAAGAGCCTCCACAATTTTAGCATGCCGGATATCATGATCGGCCATGGCCTACATGAAATAGAAATCAGATAATTGAGAAATTCAGGAAATTTACTAATTCCTATAGCTCAACTACTAGAGCATTACATAAGCCGGGCAAAGGTCATGGGTTCGATTATAATACAGACAAAAATGTATAGCTGCACTGTAAGCCGCTATGAATAAAAGCCTCTGACTAATGCATAAATGTTCCAATCCTTTATTCTGTTTTATTTATGATAAATCACAGCTGTGACTGCTGCACCCAATGATTCTGCACTGCAAAAAAATACTTTCTTACTTAGTATTTTTGTCTTGTTTTCAGTAGAAATATCTAAAAATTCTTAAATCAAGATGTATTTTCTTGACGAGCAAAATGACCTAAGAAAATAATACTAGTTTTTAGACAAAAAATATACAATTTAAGTGAATTTGTGCTTAAAACAAGCAAAAATAACTGCCAATGGGGTGAGAAAATTTTACTTGAATTAAGTGTTTAAGAAAAAAGAAATATTATTTCACAATTTTTTTTCCTCACCCCATTGGCAGATCATTCTGCTTGTTTTGAGGGCAGTTTCACTTGAATTGTATATTGTTTGTCTTAAAACTAGACTTATTTACTTAGGTCATTTTGCTCATCAAGAAAAAGCATCTTAATTTAAGAATTTTTAGATATTTCTACTGAAAACAATACTAAGTAAGAAAGTAATTTTATACAGTGTGTGTATCACTGCCCTTAGCAAAGTAAAAATGTTAAACATACACTGTAAAAATGACTTAAGAAAAAAAAAAGTTTTAGTATTTTTGTCTTGTTTTCAGTAAAAAAAAAAAAGTCTAAAAATTCTTAAATTAAGATGTGTTTTCTTGATTAGCAAAACGGCTCAAGAAAATAAGTCTAGTGTTTAGACCAAAAATATCAAATTAAAGCCAATTTGTGCTTAAAACAAGCAAAAAACTTTCTTGTAATTAAGTGTTTATGATAAAAGTAAACTTATTTCAAGAATTTTTTCTTATTCCATTGGCAGATTTTTTTGCTTGTTTTAAGCACTAATTTACTTCAAGTTTATATTTTTTGTCTAAAAACTAGACTTATTTTCCTGGGTCATTTTCAGTAAAAATATCTAAAAATTCTTAAATCAAGACAAAAATACTAAGTCATTTTTTCCAGTGCGAGGTCGAAGTGCTGCAAACTAAGTGCTCTTCCGCCATAGTTCTCTTTTTTTAAGCATATAAAAAAATCGCCACGTTTTATTTTGTGCCACCATACTCGTGTAACTACTCATGTAACAGTCTTTAAATAAGGAAAACATGGAAGTGTTTGGTGACTTCTAAATTCATCCCTGTTTAGATCCTAAGGAATGAATGGGGCTAGGCTAAATGCTAACACATTCATGGTGCGCTGTACAAAGTTAAAGTGCACGCATTGAAAAAATATAGGTATTAATTCATTTGTATAAGCTGAGGTAAGAACATAGTAAAATATTGAAAAATTGTGGTGTTTTCCTTTAAATGTAATATTTTTGTCTAAACTTATTTATTTTCTTGGGTCACTTTGCTCAGAGGCTACATCTTGATTTTTTTTTTTTAAGATATTTGTACTGAAATCAAGACAAATATACTAAGAAAGAAAGTCATTTTTTGCAGTGCAGGGACTATTTTTCCAGCGGAAAAAAGAATTTTAGTAATTTTACTTAATGAAAGTTGCGTTAAAACATATTTTTTGCTTTAATGTTTGAATTGTCTGGTAACCATTTTAATAAAAGCAATAAGTTACTCGAGGCTAGCGCTATTTTCTGAATAGTCACGGCTGAAGGGCTTTGCATTGACTCCACTTTCCGTCGTGCCTAACAACGCCGTTCAGTCGTGACTTATTCCATAATACAGCCAAGCCTCTTGTACCTTATTTCTTACATAAATCAAGTGGTGGATGTCACAATTTCAAAGAGAAAAAACAAGTTTAAGTTACAAATTAAATATGAATTTTTATTGGATGGTGAAATGTGAACTTTTATATACACACACATGTGCAGCCTTGGTTATAACTTATTCTTATATAACTTAATTCCGGCAATCTGCGCACAAAACCATGGACATGAACAGGTGTTGTCAGGGCTGTCACAATGATTAAATAATCGTCTCATCGCAATTGTTTGACCTCATCGCAATGATTTCAGATGACCGCAATGATTGCACATCTCTCTAAAAACACAAGGGGGAGCTGCAGAGCCTGTATAAACATTGCAAAGCCATCCAATACACTGAAAAAAAACAGCATTTAAAAAAAATGCTGCAAAAAAAACCCTTCAAAGTCCTGAAACATAAATTGTGACGATTAATTGCCGTCAGCCAAAATTTCATAATCGTGACAGCCCTAGGTGTGATCCTATTTTACTGTTGTACCTGTCTGGTAGCCTGGGCCTCCATCCGTAGGCGATTCTTATGGCCGTTTACTTCCTGTTCTAGCATATTCTTAGCAGTCTGAAGCTGTTCGATCTGACTGACGGCTCGCTGTTTATCCTGCTCTTGCTCTCTTTTCTTCACACTCTCCTCCTGCTGAAATAGAACAGACAAATTTAAAAAAAAAAAAAAAAAGGATAGGAGGAATCATATTTGCGGTGACTTACCAGCTCTCTCTCCAGAGCTTTAATCCGATTCTCATACTGGATCTTCTGCTCGCTCAGCTCCTGTTGGGCCATCTCTTTAGCCACCTGGATCCCCTGCATCATCTCCTCTTTGGCCTTCAATCGTGCCGCTTCAATTTCTGCCTCGAGTCTACGAAAAATCATTTCATAAAGTCAAAAGAATAGTCAAGTCAAATACATTTTGCTGCTGTACCTTTAAGCAGTGGCGACCAGGTACTTCTTCTTCGAGGGTGCACGATACGAATGTATTTAGCCCGTCATATGTGTGGCTCATCATTTCAAAATATGTGTTTGGCGTGTCATGTAAACGTACTGTATGTGCATCACGTTTGATGTCAAAATACGAGCCTGCTGCAGATGAGTCTAAAGGGTTTATGATAAAAGAAACGCTCACGTTTGCCAGATACTTGCTTAATCTCAGAGTTAAGTGTTAAGTTTGTGTCTTAAGCGTCTCTTTTATCATAAACCCTTTCGACGCGTGTGCAGCAGGCTCGTATTTTGACAAGAGGCATGATGCAAAATATTTTGAAATGACGAGCAACTTATATTTTGGACACATATTTTGAATTAACGCCCCTCGGAAGAGAAGTCACCGGCTACCACCGCCATTAAGATGTTTATATATAATGGATTTCTGTAATGACTGGATATGTGTGCTCATGGTTGTGATGTCATAACCACAATAATTTATGAATGTGCCTTTCAGTAGGATTGTAGCTTTCAAGGAATTGAAAAGAGCCCTACCTATAAGAAGGTGCCCATTGCATTTTCAACCAGTTTATATACAGCCTGTAGTGGCCTTTAATAGTTTTAATTAAAAAAAACTTAAGCCTTTAATGTTATAGTATACGTTAGAGCCCGACGATAAAGGATTTGGAAGGCCGATACTGATACAAATGTTTGTTAAAATCCGATATATCGGCCGATTTTTTTTTTTCAGAAACGCGCAACCAAACATTAACAGATTTCCCTAACATTAGTTATTTGTAGTTATTTATAATATGATAATGCATTTTAAAAAGAAACTTGTTTCTTTTATTGTCACAACAGAACAGAGGAACATCAAAATATATTAAAGTTCTGATAAATAAAATGTATAAAACTACAAACTTAAGATATGAAACGTAAAGGCCTTTGAACAAAAAGCAACAACAACCAAATCAAAGTTACCAGTTTTAAAAGACATGGTTCATAAATATAACTTTGAATAGGACTGGAGACAAATTCTGTTACGTTCTGATAAATAACAACAACACCAAAATATAAATTGCTGATCACTTGACTCAGGCAGTGGCTAGACGCCTAAATCTAGACCCCACCAGCAGCTACTGGTTCAGAGCACTCTGTCAAAAACACCACATTGAGGAAATCTAATGAAGGCTGTTTCGTCCATTTAAAAAAAAAATATTCATTTATCGGCTATTATAAATGCAGATACCGATAGTTTCGAAAATGCCTAATATCGGCCTGCCGATATATCGGTCGGGCTCTAGTATACGTTACTATTTTAAGTATGAGGTTGGGCTGTCACAATGATTAAATAATCGTCACTCTCAGCGCGATTGTTTGACCTCATCGTGATGATTTCAGATCACCGCAATGATTGCATATCTCTCTTAAAAACACAAGGGGGAGCTGCAGCGCCTGTATAAACGAGACTGTATCAGATTACTTTTAAATATGTGTTGTGTATTAATATGTACTGCCAGGTAAACCTTGCAAAATATTTAATTTAAATAATCACAACAATGTGAAAATTATTTCATTAACAAAGAATTTTTTTTAATGAGAATTAAATGTCAAAGCAATAAAACAGATAATTAATCGTCATAATCGTCAAAACAGGCAATTAATCACCTCAATTTATTAGGCAATTAAACGTCAGACAAATTTCATAACCGCAAAAGTCCTAGTATGAGGGTCGTTCAAGTCAAACCCGTGGGAAATTTTGACCTCATCTTTTGACCTCATCGTGATGATTTCAGATCACCGCAATGATTGCATATCTCTCTTAAAAACACAAGGGGGAGCTGTAGCGCCTGTATAAACAAGACCGTATCCGATTACTTTTAAATATGTGTTGTGTATTAATATGTACTGCCAGGTAAACCTTGCAAAATATATAATTTAAATAATCACAACAATGTGAAAATTATTTCATTAACAAAGAAAAAAAAAGTATGAGAATTAAATGTCAAAGCAATAAAACAGACAATTAATCGTCAAAACAGGCAATTAATCACCTCAATTTATTAGGCAATTAAACGTCAGACAAATTTCATAACCGCAAAAGTCCTAGTATGAGGGTCGTTCAAGTCAAACCCGTGGAAAATTTTGACCTCATCTTTTGACCTCATCGTGATGATTTCAGATCACCGCAATGATTGCATATCTCTCTTAAAAACACAAGGGGGAGCTGTAGCGCCTGTATAAACAAGACCGTATCCGATTACTTTTAAATATGTGTTGTGTATTAATATGTACTGCCAGGTAAACCTTGCAAAATATATAATTTAAATAATCACAACAATGTGAAAATTATTTCATTAACAAAGAAAAAAAAAGTATGAGAATTAAATGTCAAAGCAATAAAACAGACAATTAATCGTCAAAACAGGCAATTAATCACCTCAATTTATTAGGCAATTAAACGTCAGACAAATTTCATAACCGCAAAAGTCCTAGTATGAGGGTCGTTCAAGTCAAACCCGTGGAAAATTTTGACCTCATCTTTTGACCTCATCGTGATGATTTCAGATCACCGCAATGATTGCATATCTCTCTTAAAAACACAAGGGGGAGCTGTAGCGCCTGTATAAACAAGACCGTATCCGATTACTTTTAAATATGTGTTGTGTATTAATATGTACTGCCAGGTAAACCTTGCAAAATATATAATTTAAATAATCACAACAATGTGAAAATTATTTCATTAACAAAGAAAAAAAAAGTATGAGAATTAAATGTCAAAGCAATAAAACAGACAATTAATCGTCAAAACAGGCAATTAATCACCTCAATTTATTAGGCAATTAAACGTCAGACAAATTTCATAACCGCAAAAGTCCTAGTATGAGGGTCGTTCAAGTCAAACCCGTGGAAAATTTTGACCTCATCTTTTGACCTCATCGTGATGATTTCAGATCACCGCAATGATTGCATATCTCTCTTAAAAACACAAGGGGGAGCTGTAGCGCCTGTATAAACGAGACTGTATCAGATTACTTTTAAATATGTGTTGTGTATTAATATGTACTGCCAGGTAAACCTTGCAAAATTTAATTTAAATAATCACAACAATGTGAAAATTATTTCATAAACAAAGAAAATGTATGAGAATAAAATTTCAAAGCAATAAAATAGACAATTAATCGTCAAAACAGGCAATTAATCGCCTCAATTTATTAGGCAATTAACCGTCAGCCAAATTTCATAATAGTGACAGCCCTAGTATGAGGGTCTTTCAAGTCAAACCCGTGGGACATTTTGTCTCACGAGTCCTGTTTTGACTCGTAAAAAATAAAATCAGAGCTGCTTCTGTTTCTTAACGTGTATTCTAGGTGAACTGTGTGGAAGCGAGTAAAATATGAGTTGGTTGGTTGGTAACTCACTGAGCCCTCTGGGCAGACAGCAGTTCATTTTTGGCGAATTCAAAGTCCCTCTGACCATCTCCAGCATTCCAACAGGACGCCCGTTTGCCACTTTGAACTTCAGCTGGGTGGTTGAAACGAAAGTAGTGATCACCTCCGAGAATCACGCGATCCCCCTAAATCGGAAATAAAATATGCATAGCCATGTATGATTCATGTTGCATGAGGTTTAGAGAATAGAGAACATTTTTTGGATATTAATACTCCTTTTGCTCCATGATGAGGATTATTCAACCAGACAATCTTAGATCTTTGTTTATGAATCCTAATCCTTATTTTGTAATGCCACCAACTTTCTGTCAGTGGATTTGTAATGAAACCCTCTGTGGCAAACTCTGTGTGAATATTGGGCGCTTCCAAAGGGTCATCCGGTTCATGCTGTCACTTACGTGGTGAAGCACGGTGCACTCGGACACAATATTTCCATTCAAGTAGGTCTTGGCATTCGGCATCGGCTTAATGCTGACGGTACCGTTCACATTGGAGATGACACTGAAAATGAATATGGAAACAGAAGAAAGTCACATAATTGACTAAAAGGTCAACAGAGTCAACAAAATTGTCTTGTTTATATTTTTCAATTACGTACAATTTCCCATGTTGCTAGGCATTCTCAGTTTTTGTAAATAAGAAATTGCTAATGTGTCATCAAATAAATGGTTTGGCCATATTTCACAGTACTCAAAGTCATAGTTTTGTTTTTCCATGAACATTTCCGTCTTGGAACTTTTTTCTACTGTACCTTTGAACTTCTACATACATAACCAGCCTGATCTCAAAAATGTGTTTGATTATCATAAAAAAAAAAAAATAATAACTGCTCTCCTAACCAGCCTCATCTCGCGTAAAATACGTACGATTTATCAAGTTGGCTAATTCGTACGAAGTTTATCGTGCAAAATCATACGATTATCAAAAAAAAAAACACAATAAGGAAACTGCTCTCCTAACCAGCCTCATCTCACGATAAATCGTACGTATTTTACAAGTTGGCTAATTCATACTAAGTAAATTGTGCAAAATCATACGATTATTATTAAAAAACTATTACGAAACCCCACACCTAACCCCGCCCCTAATTCGTACGAAGTGAATCGTAAAAAAACATTATTTTTTAAATGATAATCATACAAGGAAACTGCTCTCCTAACCAGCCTGATCTCACGAGAATTTGTACGTCTTTTACAAGTTGGCTAATTCGTACGAAGTGAATCGTACAAAATCATATGATTATAATAAAATAAAATAAATACAATAAGGAAACTGCTCTCCTAAACAGCATGATCTCATGAGAATTCATACGTATTTTACAAGTTGGCTAATTCATACAAAAAAAAGCGGTTATCAAAAAAAAAAAAAAAACGTAAAATGCGTACAACTTGTAAAATATGTACAAGTAAATCATACAAAAACATACGGTTATCATTAAAAATATAAGGAAACTGATCTCCTAACCAGCCTGATCTCACGAGAATTCGTACGGATTTTACAAGTTGGCTAATTCGTATGAAGTGAATCGTGCAAAATTATACAATTATCATAAAAAAACAAAAAGGAAACTGTTCTCCTAACCAGCCTGATCTTACCATAACTCGTACATATTTTACAAGTTGGCTAATTCGTACGAAGTGAATTGTACAAAATCATATGATTATCATAAAAAAAAAACACAATAAGGAAACTGCTCTCCTAACCAGCCTCATCTCACGATAAATCGTACGTATTTTACAAGTTGGCTAATTCGTACGAAGTGAATTGTACAAAATCATATGATTATAATAAAATAAAATAAATACAATAAGGAAACTGCTCTCCTAAACAGCATGATCTCATGAGAATTCATACGTATTTTACAAGTTGGCTAATTCATACAAAAAAAAGCGGTTATCAAAAAAAAAAAAAACCGTAAAATGCGTACAACTTGTAAAATATGTACAAGTAAATCATACAAAAACATACGGTTATCATTAAAAATATAAGGAAACTGATCTCCTAACCAGCCTGATCTCACGAGAATTCGTACGGATTTTACAAGTTGGCTAATTCGTACGAAGTGGATCGTACAAAATCATATGATTATAATATAATAAAATAAATACAATAAGGAAACTGCTCTCCTTACCAGCATGATCTCATGAGAATTCATACGTATTTTACAAGTTGGCTAATTCGTACAAAAAAAACGCGGTTATAAAAAAAATACGTAAACTACGCACAACTTGTAAAATATGTACAAGTAAATCATACAAAAACATACGGTTATCATTAAAAATATAAGGAAACTAATCTCCTAACCAGCCTAATCTCACGAGAATTCGTACGGATTTTACAAGTTGGCTAATTCGTATGAAGTGAATCGTGCAAAATTATACAATTATCATAAAAAAACAAAAAGGAAACTGTTCTCCTAACCAGCCTGATCTTACCATAACTCGTACATATTTTACAAGTTGGCTAATTCGTACGAAGTGAATTGTACAAAATCATATGATTATCATAAAAAAAACACAATAAGGAAACTGCTCTCCTAACCAGCCTCATCTCACGATAAATCGTACGTATTTTACAAGTTGGCTAATTCGTACGAAGTGAATTGTACAAAATCATATGATTATAATAAAATAAAATAAATACAATAAGGAAACTGCTCTCCTAAACAGCATGATCTCATGAGAATTCATACGTATTTTACAAGTTGGCTAATTCATACAAAAAAAAGCGGTTATCAAAAAAAAAAAAACCGTAAAATGCGTACAACTTGTAAAATATGTACAAGTAAATCATACAAAAACATACGGTTATCATTAAAAATATAAGGAAACTGATCTCCTAACCAGCCTGATCTCACGAGAATTCGTACGGATTTTACAAGTTGGCTAATTCGTACGAAGTGGATCGTACAAAATCATATGATTATAATATAATAAAATAAATACAATAAGGAAACTGCTCTCCTAACCAGCATGATCTCATGAGAATTCATACGTATTTTAAAAGTTGGCTAATTCGTACAAAAAAAACGCGGTTATAAAAAAAATACGTAAACTACGCACAACTTGTAAAATATGTACAAGTAAATCATACAAAAACATACGGTTATCATTAAAAATATAAGGAAACTGATCTCCTAACCAGCCTAATCTCACGAGAATTCGTACGGATTTTACAAGTTGGCTAATTCGTACGAAGTGAATCGTTCAAAAGCATACAGTTATCATTAAAAATATAAGGAAACTGCTCTCCTAGCCAGTGAATCGTACTACAAAAGCATTATTTTTTTAAAATGATAATCGTATAAGGAAACTGCTCTCCTAACCAGCATGACCTCACGAGAATTCGTACGTATTAAACAAGTTGGCTAATTCGTACGAAGTAAATTGATTAAAAGCATACAGTTATCATTAAAAAAAAAAAACAATAAAGAAACTGCTCTACTAACCAGCCTGATCTCACGAGAATTTGTACGTATTTTATAAATTGAATAATTCGTATGAAGTGAATTGTACAAAATCATACGATTATCATAAAAAATAAAAGATACTGATCTCCTAACCAGCCTGATCTCACGAAAATTCGTATGTATTTTACAGGTTGGCTAATTCGTACAAAAACATACAATTATCATAAAAAAACACAAGAAAACTGCTTTCCTAACCGGCCTGATCTCACGATAAATCGTACATATTTCACAAGTTGGCTAATTCATACGAAGTAAATCGTACAAAAACATACTATTAACCTTTAAAAACTATAATGATACCCCACACCTAACCCCAGATTCTTTTTTTGTATTCTGAAACCACTGAATGAATCTCTGAATTAATATTGATTAACGTACAACAATAATTATGCAGATTTTACACACAAACAGTTCTGAATTTACATAGCATTGAAGCAAACGCACACCCTATGAGGTGCAGGTCAAAATGTAACAAATTTCGAAAAAACAAAGATATGACCACACGCTTACTCAAATACTGTATTTTACAAAATTACAGTATGTGCAAGTATACGATTATATCTTCTTTATATAGTTCTGAATTTATAAGCATGATCATATTCAGAAGAATGATGTAATCCCGTTTAATTAATCCAAGCTCAGTTTTTTGCAAATGCAATTGTTCTTGTCCCTTTGAATCTTAATAAAAGTGAATAACTGGACAAAAGTAAGACACAATCCATCTCACCAGTGCTCATCGGCGATAAGAGCCCCAGACAGCTGTATGTCGTGGTTCAACTCAGACTTGAGTTTGCCGACCTTGGTCTCGCCCTCTTTAATCATGTACAACAACATCTCTGACAGCTGCGGATCCTCATTCAGGTTCACAAGGTTAGGTAGGCGGTTATCCACCTTAAAGGTGACGCCAGCCCGCTGAGCGAGGTAAAGAGAAACAAATTAAAGTGAAGAAAGAGAAAGATGATGACCATGAGACGTTTGCAAAAGCTCATTGCTCCGTTAAGGTCTGAATGTTATTTGACAGATTCATTTACCTGCAACTCTTTGGTTTCTTCACGTTTTCTTTTTTCAGCCTCCTCCAATTTTTCCTTCCAAGTTCTACGTGCATTAAAGGACAAGAAAAGTTGAGAAAAACTTATTTTTGTGCATGCAAAAAGGTGCCACAAACCCAAAAAAAGTTCTTGCGACACAAACCAAATTGCAAATGATTGTTCGCAAACAAATTTCCGATACACTCCCTAATATAACAAAATAATGTGTGTGACCCTGTAAAAACCAAGATAAAGTCATTTTATTTGTGATTTACTGTTTTCTACATAAAATCATCTTACATAATCTAAAGACATTGAAATCTTTAATACTGACTGAGTATTGGTCATGTCAAATATTGAAATAAATGTAAAATGAATTATTTAAATCAAACTTTGATGCTCCTAATCTCATATATATGACTTTATCCTGGATTTTACAGAAAGGGTAACATAAAATTGTGAATATAAAGCATTCTAGACAGCAGACGACTCCGGGCCGAATCCGCACTGGATTCACGCCGAAGTCGGCAGCTCCGGTGCGGATCCGGCCCGGAGTCGTCTGCTGTAAAATATTATAAATTGCATGAAAGATATTTTCAATAAACAAAACCATTGAACTTTACTTGCATTAATGTATAATATGATCTAATCTGACAGACTGACCTGTGAGCCTCAGCCATTTCTCGCTCCTGTTGAGAGAGTTTAGTCTTCAGAGCTGTGATCTCTTGCTGAAAAAGTCTCATTTTCTCTGGCTCGACACCCTGAGAGCTCATCTGAGCCGCACGAAGTTTATCAACCTCGGCTTTCAGCTCTAAACACAAAAAAACAACAACAGTATGTGTTAAAAACAAGCATTATAAAACTAACCCTAACATTTTAACTCATATCAGTAGGATGTAAATGGTGCCCATCATTTCTGTAAACGCAGTGCCCTCTAGAGGACAAACAGTGTGATGCAATCTCTCATGACACACCCTGATAACAAAAACGAAATCACATTTACATTAATATGCATTAAATTGATACAAAGCAATACAAGCTATACATTTTATCACAGTGTGTGTGTTCGCTGGGAATCAAACCTGATGAGCTACAGAAACACTGACATGAATCGGTACAAAAAGGCTAGGAAACAGCTTTACAATGTGTTACAGATGACGAAACCTCGTGACTGACCTCGGATCAGCTTGGCGTTGGTGTCTTCGTTGACTTTGGCTATGTTAATGATCATTCGGGCCTGCTGTGCGTAGCGCAACGTGCTCAAACTCTCGTCCATGTTACTGGCCGCAGGACTCAGTGTGGCAATCATGGCAGTCTTGGAGTTCCCACCCAAACTTTCTTTTAATAACCTGAACACATCAATCATAAGACACAAACCCATAAGACTTTCATGACCTTTTACAAGCAATGAATATTGTAAGATATCCCATATTTACACTTTATATTTTTGTATTTTCATTTAACTTTACACACAAGTGATGGAGCAATGATGTTGCTGCATGCAGAGGCCGAAGTGCTGCAAACTAAGTGTTCTTCCGCCGTACAAAATAGTTCTCATTTTTATCCACTTAAAAAAAAAAATCACAACGTTTCATTTTGTGCCACCATACCCACTCGTGTAACTACTCATGTAAGAGTCCCCAAACAGGGAAAACATGGAAGTGTTGGGTGGCCTCCAAACTCATCCCCGTCCGGATCCCAAGGAACGAATGGGGCCAGGCCAAATGCCAACACATTTACGACTCGCTGTGCAAAGTTTAAGGGCACACATTGAAAAAAGATAGGTATGTATTAATTCGTCTAAGTTGAGGTAAAAACATAGTAACATTTTGAAAAACTGTGGTGTTTTCCTTTAAAGGAGGGTTTTATTAAGATTATTTTAGTTTATGCACATTAATCTTCCCTCCCATATTTATACTTAAAGGGTTCATATTATGCAAAAATTATATTTTGATATAAATGTGTGTTGGCAGTGTGTAAACACAATCACCACTATTTTCGGCTGCTGCCTAATATCACTTTGCCTCCTGCAGCCATGTTACAGCAGCAAAGACCTTGATTATTATGCCAGAATTAAAGTATAGTTCATAGCCATATCTGCCTAGAAAATCACAACTTTTAATTTTTCATCGGTCTTAGTACACGATGTAACTACAGAAGAGTCAAGTTTTAAATAGGAAAAATATAAAAACTCTTTGGTCATTTTTAGCGTGATGCTAATGCTCTAATCAGATTTAACAGATTATGCTAAGCTATGCTAAAAGTGGTAGCATCAGACCCGGATATCGACTGAATGGATTCCAAAACGGCAAAAAATCTAAATGTTGAACACTAGGGGAGCTGGAAAATGAGTATATTTAAAAAAAGTGGAGTGTCCCTTTAAAGGTACAGATATGAAAACAGCGCGTTTATGCTCCCACCCAAATAATAGGGGCACTTTGGACATGATATAACAAATGATCTGTGAGGTATTTTGAACTAAAACTTTACAGACAAATTCTAGGCACACCTGATACTTTTATTACATCTTGTAAAAATGGGCATAATTATTAATATAGGCCCTTTAAAGACAACACATAAAAACTGATTCTATGTTTACATTTGTGTATAATAGCTACATTTTTCTGGTCTCATTATACATGAATCATCTTTATTCTAATTATGATAATAACTTTCTCTGCTTTCTCTAGAAAGACAATCAAAGATATGTTTGCTTGTGATTTTTATACTTAAAGGATTAGTCCATTTTCTTAAAAGAAAAATCCAGATAATTTACTCACCACCATGTCATCCAAAATGTTGATGTCTTTCTTTGTTCAGTCGAGAAGAAATTATGTTTTTTGAGGAAAACATTGCAGAATTTTTCTAATTTTAATGGACTTTAATAGAACCCAACATTTAATACTTAACTCAACACTTAACAGTTTTTTTCAACGGAGTTTCAAAGGACTATAAACAATCTCAAACGAGGCATAAGGGTCTTATCTAGCGAAACGATTGTCATTTTTGACAAGAAAAATAAAAAATATGCTCTTTTAAACCACAACTTTTCGTCCGGTCCAGCATGACCTAACGTAAATGCGTAGTGACGTAGAAATGACGTTACATATATAAAACGCACATTTGCAGACCATTGTAAACAATAAACTGACACAAAGACATTAATTAGTATCAGTTGACATACAACAACGTCGGAACGGTCCTCTTTCAACACACTTGTAAACACTGGGGCGGAGTTTTGCGTTCGTCCTCTGTGACCTTGACGTCATGACGTATTGCGTGGGGTCACGTTGGCGCATCACGACCGGATCTAGACAAGAAATTGTGCTTTAAAAGTGGATATTTTTTATTTTTATTGTCAAAAATGTAAATCGTTTCGCTAGATAAGACCCTTATGCCTTGTTTGGGATCGTTTATAGTCCTTTGAAACTCAAAAAACTGTTAAGTGTTGAGTTAAGTATTAAAGGCGGAGTCCACGATGTTTGAAAAACGCGTTGAAAAAGGAGACGGGCCGACTACCAAAACACACTAATAGCCAATCAAATCAAATCAAATGCCGGGTTGCGTATGTGTGGGGCGGGTCTATCAACAGAAGGTCCAGATTCTATTGGGGTAGGGGCGTGTTTGTTTAGGTGATTTCAAATATCAACATTGGCTTTCAAACATCATGGACTCCGCCTTTAATTGTTGGTGTCTATTAAAGTCCATTAAAATGAGAAAAATCCTGCAATGTTTTCCTCAAAAAACATAATTTCTTCTCGACTGAACAAAGAAAGACATCAACATTTTGGATGACATGGTGGTGAGTAAATTATCTGGATTTTTCTTTTAAAAAAATTGAATATTCCTTTAAGCAACGACCTTTCTATACGTTTTGCTTCATTCATAAATGCATCACAGTATGCAAGTTTTAAAAGTTGCAAAAGGCATGTAATGTAGTTTACATAAATGCAAAATGAATATTTATAAGCAAAAGCTTCTCACCACGTGAGCACTGACTCTCTGTATGGAGTGAAGACTTTCTTTCTGCTCTGAGACTGTTCTGAAAGTGAGGAGATCACCTTTCCCAATGTGAGCAGAGATTTGTTGATACTTGCTCCCTCCTAAAAAAAAAAAAAAAAAAAAAAAAAAAGTAATTTATACTGGAGCGTGCATTGACAAATCCATTGATGCATCGCAATTTGAAGACCAAATGTACATTTGCATCTTCAACATATGGCGAAAAAGTACATATCTTTGCAACTTTTTCT
This sequence comes from Misgurnus anguillicaudatus, assembly GCF_027580225.2. Classification (NCBI taxonomy): domain Eukaryota; kingdom Metazoa; phylum Chordata; class Actinopteri; order Cypriniformes; family Cobitidae; genus Misgurnus; species Misgurnus anguillicaudatus. The sequence goes on along the minus strand of NC_073359.2, from coordinate 9,107,420 downwards.
TTATTTTGGCACGATTTAAACAGTAACAGCTCTGTGTCCCCCATGTTATCATGAAAAGGCTAATACTGGATGGTGAATTACCCTGAGCCGGTCCCCGCTGGTCTGGGCGGAAGTACAGCGCTCACTTCCTGCTAAATCCACTAGGTTTATCCTGCTGGTGATGCAGTGCTCATGTTCCTCCTCCTCCACAAACTCGGTCTGTGCACAAGTGCAGAAACACAACATCATATCATCAGATGCATCGGATCTAAGCTAAATGACAATCATTAACCCTTTGAAGTTCGAACCCACAAAAGACATTAAGTACCATTTGAACAATTTCATTTTTTTAATTTACAACATGCAAGTTACATCATTTATCGGTCAGTTGTGTGCCCCTTGAAGTCAAACCCATGACATTGGAGTTGTTAGTGCACCAATTTGTTATGGTACATTCACAGGGGTGCCAGGGTTAACACTTGATGGAGGGCATGTCTTATGGGCGGCCAACAGCCAATCACAGTGGTCGCAACACATGCTCCTCTGTTCTCCGGTCTTGCATAAACATAATTGGCTGGCTCTACACTAGGTTATTTGCATAAGGCGATCTAACGCATGCATTGGTGATTGAAAAGTTGAGAAATTTACACCAACTGGTGCAACAGCTGTGACAATCCACAATTCAGTTGACGTCAGCCATTCATTCGAAGTAAATGAGAAGCGTTAATGCTTACGCCCCCGTGTAAACGTACCGTCGGGTTAGTGTGATTAAATGTGGTGCAGGCTTACTTTAGTCTGCGTCATGACCAGTGTGAAAACCGAGTGAGATCTGGAGCTTTTATCATTCATGCCGGTGGCAGCTGTGGCTCTCTGTTTGTTTCCAAGCTCAAGCCAAGTCTGCGAAAACAGAAAATAAGTCTTTTTTATAAACAGGAATGAATAAAACAGACAGTAAATGGATTTGGGATCACATTACCTGAATATCAGCATAGGAGGTGACCACATTCCTACAGAAGATCATAGGGGGTTAGATGCTGAATATTCACAAACAAAATTAAGCGTTTATAGATTCACACACCATATTATGACCAATGAATTGAAAATTTTGTCAAACAGGATTATCCGATTTCAGATGCCTTCCCTTGGAATTACTTTACATTTATTTAGCTTTAATTTAAAGCAAATTACAATGCATTAAAACTATAAAACTAAAATTATATATATATTTTAATTTTAACACAAATATTTGAAGGAACACGCTGACTTTTGGAGATTTTAGCTTATTCACCGCAACCCCCAGAGTTAGATAAGTCCATACATTCCTTTTTCATCTCATCTTCAGTATGCTAGCTGGAGCCATTTACTTCAAGTCTTTGTGGTAAGCTAGGCTAGCGGTGGGTGCCTCAGACAGAGTTACGGGACGCACGGATATGAAAAGGGTATGTATGCACTTTTGTAACTCTGGGGGATACGGTGATTAAGCTAAAGTCCCAAAAAGTTGGCATGTTCCTTTAAGACAAATCCATTTTCATGATTTTAAGGCCTTAAAAACACATTTTATGTGTCATGGTATTTTAGTTTTTCAGCGACTGTGTGTGTAGGATTAAAAGATTGCTTACGTGGAAAGGTCTGCAACATAAGGCCCATATACTGGATGCTCTCTGACACGAAGCTGAAGAGATTAAGGCACAGAAAGGGTAAATGTCTGAACATAATAAATAAAAACTATCGTTTATGAAATTACATCTGGATTTAATGTGGCTGATTTACTCACAGGCATTTTCTTCTGATTTTGTTCATCCTTTGGCACCAGCAAATCATGGATCTTCTCATTGTATACCTCAAAGTAGCTCATCTCCAGGTGGCAGGAGACCTATAATATATTTTAAGTAGCATTTAAAAAACTTGCAAAGGTTGTTTTACTTCATTTATTAATCACTTAACTTAAAAAACAAAATGCAAATGAAAACGATGTTTAGTTTGTCAATAACCTCTTTAGTGTCGGTCTTGGACAATCTCGCGAAAAGTTCTTCGCAAAACCTGGGAATAACTCCAGCTTCCCCAAAACCCATCATACTAGAAGAAATGCAAAACAACACTGTAAAACTATTGATCTACACTGCAAAAAATAACTTTATTTCTTAGTATTTTGTCTTGTTTTAAAGGTGCAGTGTGTAAATTTTAGTGACAGCTAGTGGTGAGGTTGCGAAATTGCAACCAACGGCTTAGTCCACAGCTCACCTCTCGCTTTTGAAACGCATAGAGAAGCTACGGTAGCTTCCACCAGACAAACATGTCATCGTCGGTGACAACTTAGTAAAAAAAAATTGTCGGTTAAGGGCTTCTGTAGAAAAATGGCGCACAAAATGGCGACTTCCATGTAAGGGGACCCCCGGTGTATGTAGATAAAAAGATCATAACGGTTCATAATGAAAGGTTTTTTTTACACCCCTGATAATACAGTTATGTATTTTATTTTGCATTTCCGTCAAGAGATCCTTCTAAAAATTACACACTGCACCTTTAAGTACAAATATCTAAAAATTCTTAAATCAAGATGCATTTGCTTTATGAGCAAAATGACCTAATAAAATAAGTCTAGTTTTTAGACAAAAAAAAAAGATTTAAGTGAATTTGTGCTTAAAACAAGCAAAACTAAATCTGCCAATGGGGTAAGAAATTTTTCTAGAATTTTTCTTGAATTAGTCAGTGTTTAGGAAGAATTTTCAAGATATTTTTTAATTTACAACATTGGAAGATTTTTTTTGCTTGTTTTATGCAAAAATTAACTTACATTTGAAGATCTCAAGATTTCATCTTGAATTAAAAGTTTAAGATTTTTTTTCTTACACTGCAAAAATGATTTAAGGAAAAATCATTGAATTTTTGTCTTGTTTTCAGTAAAAATACCTAAACATTCTTAAATTAAGATGTTTTTCTTGATGAGCAAAACGGCCCAAGAAAATAAGTTTAGTTTTTAGACTAAAAATATCAATTTTAAGTGATTTTCTGCATAAAACAAGCAAAAAAATCTGCCAATGAGGTAAACAAATTTTTCTAGAATTTTTCTTGAATTTAGTGTTTAGGAAAAAAATTCAAGATTTTTTTTACTTACACCATTAGCAGTTTTTTTGCTTGTTTTATGCAAAAATTCACTTTAATTTGAAGATTTCAAGATTTCATCTTGAATTAAAAGTTTAGGATTTTTTTCTTACACTGCAAAAATGATAAGAAAAAAAATGTATTGTATTTTTCTCTTGATTTCAGTAAAAATATCTAAACATTCTTAAATTAAGGTGCTTTTTCTTGATGAGCAACAAGACCCAAGAAAATAAATCTAGTTTTTAGACTAAAAATATCAATTTTAAGTGATTTTGTGCATAAAACAAGCAAAAAAAAATCTGCCAATGAGGCAAGCAAATTTTTCTAGAATTTTGTGTTTGGGAAAAATTTTCAAGATTTTTTTACTTACCCCATGGGCAGATTTTTTTTTTTGCTTGTTCTATGCAAAAATTCACTTAAATTTGATATTTTTGGTCTAAAAACTAGACTTATTTTCTTGGGTCGTTTTGCTCATCAAGAAAAAGCATCTTAATTTAAGAATTTTTAGATATTTTTTAACAGAAAACAAGACAAAAATACTAAGAATTTTTTTTCTTGAAAATCATTTTTGCAGTGTACCCCATGGGCAGATTTCTGTTTTTAATTGTTTTATGCAAATTCACTTACATTTTATACTTTTTATATAAAAACTAGAGTTATTTTCTTAGGTCATTTTGCTTATCAAGAAAATACATGATTTTGATTTAAGAATTTTTTGATATTTGTACTGAGAACAAGACAAAAATACTAAGTATGAAAATCATTTTATGCATTGTACAAATGTCACGTTTAATCGAAAGCATCAAGATGTGTGTGTAGTTGACAAGCAAAATGGTTAACAAATTCTTACATAAAATCTAATTTCGCATCACTTACGTGTAGGACTTTCCAGAACCCGTTTGCCCGTAGGCAAAAAGACACGTGTTAAACCCTTCAAATGCTCTTTCAAGCAAGGGCCGTGCCAATTTTTCATAAACCATCTTCTGACTGGCAAAATTTGTGTCTGATTCATCAACAGAGCAAAACGAGAAGTCAAACGTAAACTTGTGGTTTTGTTTGGTGTCCGGATGCTGCACTCGAACATCTTGGTTGTCCACGAAGATCACCTGACAGGCTTTCTCATTCTTCTCTCTACAAGAACAAAGATGCTTATAATAGTACAAACACACCTACATCAATTGTGAACTTTACAACAAATACAATGTCTCCCTTGTACTAAAAGGTCTTACTCGTACAGCAACGGTGACTGCGCTGTTCTCCATCTTCAGGTCTTGTGGATCACTTGAGGTTCTTCTTACAGCTTCAACAGGAGCGTTGGGTTCTCCTCCAGCAGGTCTAAAAACACTCGTTCCTCCATGAGGTGTGGAGCTCATTAGGGTTGTAGGTCTCCTCACCTGTGATGTGGGTGTCATGTGCTTATTTAATCCACCAATCTGAATCTTTCCAATGGTTGTGCCACATCTTGATCTCCCAGGTTCTGTGCTCACCTGTGGTACCTTATGGCTTCCCACACCTGTATGCTTTAGAGATACGGGTCTAGGTGTTTCCTTACCAGCCAAATTCTCGAAAACATCTCGCTTTATACTCAATTTCTCAAACTGGGTCCTTCGTGTAGGTGTTGAGACCGTTTTAACTTCAACTTGGGTGGGACCAGCCTTCTCCAAACTAGTTTTTAATGTTTTTCCAGGTGTGTTGATGGCTTTATGGATCTCTTTTGATGAACTTCTAACCCCTGTGGATGGTGTTGTATTGGGTTCAGATAGGACTTTGGTTCTGGTCATGGATCCAGTCCTGGTTCTTCTCTGGAGTGTCAGGCGTTTCTCTGGGGTTTGGTTCTCCTGTGTAGTTTCTTTCTGATGGTTTGAAGTGATTTTGCTGCTCGGTTTTCGTTGAAGAGTGAGCCTCCCACTATGTAAAATTGATTTGGGGGCATTTTCGCCGCATTTGGTGAGCGATGTGATCACATAGGTCCTGTTTATGTCTTTGGTTTTGTTAAAAGATGATGCGGTCTCTTCGTCTTTTGAGCCATCCATGATTGTAATCCAAAACGAAAATTGAGATTAATCCATAGAAAGTTTAATCCACATATGTATCGATCGTATTAAAATGAGTTTACAGATGAAAACATACCGATTTAAAAACATGTAAACGTGTATATAAAAACCGACCTGCACATATTAAGATATTTTGTAAACACTCGTGTTGTATTTAAAGACCACGATCTTGTCCTTTTATGTTTTTAATTCCGTTTCAAGTTTAATAAAATACAGGCTGCACGCAGATTCGTAATGTAAACGCGATGAACAACAACTCCCTGTACGCGCAGTCGCACACCGCCATACTGCCGCTTTAATTCAAAAACAGTGAGTGCGTTGTGATTGGCCAGTTTAGAATGACGTAAGCGTATCAACCAACAGATGGACGGGGGCGCGCTTACGACATTTGTCAAGAGGCTTGTTCGACTTCATGCGGCGCCGCAAGAAACGACAGGCGGATGACGTCAAAGTACCGCGAGACCAATTCGAGAAACCCTAAGGAGATACTAATTTCGACTCGCTCTCGCGGTATCTGGACGTCATCCGCCTGTCAGTTCTTGCGGCGCCGCATGATGTCGAACAAACCTTGTTCTGCTTACCCCAAAACCAAACAAAGGTTTTGTTTTTGGATATGTTGCCAACTTGATTATACTTCATTATACATTTTTCTACTTCAGTGTTTATCATTTAAAAAGAAAAATGAATAAAATCTCCATAGTGTCTTACCTCCACAGCATAATACAATTATCAGATTTTCGTTGCCTTGAGTTTATAAAAGGTATGATTAAAATGTAATGCCATGGTTTTCGTGTGTGTGTCATTTTTGAGATGTTATATGCAAAATAGTTGCCATTAATGTTTTTAACATTGTTTTAATTTAATCATTAATGACAAATGACACATTTTCCAACAAAATCCTCCTTACTATAATGCAAAATAATATTTTTGTTACTGTAATGCAATAAAATTGACAAAATAATAAAGCATTATTATTAGTATTAATTATTAATGTCTATATTTTCTCATTATGCACAGAAAAGATGGTCTATATTACTGAATTACAAGTTTCACCCTGAGATGGGGTCTTGGAGTTCCCATCTATTCTGGGCTCATATTGCCTGTTTTTCTTTATTATTCAGTCAAATTCATTACAAAAACATTTATTAAACACATTTTTAGTTCCGTAATAAAAGAAACATGGTATGTTTGCAAAATTATATTTTTGTCTACAAAAAAATTTCTGATATTTAAGTATACACATTCAGATGAAAAGGTTTGTATGGTCAAGAGGAACATTCACTTAAGTGACCCTTAACTTTTTTTAACAGAAGTACAGTTAAAATCGAATTGTATAGTAAAGCAAAGACAAATGGCTTTATTGAGTAATGGCATTTATTGCAAATACAAAAACATTATTTTATTTTTTTACTGAGCGTCTGTCATGCTTTCTGATGATGTCAATGATGTTGATTTTAGTAACTTCAGTATCCTCTCCGTGTTTACTTTTCTGTTTGGCTCTCCTCATTTGTTCGTGCAGATGAGGGGAGTTGAGAAGCTGCGGAGGCAATATGGAGCCGGTGGGTTTAACCCTGTTCACAATGTCCAAAAACAGACGCTTGCTATTATTGTTCATAAAGGTGATGGCTGTGCCTCTGTGTCCCAGTCTGCCTGCTCGACCGATCTGTAATGTTCAAACACATTCGATTATTAAAAACAATGCAAACTGCTATCATCAATGGGTACAAGTTTGTAAAGATCATTTGTAAAACTCTCCAGACCTGATGAACATATTCATCCATGTTCGCAGGCATGTCAAAGTTAACCACCAGTTTAACATTGACCAGGTCGAGCCCTCTGCCTAGAATACCAGTGCTGACCACCACTTCAAACTGGCCATCCAGAAGACCCTAAAGCATAATGCAGAACAAGGCATGTTTGTAGAGAAGTGATTGAAATTAGATAATATACACCACCAATCAAATATTCAAACACATCTACTCTCGTCTCAAACATAAAAATGACAAAAATGGAAGTACAGGTTTTGTAAAGACCCTAATATAACACATTTTTGACTTTTCTGCACTTCTGATTGACACTGTATGGCACAACAATTATCTTCCAACGTAAAGACATCTATTTCCGTGTTACCTTTACAATTTTATTGCGTTCCCACTGTGTTTTGTCCGAGTGTATGGCCACTGTGTTTAATCCCATAACTTTCTGCACAGCCTCACAAAGCAGATCTGCCCCCAGTTTGCAGTCAACAAATACGACTACCGGTGGCTGGTAGAGCTTTCTGTCCTGTAAATACACACAAAATCACTTCATCACCTCTCCATTACTTAGTTCCTATCAGTTACAAGATGCTTGGGGACGGTTATTTTGTGACACAGGCTGTGATTTATAAAATGCTTTTAAAAACGGGTGCCATTTCCTGTTCTCCGTCCCTGGTAAAAGCCGTTGCTACTGTACTGTTCCTGGACTAAAGCCACTTCAGACGTCACACCCATTTCCTTTTAAAGAAGTGGAAAAGTCATGCCAGCAAATAGTCACTCCTATAAAAAGGTTTACTCATAGTGTTGCCATAGCAGAACCATTTTTGGTTTCCTAAAAATACCTTTTATTGAATGTAGAACAAAGACATTTTGGATGTTAAGGATCTTTATGTAACCATACAGCCCAACAAAGTACCTTTAATTTTTAAGAGTCTAGCAGCATGGGTCATATAAATGTATAAAATATAAATATATTTTGTAAAACAGATTTAAGCTTGATTCTGGTTGGAGGCGGGGCTTGATGATGACATCAGCCGAAATAAAAGCTGTATCACAGCAAATTGCAAAAGTATAATTTTGTAAATTTTTCTGGCTTCTCTACTTACATTTAAAATCTCAAAAAGTTTCTTTTTCTTTGATGGTTCCTCCACCCAGAGGACTATCTGACGGACGTTGGCGCACGGCTGGTTCTTCTGTCCGATAGTGATGCTCACGGGATCGCGGGTGAGGCGAGCTGCCAGTTGTTCAGTTCCTGTGGGAATGGTGGCTGACGTCAGCAGCGTCTGATGGTCTTCAGGGACGTGCTCAAGAACTTCAAGAACCTGTTGCTGAAAGCCCATCTTCAGCATGGTATCCGCCTGATGGGTTATTATAAAGGTTCATTGTCATGAGAAACAAACTGGAAAAGTTTTAGACACAGGAATGCGGTAAATTTTACCTCATCGACCACAACGGCTCTGGCATCTTTCAGCTGTACAGCTTTCTGTTTCAAGATCTCAAGAAGGCGTCCTGGAGTGGCTATTACAATCTAAAGTTGGCATGAAAATTAACCACACATTCACAATATGGTTTTGTGGTCAAATGATACATTTAATCTAATTTACCCCAAGTCAAAAGTACCTTAATCTTCTGCTTAAGTCGATGGAGTTGAGGAGGTAATGGCATCCCACCCACTAGAAGAGCAGTTCTCATGTTTGGCAGACCCATCATCAGCTCTTTGGTCTGTTTTTCTATCTGGATGGCCAGCTCTCTGGTCGGGGTCAGGATAACACAAGTGGGACTAGCTGGAACGGAAGTTTGGCTCTGGATGGGAATCAAATGCAAACAAATTTGGGTGAGGCATGTTAAGAAAGTTTAAAGCATAAACTAAAAAAATAGATTCTGCTTTTTAACTTGAAATATTTTAGTATTTAATCTTTAATTTTGATAATTTGTTATGGAAAATTGATTTAATAATTTACATTTAATATTACAATATTTTTACATTAATTTGTATGTTAACTGTTTCGTGTATGAAATGATCTAAAGAACATCTAAATAAATAAATAAAAAACAATTATTACAAAAATACTTTTGCATGTTAGGTCTCCATAAAATAGTGCAAGGCTAACATTGACTTTAATTGTTTAACCTTTTGCTATGAAAATGTACCATTGGCCTTATCTGAACTAACCATTCAAGTTGTGAACTTTTTACAGGAAGTGCACTGAGATTAAAAAAGAGCCAAACATAGATCTGCTCTTATGAATTACTCATACTAGCAGTGCACAGGAGAGGACTCAATATCTAGCTGTTAACAGCTGTTACCTTAAAAAAGTCTGTAAATGTAAACAGGATGACCTCCTAATACTGAGACATAAATGAAGCATAGACCGGATGACTGACTGACGATTGCCTCATTTACTAAATTGATGTGATTAAAAGTAGTGACACAAATTTAGTGAACTCGCTGGGTTGTGGGTGTTCCTGAATGAGTTATCTAAAAATACACAACTATAAAACTAAATGTAATCACTTTTGTAGTTTGTAGTATGTAGAATTGCTAGAAACTGATGGCTTTTGCATATCTTTTTTTTTTTGGCTGTCAAAAGATTAATCGCCTAGAAAATAAAAGTTTGTGTTTTCATAATATATGTGTGTGCACTGTGTTTATTTATTTTGTATATATATATAAATACACACACACACATTCATGTATGTATTTAAGGAACATATGTATATGTATGTTTATATGTATGTATTGACATATTTGATATTATGTATAAATCTAAATATTATTTATTTATACTTAAAGAGACAGTAAGTAGGATTTACCCCCATCTAGTGGTGAAATTGTATTTTGCATTCAAACGAATAGTGCTCTCTAGCGCCTCGCTTTTCCAAATGCGTGTTGCAACTACAGTAGCCGTTATGTACTCACTAGTGATGCACCGATGTATCGGCCACCGATATTTATCGGCCGATTTTTGATGAATTTGAAACCATCGGCATATCGGCAATAGCACGAGACAGGCCGATACCGATTGTTTATTAATTAACTGCATAAAGAAATCCATTATATGTAAAAAATGAGTTAATGTTGTTAAAATAAATGCTGAATAGCAAAAACCACCTTTGAAGGTTGTCATGCTGCCTTATTATATTTGTTTTAATTTGTGCCTCTCTTATTATGTTGGTCAGTTGGATGTTAATTAGATCCAATCCATGTACAGTAAAAATAATTTGATGCAGAAATAAACTAGCTAATAGACCAACTGTATAGTATTGTATACAAGTGTTTGATATCGGTATCGGTCAGAAGTTGTCTGTTTAAATCGGAATCGGTATCGGCCCCAAAAAATCCTATCGGTGCATCCCTAGTACTCACTGATCTCCTTGTCCGTTTCAGCTAGTTCACGTGCTCTGAATGAAAACGCGTTGTTGAAACGCGTTGGTAGGCTAGTGCTTTTTGTCCCTCTCTGCTATTATAGTTTATCAATACGGCGGAATGACATGGAAGACTTCTTGGACTTACCCGTTCAATGTAAGTAAAGAGAAGAAATTCTTAACTTACAAGGAAAAGCCAGATCACTGGCAGAGGTCATTTGACACCAACGAGGATATATTTATGAATAAAGACATTGATTTTGATTAATAAAACACTTAAAACCCTACTTACTTTCCCATTAATAATTACATAAACATATACTTTGCAAACTTTAATTTTGTATGCAATTAATCATAAGTGGATGATTCTCACGAAACCATTGAAACACCACGGCACTAAGGATTTTAGCTTTAAAATGTGTAATATAGTAACATTAAAAAGCATCAGAATTAACACAATACTGTGTTTTACCTTGCACAATGTGTGATTTCAACATAAGAATTTATAATTGGAAATTTTATCTCATTTTCTGCTGAAATTCTCATTACCGCAATGTGTCCGGCTGTGTTTGAACATGCGTTATGTTGTAATTTAATTAAAATAACACAAAAATATTAAGAAAAAAAAATGGATGTTTTGCTAGACTACTTTAGATGACAGAAATAATATTTACTTAATATTCATGTATAATAATAATGAAGACAAATTAGGAAAATGATGTGTCCATGCCTGATGTTCTCATCCTCCGCAACACTTTTTGAGAACAGTTTAAGCACACATACAGAATTTTAATAAAGTTTGATTTTGAGTGACCAAGCACATGGACCAGTTACTTCAAGATGGCTACCAGGTAAGATCATTTTTTTACAGTTAATTTGAAATATTGTCTTGTCAAAATTCTTACACAGCATTTTGATTATCATTACCGCAACAGATGCTTATTAAATGTTAATTTAATTAATAGAAGCATAATACTTTGATTTTAAATGCATGTGCAGAATCTCCAAATTATGTTCTTTCAGGTTTGTCATGTCATTTTGAAAATATGTCAGTGTTGATGCTTTCTGACTGTTGCGGTTATGAGATTTTTTAGGACTAATTTTTAAAATTATGTTACAAAAAGTGTTAAATGATAAGTAAAAGTTTTTAAATTAATGTTCCCATTTACTCCAGACTTTGTTTTTCAATGTCTGGTGGGAAAAAAAGTAAATTTAAGCAATTTTTACATTTTCATTCTTGACATTTTTAAAACCAAGTTTTCGTGAGAATCACCCATATATATATATATATATATATATATATATATATATATATATATATATATATAAATGTCAAAAATAAATGTTTTATAAAATGTATACGTATTTATATATACCTAATAGTTACAAAAACATATATTATGGAAACTTTTATTTTATATGCGATTAATTGTGACAAATCTTTTGGCAGCCCTTTTTTAATTACTTTGAGGTTATGCACTGATTTGTTACAGTGTCACAGACTAGCACCACTTTACGCAATATTATTCATTTTATGCAATTAAATAATATATAACTATATAATATATAATTTATATAATTAGATATTATTTTATTATAATTTTTTAATATTTCATTTAATCCAATCAAACCCTACTGACATCGATTGATAGCCAAATATCAGCCGATTAATCGGACTATGACTATCTAAGAAATACAAAAAAACTATGATATTATTATTTTATGCATTTAGGTAATATATAAAATAGCTATATAATTACACAAAGCATATATAGCCTAGATTATTTAATCATATATTTTCATAATTTTATTTTATTCAACAAGACAAATTACTGACAGCAAATTTAGTCAGAATTCAGTAGAATTAGGAACTGAAGGGGGCAGCCAAGCTCATCACTATCACGTCTATCCCTACCTAAAATATACATCAAATATAAGATTTACCTCGAGGGCACGAACCACCACAGGAAGAAGGAAGGCAATTGTCTTTCCAGAGCCCGTATCAGCAGTAGCAATCACATCTCTCCCACTTAAACCAACAGGAACCATTTGCATCTGGATGGGAGTGGGCGCCTCATATCCAGCCTTCTTCAGGTTCGCACTGAGTACTGTGGGAAAGTGACAGTGATCAAACTCTATAATCGGTCTAAAGACCTCATTACCTCGAGTCACAATCGCCAACTCAGTTTTAACTCTTTCAACCTGTTCCTCTGTTAGTTCAGAAATGAATGGGTCCTCCTTGTAGGAGTAAACCAGATCGTGAGCACCAGTATTGTTGGTGTCTGATCCATCTGTGCCCTCCTGTAGATCTTTATGAAAAACCTTCTCCCCAAAGTCCAAGCACATTTTAGCCAAATGACTGGCTTTACACTCCAGACTACAGACGTCGTTGTCTGTTTTATCGCAGATGTATTCTCCATATCGACCACACATAACGCATACAGGTTCTCCGGGTTCGGGCCATCTCTGGTTCTTCTTAAAGGACTTCACAGGTTCCTCCTCTTCATCGGATTCTTCAATCTGCTCGGGTTCCTTTTCTGTTTCACTCTCGCTTATTTGTGATGTTACAGTATCTGCGTTCAAATCTTCTTGTTTATTCACAGTCTCGTCTGTTTGTAATGTTAAAGTATCTGTGTTCAAATCTTCTTGTTTATTTACAGTCTCATCTGGAGGACATATCTCATCAGGGATCACGGATGTGGTGTCTGATGGAGATGTGGAAACAGCGTCTTCAGACGTTGCTTTGCTTCTCTTGGGGTTCTGCTGATGGGACTCAGTTGCTCTTTTGAGCTTCAAAGATCGTGGCATAAACATCTTTTGCCCGGCTTCATCACACAAGAGCTATCCGATAGTAATACAAGTTATTTAAAAAGGTAACAGTTGACGATACACCCATTTAAAGCTTTAAATAACAGATCGAAGATTTCTGCTTCAGCCGATAAAGCGCTTCAAACTGTCGCACAAATATGACGTCATGCGGACATGATATTGGGCGTTGTAGTTTTTTTAAGAACTCATTTAGCAGTAACCACACAATATATATATGTAAATATAATAATAATCATCATAATCAAATAATCATATAAAATAATATACAATAAAAATTGCAAATATAGTACTTGTAGTTAAACTATAGTAGCCACAATTTTACTGTAGTCTCAATACAATATCCACAGTTTAGCCATGATATTTGTAGTAAAACTTTGGTAATACAAATTGTAATAAATCAGGTTTAAAAATAAATTATCTTTAATGGTGATGAGCGTTTTATTTATTTCAGTAATATGAAAACATTTATATATTTATTTTGCACATTTTAAAAATTACACAAATAATATAATTAATATCCAGTGCAGGATCTAAAAGAAAATGGTTTTTTAGCTAATAAAAATTTCCATGTCTTCTTTCTACCTTTCAATCCCATTTTGCCCAGTTTTGGACCGTTAGCGTTTGTTGGGCGGAGCGCGCATGCGCAGATCGATCAGTTTTACACACCGCTGCAGGGAGACCGCAGAGCGCTGGAAGAATAGAAGAGGGAGAATAGCCGTAAATAACCAAATGGGACTATATGGGAAAAACATGGCGAGATCGTAAGGAAGACAAAGACTTTGTAAACAAGAAAACCTTACCGGGCTTTTTCTGAATCAGGACATGTGTGATTATTAAGAAGAAAACGCTACAAATCAAATGGGGTACCAGAGAATGAATGTCTATGGGCAGAACCCCACTTTATGATCGGATCGCCTCGATATTAATGTAAAATTAAGCCATTGTTGATCAAAATCGTACCTTTGATCACTTATCCGACATATATGTGTTAGAAAATCTGAAATATATAGATTTAAAAAGCAAAAACTCAGATTTTATGTATTGAATTCCTACGGAGAGATGTCATCGTTGAGCCGTAAGGACTGGATGTGATACTTCAGCTGTAAATATGGGAGATCTGACCGACTCCAGGGATTTAAAAAAGACTTTCATTGTTCCTGCCATCAAGTCCTTTGATCATTATGATTTTAACAAAGCTAAAACGAGAGCCAGTCTCACATGGCTAGTGGCAAAAGCCTTTGGTACAGGTAGGTGGCGTCTTTCTCGTACCATCATCTTTGTCTCTTGATTTGATTTACAAACGTACTGCATTAAAATATATGAAAAAGATGACTAAAAATATTACAAAATGTATATGCTTGTGTATATAATTGATTCACGTGTCAATGTAATTCTTGTTATGACATAAATAATAAAATAATGTTTAAAATATATGAACTTATTTGAATCTTCAATAAAATAACTATATGAGTATCATACACCAAAAGTTTTCATTAACACATGGTGAATATTGTAACAAAATTAATCATAGGCAGCTCATAGATAGCATATTACTACACTAAAGAGTCATTACTGTATGTGTATTTGATCTTACAAATACAATGACCATCAATGTAGTCACAGAAACCTAAATACTGTAAATATACATTGTTTACAGTGCATTCAATGTATGCATTCATCAATATGTTCCCTTTGATTCAAACCCACAATCTCGGCATCCTTAGATATTTTGACACTTGATAAGAGGGGCCATTTACAATCTGCTATGCTTGTGATCACAATACTGTATGTCTAGCTCTCTTTGTATTGTGTAAAACCAGAATAAAGCACAACCACACATCTTTCACACTGAGATGTCCTTTAAATCATAGATAAGCACTTTCAGATCTGTAATGATTGGTTAGGACTGGAAACGAACCTGAAAAATAAACAAACATAGTCAAATCAGTTTGTCTTTACTGATGATAAAACAGATGTGCATCAGGGTTTATTTGATAGGTAGAATGGATGTTTTGGCTGTTGTCACTTTTGAGGTGTGGTTTAATAGTGAAGAGCCATTGTGATTGGTTAACTGATGTGACCACAGGCCATCTGGCCGCCTTTAGGCCCTCTCATTAAAATGCACTGAGTTGATCTTCAGGCCCAGATGCAACGCATATGAAAACGCTCGGTTGTTCTGTCAGCGTGTTTTTTTGGTATAATCTTTGATTTTGTGTGACCTTGGGCTCTACAGAAACCCTGGGGTAAGAATATGATCAGTAGGTTGAGTGACAGGCCTTTATAAGATGTTATTGATCTGTTGTTATCATGTTTTGTGGTGTAACTTCAGGCTATATACAAATGATCAAATAGAGATTTCAAAGGTATTTTTTTAAAGGATTAAGATTATTATAGTATTTTTTAAAGGATTGTTAATGACATCACACCAGTATAAATAAACTATACAGACAGAGTGAATGAAATGTGTGGTTAGTTAAGTACATGAAAGCTTCTCTATGGATCCATTTGAGTCAGTTGGGAAACACATAATGAATTGGACAGACACTGAGTGCATATAACGGATTTCACTGTGTTTGTTTCCAGACCATCTCTTGAAACCATTACTTTCTTTAAACCAATAGTAGTAGCTTAGATTCAGGCAAACTGTAAAATATAGTATATATAATATTTATTATTAGCACTTCACAATGCTGAATGGCCTTTAAGACAAATAGACAGGTGGTCTAATGCATTTGTTATGCACTGTATATAGAAAAAGACATCAAATAGCCCAAAACTAGTATTATGACGCTTGAGCAATGTAGTTTTGCATTAGAATATTTTTTACAATTATTATTTGCATTAAAAAATCCACAATATCTAACCAAATGTCATTCATTGTATAGACAACCAGTATAAGCCAAATGTTTTACATTTGTTAAAGGACAAGTTCGGTATTTTACACTTAAAGCCCTGTTTTCAGATTGTTTATGATGAAATAGAACGGTTTTGACTGAAATTTCGACATATGCGGCTGCCCAAGAATTTTCGGGTGTTTGTGTTTCACCTCCCACTCCTACAATGGGTTTAATGGTGCACTGGAACAATCCTTTCTAAAATGCATTAAACTTTCGTTTACAAAGACGTGAAACTCACCGAGTGGTCAGGGGTGTTCACTGTATGCTCATTCAATGCAATGCAGTGAGACAGACGTGGATGAGAGAGTGCATGTATCTTTGCACTCACCGTGAACAGAGTGTTGACAAAACTTCCAAAATAACAGTTCTCCGGTCACATAAAAGTCATGTGAGACCTGCTAGGGCTGGGAAAAAATCGATTTGATTTTAAAATCGAGTTGGTAGGTCAAATCGATTCATATTTTTAAAAATCGAGTTTTTCAGATTTTTTTTCTCCCCCTCTGCAGTATAGCGCAGTACATACATTTTGCATTCGCCAAATCTTCCTTCAGGGTTTCCGTAGGACGCTCCCTGCGGGGCAGCCCTCTGCCCCTCCCCTCTCCCGAGTTTGTTTGAATTTGCGTAAATTTCATGTTGATGCAATTTAATTAAATATAATAAGTATATATTTTTTAAATATGTGTACAGTTTGCAATTATTTTGTTATAAATGGGGGCAGGGAAAAAAATCGAATCGAATCGTAAATCGAGTTTTTGATAAAAAAATCACAGATTTTTTTACAGATTTTTTTAGGGGGACAAATCGCCCAGCCCTACTAAGTGCTTTGCGTCGAATTTCTTAATTTTTTCGCTGACGAAAGCAGAGTCATTGAGAGCCGCTTCGACATGGTTTCAGTGTTTTGGAGGGGGTCTGAAACGACGGGAGGGGGCGTGTCGCCCAGATTTACTTCTCCCGGTCTGCATTTCCCCCAGACATACGTTCGTCTCCCACACAAAAACATAATTTTATTCAAAATATGTAAAATTCCGCAAAATTCCGCGTTAATACTAGATTCTGTGTTAATTAGCCAATTCCGTGATTCCGGCCGCGATTCCGTGATCGCGGAAATTATAGGGCCCTACTAGAGTTAAAAATATGATTATTATCATTACCATTCAGCCGATCTCCGTTTTTGGTGGTACCACTTTTAGCATAGCTTAGCATAATCCATTGAATCTGATTAGACCATTAGCATTGCGCTCAAAAATGACCACAGTGTTTCATATTTTTTCCTATTTAAAAGGGGAAAAAGTCTATTAAGACTCTTCTGCAGCCATGATAGGACAGCAAAGTCCTATATTATTATGTCGGAATGAGAGTAGTGATAGATCTATAAATTGTCTGGCTGATATATCGGGATGATTTTTGCAAGTTTTATGTGTATCGGCATCGGCCGATACCTGGCTGCTGTGTTCGCCGTTTTTTTCCGGCATTATTTACAGACAGAGTGCTGGAAGCCGCAAGGGATTGCAGTTCATGTGACTAAAAACAACCAACCTTTCCATGACAACATCGAAAGCTTGGCCTAACAGCTGATCATAGCTGGACAAAGCGGGTTTTTATTTCTTATCTCTATATATATTTTTAGTAGTACTAGAAATCAATATCCTTTGCTGATAGTTCTCGTCATTGTGGAGAGTGCAGTTTATGGTTCCATATCACCCTCACCTGTTTTTACTATTTGTTAAATATAGTTTTTTAAGTTCAATAAATGTAACTTTTTTAAATTGAGGCTTGTAACATTTGGCATCATCGTGGTGTCATTTTTATGATGTAAACTGAGTGAGCAAAAGCAGTATTGGCTCCAAATATCGGCTCAAGATAATCGGCAGCCTGTATCGGTCATCGGCTAAGGCTGATGAAACAAAAATCGGCATTGGCACTAAAAAAAAATCCATATCGGAGGATCACTAAATGAGAGTATTATTCCTAGACATATCGGCCTAGAAAATCGCAACTTTTAATTTTCCGTTGTTCTTAGTACACGATGTAACTACAGAAGAGTCAAGTTTTAAATAGGAAAAATATAAAACTCTTTGGTTATTTTTGAGCGCGATGCTTATGGTCTAATCAGATTCAATGGATTATGCTAAGCTTTGCTCAGAGAGATCTGAAGGTTGCTCCTCGGTTTTTATCTACATACACCGCGGGTCTCCTTACATGGAAATCATGTGTCTACAGTAGCCCTAAACGGACAAACTGTTCTACTGTTTCCTACGTTGGCCATGTCCTAAATGGCGCACTTCATGTGGACTTTAGTTCTCGTGGCCTTAAACTGCGCATTCTCGCATAGTCTACGAGTCTGTAGGGTGTCCCATCTGTCATTTTTACGCTCCGAAGTGTGCTCATCAGCGCCCCCTTTGCACCCTTGATTCGGTCTCCACACACTTTACCAACCCAGAAGTCCGTGCGAAAGAGAAATCAGACGAGGGATGGGAGGAGTTCACACTTATGGGCAACTTATCTTCCTACACTGAAAAAAAAAATCCTTTCAATTTACGTAATTTTAATGTGTACATCGGTCCCACATAATCCGATTGTTTAAAACCAAAATAATTTTCCTCATATAATTTTTATGTGTCAGACCAAAACATTTTAATTGTTTTAAGTAGTCTAATATAAATATATTGACTCAAAGTGCTATTTCTCTTTACTATAACACATTTATTTTGTAATGTTTAAGTAATTTTATTATGTAAGGGGACTAGATTTTCATCTCTAATTCCAACATGCTTTTTTAATGCTTATATTATGGGATTATGTAACTCTAAAGCAATTTCATTATGTCTCTGGCACCAGAATAATCACTCATAATTATCCAAATGTTATTTATTTCTTTTTTAAATACAAAATAAATTTGCATTGGCATAAAAAGCAAAGAGTTTTGTACAAATGTTTAGTGATATTTAGGCAAACCACTGCTTTCAGATCATCAATTCATTTAAATCACTACACATTAATTCATTAACAGTCAATAACTATTACAACAATCAGCACATGCAGTACATACATAAAGGGGCAATTTCCCAGACAGGTTGTAGATTAAGCCATGACTAGGCCCTAGTTATTAGGATATTTTTAATAAAATAAAGTTTACAAACAAACCTACCTTACAAAAACAACACTGGAATACATCTTGAGACAAAACAATGGCACTGATATATGTCAAGATATGTCAGTGCAATATGTTTTCAAATTAAGGCATTGCAAAAGTCTGGGACTAGGAAAAGACCCATCTGTAAAACTGACCCAAATGTTTAAAATAGTTACTATCACAGTAGATTTAGAAGTGCTAAAACACAAACACTGCATTCCAAAGAGACATGCAAAAGAGTAAGTACTATTATTTTTTAAATGGATTTACAAACTGGAAAATATCACTCCTTCAGAAAGTCAGAGCTACAGCATTTGTATAAACTGATAATCAAAGATTCAACAAAAACAAAATACAACAACCATTTCCAAAATCAACTCTGAGCAGCTAACTGTTAATGTTTTAATAAGAGAAAACACTTAAAACAGATAAATAAAAAGAACATAAATGAGCAGCACAGTCTTTCTGATCCTTTCACTGAAAGAAACTGTTCGTTAAAATTACCCTCAATGCAGTTCCATTAAAATCTTTTGGATTTCCTCAAAAATAAAGCGGAGATCAGGATAGCTCAGGTTTAAGGCATACATCAGCTCAAACAACATGGCACAATGTTGCAGCACCTTCATGCCTTCCAGGACTATACAAAGATCCTCTTCTTCAAGAAGCATGTTGTTTGAGAGCACAAATCCCAACATTGGTGTCTTCAAATGACCTCACTGATGCTGACTTCATCCATGCCCTGTACAAAACAGACCAATTTAGTTAAAGAAACAGAAAAAAGTTACTGTTACAATAAAAGTGTCATTGGAAATTAGTACAATGCAAACAAATATAAATGTAAGTATACAGACCCATGTGCATTGCCACAGCATGTTACAATTGGTTACAAATATATGGGTTACAAAGCAAGGCAGCTGCACTGTCCACTGCTCCAGGTGTGTGTGTGTGTGTGTGTTAAATAAAGAGGCCACATTTCAAGTGTGTGCTACCATACCTGACAATCACAGCAAAATTAGGGCTGGGGCGGTTTGGATTTTTTCTTACCGCGGTCGGTAATCAACAAATTCCCGCGGTTTTGCGGTTTATTGGCAAGACAACGAGTTAAATAACATGCATGACTTATTTATGTTTAATAAACAACATGTGCAAATTACTTAAGGAACATGTAAAGTGAATATTATTTCCTTCCACATTTCTTCAATTTCAACATTCAACAACTTGAACAATTAATATTATCAGTTAAAAATTTTTTTTAACGCATTGTGCATGTCCACACGTACGTGCCTACAGACATTTCTCCACTTTTCTATCCTTAATTTATGAATGGCCTGTAAATGACGCAAATTATTGCTAACCTGATGGTCTGGTAAAATAACCATTTGTATGAGAAATCACTTGTACTGCATATGTGTCCGTGCTTGAGTATAGATTGGAAGCTGCACGGAGACGCGTGTGTGTGCGCAAAATGACACGGTCTGTCTCGCGCGCGTCCGGGCAGTGCGCGTCTGTCTGGCGCGCGCCCGGGCAGTCCGCGTCTGTCTCGCGTGCTCGGGACCGCTTCTGTTCTAGACACTTACCATTAACATCTGTCTTTATCCACAAACGGAGAAAGAAGACGCAAAAGCAAAACTTGCTGTGTGTACTGTGAAATGTGTACTGCTGTAGAAATGGCCACTGTGGTAGGCTAGATGAAAAAGAGACAATCTAACCTCTTTGGATATTAATCCTCGGACTGATCGCGTGCTCTTTATGTTGCGTGACAATTTAATAATGTATGAAACCTGATTCTGTTGTTGATCTGTTGCAGCTGTTTGTTCAAATTAAATAAAATGTTTGTATTGCTTTACCGAGTCACAGACAACGTCACCCGTATTTCTACTCAATGACAATTTAATATTAAAATCATATCGGTTAAGATTTAATGTTCATAACAAGCTGCGGTTGTTTAAAAGCTGCGTGTATAACATCCCCACATAAACACACAAGTGCAGGCCAATGTTTCAAGTTTTTTTTTTTTTTTTTTTTGCGGTTATGACGGTGAGGAGCTCAGACCCGCGGCATGGGTCACGTGACCGCGGTATGGCGGTAATGCGGTTACCGCCCCAGGCCTAAGCAAAATTATCTCATTTTCTCACTCTCATGCTGTTACAGACCTGTATAAATATCTTTGTTCTGATGAACACGAAGGAAGACATTTATTTTGAGGAATGTTTGCAACCAAACTGTTCATGAGCCCCATTCACTTCCATAGTATTATATTTCCCCACTATGGAAGTGAATGGGGCTTATGATTGGTTTGGGTACAAACATTCCTTAAAAAAAAATCTTCCTAAGGGCTCAGTCACACCAAAAGCGTTTGCAGGCAGTTGCAGGCGCCTTTTTTGAATGATATTCTATGGGCAGGGCACGTTTGCGCGCTGTTTATGCGCGCCGAGCGCCTTGCGGTTTTCTGCCGCCTGCCTCGCACGCGTTTTTGAAGGAGCGCTGAGAGTGGAGAAGCGCCTGACGTCATTTGCATCTTCCATTGTCCAATCGAATGAGGGGAGAGGCGGGCCTTACGTTGTGGTGAGGGAAGTTTACAGTTGCTTTGAAGAACCGGACTCCACTCGCTCACTCTCTCCTGCGTGTTTGTGCACCTCTCACCCTCAAACAAGGTCAGAGCAAGCGTCCTCTTTTTAAAGTTTCTGCTAATATGACAGTTAACAGCAAAAGAGCGCTCACGCTTCAATATTTGATTGACAAGACAGCTGACTCTGTGGTTGCTTAGCAATATGAAAAGCTGCGCCGCACTGCTCTTTTTTTAAAAAAGGCAGTGCGTCGCGCCTTGCGTTTGCAAGCGTTTAAAGCGCTTTTGGTGTGACTGACCCCTTAGTGTTCATCAGAACAAAGACATTTATACAGGTTTGTAACAACATGATAGGGAGTAAGTGATGAGAATTTTTATTTTTGGGTGAACTACCCCTTTAAATCTTCCCAGGTGTTTTAATGACCCTTGTGCCAAAAGATGTAACTAAAACATACTAAATGTTCTGTACTTCCAACAAGGTTTACACATTTTTATGTCTATGAATCTATATTACTTACTTCTGTCATTTGATCATTGATTGTTCCAAGTCTTTTTGCTAGCTGTCCTCCTTTCTGATAGAAGAGTTTCATCAGGTTTTTGGATTGGAGGTCCAGGTGACACAGGAACATTAGACAGTAGTGATTCTTTTAAATTCAGCATTTATCTGAAAACAAATTAACCAACCATTGTTTATTTGAGTACTGCGAGTCAAAAAATAATACATGTATATTAGTTACAAAAAAAAGATTTTTTTGATGACTTACCAATGCTTTTGAGTGTGTAGCGTATGAAAGGATGATGGACCTATAAGAGGAAATATTCAGAGGTGAAATCAACACATAACCTCAAATGATGAAGGTCACACATACACAGAGCAATAATGAAATAAGTATTATATCTGTCATAGGACGCAATGTTGGACAAAATTAGATCTTAAAACAACAAGGTTCTCTTCTGAAAACGTCAGCTTTAAGGTGTGGCACTTCAAAGCAATTTTTTCAGTTAATATACCAGACGTCACGCGAGACATTTAAAAAAGCTTTTTCTAATAGAATCAAGTGTTGCTCGTGCCTCGTGGCGTAGCGAAGTCATGAATAACTGACGCGGGTCTTATAATCTGATTAAGCAGACAGTTTTTTTTTTAATACGCAATGTCATTATTAATGTAGTCAATTGATATCATCTGGTAAATTACTTACATGGATAACGTTACTCTGGACAGAATAAAAACGTTTGGTTAGGGTTTTATTTGTCCTGAACCGTTTCCATAGAACAGCTGAGTAAAAAGTGCCTCAAAAGTCAACTCAAAGCTGACAGTTTTCAACTCGGATAAAACTACCAAACAAGAAATAACGTTATACAGCTGACATTTTTAAAACGCTGTTTTTCTTTATGAGCCTTACACTTACTGACTGACTGACTGACTGACTGTAACGTTAACTTACTCCACCAACCTCCTCCAAACTAATTTTTACTACAAGTCATTGCAATGACTACATATTGTAAAAAAACTGTCTATCTAGTGAAGATGTATCACGTATAAAGTGAACATAAATAAATAATAGAACTTACTTTAATAACGTGGTGTCCGTCTGAGAGAGTTCTTCTGACTGACTGCTGTCTGCTGCTGAGTCTTCATTTTGGCGCCCACAACAAACGATGTTTATTCTTCTTTTATGGCAGTTGACGTCCTTTTCATTGAGCGTTACTGCCACCTTCTGCTCAGGAGGTGCCGTTTTGTTTGCTTACTCAATTTTATTGCTTTAACTATTCAATTCAATCAATTTTAATCAATGTGAGAATAATGTGTTCATTTTACATTCAAACAAAACATTTTCATCCTAATCAATTAAATTATGTTTACACAAGGAATATAAATATTTTGTTTTGCATATACATGTTTATTTTATTTAAATTCAAAGACCCACCAAGTCCATTTTTTTCAGTGTACTGACATGACGCCCGAGTCTGTCCCAAAATATGACTCCGATGGACTTGCGTGAAGGGTCCCTAAGTATGCACTACATGATGTCATCAAAGTGTGGACTCTGAGGAAGTCCACAAGTCCGGAGTGTGCCATTTGAACAGGGCCGTTGTCTTAGACGACGACATGTTTGTCCTGTGGCATCTATGGTAGCTTCTCATTGCGTTTCGAAAGTGAGGTTGGTTGCAATGCGCAATTTCACCAATAGATGCCGCTTAAAACCCCCCATATGGTACCTTTAATAGAAAAATATGTTTTAATGGTTGATTAATCTATGACTTCTGAGAGAAGTTGAATGTGCCGGCTCAAATTTGGGTATAAGAGCTTGAATTCAATTTGACATTCCTCACTCCTGTTCAAAATAGTAAAATGTTTAGGATTCTCTTAAAAGAAAAAGGGTCCACATTAAAGCACTTCGCATTGTTGGATGGTCTTTGAGACAAATAGGCAGGGGTAAAATAAATTTGTTAAATCTGTACTTGCTGCTTTCGCCTACTATGCCTTTAATAAGTGTAGTAACTGATGTATCATTGATCTTTACACATTTAACAAGGAGATGCTCAGAATAAATACTTGAGTAGTCTCTCTCTCTCTCTCTCTCGTCTTCTATGTTTGATGAGGCTTGTGAGGAGCTCCTGGTAGATACGTAGGGGAATCGAATCGATCAGCCTCTTATTGTTGCTATGGCAACCATGGTCCAGTTTTTTTACTTATTTTTTACTTAGATTATCAACGCCTAGTGACAGTGGTGAACCCTTCTGTAGTATACCACCATTATCTTAAGATACAGGCCAGTTTTAAACCCATTCACCAAAGTTAGAAAGCAGGTATTCAGGGTCATTCTTCATTTGTGTGTCATCTCAATCGTTGATGAATGTAAAAATGGTCCAAATCTGAAACACGGTCAGATTTGATGTGGAAAATTGAAACTCATGTGCGAGTAATAATATGTTCTCACCATCTCCATAAATAGCTAAGCGTCTCAGTTCTCCATGGATACTGTGACCTCATTCAGCATATCCGTGAACCCGTTTGTTCCCGGAGTGTTCACTTGGAAGTCACTCATGTTAATGTTTTTGATATTGTGGATGTCATTTGCTTTATGGGCTTTTCTTTGGCCTTCTTCTCCAGTGAGAGTGTACATTAGGCCTGCATGGAGGATCGGAAAACACCGGGTTTTATATTTAGCACTTTCAAAGATAAAGAAAATGCTTTGATCCTTAAAATTCAGAAAAATTGCTGCTCAGCTCAGCTGTCTGCTGTGATATAACAGCAGGATGGTGTCCAAATATGTGCAGAAAGCAACGGGGTGCGGAGGATTTAAAAACAGGAATGTGTAGCTTGTCTTTTTGTTAAGCACCTATATAAGTTCTGAAATAAAAACGAAATAAACCTTTTAGTGAAAAGATGTTCTTCATAAAACAATATGTAATAATTATACTTTTATATACACTGCAAAAAAATTATTTTCAAGAAAAAAAATCTTAGTATTTTTGTCTTGTTTTCAGTAAAAATAAAAATATCTAAAAATTCTAAAATTAAGATGCTTTTTTTGATGAGCGAAACAACCCAAGAAAATAAGCAAAAAAATCTGCCAATGGGGTAAGCAAAAAAATCTTGAACATTTTTCTTAAACACTAAATTCAAGAAAAATTCAAGAAAATTTTGCTTACCCCATTGGCAGATTTATTTGCACAAAATCACTTAAATTTGATATTTTTGGTCTTAAAACTAGAATTATTTTTAGTGCTGCCTCACGATTAGTCGCGACTAATCATTTGCAGAATAAAAGTTTTTGTTTACATAATATATGTTGGTGTACTGTGTATAGCAATTATGTAATCAAACACACCCATGCATGTATATATTTAAGAAATATTTGCATGTGTATATAAAGTTTTATATTTATATATAATTTAAATTATATATAAATATAAATATTTATTATATAAATATATGTTTTTCTTTAAATTATACATGCATGTGTTTGTATTTATTTATACATAATTATTATACACAGTACACACACATATATTATGTAAACAAAAACTTTTATTCTGCAAACGATTAGTCGTGACTAATCGTGGGGCAGCGCTAATTATTTTCTTGGGTCGTTTTGCTCATCGATGGGGGGCATCTTAATTTGGGAGTTTTTGGATATTTTTACTGAAAACAAGACAAAAATGCTAAGAAAATTTTATCGTGAAACTCATTTTTTGCAGTGTAAGCTGTACAGTCGTCCAAATAGACCTTTAAATTCCCAATAAAATCAATACTGTCTTCTTATTTTTAATGTAATACTGCAGTGTTTATTATAAACAATTTATATGTGTTATGATTAAAGTAATTATTTTTTAAAGGGGACATATCATGAAAATCTCACTTTTTCCATGTTTAAGTGCTATAATTGCATCCCCAGTGCTTCTATCAACCTAGAAAATGTGAAAAAGATCAACGCAGAAACTTAGTTTTGGTAAACCATTCTCTGCAAGCATTAAATTGAAATTTGCCTCCCCTTGTGATGTCAGAAGGGGATAATACCGCCCCTTAATCCGCACTATCCAACCACGACACTGCAATTTAGTGCAGGGATCAGATCATTTGCGTTTTAAAGGACACACCCAAAAATGGCACATTTTTGCTCACACCTACAAAGTGGAAATTTTAAAATGCTATATAAATAATCTATATTGTATTTTAAGCTAAAACTTCACATACGTACTCTTGAGAACCCCAAAGATTTATTTTACATCCTTAAAAAATTAATGCGCCACATAACTTTAATCAAAATCTTCTGTCGATCATTCTCTAATGACGTCAGCTAGACGGCTTGGGTGGAGCATCTGTTAACTCCGCCCCCTACTTTCCTCGGAAATACGTCACAACACGGAAATAAAGTCGATTGCGACTTCCCGTTCACGGGGTCTATAAGTGAAAAGAAAATGTTCCTGATAAAACAAAGCTTGTTTGCCAAAGCAAGAGTGATGCATACAGGATGAATACACACCAAGGATCACTAATATCATTTCAAGAATGTCTCAGTATGTTGCACAATGCACATCTCTGAACCATATTAATGTACGTGTTAACGGATCGAGCCTTTTTTTGTTGGTCTTGCAGACATTGTTCCTGAAGAGCTTAGAGAGCCCTTCTATAAAGACCAGTATGAACAGGAGCATCTGAAGCCTCCCGTTGCCGGCCTGCTGCTGTCAGCCGAGCTGTACTGCCGAGCAGGAAGTCTGATCCTGAAGAGCGACGCTGCCAAACCTCTGCTGGGCCATGATGCCGTCATACAGGCTCTGGCTCAGAAAGGCCTGTACGTCACGGATCAGGAGAGACTGGTTACAGAGAGAGACCTGCAGAAGAAACCCATACAGATGGTGAGTGAAGTCTGAAATAAAAGTAAATGAAATTGTTTTTGATGACATTACTAAGGCCAACAGGGTGGAGAAATATTAACCAAGTACGTATATCAATATCCACTTTTATTGTCTAATCAAATCGGTCCTGCCTAGGACTGGGTGACATATTGTGATATTGAAAATATTTTAATATGGATTTATGTATTGAATCTTGGGATGGCAAAGCTCAAGATGAAGATAGTGATTGGGCAGATGGATCTACTGTATGTGTTTTTTAAAATCAATAAGTCTTTTGTATTTGAAGAGTTTTAATAAAAATGTGTTTTCTATACCAAGAAAGTGACAAGATGAAAACCACCATTTTCTGTTACAAACTTTCACAGAGCATCTTTAGGTTATAACATTAAAAATTCTAATCCATAATTTGATTTTCAAATATTTTTTATAAAAACAGATGATTTGTTCCGCAACATGCAATAAAGTAATAAAGTTTTTTTTCAAAATGCTATAAATCTATTGAATCAATATATAAATGTGCATTCATCTTCGCCATGTTATATTAATTTAGTTGACTATGGTATACACTGATAAAAAAAAAAAAAAATTACAAAACACTTACTTTGTCATATTAACAACACTGTTAATGCTGCTGTCATCCTTGCGCCGTAAAATAATGGAAAGTTTTTCATAATGCTGCGTTTACACCAGCCGTGGTAGAGGCGTCAAGCGCGAGTGATTTCAATGTAAAGTCAATGTGAAGATGCATTGACGCACGTTTGGAGGTCTCATGGTGCGAATGAGGCATTTAGCGCGGTAAACGCGATTCTGCCTCATTCGCGCAGCTAGTTTACGCGAATTGAGCGTTGCTGCGGCAAACGCGCAAGTTGAAAAATGTGAAATTTGGCGGAAAACGTGCCGCGTTAACCAATCAGGAGCTTGCTCTAGTAGTGACGTGATTACAGGATGCGAGCAGAGTCGCAGAAGCCCCTCCCATGAGGCTAATTTCCCGCTTGAATGTCTCGATGACTAGAATTTCAAAACTAAGATGGCCACAAAAAACCACCACCGGTTTAGCAATGCCATCAAAGTATTATTTTGTTTTTGTTTGCTTGTTGATCACGAAGTACAAACTAGATGAGGAAAACTAGGATTCTGTGTGTAGTCAACGTGCCGCCATTATTGTTTACAGTGCGTGGAATGGTGCGCTGTGATTGGTTGAGCAGATTTATTGCATTATGCAGAAAAGGAGGACTGGCGTTTGTCGCGGTTTGGAAAAGAGGGAGAAAAGATGACAGAATAACACGGCAGATATCAGATTTTGCGTAAAGTGTTTAAGACCTAGTGTACTACTATTCCTTTAATATCTGTTGTTAAGATCTAAAGAGTGCCGTTGTTGTATGAATGGTTTCCTTTTGATTCTTAATTATCGTGGTGCTGTTTGCTGTGTCTCTTACTGCCTCAGCCAAGCACATCTCATTGCAAATAATGTCTTTGCTGTGAGAATAACAATTTTCAGTGGTGCCAATAATGATTATTGCTCTGTGCTTTGCTCCCCATTGAATAATTAAGTATTGTATTGCATTAAATGATTGTGTCTTACACTGCAGGAAGCTATTTTCTTTGCTGTTAAAGTTGGTGAGTTACAGTTACAGCTTGAAGACCAGGTGGTTTAGGTTGGTTGGTTAAAATCACTAAAATTTGTTGCTCAAATGGTAGGGCAATGTGTAAGCAGAACAAAGGTCATAGGTTGAACTTAAATATTTTGTCAATTCACTTTGGATTGAAGCATCTGCCAAATGCATAATTGAACATTTGAGTTAGCCACTGTTTTTACAGCCGACAATATTTTGATCGCAATATTAAATTCGTCACATGACATTTATGTGATTGGTTCAAAATGTGCTTTTAGAACTGAGCATCCATAGGCAGACAGTATATGCAGTTTAGCTAATTCAAATAAAATTTTAACTAAACGTATGAAGCAGTTCTACGTAGCAAACCGCAATATGAAAATCCAGGTGTAGCTGTCAGACGGATCTGCTGACAATGACCCCACTTAATCTCCAGGAACCAATGAATGTTTATGCATCTTGAATTCGTAGTTCACAAATCCTTGTTAGCATCAACCAGCCGTCTGTCTTTGTGCCGTTCTGCTACTACAGTATGCTGCCTGACTGCAAGATGTGTCTGTCTAATGCCGCGTACACACCAAACGCGAAGCATCACATTCCTCGCTCTAAATTACTTGCGGGATTTAACTTTGTGTCATGCTTATTTTTTGCTCGATTTGAATATATATTAACTTGCACGAAGATGTGTTTGAGGCGAATAGTGTGTATTTTCACGCCAATTCGCGTCATTTGCATCGTCCCTCGTGAGTTTGCTTCTTTTCGCGTTTTTACATTGACTTTGTATGTAATCTCCTTGCGCATTGTGTTCGCGTGGTTTGCAGAGGCGGACACTACTTGAGTATTTTAAAGGAATAGTCTACTCATTTTCAATATTAAAATATGTTATTACCTTAACTAAGAATTGTTGATACATCCCTCTATCATCTGTGTGCGTGCACGTAAGCGCTGGAGCGCGCTGCGACGCTTCGATAGCATTTAGCTTAGCCCCATTCATTCAATGGTACCATTTAGAGATAAAGTTAGAAGTGACCAAACACATCAAGCAAGTTTGGTGGTACAAAATCAAACGTAGCGCTTTTCTAAGCGGATTTAAAAGAGGAACTATATTTTATGGCGTAATAGCACTTTTGGGAGTACTTCGACTCGGCGCAGTAACACCCTCCCTCTCCCATTATCAGAGTGAGAAGGGGAGCGGACTTTTCAGGCAAGTCGAAGTACTCCCAAAAGTGCTATTACGCCATAAAATATAGTTCCTCTTTTAAATCCGCTTAGAAAAGCGCTACGTTTTATTTTGTACCACCAAACTTGCTCGTATAACTACTCGTCTTAAATAGGAAAAACGTTGATGTGTTTGGTCACTTTTGGCTTTGTCTCTGGGTGGTGCCATTGAATGAATGGGGCTAAGCTAAATGCTATCGAAGCGTCGCAGCGCGCTCCAGCGCCCACGCGCACGCACACAGACGACAGAGGGATGCATCAACAATTCCCAGCCAAGGCAACAACATATTCCAATATTGAAAATGAGTAGACTGTTCCTTTAAGTACATTATCCAAGCATTTGTGCTTTATCAGAGTGTTTGTCTTGTGTTTTTTACTTTACTTTACTAAAAAAAAATTCACTTTATTCTAAGACATAGAATCATACCGTGTATTCCTTTTATTTTGCATATTAACATTTATTTAATACCTAATTACATAAAAATTGTGTACTTTTACTTTTCTTGAGTAAAAGTAAAAAAGTACTTTTAACTTAAGTAAAAGTACAAAAATACTAGATGTTTAATGTACTCAAATATTAAATACTGTATAAACCAAAAACTTGAAATTATGAAATGTAGTTGAGTAAAAATTATGATAATATGCTTTGGAATGTATGTTTTCCAAAGAAAAACACTGATAAAATACGAAAACTTGAAAATTTACTTTTAGTTAGAAAGTAAAAATACTTTAGTAGTGAAAAGCGAATTTATCCCTGAAATTAACCCATGGTTATGAAACCCTGCTAGCCCTGCATTGCAGTGACAAATGCACGCAGTGTGAAACAAAGCAGGGTTAGAATGTTATGACCCCAATTAAACACAGCTGAAGCAGCTAATGAAGGTGTTCAGGGTTGCTTGATAATACAGACAGGTGTAGGAGCTGGGGTTTACGACCTCCGCAAGACCCACCGAAATCCTGGACAGGACGCGTCCGGGAAGAACGTCACGTATGGTCACCCTAAACAGTGTAAGACATCAGATTATGAATACCCAGGGTTATCTCTTAAGTACAAAAAGTATAAAACGTGAAACAGATAACCCAGGATTCCGTTAACTCTGGGTTTAGAATAACCCGGGGTTAACTATTTCCAGTGTGAAAAGCATGTGACGACTTGCCCCAAAGTCATTGAGACAACTTGCCCCAAAGTGACATGTGTGCTACATGTATGCTCAACATAGCACATCAGCTAAAGTATCAAAAGACACATTATTGTCTACTCTATCTTGGGGAAAATAATAATTTTTAACATTCATACCTAACAAAGTTGTATTGCATAAAATTTAAAGTGCAAATCTTTTACTTTTTAAGCAAAAAATAAGACTATTGTGCTAACGTCAGATTAGAGCAATCTCACATGTGAACACAAAGTTGACTAAGAAGTTGTCACACAAAGTGACTATTTGATTTTTGAGCCTAATTATCTAGTAATTCTAGTAATTTTTTGTTTATTTACTTTATTTACATTTTAGTGTGATGTAAGTGAATCTGAAATGTGGGTATATAGTGATTAGATTGTCTTTATTTGAATGGAATGGTGGCCACTCCAAGCCAAAAATACATTGCATGTATAAATTATTATATTATGTATGTAATATAATTATAATTTTTTGCACCCTCAATTCCAGTTGTATCTTGGCCAAATAATGTCATATCCTAACACAGTGGTTTTCAAACTGGGGGCCGGGGCCCCCAGGGGGGCCGCAAGATGGTGCCAGGGGGGCCCCAGTTTTATGACATTTTATGAAATACATTAATTTATCATGAATTCTGTGTAGTTAAACCTAAAAAAATATGGGCTACTAATCAAAAGCACTACTTTTTTGTATAATTTAATGTTTCTTTTATTAAAATGTTGAGTTTTAGAACAGTTTTTTGTCACAAATTTTCTTTGGGGGGCCGCGAAGGAATGCACCGTACACAATGGGGGGCCGCACGCTGAAAAAGTTTTGGAACCACTCTCCTAACAAACATCGATGGAAAGCTAAGCTTATTTATTTAGCTTTCGGATGATGAATAAATAAAGAAATTTACCCTTATGACTGGTTTTGTGTGGTCCAGGGTCACATATGTATTATGGTGCATTCCCACCAACCACGGTAGAGGCGGCAAAAACGCACTATTCGCGCGTAGTTGGGCGCTTGAACGTTTGAGTTCAATCGCGCGTGAAAGCTGCCCGTGAAATTCTAGTCATTCGAGACATTAACGCAGAAATTCGCGTCATGGGAGGAGCTTCTGCGACTCCGCTGAGACACCGTTCGCTTACTGTAATCACATCACTACTACAGTAAGGTCCTGATTGGTTAACGCGACGCGAAAATCTGCCGAAGTTCAGATTTTTCAACTCGAGCGTTTCCCGCGGCAACGCTCAATTCGCGCGGAATGCGGCATTTGCGCCATGCTTACCGTGTGTACCGCACCGCAGGATGCCTAATCGTGTCTTTGTATTGACTTAACATGTAATTCACTCGCGCTTGCCGCCTCTATCACGTCTGGCATGAACCCTGCATTATGCTGGGTTTACACCAACCGCGTTTTGGGTGTCAAAATCGCGTCTACCGCGCCTAGTTTGGCGCTTCAACATTTTGAATGCATTCGCGCTTGTGGAGCGGAGTAGACGCGCGGAAAAAGCAAGCATTTGACGCGCGTCAAACTCCGCTTCTTGTGGGAGGGGCAAGTGCTATGCAGTTGCCTGTTTGCAAGATGACTGATGTTGATTGTGCATTTATTGAGAGAGTTACCGGTTTGTATGTGATAACCTTACTATTGGGGAAAATAAACAGCGCGGGTCGATAAACGTCATGTGACTCAAAAGTTAAATGTGTATTACAGCTTACCAGGTAACCCGATGTCCTCACTGACACTCTTTCTACCGAGGTCCTTTTTATTCCTGTCTCCTCTATAGAAATAAGAACTTGTGTCATATAGCTCCGGGTGACTGCTTCTGGACAATATCAAGCATTGGTTGAATGAGTGACTCCGGGCGGGGCTGCCACCACAGCAGCAAGCAGGCTCATGATTGGTTAACGCGGCGCGAAATTCTGCCAAAGTTTAAAGTTCAGCCGCAAATTCGCGTGAACCGCAAAATGCACAAAAATGCACAAAAAACGCAAAATGCACAAAAAGCACATTCGACAAAGCACAGAGGCGGAAATTATGCGTCTTCCGCGCCGCGCCGAATGCCTCCTCCGCACCGCGGGACCTCCTGACGCGCGTCAACGCGCCTTTACATTGACTTAACATTGAAATCACTCGCGCTTCACGCCTCTACCGCGGTTGGTGTAAATGCAGCATTAGAGAGGCAGCGATATATATTGTAGTAAATTGTAGTTTGTATGCTCCGCACCTCTAGGATTTCATGGCATTATCTGAAACAAGGAGTAAAAATCAAAACTATCTGTATCTATTGGTATTGGTAGATGTAATCTGATATCCATATCGGCACAGAAATTATGTATTGGTGCATCCCTATATACTTTATATATATATTATATATATATATATATATATATATATATATATATATATATATATATATATATATATATATATATATATATATATATATATATATATTAGTGATAGACCGATATATCGGCCGGCCGATATATCGGGCCGATATTTGCGAGTTTTGTGTGTATCGGCATCGGCCGATACATGGCTGCCGTGTTTGCCGATTTTTCCAGCATAATTTACAGACAGAGTGCTGGAACCCGCAAGCGATTGCAGGTCATGTGACTAAAAACAACCAACCTTTTCACGACAACATTGAAAGCTTGGCTTAACAGCTGATCATAGCTGAACAAAGTGGGGTTTTTTTCCATCTCTATGGGGCGGTTTCCTGGACAGGGATTAGACTAGTCCAAGACTACAATAAATGTAAGAACTGTGCAAACTAATAACATCTCTTTTTAACAACATGCCATTTTTTACATAATTTTTATGATGTAAATTGAGTGAGCAAAACCAGTATCGGCTCCAAATATCGGCTCAAGAAAATCGGCAGCCTGTATCGGTCATCGGCTAAGGCTGATGAAACAAAAATCGGTATCGGCATCGGCACTGAAAAATCCATATCGGTCGATCCCTAATATATATATATATATGTTATTACCATATTTTTATAGCCCAATATTTCTATTACTGTAACTTTATGTTTCCCTGCTGAAAATGCTACAATTAGAGTTTCCTTTGCATCCCTCATACATATTTGAGTCATCTCTGGATGTGACGAAACACCTTTCCGGTTGCGATGAGAGACACCTGCTGTTCTGCAGAATCTTCCTGACACGTTAAAAAGATTCATATAAACCTAAATTACTTGCTGCAGGTTTACCATCAATAATTCAGCAAGGCTTCTATTTTAGATGCATGATAGGAAAAACCTGCCAAAGTGTGAAGTAATCAGAAAAAAACAAGATTTATCTGCAGGCTCCAGTATATCATCAGGTACGTCTTGGAGAACGTACAGAGCCTTACAATTGTCTTGATATCTTTATTATCTTCTCCAATGGATTATATTTGCCACTGCAGCTGCCGGCCACCCACACACAACCCCGCATTCATTCTGCATTATAGACTCGCTCAAAAAATACACACTCGCTCACCCACACAGTCACGCCACCGCTAGAAATAATTTCCCATCACGATAATGATTTTGCATTATTTTCAAGGTGTTCGGCGGTTATTCAGATGGGTGCATGTGATATAACATGTGAAGTGAGATTTGAACGTGCGATATTCAGAAAAGCCTCTCATGTGTGCAGCAAGTAAACACGCAGTGAGCGATGTAGATCTGTTTACTGTGGAGGTGTTGACAATGGGACATCAGCCAAATGAAGGGATTTTCTTGATCTGGCTAACTTGACAATAAGCCAGGATTGAAGCTTTATCAGCTGTTAGGGTTGAAATAATGCTGTTTTACATATCGTCCCATTTGTAATGGATAAATTGTTTTTATAATAAAGAGATTTTATAATAAGATCCTCTTCTGACATCACAAGGGGAGCCAAATTTCAATGACCTATTTTTTCACATGAATGGTTTACCAAAACTAAGTTACTGGGTTGAACTTTATCACATTTTCTAGGTTGATAGAAGCACTGGGGACCCAATTATAGCACTTAAACACGGAAAAAGTCAGATTTTCATGATATGTCCTCTTTAACCATTAGCTACTCCTACAATGGGAGCAAATTATAGCTCAGTGAAGTCGTTCAATCCCATAACCCCAGTGCTAAGCCTAAAATCTGATTGAATGACAGCAATGTTGTTACAGAAACATGCCCCACTTGGCCAGATTACAATCGGCTTACATGCAACTAATGCTTGGTGATTTACT
The DNA here is from genome assembly GCF_027580225.2 of Misgurnus anguillicaudatus. Taxonomy (NCBI): domain Eukaryota; kingdom Metazoa; phylum Chordata; class Actinopteri; order Cypriniformes; family Cobitidae; genus Misgurnus; species Misgurnus anguillicaudatus. The sequence goes on along the minus strand of NC_073359.2, from coordinate 9,072,162 downwards.
ACAATTAAAGCAAATGTGAGTACCTTATTTTGTGTAGGTAAAATAATGTACAGCCAGCCGGTTGTTGTCACTGAATGAATCCCGACAGGCTGATCCCGGTATGTTATTATCTTATTTGTACATTTTCTAGTGCCTATACGTCACACTGCATACCCGGATAAGGCTGTGTTATTAGTCTCAAGCAGTTGTTATCCGGGAATAGCAGACCTCGGAATGTTGCAACTGACCAATCAGATTACAGCATTGTAGATGATGTGTAAAAACTAGTTAAGAGCTATACTTAAAAATAGTTAAGAGCTATACTTGCATGATTAAGATATACATTTTGTCACATGTTATTTGTCACATATTTAAATCATGCACTGAAAAAAACTTTTTTTGCACTTACATTTTTAAGTATAATTAACTTGTATTGTCAAGTCATTTTAACTTTATGAGTTGCTGTATAAAATAAAACTGAATAAACTTAAGTTATTTCAACTTTATTAATAAGCTTCAGCAACTCATCACTAGTCAAGATAAAAAAATCAAAGTTGAAATAACTTTTAAATCCAAGTTGATTATACTTAAAAATGTAAGATCCACATTCTAACTATAAATAACTTTGCAACTACATGTCAACTAACTTTCATTCATTTGCAACTATATGTCAACTAACTGTCATTAGAGTATTAGTAGACTGTAAAGGTATTAGGGTTAGTGGAATAAGTTGACATGCACTTGCAAAGATACTTATTGACATTTGAATGTCTGTTGAGGGAATCATCACAATGAAGTGTTAATACATAGTAAGCAGACCATTTACTAATACTCTAAAGATTGGTAGTTGATAAATAGTTGCAAAGTTACTTTTAAAAGTAAAGTGTTACCAATTTAAGTGCACATTTTTTACTGTGACATTCATAGGCCGACCCCAAGATCACCTCAAGATTTCTCTCAGTTGTCTTGCACTGTAAAAATATGCAGCATTTTTGTCAAGTCAATATATATTTTTATGCTACTTTAACTTAAAAAATAAAATTTTATTATTATTTTATTTTCTTATAAGTAGGGCTTCATAACGATTAATTGTAATACCCTTTGTTTACATTATTTATTATGTTTGTGTACTGTGTATAATAGTTATGTATATATAAATACACCCACATGTATAAGTTTTAGAAAATATATATATTTGAAGAGTTTCGTTGCAAAACGAGATAAATCCATTTTTTAAAATGTTTGTCAAAACATGTTTATTATTATGTTATCATCATGTTATTATTTTGTTTTATGTTGCTACTTAGCTTTTTTTTAAGTTATGAAGGTTTAAATCAAAACAAACAAACTGCAGTTGAATTGAAATTAATTGGAATGCACAACCAAAAAACGAGATTTCTGAACAATTTAAAAAACGGTGGTTATCTCGTTTTGCAACGAAACTCTTCATTTATATATTAAGTATTTAAATATAATATAAATGTACAGTACAAATGTATATACATGCGTGTGTGCGTGTGTGTGTGTGTGTGTATATATACATAATAATTATACACAGTACACAAACAAATATGACGTAAACAAAAACTTTTATTCTGGAAACGATTAATCGCGATGCAGCCCTACTTATAAGTTTTGTCAACTTTTCACAGGTCAAAACGTACAATAGTGTATTCAGTCCCTCCAGAACAACGCGATTATGCGATGCATGATTTAACGCATAATCAGCCAAAGTCCGCATGTTTATGCGGGGAACGCATTTTTTCAAATGTGGCGCACTTTCGCAGCATAAATTGCAGATTTCTTAGCAGATTTCATAATCCCCGCATTTTCGTAGCAAAAATCACATATATCAGAGCAGAAAGTTGAAAAATGTTGCATTTACCTCACACAAGCGCAGCCATGTCTCCTGTTGCCATGGGAACGTTATGAAGTGACGTGATTATGTGACGTGAACATCATTGAAATGCTGCAAAAGCTTAAAACGTTTTTGCGAGTTCCCGCAATTTCATAGCATAAAATTGCATAAATATCCCGCATATTCCATCGCATTTTTTAAGGAATCATGCCGCAAGATCAAGGATTTTTGCCTGCAACAGTCATGAATGACTGTATATTGTATGTTGACTTGCAAAACATTTTACAGTGTGGTTAGTGTTAATAGCTCATACTTTTTCTTGCCACTTTTTTCTCTCACTGGTATGAGCAAAAACATAGAGATTTTTTTATTCCTCAAAATAATGCCGTAAAATACACGTTAGCTACCTGTGTGTGTGTGTGTGTGTGTGTGTGTGTGTGTGTGTGTGTGTTTCTATATCTATAAAGCAGATGTCTTTCCTGACCTCCTATTGTCACCATGGCGACAGCTCAGTTAATGTGCACAACATACGGATGACATCAGCAATGCTTGATTATCATAAATATGAATGTGAAATCACAAATCCAGGGAACAGCAGACATTGACAGTTGTCTGCATAATTCACAAATAAGCAAAGTATGCAGTATGCACACTTGACCTACTTCCTATTTCTTGGCATTGGTGCTTGATCGTAAAAGGAGACTTAGATGTTATTAAGTCATTGTACATATTTAAATGTGATTTGTTAGGATGACTAATGCGGGCTCTCAGGGTCCGAATGGTGATTGGGTATTTCCTGTTCTTCCACCGTTTGAGAGGATGTTCCTAAAATGGAAACATCTTTACAGGAAATGCTTTTAAGTATAGATGAAATATGCATAATAAACCCAAGCCATATCTAGAAACTACAATATTTTAAAGATTTTATTACTTTAGCCAGCAAATAACTTTTAACAGCTTTGTTGCAAATCCATGTACGATCAGGCCAAAAGCTGAAACTTTTGTCGTGTGGCCGCTGCAAGTGATAAAGACACCCCGGCCCGACACCTTCCTCACCCTGCTGTTCACATCGTCTCCGTCACTATGGCGACACTCTGTAAAGGTGGGAGGCGCTGATGCAGGGGCACTATGTTGGAAAGTGGATCTTTTAGTGCAGCTCAAATCCACAAGAGCTTTGGCCAAGCAAAAAGTCATCTTTTAAATTAAGGATAAAGAGGATAAACACTTTACAAAAACGTATCAGGATTAATAGGTGTAATAAGGTTGTATCTCCTTTGGCTATAGCTGCTATAATGCTTTTTCCAGTTTTTGTCTCTGCAGAGGAAATAAATCTCCACATGACAGGAAATTAAAGAGCTCCTTTCTCTTTATTAAAAATAAAAATATCTTGTAAATATTTGAAATGCCTTTTTGCTTCGATCAGATATGAAAGACTGGACTGGTTCAGCATTTTCATTTTGTTTAGCATTATCACTCGCACTGATGCGCCCAAATAATTTTTCGCATTTGCACGCAGTCATTTTTACTCGCTTTGAAGTGTCTCCAAACCAAAGAAAATGAGGTTTGAGATTGTTTGCATTTGGTTTAGTTTTTCGGCTGTCCTGAAGAGGAAAAGGGAGCCCCGTTTGAGAATGTCTTCGATGAGGTGCAAACAAAAGCCTGTTTACAAAGAACCATTTCTCACGTGTCAGTGAAATTCTTTAGCAGTCTCGACTGTTATGTCTCATCAACGTATGTGAGAATGTGAAGCTTACACTGCAAAAAATGATTTTCAAGAAAAAAAATTCTTAGTATTTTTGTCTTGTTTTCAGTAAAAATATCTAAAAATTGTTAAATTAAGATGCTTTTTCTTGATGAGCAAAATGACCGAAGAAAAGAAGTCTAGTTTTTAGACCAAAAATATCAAATTGAAGTGATTTGGTGCATAAAAAAGCCAAAAAGATCTGCCAATGGGGTTAGCAAAAAAATCTTAATTTTTTTTTTTAAACAGTAGGCTATATTCAAGGAAAATTGAAGAAAAATTAGCTTACCCCATTGGCAGATTTTCTTGCTTGTTTTATGCACAAAATCACTTAAATTTGATATTTTTGGTCTAAAAACTAGACTTATTTTCTTGGGTCGTTGTGCTCATCAAGAAAAAGCATCTTAATTTAACAATTTTTAGATATTTTTACTGAAAACAAGACAAAAATACTAAGAATTTTTTTTCTTGAAAATCAGTTTTTGCAGTGCAGTACTACACTGAAAATGACTTTCTTACTTAGTATTTTTGTCTTGTTTTCAGTAAAAATATTTAAAAATTCTCAAATTAAGATGCTTCTTGATGAGCAAAGCGACTCAAGAAAATAAGTCTACTTTTTAGACCAAAAATATACAATTTAAGGAATTTTGTGCTTTAAACAATGCCAGTGGGGTGAGAAAAAGTTTCTTGAATTAAGTGTTTAAGAAAACAGAAAACTTATTTTAAGATTAAGTTTTCTCGCCCCATTGGCAGATATTTTTTCTTGTTTTAAGCACAGTTTCAATTAAATTGTATATTTTTTGTCTAAAACTAGACTTATTTTCTTAGATAATTTTGCTTATCAAGAAAATAAATCTTGATTTAAGAATTTTTTGATATTTTTACAGAAAACAAGACAAAAATTCTAAGTAAGAAAGTCATTTTTTGCAGTGTGGGTTGATCTTTTTCACATTTTCTAGGTTGATAGAAGCCCTGGGGACCCAATTATAGCACTTAAACATGGAAAAAGTCAGATTTGTTTACCCCATTGGTAGATTTTTTTTGCTTGTTTTAAGCACAAATTCCCTTAATTGTATATTTTTGGTCTAAAAACTAGATGTATTTTCTTAAAGGGACACTTTTTTTGAAAATATGCTAATTTTCCAGCTCCCCTAGAGCTAAACATTTGATTCTTACCGTTTTGGAATCCATTTAGCTGTTCTCCGGGTCTGGCGCTACCACTTTTAGCATAGCTTAGCATAATCCATTGAATCTGATTAGACCATTAGCATCACGTTCAAAAATAATCAAAGAGTTTTGATATTTTTCCTATTTAAAACTTGACTCTTCTAGTTGCATCGTGTACTAAGACCGACAGAAAATTAAAACTTGTGATTTTCTAGGCAGATATAGATAGAAACTATACTCTCATTCTGGCATAATAATCAAGGACTTTGTTGCCGTAACGTAGCTGCAGCAGGCGTAATGATATTACGCAGCACCTGAAAATAGTCCTTGATTATTATGCCAGAATGAGAGTATAGTTCCTACCTATATCTCCCTAGAAAATCACAACTTTTAATTTCCTCCTGCAGTTTTAAATAGGAAAAACGCGCTCTACAGAGCAGTTTGTCCTTTTAGGGCTACTGTAGAAACATGATGTCGACTTGCATGTAAGAAGACCTGCGGTGTGTGGAGATAAAAACGTCTCATTCCAAGGTAATAAAAACAATACAGTTCATTATGTAAAGTCTTTATACACCACTGATAATATAGGTATGTATATTATATTGTATGTCTGTCAAGAGATCCTTCTAAAAGTTACACAATACACCTTTAAATGTAAATGTAGAGTACTAAAGAAGATGCCAGTAGAACAAGTCAATTGTCCCAGAGTATTTCTGTGTGCATTTATGAGATTAAAAACATCATGGCCTGATGTAAGTGTAATATATTACAGAACACCTTGTTCTTCGTACAAAGATGGATGGAAATAAAAATGTGTTATATAACAGCCTAACTTTTGTGTTTTGCACTTATTTTAAAACAAAGTTTGTGCAAATACACAAAATTTGTTGAGCCATGGTGCTCATGTAGCAGACTCGGTTCGAATCTGACTCGCATCATGTCCCGAGGTCGTGTTCTTTCTGGTAAAAATGATTACGAGATACATATTTTCATTCCGAGCCTGAAAATCAGATTATCGAGCAGACTGTGGTCATTAACTCGCATTTAGCCTGCAAAATGTTTAATCAATAAAAGGATTTATACATATTATCCGCTTAAGCTAGAACTGAAGCATCTTATGTAACAGACCGGGTTCAGCTTTATTTTGGATGAGTTGAGGGTTCGTCACAGCTCATGTGGAGGAGAAATCAGACTCGGTCAAGCAAGAGAAATCGCTGACTGAGCAGTCCAACTATCACTGGGGTCTGTAAGAGCAGATGTAAATGTTATATCACATGTGTGATGTGACAGAAAGCTGTGTTCTGGCATTCTGAACTACCTGTTCAGCTGTAGATGTTAAAGTCAAATGACATTTCCTGTGAAATCATACCCGACAGCTCTACTTATCAATCATTAATATAAACTATAAACTATCTGTACAATTTTGAAATTGTTTTTTTTTTTACCAAAGAAGTTACGGATTGCAGCTGTAAACAACATTTAACAACAGGCAACTGGTAGGGCACCCCAAAGATTTCAATCATTATGTTGCACTCTCCCTTAAACAATGCACTCATCTTTTATTGCAGTGTTTTCCTGTAATGATTCATTCAAAGAGCAAAGTTTACCCACTGTGTGAATTTTCCCCTGGGGTTCCTTTTAGCAAAACAAAATCAATATCCTTTTAAAACTGTCTTAAGTCATCATGCCAAACAAGGCTGTTAATCAGACAGGCACTTTTTAATTTGAGTGTCGAGATGGGGGTTCATTTTTCATTTGCTTGTACCCAGATGTATTGTTTACTATTGTGGAGGTTACATGCCGTGCTGCTTGTTTATTGTTAATTGATAAATTGAGAGCGATGTCAAGAGCGTATAAGGAGGATGGTATTAAACACACCTCCCACGGGAGTGTTTGGATGGAAGGGTTGCCAGGTTAAATCCCTGATTTAATTAAACAGCATGTGGTTTAGGGTGCTTAAGAAACCTATTTGGTCTTGGAAAACTCATACAAACATTTAATGTGTGTTGTTTGATGTTTAACGGAAATGTATTAAGACACGGGTGAATTTTTTTCAATGATTGGGACATAAGATCCTAAATAATTTTCACCTATATCCATAACAACTGAAGAACTCCAGTGCACATTTTGTATAATATTTCTGGCTTTACGTAAATAATTTAATGTTTTTTTAAATATATGCCATGGATTTATAAATAAATAAAATAATAAGTGTAAATTTATGTTTGTTATTTATTTATTTATTTATTTTAGTTTTTTTCCTTCAACGTAAAATTGCATTCATATACAAAGTGTCATATTTCTAAAAAAAATAAAATCACATGGTCACAATTTCTTTAAAAAAAAAGTAAAACTATAGTTTTCCTTGTACTAATTTTACTATAGTTGTCCATGGCTTTAGTTTTACTAACCTTGGCTTTTATCATTAACTCTTTCCTCGCCATTGACGAGTTATCTTGTCAATTAAGAGAAAAATTTGCATAAAAAAGTGTTCTTAATGAATTTTTATGCTAATCTGCAATACAACACAATTACCCAATTGACCTTTCGCCGGCCCCTCCCCCAAAACGGCCATTGTCCAATCACACATCACAGCAACCGTTACTATGCGAGCACCTCCGACAAACATTCACGCCCGCAGCGTTTGTGAGCGGTGCATACAATGGATAAAACAGTGTGGACTGCCCAATACAATGTATAAACATTGTGGACTGCCACATTCAGTTAAATGTGTCGAACATTTACGAAGCATAAATACGTCTGCACAAAGGTAAGGCTTACAGCTAACTAGTTACAGTGTGGTCTAGATCTACTAACTAGAGGCAAGAACACAAATTGGACCAAAGTTATGATTACCGTGAATATAATTGCCAGAATGTTAACCTACTCTCTATGCTAAATTTAATGAGTTATTTTGCCAACATTAGTTAACATGTTAGCTAACGCTAGCTACATTAGCTGCTATTGTGTTGGGACTTTCAGCTCCCCAACTTTATTTTTCGTCAGTTTACGACAAAGTCGAACATAGCCCCCTTAACAATCAACTTTAAATAATTTGTTTTTATCTTTCATGTAGCATTTTATGAACGGAAAACATACCCCTGAGTTTCCCAATTCCGTAAATGCTGTGCAATTTTATTATATTATACATTTTATTTTATTGTATTATCTGTCCTGCAACTTTTAAGACAAAACAATTTCCTATTTGTGAAATCTAAGTATCACCATAAATAAAACATTATTCTCAAAACGGCTATCCTCAAAACAACAGACAGAGAAATGTTAGTTAGCTTTGAAACACACGTAGGTTTAGCTAGCCAACATACACTTGTATTTTAACAAAATAGCTACTCGCAATAGACATTAATAGACTATACCATATGAAAGATAACTTACTCGGCAGTGCAAGAGCATGACTGGTCCACAAGGCTGTGCTGGTTGCATTTGAGTTACAGGTCATGTGGTTTCTCATTTTTTGCGTGAGACCGGTAAGCATTAGCCTCGATAGTAGTCGTGTCTCCTTCATTGAATATTTTTATATTTTGAATATATCACTCCACTGCATACTGTAACCCCTTTTGCCTCGATCTGGAGGAAATCGCGGAGGTATTGCTCCAAAAAATGTCACTGACACGCACGGGTATATCGCTTTCCGTCATGGCAATCTGTCGCGCTGGTCATTTGTTTGTCGGAAGTAGCAACAGTAACTAAGGGGGGCGGGGCTCGGCGAAAGGCTAATTTATGAAAAAATTAAGCCAAAATGTTATTAATAATATTAATTTTAAACTCTGTGTATGTTTTGATAATTATTTTGAATCTGATCTCTAACAAAATTCCTTCACAAAAATGCAATAATTTTAGCTTTATGCTTAAACATTTGTATTTCTAAAGAAAAATATTTATATTTAAGAGTTTATAAGCAGGGAAAAATATAAATAGGATAGAAATGTTTTTTTCCTCCACGTTTTGTTTGTTTGTTTGTTTATAAGCAGAGGGTCTCTTTTTTATTTGATATATTTGTATGTTTATATATTTTTAGAATTTTTTTTCCTGGAAGGCATTTTGTGAAACTTTTATGAAAATCACAAAAATGTGTTATGGTTTGTCATGGTTTTGTATGACCTTGTCTACTTTTTAGTAAGTCAGTAAATAAGGCTAAATCTACCTGACTAAACAGTTAGATAAAAATTCATCCCTGTTTGGATCCTAAGGAATGAATAGGGCTAGGCTAAATGCTAACACATTCACGAAGCGCTGTGCAAAGATTAATTGCACACATTGAAAAAAGATAGGTATGTATTTATTCATCTAAGTTTAAGTAAGAACATAGTAAAATATTTAAAAATGGTGGTGTTTTCCTTTAAGGTTAATATTTAAACGTTGTGTTTCTCATGTCACGTTTAAACTCAAGCACCCTACCTAGCAAAACATTTTATTGTGGAAACTAAAAAGTGCCCCAAGCAAAAGCAGGATCCTATTGTCCCATCTCAGGGAAGATTATCTCTAATTAGGTCGAGGAACAGGGGATGGATGCTGCCGTTTCCAGGGCAACAACGTGACTGAATACCAGCTGAGAGAATACCAGTCATCACTATATGTATTCACAAGAACAAATAGAGCTTATGTAAGCAAACTGATTTCCTAAAAAAAATGTCCTTATGGGTCTTTTCACTGATTTGCTGTTTACAGACTGCCCACCTAGCCATGATTGACACTCTGATGATGGCCTACACGGTGGAAACGGTGAACGTTGAGAAGGTTATGACTTGTATGAAGCAATACTCCACCGATGATCCAGATGGAGATGTGCCATATGACACAGAAGATGCTGTGACCAGCTGGATGAATAAGGTATCTATCTCTGATTGTTTACATGCAAACTGCATTGTAAAATCATTTTCTCTAAGGGAACGATGTACTATAAACAGAAAAGGGGTTTCTTCACATTTTTTGTACAAAGTTGCTAACTCTTTCCCCGCCATTGCCGAGTTATCTCGTAAATTAAGAGAAAACGGTTCCTTGCCAATGGCGAGTTTTTATGGCAATCAATATTTCCACTATTATCCACTAGGTGGCGTCTCTTACCCAAGTTATAAAACACGGAAACATCATCTAAGGCCAAAACAGTTAAATCCCTGTGTATGCTTTGATCATCGCTCTGAATCTGATCTCTATCAATAGTTCTTCACAAAAATGCAATTATTTCAGCCTTTTGCTCAAAATTTTGTATTTTTGAAGAAACCTTCCCATATTTAAGAGGTTATAAAAAGAAAACAAATGAAGGTAGGATGAAACTTTTTTTTAAAGCAGAGGGTCTGTTCTTTCATTTGATATATTGAATGTTTATATATGAACTCTTTCCCTGCCATTGACAAGTTATCTCGTCCATTAAGAGAAAATAATTGCATTAAAAAATGTGTTCCTGATGAATTTGTATGTTCATCTCCAATACCGCGATTATCCACTAAATACCCAATTTAATAAAAAAAATTTAAAAATCTGAAACCAAAACGTTATTTACTAATTTTAAACTCTATGTATGTTTTGATAATCATTCTGAATCTGATCTCTAACAAAATTCCTTCACAAAAATGCAGTTATTTTAGCTTTTTGCTGAAATGTATTAAAAAAATACATTGTAAAAAATTAATTTTTTAAGAGTTTATAAGCAGAGAAAAAATATAAATAGGATGAAACGTTTTTTCCACGTTTTGTTTGTTTGTTTATTGTTTTTTAAGCAGAGTGTCCGTTCTGTCATTTGATATATTTGTATGTTTATATATTTTAAGAAGAAAATTTTCCTGGAAGGCATTTTGTGAAACTTTTGTGAAAATCACATAAAAATGCTGGCGGGCAACTTTTCAAAAAATGGCTGGCTGGGAATGAGTTAAAAAAAGAACATTTTTCAGGAAGGCATTAAACTTTTGTGAAAATCTTAAAAAATGCTGGTGCTGGCTGGCAACTTTTTTTTAAAACGCTGGCAGGGAAAGAGTTAACATGATCTCTCTTCACTAGGGTGTGACGAGACACTTACTCAACGAGACGAGACGTGATTGGGTTCATGAGAACGAGACAAGACAAGATTTTTACACTTTCTAAGAAATCCTCAATAAAAATATATGAATGGGAAACTGAAATCACATCATTTTGAAATGATGTTACCTAATCTAGGACTGTCCTCAATCATTTTGGTAATTGATAATGAAGGTATTTGATATTTATATGGTAATAAAAATTGACCTAAGTGAGCAATAACCTTTAAAATTACATATAATAATTACAATGCAAATAATAAAAAAAGTATCAAAAGCATATAAAAAGCTAGATAACAAATTTATATATATGTGGGGAAAAAAACTGCATTATTATGTATTATATATGAAAGTACACATACAGTAAAATAAAGTAAAATCTAAAACATTCCCTCACTAGCCTGCCCTGTACTGTACTATCTCCCTAGGCATCTTTACTTACTGTAGGGAACATCCCTGCATGCCTGTGATTGGGAATGTTTACATTCCCTTGTAGTTCAGCTGTACAACCAGCCTAAATCAAGACACGACCACAGATGTACACACACTCACACATGCTAAACAGACAGGCCTGTTAAAGGCCTGCAGGGAAAACTCTCTGGCTCGTATTTTATCTGCACTAACCAAATGAAATGGGCTTTTGAAAGCATTGATATCACAGATACAGATTGCACTGGGCTCGTATTTACCAACCAAGCTTTTAAAAGAAAATCAATATGGGTGAGAGAAAGCCAATGGGTGAATGAAATGACTTTGTGTTGTATCACTTCATTTGTTAGTGTTAGTAAATGCATTAGCTACCATTATATAACAATAAACCAATATAATTGTTTATGTTAATATGTTAACAGACAAACAACTTTGATTTTAAAATATATCTGTAAATGCTCAAATTAACATTTTTAACAAAATTAATAAAGGCTGTAGAAGTATTGTTCATAACAAATGCAGCCTTATTATACAGGTCAATTTATTCGGTATCATGAATGTATTTAACAATAGAAAAAATATGAATTAATAATAATAATAAATGTAACATTTTGTGTTTCAAAAAATTTTTTGCAATGTTGTAGAAAAGTTGCAAAGAGCTGATTGGTTCGTTTTATGGCTTAGTTTTGAAATTAATGGTAAAAAGTATTTTGGAACTAAGACAGCTTTTTTACATGCTCTTTCTGATCTTCACTATGTGTTTGATTCTTTCATTTAAGGTGAATGAATACTTGAAGGAGATCATAATGCAGGAGCAGCGGAGGAGGGAAGCAGAAAGCGCCGAGCCCGTTGAAAATCCAAAGGTAAGCGTTTACTTCCTGTTCCTGTTCTGAATAAGTGCTGATTCAAGACCGTCTTTCATCTGCAGGATGAAGGTAACAACAAGTACCTGAGAAGATGTAGACGGATTTGTTTTAATGAGAGCGTATACATCTCTAAAATCTGCTCAAAGCAATATTCTGCCCTCCAGCATAGAAAATCATCTAAATGATGTGTGTGTGTGCATGTGTCCACTGCAAAAAATGACTTTCTTACTTAGTCAGTCCATCAAGAAAAACTTGATTATGCGATCGCATGATTTAACGTAGGGGTGGGCGGTATGAGCAAAAATTAATATCAAGGTATTTTCCACTCTTCAGCCGGTATAACGGTATTACGGTATGTTGCCATATGACATAAAACATTTTGGAGTCACACTGTAGTTAACCTTAGTTAAATTACTGGCAAAATTTGTATTTTTAACTAGGGCTGGGCGATTAATCGAAAAATAACCGAAACCGAAATTCAGAAACTCTAACCGACATTATTTTATCATGTCGGTTATTTCGGTTTTTAATCCTGTTAATACTTTCCCTTTAAAAACAAACTGCTGCGTGTGATGTTGCGTAACCATGTTGCCCCGTCCTGTCAGTGGCACAGCGAAACATGGAGGAGAACTCAAACACTGTTTAACTGAGCAGCAGGATCATCTAGTGCCCAAAAGAAGCACAGTACTTTTTTTAAGAAATACTCGCGAATGTGCAGCCACCTGTGACAAAAATACGGAATGCGCGATCGGGTTTTTACCGCACACGCGCTCAGTTTAATCTACCGATGGGTCTCTAAGCAGCCCGGGTAATGTCATCACATCTCACTCACTCAAAACCGCGAAAAGACGCGCCCGCGTGAGTTTAATTAGACACTTCAGAGATGACGGAGAGAGAGAACGGGAGAACTTCTAGTCTACATTAACACCAAAAGCATTACAGATGAGAATAAATGTCTTAGACATCAGTGCCCAGTTAAGAAAAAATGGATTGAATACAAGAAACGTGTAAAGGATACAGTCCAAGTATTTTGCCCTACTCATCTCATTACAATATGCTATCTGGATACAACTTATTATGTATGTATCTTATGTCTATAATTAGTCATGGGGGTTGTATTATTCATTGGTTCATAACTTCCCATTCTGAAAGTTTCATCAATTGTACATAATGACATTCAACATCTGCATAGAGTTAATTCTATTTAATATTTTTCAGTAATGCAGTTATTTTGGGAAAAATGTGAATAATTGCATTGCAGGCTGATTTAAGGTGTGCCCTAAACTTTCCAACCTTGTCAGTGAACTATGAGGCAAAAAAATAATCGTTTATTAATCGTAACCGATGTCAAATGTTAGATTAACAGAGGTTTTGATTTTAGGTCAAATCGCCCAGTCCTATTTTTAACCTTATGTTACTAATAAGTGAGGGATTGGACATGATTTTTTATCTTTTTCCATTTTTTCCTTTAAAAGTGCCATTGTGTGGATGGGTGGACTCATCTTCTTATATTGTAACTAATATGGGAAGTATGAAAGTATGGAAATTAGTATGGTCATTTGCTGGTAGGCTATGTGCCTTATTACAATGTTTTACGCTACATCCAACAACTTTAAAGCTGTGTGCTGTGTATATCTTGTGTCTGTTTGATTTATAAATATACAAAGAACAAGATTTTCTTTTTGTTGTTATTATGAACATCTGATGGGAGATGCCATCTCACTTTAAATTAAATATTAATCCCTGAACGCATTAATAAATGCAGTTTATTAATACAAGTTAGTTATATTAATACATGTATTTATTGCATTTAATTTAATTAACCAGCAGTTTCACGGTGCCAAAAACACTCCACTCATACGCTTTTATGCGTAAATATGCACTATGTATTGTTTAATAGCCTCTCTAATTAATAAATCTGCATTAAGAAAACGAAATGTACCATTAAAGGCTGTTTTTAATGTGTTTGGTATGTTGCTACGTTATCCGCTAAAGGACTCTGAAAGCGCTATTAATTTAACCGTAACTCCTCAACTATTTGCGCTACCAAAAAAGGAATGGTTCCTAAAAGAAGATACATTGCACTTTTTGGCAAATTATGGTTTATTACGGTAATTTCTTGCTTTCCGTCCTCAAATCGCTGCTGTTATCTGGAGTAGAGAGCCTTTGAAGCAGTGAGGTAAAAAAATGCCTCCTAAATGTATAACACTGTTGACGCGCTGTTGGTGCCTTGTGACTCGACAGCCCGACTGTTTAAGTTGATTTTCAATAAAGCAGTGTTGATTGGGTCCTCTTATGTTTCAAAACCTGGTAATGCTAGGTAAGCCACGGGCTTGTTTCTCGCCAAACTTGCTGTATACAGACCACAACACCTGAAATGTAGTCTTTGGCATGATTTGCTTGCACTATGATGTGCATCCTCCTAAAAAAAAAAAAGATGATTAAAAATGGATTGAAGTGCGATCGGAGCTTTTCGTTTTGTGTTTCTGTGGACAGAGCATCTCGGGAACGGAGGTATGACTTTTAAGACTTGGGTAAACTCCCGCGGGATCTTGAGAAATAACATTCAGAAAGTTAAATTTAAGACCTAGGATGAAGATCTGGGTGTTTCAAGGCCTTGGATATAACTTTCTGAAGGTTAGTTTTTTTGACACCCCGCGGGAACCCTAATAAGTGCAAAAATAGAATTTAAAATATGTAACGCCCCTATCAACGGTTTTGCAAAATCCATATAATTGCGTGACAAAATACCGGTAATTACTATCATACCGGTTTATCACCCACCCCTAATTTAACGCATAATCAGCTGAAGTCTGCATTTTTTCAAATACGCCGCACTTTTGCAGCATAAATTGCAGATTTCCGTGCGCAAAATACGCATGCATGATTTCATAATCCACGCATTTTTGTAGCAAAAATCACATATATCTTAGCAGAAAGTTGAAAAATTTAGCATTTACCTCACACAAGCGCAGCCATGTCCCCTGTTGCCATGTGAACGTTATGAAGTGACATGATTATGTGAACATCATTGAAAAGCTGCAAAAGCTGAAAACAGTTTTGCAAGTTCCCGCAGTTTTTGCAAGTTCCCGCATTTTTTGCAAGTTCTCGCAATTTTTGCAAGTTCCCGCAATTTTTGCAAGTTCCCGCAAATTTTGCAAGTTCCCGCAAATTTTGCAAGTTCTCGCAATTTCATAACATAAAATTGCATATATCTCGCATATTCCATCGCATTTTTTAAGAAAACGTGGCGCAAGATCAAGGATTTTTACCCGCAACAATCACAAAAAACTGTGTTTTTCTGGAAGGACTGCTTAGTATTTTTGTCTTGTTTTAAGTACAAATATCTAAATATGCATAAAACAAGCAAAAAATATCTGCCAATGGGGTAAGCAAAAAAATCTAAAACTTATTTTGTTAAACACTTAAAGAAAGAAAAATTTGCTAACCCCATTGGCAGATTTTTTTGCTTGTTTTATGCACAAATTCACTTAAATGTGATATGTTTTGTCTAAAAACTAGACTTATTTTCTTAGGTCATTTTGCTCATCAAGCAAATGCATCTTGATTAAAGAATTTTTACATATTTTACCTAAAAACAAGGCAAAAATACTAAGAAACAAAGTCATTTTTTGCAGTGTGGGTGTGTGTCAATATATAGATATTTTGATCCAATTTGCTTAAACAGACTTCCAGATTTGTGGAAATAATTCAGGAAAGGTTTAAGCCAAAGACTCATAAACCCCATTTACACAGCACTTAGGTCCCAGAAAATTTCCGTAAAATTGGCAGAGATGCTTCTTTGTCAACAGAAACACGTCCCATAAGTGTTCTGGGATCGCTCCCGTAAAGCGGACAAGATTTCCGATGAGAAATGTCTTAAAACTGGACTAAAGCAGAGTTTAGAGAGCTCGTCACTATCCGCGCTGAAGCTGAGATCATTCAGCAGCATGACAGAACAGAGCATCACGTGCTCCTTATGACCTTGTCATAAACAAACACGCACGCCCGTGGTATCTCGAGAGAAAAATCACAGATATTAAGCAAACTTCCGACGCTTTGGTTTCCGACCAAACTACCAAGTGCAGGACTTTAAATACGTCACACATCTTTACAAGATCTTTACGGTATGTGGAAAATCATTGACAGTGTGAATGAACCTAAAAACCAGCGATCCCAGACAAATCCCGGATGCATTTTCTGTGTATTTTCCATAATCTTTGTGTGAAACGGGCTATAAACTCTAATATATGACCCACAGCCCTACTAACATTAAGCTTTTGCAGTCGCCCAACCATGCTAATTAACATTGGTATTATTGGATCTGCATAGGAAAGATGCATAGATTCTTGGTGACACCTGTTGTATTATCAGCCGTGTTGATGTGTTATGTAACTTGTTCCTGTGTCTGTGTTTTTCTGACCTTGCTGAATCACAAACCTGCAGCAAGGCTGGGACGTTTGCTGATTCATGTTTTATAGCAGCACATGCCATCAGAAATTCCTGTCCCAGTGTGATACGGCAAATCTTGCAAACATGGGCAGACGATGTCTCTTCCACCTAGTTTTGCCTTTTACTCTAAGCCGTGAGACAGAAGTGATGTACGCTGTCATACACGTCTGTCCGCACCGTCCTTGTCTGAACCAGATGATGCTAAGGGATGTTGAGTCAGCTTGCAGTCCTACATTACTTTAGTTTTTCTACTTTACCTTTAAAGTCCCACTGTGGTGAAAATCAAGTTTTTATTGTTGATCAGGGATGGGCAGTATTTCAAATACATGTATTTAAAATACGTATTTGAAATACAAAATAGTATTTTGTATTTTGTATTTTAAAGCCTTTGAAAAAAATGAAATGTAATTTGTATTTAAATACATTTAAGATGAGTATTTTTGTATTTTTAAAATACTTAAAATACTTTGAGCCAGTCAACCAGTCAGGGTGCTGTTTTCATGCATCAACTAGTTCAGACCAGACAACAGAGTTCAGGTAAGCAAATATATCTGTGCAGCTTTTAGTGGGCAATAATTGAAATGTTGGAGTGGGAAAACAGCAAGGGTGATTGAATTATTGGGTGTGATGTGATTTGTGTTATTATAACTGTCGCGAAAGGAAATTCAAATTCGAACGCTGACAAATAGGCCTACACTTTTGACCTAAAGGAAAACCACCATTTTTTAATATTTCAGTAGAGTAACCAAAACGTGAAAATGAGACAAAAAGGAAACGTGACATGCTCATGTTCAAACGCGGCAAAACGTGTCATTTTCACGTTGGTCCATACGTGAAATAGTCACGTATTTGCGTGATATTGGGTTGAATAGGAGTGATGATGTTACTGCGCCAGAGGTTGAAGTGCTTTTCCGCCATACAATATAGTTTTTTATTCACTTAAAAATCACGTTTTATTTTGTGCCACCATACTTACCCGTGTAACTACTCATGTAACAGTCTTTGAATGGGGAAAACATGGAAGTGTTTGGTGGCTTCTAAATTCTTCCCTGTTTAGATCCTAAGGAATGAATGGGACTAGGCTAAATGCTAACACATTCATGACACGCTGTGCAAAGAAGAAGTGCACATATTGAAAAAGATAGGCATGTATTCATTCATCTAAGTTGAGGTAAGAACATAGTAAAATATTGAAAAACTGGTGTTTTCCTTTAAAGGCACTTTCACACGTGAAACGGCAAGTGGTGGAATCAGCACACAGTTGCTGATTTCTTTTTAGCTTTGTGCAGTTGAAGCCTTGTTTACACTTTTGCAATTCGTATGGCTCTACTCTACGGTGTGAACCTGCAGGCTCCTCAGTACTACAAGACTTTTAGGCTTGACGTCCTCTCTGTTGTATAATTCTGTAAATGAGAGAGGGCGACTCTTGAGTAACTGTTCTGAAAACCATCAAAAAGCAGCAATGAGAGAAAGTAGTTTGCCGAATAATTTGTCAAACACTCATCTCGTGAGAAGTAAATACCTGGATTTCTTCACATATAAACTGTTTAGGTTGTGGGTCGACGACACATGAAAAAGTTTTTACTTTACTTGAATGGGTGTTCATAAGGCTGACATGACACGTGTCATGAATATGAAGATTTTATGGACGTTTATGACAACTGTCATTAAGTGTCATTTGTTCAATTTTGTCATTTTTATTGCAAAGATGACATTGTTTGAGATGTCTTTGTTATGACAACTTGACATTAACCCATACATCATAACTTGTCATGACAACTTGACATTAACCAAGACAACATAACTGACCACTTTTTACTAGTTATGCAAATTGAATGTGTCATTAAAATGTCATTAAGTGTTAATACTCTGTTAAATAGTTTTATAACAGCATCATGAATATTCTTCAGTTCATAATGTTTATTTGACCGAGTATTAATAATATTTGACATAGTATTAACACTTAATGACATTTAAATGACAGTTTAATGTAATGTTAACCCACAAAGCTAGGTAGTTTCTTAAGTTTGATAATTATTGTTTATGACAGATTTATAACAAGTTTTGTTGTATTGGTGTATGTCAAGTTGTCATAACAAAGATTTCTCAAACAATATCATCTTTGCATTAAAAATTACATTATTGAGTAAATGACACTTAATGGCAGTTGTCATAAATGTGCATAAAATCTTCTTCATGTTCATGACAAGTGTCATATGTACTTATAAGTCTTATGCACACCCCTTCAAGTAAAGTGTTACCAAGGTTTTTTTTCTAGTTTTTTATTTCCTACAGGGCAGGGGTACGTAAAATATGAAAGTTTCTAAGCAGTTGCACACATCTAAATGCTTTTTGGCATTCAGAAATAGACCCAGATAGATTTCAGCCTAATAGGGATACTTGCACTGAATCACAAATTTCAGATGTATTTTGTGTATTTTCAAAATACAAAATACTGTATTTGTATTTAAATACATTTTTCCTCACAGTATTTTGTATTTGTATTTAAATACATTTTTCGACACAGTATTTTGTATTTGTATTTGAAATACATTTCCATGTATTTATGCCCATCTCTGTTGTTGATTATATGTCTTTAATATCCTTTAAGACAACCTATATGCTAATTCATCTTAAATCACCATTGCTGAGTATTTTTATCAACAATATTTGAGTTTTCCAAAGATATCTTATTCCCTCGATTTCAAATCGCCATACAAGTAACCAATCACATCATCACATCATTTTAACTCACACATGCTTAAGTCATGTGCAGTGTTTAATAGTCTAACCCATAGATGTATAAGGGCTAGATGTGTTACAGCAGAGTCTCTAACGTCATCACCTGGCGGCCATCTTGCAATAGGGCGCTCGCTCACTCGTAGCATTGAGTTTTAATGATGCATGTACTTTTAAATGACCATAACTTGCTTAATTTTCTACCAATTTTCAAATGGTTTTGATTCTTACAAACGTTACTATAATTCTGGATGCTTTAACATGTTTCATGAAAAAAAAAGTTTTAGTTTAAGTATGCAGTGTCATAGTTACATCTTTGACGTTTATAACAAACCAAACCATTTGAAAATCAGTAGAAAATTAAGACATCGAGCCTTTATTCATATCTGTGGTCTAACCTGCTAAAATCAGCACTAACACCGAGCTGTGTGGTTGAGTAGAGGCGGAGACTAATTTGCATATTCATAGATCCGCGTATACTAAATGAGGGAATTACATTCAAGCCGTTTTAAAGCATGTAGAAATTACTCTCACAGGAAAAATTTTTACATATGCTATTATGATTCTTAAAGATGAGTTTAAAATGAGGATACAATTATAAGACTTTAAGACTTGTGTATTTAAATGTCCTCTCTGTTTTAATTGGCTTACCTCTTTTAGCTTTGTTAATAGTGAAAGTATTTGTCGGAGCCGATGGTGTAGTGGGCAGCGCTCCAACATGTAGTGCTTTCTGCGACCCAAGTTCGATTCCCGGCTCGTGGTCATTTGCCAATCCCATACCCTCTCTTCTTCCTGTACTTTCCTGTCCTCTCCTCTATCACTGTTTAAATAAAGGCAAAAATTGCCAAAAAATATACCTTTAATAATAAAATAGTGAAAGTATTTAAAGAAAGACAATTTAGGTTGTCCTTAATAGTAAAAAAATTACTAAATTGTTTATAAATGCCTTAAATGCATATAACCTTGATATCTTTAATACTGACTGAGTAAGATTACGTCAAAGATTAAAAAATCAAACTGTAATAATTGTGTTATTATGTTGGATTCACACCAAACACGGTAGAGACGGGAAGAACATTTTGAGTTTACTCGCTTCATTCGAGACATTCACGCGAAAATTCATGTCATGGGAGGGGCTTCTGCGACTCCGCTCGCTTCCTGTAATCACATCAATAGTAGAGCAAGCTCCTGATTGGTTAACGTGGCGCGATTTTCCGCTAAAGTTCAGATTTTTCAACTGACGCATTTTCCGCGGCAGCACTCAATTCGCGCGTCTAAGCCGGATTTGCGTCTACCGCACCTCGCTAAACGCCTCGTTTGCGTCGCAAGACCTCCAGACGCACGTAAACTTGTCTTTACATTGACTTAACATTTAAATCACTAGCGCTTGACGCCTCTATCGCGGCTGGTGTGAACACAGCATTAGGATATTACAGGCGGTGTCACAAACTGTAAAGCCTTGTTTTTGTACGTGTACGCAAACATACGCGCATGGTCATGGTCAACGCACAGCCTTGCAAAGTATAGTTTATGTGACGTGCGTACGTGTACATAGACGTTTGATGCATGCGCATTGCATCTCCTGGACTATATACTATATTCTCCTGCGCTTGCGTGACCTACACAGACAATGTACGCAGGGTTTCAAAAATATGGTGGTGCGCAATAGTGGTCTTCTCGGGTCCAAAGAAATGTACCCGACCCGAAATGACCCGAATCACTTTTTATCCGAACTCGACGTGCATAAATCTTTTTTTTTTTAAAGAAAGACCCGACCCAAGAAAATTAGACCAGTAGCATTATTTTTAAACCCGACTGGACCCAAATGTAAACGGCACTGATGTGTGTGCAGTCAGCAGGCCCGCACGCACCAGTCAGACAGAAAGAAACCTGGTGGCTTCGCAACCAATTTGGCCCACTGTATTTATTTTACTTTGTTATCTGACGACGACATTAAGCTAACCGCTAAAATGTACATTTAAAATTGATTGAAAGCCGTGTGTCAACGAAATTAGCCTAGCGCCAGCCACACGATATCGCAAGCTCACTTGGCAAACCGAGGAGGGTTTAGTAAAGGACATCGATGCACACACGTGAAGCAGTGTCGTCTCGGGTCCATTCAGCAAAAACAGATTTATTTTAAATTACCCAATGGCACTATTATTATACCCGACTTGGGTCCGAAGCACACGTGAATCATTTAGATCCAAACCCGCTCGGGTCGGAGCTCAGTTTTCGGATCTTAAGTGGACTCGTGCGCGTACAGTATGCGCAAACTCTTCTGATGATGAAAATTGTGCCACGCGCACTGTACGCGGACCCTCGCGTACACGTAAAAAATAGACTATACTTAAGCCTTTAGTCTGGTATAAAGACAATATAGACAAAGTTTATGAGACGTCCTCACTGAAACAGTAAAACAAACTTGTTTGTGTGATCGCCCCACCCTGTCCTAAGATCACTGGACTCGCCATCTGATGTTAATGAGAGCAGTCAGTTCTCAGAGATGCATTGAACAAGTGTGTGTGTGTGTGTGTGTTGTCGGTGCGTTTTTATGTGTGTGTGACAGAATCAGTGCTGATAAAGGAATGTCAGGCTGTTACACAACTCTATAAACATCCTGAAACCATCAGCATGGCATGCAGTGCCCACAATGTCACACAGACAGCTCACATTATTTTGTGTCGTGCCTATGCAGCAATACAAATATCAGAATTGCTCATATGAATCCTTATCTTCCAGTTTCACAAAATCTCTGTTATTAAGTGTTTAGTGGTGATCTCTTTTCCTATGGGAGGGAGGATGGTCACAGTTAATCTAATCTGATATGCGACTAAGACAGCTAATTGTCTTTATAATCCTCTTTTCTCTTTTATTCATTCTAAAGTCTCCAACCAAGTGGTATATGAAGCTGGTTCCTGTAAGTGTGATCATGTATTATGACTCGTCCATTTGTATTATTGATTTAATAGTTTAAACATCTCTTTGTCGCCATTTTTTATTTCCATTCATGTGCTTCATTAAAACCACAAAAGAAACTATATGTAGTCATTTTCTGGTGACTTTTAGATACATTTTTATTAGCTTGAATGTGAAACGGATGCTATGATACCACTCGTGTTTTTATTTCATTAAAGGATAACACCACAGTTTTTCAATATTTTCTTATGTTCTTATCTCAACTTAGACAAATTAATACATACCTATCTTTTTTCAATGCGTGCACTTAATCTTTCCACAGCGCGTCGTAAAAGTGTTAGCATTTAGCCTAGCCCCATTCATTCCTTAGGATCCAAACAGGGATGAATTTAGAAGCCACCAAACACTTCCATGTTTTCCCTATTTAAAGACTGTTACATGAGTAAGTTTGGTGGCACAAAATAAAACGTGGCAATTTTTTAAGCGGATAAAAAATGAAAACTATATTGTATCCAGCACTTTGACTTTGGGCGCAAAAGTTTGAGAGATACGGGGAGTAGTCAGAAGTGATGATGTTACTGCGCGCCTAAGTGCTGCAAACTAAGTGCTCTTCTGCCATACAATATACTTCTCATTTTTTATCCGCTTAAAAAAATCAAGTTTTATTTTGTGCCACCATACTTACTTGTGTAACTAGTCAATTCTTTAAATAGGGAAAACATGGAAGTGTGTGGTGGCTTCTGGATGAATCCCTGTTTGGATTCTAAGGAATGAATGGGGCTAGGCTAAATGCTAACACATTCACAACGCGCTGTATAAAGATTAAGTGCATGCATTGAAAAAAGATAGGTATGTATTAATCCGTCTAGGTTGAGGTAGGAACATGGTAAAGTGTTGAAAAACGGTGGTGTTTTCCTTTAAAGGGCACCTATAATGCAAAAACTTTTACAAGGTGTTTACGAAAATGTATGTTGACAGTGTGTAAATTCCTTTTTTTAATCACCATTAAACCAAAGCACTCTCATTAGACATGATATTATTTTCATTCTCTTGTTAATGTGAGGTCACACTGATAAAGCCTCACCCATAATCTTGGATTACCATAGTTTCCACCCTCAGCGAGTTGTATGCTGTCCGATATATCTCAGTAGTGACATAGTATTGTCTCACACTTTATTCACATTAATCAGATCTATTTTAACTGAAAGCGCTCACTTTCTGTTTGTAAGGGAGTGAGGAGCTGTAGCTCATTTGCATTTAAAGGTACAGCGCGTTTTTGCTCCCACACAAATAGGGACATTTTGCACATGCTATAAAAATGCTTTGTGGAGTATTTTAAGCTGAAACTTCAAAGACACATTCTGGGCACACCTGAGACTGAGAAATTACATCTTGTAAAAATGTGCATAATTGGTGCCCTTTAAACAAAGTCATTTTCATTATTCCATTATTTATTACAGTACTTTCCATACAGTTCGGCTGTGTCTGAAACTTAAAAAAAGCTTTTATGCTTTATAGGGAGTATGCAGAGCTGCGATTTTGCATAACAAACAGTTTTACTAAAATGTTTTATGTTTTGGATTTCTGAAAGATCAATGCTTTGCATTTGCAAATCTCACTTGAAATGGTTTAAGATCATATGACATGACTATTACTCCCTGTAAAGTTTCGAATGCACCCCGAACACATGTTTGTAATCTTGTTGTTTTTTTCTCATGCTTACCGTTTACTTTAGTAAATGAGCTACAAAATATAATGTAAAATGCATGTGAGGATGTGTCAAATAACAGGCTTATGTTTGTTTGCCCAAGGCCCGTTACAGGAAGGAGCAGGTTCTGTCCAAAACCGTTCCCTGGATCCCCCCGGTGGACAACCTGCTGAAGGACAGCACAGATGGTTGTGCCCTGGCCGCCCTGCTGCACTTTTACTGTCCCTCCATCATCAGTCTGGAGGGTACGTACACCGGCCGAAAACCCTGCTTTGCATGCATGTGTGTGGATGAGAGAGAAATGAAAAAACAATGCTGAAATTCAGTCTAAAGGAGAAGTAAATGGATTCCTGTATCATAAAAGTACTGATACAATGTATACATGCACTTTGGATATATTGTGTTTGTAAACCCCTATCAGTTGGCCACTATTGTGCATTGTTTGAAACACTTCTATGTGACTTTAATCATCTCTTAATCTCATCGCAGTGATGAACGTCATGAATGATGGATGCTGTTAGATTTATCTCCATATGCTAATGTGTGATTTAGACTTCATGATTAATGGTCTTCTCTGTGATTGGTCGAGCACTTACAGAACCGTCCTAAAAGACCGAATAACCTGTGTTTGTGAGTAGTTTGCCTGATTAGTGAAGCACTTTGAATCATTTCTGATTTACAGACATTTGCTTGAAGGAGACCATGTCGCTGGCGGACAGTTTGTATAACCTCCAGCTCATTCAGGACTTTTGCAGGGAGAACTTCAACCGTTGCTGTCACTTCAGTCTGGAGGACATGCTCTACGCCCATTCATCCATCAAAGTAAGACATTTTACAAGACTTTTTAACAATGTTAAATCAATACATGGTCTCCCCAGAGTACATATGTGAAGTTTTAGCTCAAAGTATCACACAGATAATTTAATATAACATGTTAAATAGCCACTTTGTAGGTGTGAGCAATAATGTGCCGTTTTTGGGTGTGTCCTTTTAAATTAGTTGATTTCTGAAATTTATATGAAATTATGAAATTTAATAGACATTTTTGTTTGATAGAGCAATGTATATAAGGACCCCATTTCTTATTTGTTTTGACAGTTGGTATTGCTAATGCATAACACATGTACTGATAAAATGTATATCTTCCCATATGGCAAAAAATATATATTTTCAAATATAATTTAAAATATATTTTAAAAAAAATGTGCTAAAATATATTTTGAAATATGTTTACAGAAATGAAATATGTTTGAAGTAATAATTTAAATATATTTAAAAAAATAAATAGGCCTATATTTTAAAGCATTTATATTCACGTCGCATTGAAAGAAAAACTATGTATGTTACAAACCTGTAAACATAATCGTTTGAAAAGATTAAAATTAAATATATTTTCAACTGCAAAAATATACTTATAATTTTATATTTTATACATACTTAAACATGTTATACTTGTACTTTATACATGTTATACAAACTTTTATATTTTGGCCATGAAAAATATATTTTTTGCCCTATTGGTTGTAAACTTAGAAATGTATTTGTTGCGCCTCAAATACATTTTGAAATATATGAAGGTTAAAAATAAATATTATAAAAATAAAACAATATTTTAAACTGCAAAAATATACTTATAATTGTATATTTTATACATACTTAAACATGTTAAACTTGTACTTTATACATGTTATACAAACTTTTATATTTTGGCCATGAAAAATATATTTTTTACCCTATTGGTTGTAAAATTAGAAATGTATTTGTTGCGCCTGAAATACATTTTGAAATATATGAAGGTTAAAAATAAATATTATAAAAATAAAACAATATTTTCAACTGCAAAAATATACTTATAATTTTATATTTTATACATACTTAAACATGTTATACTTGTACTTTATATATGCTATACAAACTTTTATATTTTGGCCATGAAAAATATATTTTTTTGCCCTATTGGTTGTAAAATTAGAAATGTATTTGTTGCGCCTGAAATACATTTTGAAATATATGAAGGTTAAAAATAAATATTATAAAAATAAAACAATATTTTCAACTGCAAAAATATACTTATAATTTTATATTTTATACATACTTAAATATGTTATACTTGTACTTTATACATGTTATACAAACTTTTATATTTTGGCCATGAAAAATATATTTTTTGCCCTATTGGTTGTAAAATTATACATGTATTTGTTGCGCCTGAAATACATTTTGAAATATATGAAGGTTAAAAATAAATATTATAAAAATAAATAAATATTTTCAACTGCAAAAATATACTTATAATTTTATATTTTATACATACTTAAATATGTTATACTTGTACTTTATATATGCTATACAAACTTTTATATTTTGGCCAGGAAAAATATATTTTTTGCCCTATTGGTTGTAAAATTATAAATGTATTTGTTGCGCCTGAAATACATTTTGAAATATATGAAGGTTAAAAATAAATATTATAAAAATAAATAAATATTTTCAACTGCAAAAATATACTTATAATTTTATATTTCATACATACTTAAACATGTTATACTTGTACTTTATACATGTTATACAAACTTTTATATTTTGGCCATGAAAAATTTTTTTTTTGCCCTATTGGTTGTAAAATTAGAAATGTATTTGTTGCGCCTGAAATACATTTTGAAATATATGAAGGTTAAAAATAAATATTATAAAAATAAAAAATATTTTAAACTGCAAAAATATACTTATAATTTTTATATTTTATACATACTTAAACATGTTAAACTTGTACTTTATACATGTTATACAAACTTTTATATTTTGGCCAGGAAAAATATATTTTTTGCCCTATTGGTTGTAAAATTAGAAATGTATTTGTTGCGCCTGAAATACATTTTGAAATATATGAAGGTTAAAAATAAATATTATAAAAATAAATAAATATTTTCAACTGCAAAAATATACTTATAATTTTATATTTTATACATACTTAAATATGTTATACTTGTACTTTATATATGCTATACAAACTTTTATATTTTGGCCAGGAAAAATATATTTTTTGCCCTATTGGTTGTAAAATTATAAATGTATTTGTTGCGCCTGAAATACATTTTGAAATATATGAACGTTAAAAATAAATATTATAAAAATAAATAAATATTTTAAACTGCAAAAATATACTTATAATTTTATATTTTATACATACTTAAATATGATATACTTGTACTTTATACATGTTATAAAAACTTTTATATTTTGGCCAGGAAAAAATATATTTTTGCCCTATTGGTTGTAAAATTAGAAATGTATTTGTTGCGCCTGAAATACATTTATATGAAGGTTAAAACAATATTTTAAACTGCAAAAATATACTTATAATTTTTATATTTTATACATACTTAAACATTTTAAATTTAATAAATATATTTTCAAATTCAAAAATATATTAAATTAAGCTTTACTTTTTACAAAATGTATTTAGCATATATTTAAAACATATTTTTGGCCAAAGAAATTTACTTTATTTGCCGTATAGGTTATGCACTATAAGTAACTTTGGATAAAAGCATATGCCAACTGCGGTAAATGTAAAGTATTTATATACTGTATCAAGCTGAATCTACTATAGATGTAGGAAATGTAGTAGTGTGGTAAAATGTCAACAGCAGGTTACTAAATGAAATTATACTATTTAAAGCTGTTTTTCACACTGGTGACAGTGTCGCCTGTGGTTGTTGGCTTTATTCCCGTTAACCAAAATCATGAGGTTTCAAATGCTGGTGCTTCAACCAAACCTTTCCTAAAAACATTGACTGAAAGTGCAACATTATTACATAGGCAAAAAATACCCAATTTATGTATACAGTGGCAGGCTTCGAAGCTGAATCTCAGAACTGTGCGTGAAATTGAGAGCAGGTCACTGAGCCGTAACCTTGACCCAGTTTCCTTCAGCTCTTATCTAGTTCAGATTCAGTTTTTTAAACAGACACGTGTCTTATGGGTTCATATTTACCACAAAATAATACATGGTATGTTTGATAAAAAGCTTAATGTACCACGCATCAGCTCCAAACACAACTTTTCTTCTTACATCCTCGGATTTATTTTTGTCTCCTTAAAAACTTTGTCTTTTGGACCTGTTTTTTTAAAAAGAATTTTAAATGCATTTAATTGATATTTAACAATCTTAATATTTTTACAGTTAATTTTTTAACAGTTATTATTATAGAAACAAATGTTGTGTGATGACGATTGGGTATTATATGTATAATTTTCTTATATGGTGACATTGTGAGTCTTGGTGGTATAGGCTATTAAAATGTAGGGGTCTCTCTTTGTTGAAAGTCAATTAAAATGCTGATGTAATGTCTTGTGGGAGTGTCCTCGGGTAATTGCTGGTGTTGACCTGTTAAACTGCTGAAATGAGAATAGTGTACTGGAGGTATTATTTATTATGTCAGGTACACATTATGAATTCAAGGTCATGAATGCTGTAGTCTTGCCATAATGAGTAAGATACAGTATGGTCTAATAAAATGCATCATATAAATTGTATTTTATTGAATATTAATAAAACATGGCAAAATAAATTATAAAATAGTTTATTTTGATAAAAAAATATTTATTTTGATAATAAAAATAAATATTTATTTTGATAATTTATTTTGATAATAAAAACTTAAGTGCCACTGGTGGCTTTTTACCACACTGTGGATGCAAATAGACAATTTATGTCTGTAAATACTTGTTCAAGATAACCACTTAAAAAAGTTATACAATTTTCTGTTCATTTTACTTATAAATAAAATATAAAATCGTACTTTTATTAATAAAATGATTCACTTTAAATGCGCGGTGCATTTTTTTTAAAAAACAATTGGAAAAGGGAGTCGGGCCGACTACCAAAACACACTTGTAGCCAATCAGCAGTAAGGGGCGTGTCTACTAATCGACATCATATCTTGGGTTGCGTATGAGTAGGGCGGGTTTATTAAAAGAAGGTCCAGATTCTATTGGGGTAAGGGCGTGTTTTGTTTAGGTGATTTCAAATGTCAACATTGAATTTCAAAGATCATGCACCCCGCCTTTAAAGCAGTACATACAATAGATATTTCATTTTAGCAGTTTTTAGCAATAAATATTTATTAAAATTGAAATCATTTAAAAGTGCCATAGAATAAAAAACTATCTAGTTATAGATGAACATCGTGAGCCTCAAACGCATTTGTTTCCTCATTTTTATGTAAACCTTGTGCATGCAAAAGCCAATCTCAACATAACACTGACTGTGACAGTGTACGTCCCAAGCGTTATATGCTAATTAATGCTATATGCTAGCATTTATGCTGAAGTTCTACTATTGACTTTACAGATACGTTTTGCATGTCCATACTGAATAAAAAGCACAAACTTACCACTCAGAAACATCCATTAACAATCTCCAAACAATGAGTTGGTCCTCAAAATCTGTATTTTTTCTGATAGAGGCTCAAACATATAAGGTCTGTTTACTAATGTGAGCTACTGACATGAGCCTCAGAGCAGCGCAATCAGAGCAGAGCTCAATATTATTATTCATGACCTTTCCAAATAGGGAAATAATAGACTATTTCATTCAAAGGACAAATCCTAGGTTTGTAAATCGACATGTAAACGTTTCTGGATCATTTTTGCACTCAATAAATGTACATACTTTCTATGTAAATATTAAATAACAATTTAACATATTATTTCAATGCATTTTTGGCACCTTTAAGAAAACATGGAAAATTGCCATTCTATAATGGTTAGGGTGGGCTTTTAGCCTCAATAATAGGTACGCTTCATATTACTATTCATATTATGATGATATTATTCGTGTTTTTGTAGAGACATCTTGTGGGAGTTGAAGAATATTGCACAGACACATTTTTTATAACCACTTAAATTTTTCAAATGTAGACATATTTAAATGCTTCTCCTTTGCAAGTATTTAATAGAGATGTTTATTTTTTCCACAGAATAACTATCTTGTGTTTATGGCCGAGCTCTTCTGGTGGCTCGAGGTCGTAAAGCCGTCGTTCGTTCAGGCACAGGTGTTAGACACTGAAGGTAATCTACTATTACAGCTGTTTGTTTTCTTATTTTTGTTGACCTTTACATTTGTATATTACATTCATTGCACAAATTACATTTGATTTTTAGCACCAGCCCCCACACTTAAAAACCTGCCATCTGTACCCATCTCAAAAGTCACAATGAGGAGTTTCATAGAAAGACCTCCTAGTCCAGACAGACCAAGGTATTGAAAATCTCCCCCTACTTACTTATTTACTTTGAATGTTTGTAGCTGCTAAAATGGTCATTTTATATCTTATTGCTTTATATATTCTGCTTTATATACTTTCTAGCTCTTTATATATACTTGTAAATGACATTGACTTTTTATGTTTAAGTCTCCCCCTCCGACCTCAACCCCAGACTTCAGGCTCAGGTAAACAAATTTGAGATGACAACCAACTTTATAAGTGTTGAACTACATTTGGGGGCATATACTCTAACTCCTCTATATGTGCTATACAGGTCAGATTAAGAGATCAACCTCAATGTCATTTGTGGAGAGCTTCATGGGCACTTGGCCCAAAGAAAAGAAGTAAGTGAAAGTTTTTAAAAATATATGCATTCAATTAAAAACTATTTGCCGTTGGATCCTACCCCTGTCTTCGTTGTGCCTTCTTAGATCTGCTCCTCAAGGAGTGTCCTTTGAAATCCCATTGGATAGAGACAGCACTAGTGAAACGCCTACTTCAACTGGCCGAGGAATGACCCGATCTGCCAGCACAGAAGGTTTTAAGATGGCCCATGGGACCAGGGGCATCAAGAGAAACCTTTCTTTTCAACCTGTCAATGGAAAGAACATAGGCATAGAGGAGGAGGACGGCTGCCCTGACAGCCTGACCGGAAATCATAACGGTCGTCTAAATGGCTCAGGGCCACCCAGCATTGAAGAGGCTCTTGAGATTATCCACAACTCTGAGAAAAAGACACAAAGCCCCAAGGCCCATGCGTCCAATGAGGGTTTCTTTCTTCATCTTCACAACCAAGCTGAACTGAACCCCAAAGCAAAAGAAGGTAATCTGGACTCAGTTTCAGAGTCGTCCAAAGGGATTGACAGCACATCAACCACAGAAGTTGATACAGGCATTCACGTGCGAACGGAGGACATTCAAGAGACGCTAGATGAGGACTCATCCCTTAGGGATTGTACTGTAAGCATGGATCTTGACACAGATCAAGACTATGAGGCCAGAACCTGCTCAACAAGCCCATGTCCCAGTAACATCAGTGGAAAGTCCCCTGCTGGAAATACCCCAACACCTGGGGTTAAGATGACCAGTTTTGCAGAGCAAAAGTTACGTAAACTGAATCCAAATTTGGAGGCCAAAGGTGCCAGCTCCCAAGGCACAACACCAGACGGTTCAGACCTCAACATTCCTCACTCTGTCTCCTGGGCGCCTTCGCCCGAGGTTAGCCCTGCACGCCAGCCGTCCAAAGACCCTGCCCAGGCCATGGCTGCTGAAATGGTGCAGCTGCGTATGAGACTTGAGGAGAAACGTCGTGCCATCGAGGCCCAAAAGAAAAAAGTGGAGGCTGCCTTTACTCGACATCGTCAAAAGATGGGACGTAGTGCTTTCCTCACCGTGGTCAAGAGGAAAGGTGATCCCATGTCACCGTCTCCCAGCTCGGAGGACACCAAAACACCAACGGAGACACCCCAGCCCGTCAAGTCTCCGCAGAAGTCTCCGGGTGAGGACGGTACATCTGAAGCAGACCTCGTGGAGTACACACGCTCCATTGAGAAGCTCAACGCTTCGCTGAGCTTCCTACAAGCCGAGATGCAACGTCTGGCTCAACAACAGGAGCTTATCATGCAGATGCGGGAGCAACAGGCCTGGGTGGTGTCTGCACCTCAACCTTCACCACAAAAACAGGTGCGAGATCTCCGAGGGAGCGGCACACGCTCTTCAGGGTCACCGTCACCTGCAGATTCCCCTAGGGCTACACAACGCTCCCCTACAAACCTTAAGAGAAAGTCCGCTTCCTTCCACTCCAAGACCCCAAGGACACCCAGACCAAGTGAACTAAAAATCGCACCCTTCAACCGAGTCCTAACTGTTCCTCAGTCAGTTGACAGCATACCACGGCTCAGAAGGTTCTCCCCATCTCAGCCTGAATCGTGTTCCTTTTCATATTTGGGACGTAAGAAGAAACCACCATCAGGAGCTGAAACCACAGATGCTGAGCAAGACCTTGGCTTGGAGTCGCTGTCTATTGAGCATTTTTCTGGTGATATTACCTCACCAACCAAAGAAACCCAACAGGTAGAAGAAGTTGAACCAGAAGAGACGAAGGAGGAGAATGAACAAGTAGAAGAAAGTGAGAACAAGCCTGCAATGGAGTCGAATGTATCAGAAGTGTTATCACAGTTCGTAACTGAAACAGTCATTGTCACTCCCACCGAGAAGCCAATTGATATCACCCATCAGAGCAACAAGAATCTGATTGAGGTTCCTTTGTCCATCCTCAAGCCCATAGATGGACAAGCACTGGAAGAGGAAGGCGAGAAGGAAATATCAGGAGAAAATCAAGATGATGATCAGAAAATGAGCTGTGGATTCTTCTTCAAGGTAAACATCTTAATTACTATTGCTCATCCCTGGAATTTAAAACAAGGCTCAGGACAATGCTGTAATATGAACATAACCACAATCTTTAATACTTATAGCAACAGTAAAGTTGCTGAAAGAGGTTAGCTTGGGACAGAACTTGGTGGATATTTATAATGCAGCTGTTTGATCTAGGTCAGAAAACGGGAGCAAATAAATAATTTAGTTTTAAATGTCAGCGTTATGCCTCCTGAACAGTGTAGCAGCTTTATCTTTATATCTGGTTCACTTTAGACTTGTATAGCACCATCAAAAGCTCCAGTTAATAGGGCAACAATAAATATTAAAATCATTTTAATATCGCAAATGGTATATGGTGTGTTAAATACATAAAAAAGGTTTAGTCTAATGCTACGTTCAGACCAGACGCGGTATAGGCGTCAAGAGGGAGTGATTTCAATGTAAAGATGCGTTGACGTGCTCTGGAGGTCTCGCGGCACGAATGAGGCATGTAGCGCGGTGCGGTAGATGCGATTCCGCCTCATTCGCACGTCTAGTTTTTTTAAAGTTTAACATTTTTAACTGTGGCGGAAAAACGCGCCGCGTTAACCAATCAGTAGTGACGTGATTACAGAAAGCGAGCAGAGTAGCAGAAGCCCCTCCCATGATGCGAATTTCCGCGTGAATGTCTAGATAACTAGAATTAATGAGTAAGCGAGTAAACTCAAAATGTCCAAGCGGCAAACTAGACGCGACTTTAACGCCTCAAACGCGGCTGGTTTGAACCCACGGTAAATCTAGAAGTATAGTCCCGTTTTTGTGCATACGCAAGGGTCCGCTGTTTACTGTATGCACACTGGCGATTTTTGTAACTGGGCGGACTGTGTACTCGTAGGTCGTGCATGGGCATACAGGAAAATGTACACTGCGTACACGTACGAGTCAAATAAACTTTGCTTTGCAAGGCTATGCATTCGACCGTCTCAGCTGATAGACTGATGCGTGATTAAATAGTGATGCTTTCTTTCCCCTGAAAGAATGTGAAATGCATGTTGGTTATAACATTTTTAAGTTTACAATATATTTTTTATAATTTAAATAGATTTTACAAACTTAAAGCATTAGCATAGCGTCTATCAAATTATTTAGTAAGTTACCGCCGTCGTTCCCCGCCAGCCATTTTTTTTAAGTGGCCCGCCAGCATTTTTTGTGAAAATATGCCTTCTAGGAAAATGTAAACTTTTAGACAAACAAACAAACAAACAAACAAACAAAACAAGGGGAAAAAACTTTCATCCTATCTATATTTTTTTCTGCTAATAAACTAAAAAACTCTTTCAAAATACAAATTTATTAGCAAAAAGCTAAATTAATTGCATTTTTGTGAAGGATTTTTTTTTTAGATCAGATTCTGAACGATTATCAAAACATACACAGAGTTTAAAATTATTAAATAAGTTTTTGCTTCAGTTTTTTTATAAATAAGTAAGTGCACCATCTAGTGGATAATCGTGGTTTTTATAATATTATGATAATTGCAAAGTAACATAAAAATTTATCAGGAACAAGTTTTTTTATGCAAATGTTTTCTCTTAAATGACGAGATAACTCGTCAATGGCGGAGAAAGAGTTAATATCGTGCAGCCCTTTATTTCGTGCAGCCCTCAAATTAATTTGCCCTTGGATATTGATTTATTCAAATATTCACATAAAATTCTAATTCCAAGCTGCACTTTATGAAACAATTTAATAGTAATAACATTTATAATTATAATACGCTTTAGCATACACTGCAAAAAATGTCTTTCTTAATTTGTATTTTTGTCATATTTTCAGTAGAAATATCAAAGAATTCTTAAATCAAAATGTATTTTCTTGATGAGCAAAATGACTTAAAGGTGCAGTGTGTAAATTTTAGAATTGCAACCAATGGCTCAGTCCACTGCTCTTCCCTC
Organism: Misgurnus anguillicaudatus; assembly: GCF_027580225.2. Lineage (NCBI taxonomy): Eukaryota > Metazoa > Chordata > Actinopteri > Cypriniformes > Cobitidae > Misgurnus > Misgurnus anguillicaudatus. The sequence continues at coordinate 9,037,687 of NC_073359.2, read as the reverse complement.
GCTTTTGAAACGCATAGAGAAGCTACGGTAGCCACCACCAAAAACTTAGTAAAAAAGTTTATCCATTAAGGGCTTCTGTAGAAACATGGCGGCACAAAATGGCGACTTTCACGTAAGGGGACCCTCGGTGTATGTAGATAAAAACGTCTCATTCTAAGTTAATAAAAACATAAAGGTTTATTATAAAAATGTCTTTATACACTACTGATAATATAGTTTTGAATATTATTTAGCATTACTGTCAAGAGATTCTTTTAAAAATTACACACTGCACCTTTAAGAAAATAAGTCTTTAAACAAAAATATACAATTTAAGGGAATTTGTGCTTACAAGCAAAATTATCTGTCAATGGGATGAGAAAATTTTGCTTAAATTAAGGTGCAGTGTGTAATTTTTATAAGGATCTCTTGACAAAAATGCAAAATAATATACAAAACTATATTATCAGGGGTGTATAAAGACCTTTCATAATGAACCGTTATGTGTTTATTACCTTAGAATGAGACGTTTTATCTACATACACAGAGGGTCCCCTTACGTGGAAATCGCCGTTTTGTGTCGCCATTTTTCTACAGAAGCCTTTCACCGACAATTTTTTTAACTAAGTTGTCTCCGACGATGACATGTTTGTCCGGTGCTGGCTACCGCTATGTGTTTTAAAACCGAGGGGTGAGCAGTGGATCAAGCCGTTGGTTGCAATTTGCAACCTCACCACTAGATGCTGCTAAAATTTACACACTGCACCTTTAAATTAAGCGTTTAAAGAAAGTAAGTAAAGAAAACTTATTTTTAGATTTTTTTCTCACATCATTGGCAGATATTTTTGCTTATATTAAGTTTTAATTTACTTAAATTGTATAGTTTTTGTCTATAAACTAGACTTATTTTCTTAAATCATTTTGCTCATCAAGTAAAAGCAACCTAATTTAAGAATTTTTACTAAGTAAGAAAGTTATTTTTGCAGTGTACAATTGAAGAATGAATAGACATTAACAGATACGTGTGATGTCCATTTTTATGATGCCTTCATGTTACGTCAGGATGATAAAAAGGAAGAGGACAGCATGGCCATAAAGCGAGCGGCACTTTTGGAGAAACGGCTGAGAAGAGAACGAGAAACCCAGCAGAGGAAACAGCAGCTGGAGGCGGAGCTTGAACAAAAGAAAGAGGAGGCCAGGTAACACACAGTCCGGCTGTCAATCGCTGTGCATAAGCCCCTCCTCCTTGTCTTTCATTTTAACATCTCTCCTACCACAGGTTGAAAGCAGAGGAGGACCGCATGAAGAAGGAAGAAGATAAAGCCCGGCGAGAGTTTATCAAGCAAGAGTACCTGAGGAGAAAACAGCTGAAACTTATGGAAGACATGGACACGCTTGTTAAACAGAGGCCTGCGGGAGCCAAGCAGAGAAAAGCAAGGCCCAAATCCATCCACAGAGATGTGCTGGACTCACCCAGGACTCCTGTTAAGGGCACAGCAGGTACACGTTGGCAAAGCCCAAAACTGCATGCTTTGTGCTACTCTCAGCCTTTAACTTACCCAGTTCACTGCATCTCTCTTTATTTCCTTCTAACAAAGACTTTAACACTATGACACCTGAAAACTAATGAGATTCTGCTTAATCTCTTCCTGAGCAATGCTTTACAACATCTGTCTTTGATCTATACCATCACCTGCTAATAAATATCTATTCTAACCAATGAATTAAGCAAAAAATTATTTTCAAGAAAAAAAAATCTAAGTATTTTTGTCTTGTTTTCAGATAGGGCTGTCAGGTATAAATATAGGTTCGGTGCAGATATTTTCCGTTTCATCACCGAAATTTAAAGAAACGGCTTACCTGTTTTGTAGTTTAACTTTTGACAAGCTAACCACAATGTTTTAAATACATTTTAAAAACTTAGACCCGTCGAAAACATCCGTTTTTTAATGTTTTAGTTTGGTAAATATGAGACGAAGAGCACCTAGCACGTTCGGCTAAATTGCATGCGCAAGCATGGCCAGCATGCAATAGCGCAACATCGATACAACGAAAGCAATCCAAAATGTACAGACTTAAATTAGATCAGAATTTACCTTTATAATAAATACATTTTTTTAATAAAATAAGGTCAGAAGTAAAGTGAAAAACAAATATGTGCAAAATGCCTCAAGTGCACGAAAACAAAACACAAGTCAAATAGATAAATCAGATAACCCAGAGTGATTTATAAAGAAAATAAAATGAAGAAATTATTAAAAGAATGAAAGTATAGCCAGAATTACCAGCTTTTTCTTTTAAATGTAGAAACAAAGAGGCAATGGTTTATTAACATAGAAACCTCTTATGGATGTGTAGCCCCGTCACAGGGGTTGCTGTATTTATTAACGCATTTTAAAAATATTTATTGAAAGCTGATACTTCACATATTATTTGCAGAATTATAATAATATGCTGTATATTAATATATTGGGAGAAAGCTGTTATATGTGAAATCAGATTTGTGCACGGTGCACCCATATACGGCCAAAATGAAAGGATCCTCATTTCATAACACATCTGCGACGATTCGACTCTGAGATTGGTAGTCGAATCAGGCTTCTCCTATCGATGCATCGAATCTTCGACTATTTGGGGTCACCCCTAAAATTATCTAAAAATTCTTGAATTAAGATGATTTTTCTTGATGAGCAAAATGACCCAAGAAAATAAGTCTGGTTTTTGGACCAAAAATATCAAATTTAAGTAATTTTTGTGCATGAAACAAGCAAAAAAAATTCTGCCAATGGGGTAAGCAAAAATATATTGAACATATTTCTTAAACTCTAAATTCAAGATAAATTTGCTTACCCCAAAGATTTTTTGCTTATTTTATGGACAAAATCACTGTTTGATATTTTTGGTCTAAAAACTAGACTTATTTTCTTTGATCGTTTTGCTCATCAAGAAAAAGCATCTTAATTTAAGAATTTTTAGATATTTTTACTGAAAACAAGACAAAAATACTAAGATTTTTTTTTCATGAAAATAATTTTTTGCAATGTTGTAAAAAAGCAATATTTTGAATTATAGTACTGTACCCTTATGAAAATTAACTAACTATGGTTTTACTTCAGTTAAAACAAAACAAACATGGTTACCGTAATAAAACCATGGTTTTTCCAATAGTATTATCTACACCAAAAATATAATAAAAAAAAATACATACGGTGCACTTTTGTTAAGTTTGAAGTTGTTGGAGAAGTAGTTTGAGGTGTTTAACAACATATACGTAGTGAACCGTACTATTATGAGAGTAACACAAAGTTCAGTGGGTTTGCTGTTGTTTTGTAACTGTGAGTCTTGTGTCGTTTTTGTGTTTTGCGCCCAGGTTCACGCCCTCGTGTTTTTTCAGTGTCAAGCCTGTCTCTGGCATCCCTTAACCTCGGCGACAATGAAAGCGTCGGATCAGAGAGGAAAACGCCCAGGTAAGCAGCACTTACCAGCGTGAAAGTCAAGGGTTTAATTTACATTTTGTAAAATGTATACCTTGAATTCACCGAAAATGTAGTTTAATGTATTTGGGTCAATGACGTGACGTTAATTATTTTGTGTCCGGATGGTTTAATTAAATGTAAAAGGGTTAAAATTCCAAAATAAATTTGCAGATACTTGCATACATTCTCTTTTTTGATGATAAAGTCTAAAATTTCTGGTTTTATTTCATTTTGAAAGAATATTTGGGGGATAATTTCACAAATGTCAATGTGGTGTAACCTGTCTGCGTCAATTGGTGTTACTAGTATTTTTTTTAAATAAAAATATAAATATATTCATAAAAAATGTGAAATAAAATATAATCATCTAGTTTTGTATAAAATGATTTTTTTTACATACATTTTTAATCATTTGTCAAAGATTATTTAGTAAAACAGAGCTATTAAATATTACAAAAATGCATTAAAATGTACATTAATAAAATTATATTTTAAAATGATTTTTTTTTTATGATTACGCTTACATGCCATCAAGATGGATAAAATATTGAATATTTCTCATTCTTTGGCACAATTTGCGGTTACAGCATTTGACATTTTCAGGTCCATTCAGTCTTAGCTTTCATAAGAATTATTTTTTATTGCATAAAATCAACATAAATACACTATGAGCATTGAAATAAACCTGATGCATGCTTTTAAGACAAGTTTTTTTTTTTTAATTTACATTTTTCATCTTGCCAAACTGTTTTTGTTACTGACCCAAATACAAGCATCTGCAATATGTAAATGTCATAAGCAGTCCACAGAAATATGGAAATATACTTGCTTCCTGCATTAAAGGAACACGCTGACTTTTTGGGATTTTAGTTTATTCACTGTATCCCCAGAGTTAGATAAGTCCCTACATACCCTTTTCATCTCCGTGCATCCCGTAACTCTGTCTGACGTACCCACTGCTAGCCTAGCTTAGCACAAAGACTTGAAATAAATGGCTCCAGCTAGCATACTGCTCCGATACTGATGGTATTGGTGATGTTAAATGTATAGCAGGACTAAGGTTTACGATGTTATCCCAGTAGGCCTGATTCAGCAGATGGCTGCCTGTCTCCTACTCGCTCCGGTAGCCGTAACGGAGATAAAGACTGGGATAACGGCTCCACCACGTCCTCGCTGACGTCCAACACTGAATACACAGGTAAGAGAACTACACTATTTGAACTGATTGAATGCCTTTATTGTCATTGTTTGAGTCTGCAACTCCAAACCACCAGAGGGAGCACTTACCCAAATCTTGATCTTCAACTGCACTTTTCATTTATGTTGTTACATATGTTCGGAAACCGAAATATTAGGCTGAAAATAGCAAAAAAGTTATGCAGTTCGGATAAATAAGTGTTAAGGCCGATAAAATTTTAATGTTTTTGGTGACGTGATCAAATAGCAAAGACCTCTTGCAGCATAGAGGAAAGCATTTTAAAGCATTGTTATTTTTTGCTATTTTTAGTGCCAAACTACGGGGTCCCTAAGGGGACATGGAGCAAAAATTAAATAAAGTTTAGTTTCACATGAGCACGTGACACTATCGCGCGCGCACTAGAAACCATCGCGCGCGCACTTGAAACCATCGCGCGCGCACTTGAAACCATCGCGCGCGCACTTGAAACCATCGCGCGGGCACTTGCAACCATCACGCGCGCACTTGAAACCATCGCGTGCTCACTTGAAACCATCGCGCGCTCACTTGAAACCATCGCGCGCGCACATGAAACCATCGCGATCTCCCTTGAAACCATCGCGATCTCACTTGAAACCATCGCGCGCTCACTTGAAACCATCCTGCGCGCTCACTTGAAACCATCCTGCGCGCTCACTTGAAACCATCCTGCGCGCTCACTTGAAACCATCCTGCGCGCACTTGAAACCTCCGCGCGCGCACTAGAAACCATCGAGTGCGCACTAGAAACCATCGAGTGTGCACATGAAACCATCGAGTGCGCACATGAAACCATCAAGTGCGCACATGAAACCATCGCGTGCTCACTTGAAACCATCGCGTGCTCACTTGAAACCATCCTGCGCGCACTTGAAACCATCGAGTGCGCACTAGAAACCATCGAGTGCGCACTAGAAACCATCGAGTGCGCACTAGAAACCATCGAGTGCGCACTAGAAACCATCGAGTGCGCACTAGAAACCATCGAGTGCGCACTAGAAACCATCGAGTGCGCACATGAAACCATCGAGTGCGCACATGAAACCATCGAGTGCGCACTAGAAACCATCGCGTGCTCACTTGAAACCATCGCGTGCTCACTTGAAACCATCGCGTGCTCACTTGAAACCATCCTGCGCGCACTTGAAACCATCGAGTGCGCACTAGAAACCATCGAGTGCGCACTAGAAACCATCGAGTGCGCACTAGAAACCATCGAGTGCGCACTAGAAACCATCGAGTGCGCACATGAAACCATCGAGTGCGCACATGAAACCATCGCGTGCTCACTTGAAACCATCGCGTGCTCACTTGAAACCATCCTGCGCGCACTTGAAACCATCGAGTGCGCACTAGAAACCATCGAGTGCGCACTAGAAACCATCGAGTGCGCACTAGAAACCATCGAGTGCGCACTAGAAACCATCGAGTGCGCACATGAAACCATCGCGTGCGCACATGAAACCATCGCGTGCTCACTTGAAACCATCGCGTGCTCACTTGAAACCATCCTGCGCGCACTTGAAACCTCCGCGCGCGCACTAGAAACCATCGAGTGCGCACTAGAAACCATCGAGTGCGCACTAGAAACCATCGAGTGCGCACATGAAACCATCGAGTGCGCACATGAAACCATCGCGTGCTCACTTGAAACCATCGCGTGCTCACTTGAAACCATCGCGTGCGCACTTGAAACCATCGCGTGCGCACATGATACTACCGCGTTTAGTTTTCACGTGCACACGCGAAACTAAACTTTAAAAAAAAATTCTGCACATGAAGGTTTCGCTTGAGCACATGAAAGTTTCACTTGAGCACATGAAACTAAACTTTACATTTTTTTACTACAACGTCACCTTAGCGGCTCGTTACAAAACATTTGGTGCTCACCCTTTATTTTTTTTCTCTGCAGGTCCTAAATTATACAAGGTACCCAGTGCAAAGTCTAATAAACATATCATTCAGAATGCTCTGGCCCACTGCTGTTTGGCTGGCAAAGTCAATGAGGGACAGAAGAACAAGATTTTAGAGGTAACGCATATTTGAGTCATTTAAACTTGTAATGTAATACATATGTATGTTATACCATATGAATTTAGCTATTTGATTATGTCTGTTAAAGGAAATGGATAAATCAGAGGCCAACAATTTCCTGATCCTCTTCCGGGATTCCGGCTGCCAGTTCCGCTCCGTATACACGTACTGCCCGGACTCGGAGGAGATCAACAAGCTGACCGGCATCGGCCCTAAAACCATCTCACGCAAGATGATTGACGGCATCTACAAGTACAACTCGGACCGGAAGCAATTCAGCCAGATCCCAGCCAAGACCATGTCGGCGAGCGTGGATGCCATCACCATCCAAAGCCACTTGTGGCAGACCAAAAAACCAGGGACTCCCAAAAAAGTAGCGGCCGTTAAGTCGTAGTGTTTCTTGACGTCTGTTCGAACGCTTTCTAGATGCACTTCTTCGTACGTACTGGAAACTTTTTACAATCTTCCGTCCGAACTAGTTAGCCTCCGCTCAATAAGGACACGCACGTTTTATGCACAACTGGAATGTAAAACTCTGAAGGGTGGCAAATGAGTCGCATTCATGTGTCTGGCACCCGAGACATCGTTTTACGTATCACATTTAAATTCTATGTGCCAAAAAACAAAACAATGAAACATTGTCACGGACGTCCTGTTATTTTAAGTTGGTACACTAAAGCACTGAATGTTATTTCGTTTTTGTACAGAATTCTCGCACATTTGTGGCCTTATGTTGATTTTGTTTCCTGTTTTTTTTTGTGTTTGTATTTTTACGACTGTTGTTATATGATTGTACGGCTGCTTATCGAAAGGGTCTTGCGTTCATAGCTTGTGATTGTATTGGTTTCATATCTAACGTAAGGGAGCCTTCTTGGCGAGCTATGTCGTATTTAATATACACATAAATCAGTGTGGTAATGTGCCGTGAGTAATATTGTTTGCAGAAATGACCCACTTTTGATGGGTTTTCAACTTCTTGAACTCTATTGGCATTGATTCACAGCAGGATTGTGAATTTATTTAATTTCGTTCCAGTAGGTGTATTTGCTTTTATGTATATTTTTTTTTTGGTTGTTTTTTAACCGACCGATGGTAATGTTCTTAATTCAGCATTATGATCTTTTTAAATCGTATTTATCATCTATTTTGGGCCTTAAGGCCGGGGATTACAAAGCCAAACTTTTCTGTTGTATTCGTTTATGATTGTTGGTGCAAACATTAGGCTAATGAGTATTCGATTGTGCTGAACTGAATTGCGGAAACAGTATTTCCATTTTAGCTTCATGGATGACGATAAATAAATGTCTTATCATGTGACTTAGCAACATCACCAGCAGTGTTGGGGAAAGTTACTTTTAAAAGTAATGCATTACAATATTAAGTTACTCCCCAAAAAAGTAACTAATTGCGTTACTTAGTTACTTTTCATGGAAAGTAATGCTTATGTTACTTTTAAGTTAATTTTGCATTACTTTTTCTTACTTGGCTGAGGCTTGATCTCTTTTAGGCGTTGCAAGTGTTTTTATGATAGCTCTGGCCTGCCATATCCGTTTCTGACTCAAACTGTTCGCGCTCAGGCGCACATAGTGCGTAACTCAACATTAAAGGTGACATAGAATGGTTGAACGGAGTATTTATCCTTGTTCTGTGATGTGACATGTAGACAAAAAATTTTTTGTTTGGGTTTGTAATGCCTTAGAAGCTTCCTAAAAACCTCTCTCAGATAGCTCTATTAGGGTGGGGGATTTCAAACAAGTGGTTTTGCACCTATTTGGCTCCCCCTACTGGCTTAACTTGCACTCTCATTACTGATTGGCTGACTTTGCTGCCACTCAAAAAATGTAGCCAATTATTTTAAAGTGGATGGGCAGTTAGATGCCTGTGATGTCATAAGCATCAGTTTTTCAGATTGGGCTGTTTTCTGGCTGACATTTCTAAAAGAGGAATTTCTATGAGACTGAGATGTTTAGCATGTTTAGCACTTGTTGTATGTTTGTGAATGCGGGTAGACTACCATTATTCAACAAAGACAAGGTAAAAATGGTTTTTCATTCTCTGTCCCCTTTAATATGTTCAGTTTAATTCAGTACATTATTTAATTTTAAATTTGATTTAATTAAACTGAAAAGTTACGGAGCCCCTAATAGGACATGGAGCAAAAATTAAATAAAGTTTAGTTTCGCGTGCGCACGTGATAGTTTCACGTGTGCACGCGGCGAAACTAAACTTTATTTAATTAAACTAAGGTTTCGCATGAGGAAAAACTTTAGATTTAAAGAGAAATTTAATTTTTTTTACTTCAATGTCACCTTAGGGCAGTGCTTCTCAATTATTTTCTGTCATGCCCCCCCCCCTAAGAAGAAGTAAACATTTCGCGCCCCCCCTAACTCTCCGCCGCGACTTTAAATAGTATAATTTGTCTATAAAATTACACATCTGCAAAACATTGTATCCTTATTAATATTGAGAAAACACAAAAAGAAAACAAAAAAAAGAAATATCGATCAACTTACAATAACTTTATTAACATTGTTTTTTAGTCTGTAACAGAAAAGACATAAAATGCATCAATTTGCTTGAAATAAAAAATCAATCCTTATTTAAAGTATAATATTTTTTGACCATTTGATACTGAAAAATGAAATATAATCAATAAATAACACAAGCGGTTTACAGCGGGATTGGGGTGTAATGTCTTTAAAAATCACTTCCTGAAAAAGTATTTTCCCTGGGGTCTTGCGCGCCCCCCCTGGTGTCGATTCGAGCCCCCCCTGGGGGTCCCGCCGCACTATTTGAGAAGCACTGCCTTAGGGGCTCAGTAAAAAGTAACTTGCATTACTTGCATTAAAAAAGTACCTTAAATATCAAAGTGTACATTTATAAAGTAATGCGTTACTTTAGTCGTTACTTCATAAAAGTAATATTATTATGTAATGCGCGTTACTTGTAATGCGTTACCCCAACACTGATCACCAGTGTCAAAGACAACACGTAAAACTTTGTAATACTGTGGTCAAAGAACTACTTCAACAATGATCCTGATCTTTTTCAATCACAGCTAATAATTATGATTATTACATATGGTATCGTATCATAAAATTCAGAGGTTGGAAAACGAAAAAAAAATCACATTATCTACTTTATTTGCTAGCAGTATTTTTACTGCTTACACATTCCATCACTTTTCGTCGAGATGAAGCGTTACGTAAAAGAGCCTGAACATGCCAACTTTTTAAGTCTTGTTTACTATTATAAAGTCAAAATCATTTTCAAAAATATTTGCTGTGTATTCTCGATATGACTGGTTTGAAGTATGTTACACTATTATCCTCGAAAACACAAAAGTGTTAAGAAGCAGTTTGCCAAAATATATTTTAGATGATTGTTGGAGCCATTTCAATAATGTGTGCAAAATGTTGCAACTGAGGGCTAAAAAACTTTGAATGGTAAATTTTACATTTTGACTTGGTTATGTCGCGTTTTGCTGGAGTTTATGTGACGTTATCAATCATAATATTTGACCTTGCCTGTGAAAATCATCTTACATAATGTAAAGAACATCCTGTGAAAATATAATCTTGATATCTTTAATATTGACTGAGTGAGGTCATGTCAATAATTCGATTATGAGACTTTAGCCTGGATTTCACAGACAGGGTCACATATGTTAACATTCCCCCTTAATTGTTTTAGGGCAGAATGTGGCTATACGGGTAGAGGCGTTTGATGCCTTCCTTTCCTGCTTATTAAAAGCCATTTTCCCAGTAGTTTTCCACTGCAGTATTGAAATGCTGTTTATTGGTGCTTGCCGTTCAAACACTTAACACACCTGTTTTCCAATAAATCAAATTTGTTGATTAGCTGAAGGGATGTATGAGTGTTTTGAAATGGACAAATGTGCACAGCTCCGCAGTACTCAGTAGACTCATAAGTTTTAGCCTATTAAAAAAGTACAACTGTTAACATACTATCTTGGTTGAGTTATTTGGCCATTTCAGGTTATTTAAATAAGCATGGTAGACCATTGTACAGTGTGTGAACTCTGATCTCTTCAGCACGTCTCTCTCTCTCTCTTTCATTTCAGGTTCTGTGCTGTCATAATGCTAAAATAACATGTCAAATTTTAATTGCATTCAATAAAGTTTTGCATGGCCTCTTTTTTTGTCTTTTGAGTTTTATTGTACACTGCATTGTCAGACTCAGATCATTGACTGTAATTGATGTCTCTTCAAATAAAACTTAACAGCAAATGTATTATCATTAAAGGAAAACACCACAGTTTTTCAATATTTTACTATGTTCTTACCTAAACTTAGACTAATTAATACATACCTATATTTATTCAATGCGCTAACTTAATCTTTGTACAGCGCATCGTGAATGTGTTAGCATTTAGCCTAGCCCCATTCATTCCTTAGGATCCAAACAGTGATAAATTTAGAAGCCACCTAACGCTTCCATGTTTTTCCTATTTAAAGACTGTTACATGAATAGTTACACGAGTAAGTATGGTGGCACAAAATAAAACTTTTGTTTGGAGCCATAGGAATGAATGGGGCTAGGCTAAATGCTAACACATTCAAGAAGCGCTGTAAGTTGAGGTAAGAACATATTAAAATATTGAAAAATGTTGGTGTTTTCCTTTAACGTTTTTGAAAAAAACACACTATCACAAAAGGATTACACAAAAACATTTATTTTTATATTTACTTAAAAAAAACTTATAATGATGCCCTTTGTTCTTGAAAAAATGTTTCATGTAAAAAACTCTATAGAAAACACAAATGCTAAATACAAAAAAAAAAAAAATTTCATGCTCAAACTTATTTTAGCATAAAAATAGATTACTATTTACACAAAAATTGTACAAACATATTTTTACTTGCACAAAAATTAAAAAAAAATCCCATATGTAATAAACAATATTACAAAATAATAATAAAATATAATAAACAATATAGCAGTTATAAAACTATTATAAAATATAACTATCTTACAAATATATTTGCTCCTGGTTCACACTTATGTGAAGCATCAGTGAGTCTAAAAGCAGTGGAGATACCAAGAGGACAAGACTCTCACCTGTCACAGCAGAAACATTAATGTATCACCACTGAAAATACTGTATGAACAAATAATGATGCTGCAGAAATATGAGGACAACATATAAGCAATATAGCAAATATAATATAATATAATAAAATATAACAATTTAACAAAATATAATAAACAACATAGCAAATATAATAATATAAACATATGATAAAATATAATAAACAATATAGAAAATATAATAATATAAAATATAATAAAAAATGTAACAAATATAATAAACAATATAGCAAATGTAAATGGTAATAAAATAAAATAAAACAATTTAACAAAGTATAATAAACAATATAGCAGATATAATAATATAAACATATGATACAATATAACAAAATATAATAAACAATATAGCAAATATAATAATATAAAATATAATAAAATACAACAATTTAACAAAATATAATAAACATGTGATAAAATATAATAAACAATATAGCTAATATAAAATATAATAAAATACAACAAATTTAATAAACAATATAGCAAATATAAAAATATAAAATATAATAATAAATGTAACAAAGTATAATAAACAATGTAGGAAATATAATAAACATATGATAAAATATAACAAAAATAATAATATAAAATATAATAAAATACAACAATTTAACAAAATATAATAAACAATATTGCAAATATAATATGCAATATAATAAAATACAACAATTTAACAAAATATAATAAACAATATAGCAAATAAAATAATATAAAATATAATAAAATAAAATACAACAATTTAACAAAATATAATAAACAATATTGCAAATATAATATAAAATATAATAAAATACAACAATTTAACAAAATATAATAAACAATATAACAGATATAATAATATAAACATATGATAAAATATAGCAATACAACAAAATATAATAAACAAAATAGCAAATATAATAATATAAAATATAATAAAATAAAATACAACAATTTAACAAAATATAATAATAAACATATGATAAAATATAATAAACAATATAGGTAATATAAAATATAACAAAATACAACAAAATATAATAATCAATATAGCAAATATAATAATATAAAATATAATAATAAATGTAACAAAATATTATAAACAATATAGCAAATATAATAAACATATGATAAAATATAACAAAAATAATAATATAAAATATAATAAAATACAACAATTTAACAAAATATAAAAAACAATATAGCAAATATAATAAACATATGATAAAATATAACAAAATAATAATATAAAATATAATAAAATACAACAATTTAACAAAATATAATAAACAATATTGCAAATATAATAATATAAAATATAATAAAATACAACAGTTTAACAAAATATAATAAACAATATAATAGATATAATAATATAAACATATGATAAAATATGACAATACATAAAAATATTATAAAAAATAGCAAATATAATAATATAAAATAAAATAAAATAAAATACAAAAATGTAACTAAATATAATAAACGATATTGCAAATATAATAATATAAAATAGGTTTATGCCATTTTTTAATTTTTTTCCTAACATTTTTGTTCCTTTAATTTTCTAAAATGCAGGAAAATCTACTTTGCACTTTTTTATCGAAATTTATTAAATTTAGACAGTAATAATGTTATTACTATCAATTTTGTACTATTATTGTAAAACTTTAATTAATTACAGATGTGGGCTGTGGCCATTATTTTTTTAAGTGCCCATTAAAATGTAAGCGCGTGTTCGTGCGCGATCTGTCGTTACGTCACAACCCTAAGTCTGCCCTGGCCAGATACCACCGCTAGGTGGTGGTCGTTTCACATCCATTATTACTTATGGAGGTTAAAGTTTTCACGCATCTCTGATAAAATAAACATTTCGAGTAACATCTACTTAACACCATAAAAATCTGTCTTTACTCATAATTCAAGATTCAAATTTCTGAATTCCTTTGTCAACAAATAATACAAAATTAAAAGGGACAGTCACAGTGCATCCTAAAGCTCTTTAAATAACACAACATAATTCGAAGTCCGTCACCATTTCAATGTATTGAACCACAAGAACAATCAGTCGTGGTGTATTTCACACAAGTTGTAAAATGACAATCCAGGTACACAGAGCAGACCACCAAACTGTTTTGTGCCTTTAAAAATATTTAAATGTGGCGCTGCGCAGGCATGACATCGAAGCACCGCGAGAGCTATTCGAACGCTATCTGATCTGTCAGCTCTCGCGGTGCTGTGATGTCATAACGTCTGCGCAGCGCGGCATACATTCAAAAACATGAGTACAATGTTTTTTTTTTTTTTTTTTTTTTTTTTTTTTTTTTTATTGGAATGTCAAATGTACATACAAAAACAGGCCTGCAATAAGAAAAAAAAAAAAAAACTACAATTCTCAAAGGCAGACACATTGCACCATAACCAGTTACAGTTCAAATATGAAAATCAATTAAATAATAAAAATAATGAAAAAAAAAAAAAAAAACGGAATTAAAAAGGGAAAATAAATAATGGTAAAAATAAATAAATAATGCTTTTTAACAATGTTGACAATACAAGGGGTTACAAATAATTATTGGGTACAAAGATCTTTGAAAAAATTGGCAAAACATGAGTACAATGCAAAGAGGCGCTTAATAGTGGGTGTGACCGGACCAGCGCGCCTCTCCGCCCTCTGCTGCTGCTGATGGTGATGCTGGCTGGGTGAGACAGGCGGAAAGTGGGTGGGGACATGCAGGTCATTGTCGAGATAAACGCAACGCACGTTGACAGGACGCTGAGCTGAACATTAATCCGCATTTCCAAGGAATAATTAAGACGCATTTGGCCACATATTGATTTGAGGTAAGGTTTTGGAAACGCTGCACGCACGGACACACACATGCAACCTAACATGTTTGCGTCGGACATGCGTAATGTTTATAAACGTGGATCAGCCAAAATGACAGTTTGTGCTTGCATGCTGTAAATGCATTAGTAAATAAAACGATCGGATTGGAGTGCATAGCTTAATACTCATCAATGCTGTGCGTGTGTTGCATTATGCACATGTGATACTCTCTTGCTGACAGGACTGCAAGGTACAAGTTGTTGGCGTAGCTTGCATGCAACTACGAGCATGCATAATTAATTAAGACTTTAAAAGGTTTTATTGTCATAATAGTGCGTTTGGAAATTAATTGCGATTGGTGGCAGTCATTGATGGTGGTTCACAATATGATCAATATGCATTATACAATTTATGTGTGCAAGTAAGCTTATTATACAATTTAAAAGTCTTCATACTTTCTAACCACCATGCCAAGTGCACTCAAACCGTATTGTGTCATGTGGGCAGATTTGTAGCACACACACTTGCTGACCTTGCTAACGGTTCACCTTCCCTCTCTTTGCATTCAGACAACCAACACCATGACTGCAGAGGAGATCATAAACATCAAAGAATCGGAGATCATAAAGCTCATCTTGGACTTTCTCAACTCCAGGAAGCTTCACATAAGCATGCTGGCTTTAGAAAAGGAGAGTGGGATCATCAATGGGCTTTATTCAGATGATATGCTCTTTCTAAGGTGGGTAAAGTGGCTTTGTTTAAGTAGTTTTTACGAACAAGCCTTACAAAAACAATGCAGGTGTGCATCTTGAGACAAAACTATTGCAGAGAGATATGTTAAGATATGCCAATACAATATGTTTTTAAATTAAAGGATAGTTCACCCAAAAAGAAAACAATTCATAATTTACTCACTCTCATTTTGTTACAAACCTGTATAAATTTATTTGTTCTGATGACCACAAAGAAAGATATTTTGAGGAATGTTTGTAACCAAACCGATCATGAGCCCCATTTACTTCCATAATATTCTTTTTTCCATAGTATGGAAGTGAATGGGGCTTATGATCGGTTTGGTAACAAACAGTCCTCAAAATATCTTCCTTTGTGGTCATCAGAACATGAGATTGTGTAAATTGTGACAGAGTTTTCATTTTTGGGTGAACTATCCCTTTAAAGGTGCAGTGTGTAAATTTTAGCGGCATCTAGTGGCGAGGTTGCGAAATGCAACCAGTTCACTGCTCACCCCTCGCTTTTGAAACGCATAGAGAAGCTATGTTAGCCGCCACCGGAAAAACATGTCATCAACAGAGACAACTTAGTAAAAAAAATTTTTTTAAGGGCCTCTGTAGAAACATGGCAGCACAAAATGGCGACTTCCATGTAAGGGGGCCCTCGCTGTATGTAGATAAAAACATCTCATTCTAAGGTAATAAAAACTTAACGGTTCATTATAAAAAGGTCTTTATACACCCCTGATAATATAGTTTTGTATATTATTTAGCATTTCTGTCAAGAGATCCTTTTAAAAATTACACACTGCACCTTTAAGGCAGCTCAAACATGCATTTTAGTCTGGGACTAGGATAAGCCCTGTCCAGGAGACCGCCCCTTAAAAATTAAAGGATGCATCTAAGCCTTCGTAAATATGCACTACTGACCTATTATTTTTTTATGATTTGAAGTAGTTTACTCGTTTTTGGTCATTTTCTTTGCTTTCTAAGGCAACTTGTATTAGATGGCCAATGGGAGGAAGTTCTGCAGTTCATACAACCTTTAGAGTGCCTGGATAAATTTGACCGAAAGAGGTGAATGATGTCAGTTTTGCTTTTGTAAGTGGATCATAAACAAATAATTTGAAGGCAAAAATGTGTTGTTTCATGGTCTTTCTTTGTTAATTTTCTCAGATTTCGATATATCATCTTAAAACAGAAGTTTCTGGAAGCTCTTTGTGTAAACAATGCCATATCAGCATCAGATGATCCTGAGAACGTGAGTGTTTCTTTGTATGCAAACGAAAACCAGATTTAGAAGGTGTCCAGCATCAAAATTTTTAAAAAGCCCTTGAAGCTATTTTTTTTTTGCACATGTAAGATTAAGGTCTGAACTTATAACCATTATTTTTAGAGGATTTAAAAAATATTTCCTATAGAATTATTTAAATTTTTTAGATTATCATTATCATTACCGCAACATGATATTACATTAAATATATGCTTTACAAACTCATGTTTCGGTAATGAGAACTAAAAAAGTTGTCTAGGTACTATGACAAACAAAATTTAAACTTTTATCTGAAAATATAAGAACTGCTTACCTGGTAGCCATCTCGAGTGTCACAGTCAATTATGTCCCTTCCAACAATTGTTTTTAAATGTTAGTTCCTTGAGGGCTTAAACAATGATTGAAAATTGTTACGGAGGATGAGAAAATTGGTCTTGGACACAATATTCCTTATTATTGTCTTTACATTTACCAATGATCACCGAATATCACGTTTCTTTACTGTAATGTTTATAGTATAATATGCACTGAAGCTTTTTATTTTTTAGATTTTTTTAATTATAAATATTTCCATGTCAAAAAACCCAAATCCAGTCATGGACACGTTGCGGTAATGAAAATTTTCCCCTTTAAATGTGGAAAAACAACAAAATCGGTTTGTATGATGTCATTTGAAATCATGTGCAAAGTAGTACATGAAAAGATGTTGGTAACTGTACGCTTCTTATTTTGATACTCTTACTTTGCATTTACTTTTTTATCAAAATGTTTCATGACACCTCATGAGTCTAATTTCGCAAGAATCACCCAAATGCATCATGTGAACTGTGCTTGAGCCTTATTTCTGGATTGTTGTACTTTTGGCATTTATCCTACTAAAACTTGGAATTACTGCAGAAACAATCCCATAATTCTTTGCTCTGTCGTTCCCTCAGCTGGAGCTCACCATGCAGGATGCAGTAAAATCTCTCCATGCCTTGGAAGAGTTCTGCCCAACCAAAGAAGACTACAGTAAACTTTGCCTTCTCCTCACCCTCCCTCGCCTCACCAACCATGCCGAATTTAAAGACTGGAACCCCAGCACCGCCCGCGTCCACTGCTTCGAGGAAGCCTGCTTAATGGTGGCCGAGTTCATCCCTGCGGACCGCAAACTGAGCGAGGCTGGTTTCAAAGCCAGCGGAGATCGTCTTTTCCAGCTCCTCATTAAAGGAATACTGTACGAATGCTGCGTCGAGTATTGTCAGAGCAAGGCGACTGGAGAAGAGATCCGCGGAGAGGAAGTTCTCCTAGCTGTAGATGTCCTTTGTGGTAACGGTTGCGAGGAACTGGACCTAAGTTTGCTTTCGTGGCTTCAAAACCTTTCGTCGTCCGCATTCGCCTGCTCTTTCGAGCAGAAGACCTTGAACATCCACGTGGACCGCCTCGTCAAACCAGCTCGGACGGGTCACGCGGACCTTCTCACACCTCTCCTCACCAAACTCTCGCCCTGCCCAGCCTCGCCTTTGCGCAGACCCCAATCGGCGGATACTTACATGTCCCGATCTCTCAATCCCGTCCTGGATGGACTATCGCACGGTTTGGCTGGGAGGGAAAAGAAAAGCATGGATGGGGATGGAAAGGGAGCAGCAATGTCGCAGTCTTTCGCTAATTTTGGGTATCCATCAAGCAAGGGTGCGTTGGAATCCAGCGTCTTTGGTGATTCCCCAGACAGGTAATGACTACTTGTGTTTATGCTGCTTGAGGTTTTATTTTTGCCTCCCGATCACCAATAAGTTGTTGTTGTTCAGGGTAGGTGATAGTTGCCTATTGACCTGCCCCTCATTTTTCCATTTTTTGGCCAAACAGTTAGTCCCACCTCAAAGTAAAATCATTGGTTGAGATAGAAGTTGGCATGTTGAACCATCCAAATAAACAAAGCAATGTTTTGATTCAAAACACTTCAGAAAGCCAACCAACGGATGGTTTATTTCTAGTTGTCCCAGTTACGCAATAAATGACACACTTTGGGGCTGTTTTTTTTCCGGACAGGGATAAGACTAGTCCTAGACTAAAATAAATGTAAGAGCTGTCCAAACTGAAAACAACTTGCACTGACATATATTAAAATACAACAGTTTGGGGGGGGGTAGAAGAAGTTCTGAATGGCTGGGAACTTTTAACTTTTAGCAAACAAATTGGCTGGTGAGTGAAAGAGTTCATTTTAATGATATTGCGCATCGCCCGAAAATAGCCCCCTTGGTAACTTTCAATAGCAGAGGACTATTTTTGGGCACTGCGTAATATCATTGTGCCTCCTGCAGTCATGTTACGGCAGCAAAGTCCTCGCAACTTTTAATTTTCTGTCGGTCTTAGTACACGATGTAACTACAGAAGAGTCAAGTTTTAAGTAGGAAAAATATCAAAACTCTATGGTGCTAGTGGTCTAATCAGATTCAATGGATTATGCTAAACTATGCTAAAAGTGGTACAGCCAGACCCGGAGATCAGCTGAATGGATTCCAAAAAAGTAAAAATCGAATGTTTAAGTCTAGGGGAGCTGGAAAATTAGCATATTTTCAAAAGAAGGTATTTCACAGTAATTCATTTGATATCAGTGTTGACTAATGTTGTGTTGTTCTTTCAGAGCACAAGCTCAGTCTGAGAAGATAAATGGCTCAGAAGGAACAAACTCACAGCGTCCTCCACTGACACCTGGGAATGATGGTGGCCCTGTGGGATCAGATGAAAAGTCTGAGGTACAGTAAGTTCTGTTTGTTATATTGTTTACTGTGTTTACGTAGATCTACATAGAAATTTGCTCTTATCAACAAATCACATTTTTTAATAATGACAAAAAATTGTCAAAAGAATAAAATAGAAAAGTTTTTTTGTTTTTGCATGGCTGTTTGATAAAATTGGTACACACATACATTAAAAATACATAAATGGATATGGATGGGACATGTACAAGATTGGCATACAGAATATGTTAAAAATATGCAATGTAAATATAATTAGGTGATTCTCACGAAACCATTGAAACACCACGGGACTAATGATTTTAGCTTTAAAATGTGTTATAATAGTAACATTAAAAAGCATCAGAATTAACACAATACTGTGTTCTACCTTGCACAATGTGTGGTTTCAACATAAGAATTTATAATTGTAAATTTTATCTCATTTTCTGCTGAAATTCTCATTACCGCGATGTGTCCGGCTGTGTTTGAACATGCGTTATGTTGTAATTTAATCAAATTAACACAAAAATATTAAGAAAAAAAATAAATGGATGTTTTGCTAGACTACTTTAGATGACAGAAAAAATATTTACTGAATATTCATGTATAATAATAATAAAAAATTAGGAATATGATGTGTCCATGCCTGATGTTCTCATCCTCCGCAACACTTTTTGAGAACAGTTTAAGCACACATACAGAATTTTAATAAAGTTTGATTTTGAGTGACCAAGCACATGGACCAGTTACTTCAAGATGGCTACCAGGTAAGATCATTTTTTTTACAGTTAATTTGAAATATTGTCTTGTCAGAATGCTTACACCACATTTTGATTATCATTACCGCAACAGATGCTTATTAAATGATAATTTTAGAAGCATAATACTTTGATTTTAAATGCATGTGCAGAATCTCCAAATTATGTCCTTTCAGGTTTGTCATGTCATTTTGAAAATATGTCAGTGTTGATGTTTTCTGACTGTTGCGGTAATGAGATTTTTTAAAATTATGTTACAAAAAGTGTTAAATGACAAGTAAAAGTTTTTAAATTAATGTTCCCATTTACTCCAGACTTTGTTTTTCAATGTCTGGTGGGAAAAAAAGTAAATTTAAGCAATTTTTACATTTTCATGCTTGACATTTTTAAAACCAAGTTTTCGTGAGAATCACCCAATTAGGTGGTTAAAGGGGCAGTCCACTTTTGAAAATAGGCCCATTTTTCAGCTCCCCTAGAGTTAAACATTTGATTTTGTACAGTTTTGGAATCCATCTAGCCGATCTGCAGGTCTGGCTGTACCACCCCTAGCATAGCTCAGCACAATCCATTGAATCCGACCAGACCACTATCATCACACTCAAAAATGACCAAAGAGTTTCAATTATTCCTATTTAAAACTTGACTCTTCTGTAGTTACATCGTGTACTAAGACCGATGATCAACGACTTTGCTGCCGTAACATGGCTGCAGGAGGCGCAATGATATTACACAGTGCCCGAAAATAGTCCCCTGCTATTTTAAGAGAGAGATCTTTATTTCAGACCCAGGAGGATCCATATATCAATATAAATACAGAAGAACAATATCCACATATACAGAAACATTCAAGTAATACAATACAACACAGACCCTTCCACAACATTCATTATCTACTATACAGACATGTTCGCCAATGGTTCCACAGTCTGGACGAAAATCTGACAGTACTTAGTACAGGGTTAGTCAAAACAGTAATAACATCATTCTTGGTCTCAGATACCCTACACATAAAACCATACATCAGTTGTATAAGTTACCCAGGGGACTGCGTAATATCATTGCGCCTCCTGCAGCCGTGTTGCGGCAGCAAAGTCCTTGATTATTACGCCAGAATGAGAGTATAGTCCAAACCATATCTGCCTAGAAAATCACAACTTTTAATTTTCTGTCGGTCTTAGTACACAATGTAACTTGCAGAGGAGTTAAGTTTTAAATGGGAAAAGTATCGAAACTCTTTGTTCATTTTTAAGCACGATGCTAATGGTCTACCCGGATTCAATGGATTATGCTAAGCTAGGCTAAAAGTGGTAGCGCCAGAACCGGAGATCAGCTGAATGGATTCCAAAACGGTAAAAATCAAATGTTGAACTCTCTACGGGAGCTGGAAAATGAGAATATTTTCAAAAAAAGTAGAGTGTCCCTTTAACAGGCTGAATATTATCGTGCAAACCCTGTAGCATGTAATGGTAATGAATTGTGTGTAGTCCCCAGTATTATTGCACAAGCACATTATGCACAAACACACATTCATTTATGAATTATGCAGATTGTGAATTAAAGCACCTCAAAGTTGTCTATAAATCTATAACATAAAAAATGGAAACTAATTTTATTTGCAAGCTATGCATAGGGATATTGATATTACTTTGATAGTTGCTTTAGTTGTCTCGATGATGTGCCAGCTAGTATCAGATGCAGCTTTGGTTTGTGTAAATGCAGTTCCGTGTAAAGCCGCAATCCGTATCTTTTGCCTCTTTATCGTCATCTTTGCAGGTTGCATTACGAACTTGTCTTTACCTGAGTTCAAGTTAATTTAAAGAGTCTGATTTCACAGGAAATGTCTGGATACCCTAAATTATAAATTCGTATTACTGTATGAGATTACTTTTATGTATTATGCCAAGGTATTTAGACAGTTTTTAAAGGTACAGTGTGTACATTTTAGCGGCGTCTGACGGTGAGATTGTGAATTGCAACCAATGACTCAGTCCACGAAACACAGAGAAGCTATGGTAGCCGCCATACAAACATGTTGTTTTCTGAGACAACCAATTAAAGGGGACATCTGACTTTTTCCATGTTTAAAGGTGCAGTGTGTAATTTTTAGAAGGATCTCTTGACAGAAATGCAAAAAAAATACAAAACTATATTATCAGGGGTGTATAACGACCCTTCATAATGAACCGTTATGTGTTTATTACCTTAGAATAAGATGTTTTTATCTACATACACGAGGGTGCCCTCACATGGAAGTCGCCATTTTGTGCCACCATGTTTCTACAGAAGCCCTTAACGGACAAACTTTTTTTACTAAGTTGTATCCCACAATGACATGTTTGTCCGGCGATGCTACCGTGTGTTTCAAAAGCGAGGGTAATCAGTGGACTGAGCCGTTGGTTGCAATTCACAACATCGCCACTAGATGCCGCTGAAATTTACACACTGCACCTTTAAGTGCTATAATTGGGTCCCCAGTGCTTTTATCAACCTAGAAAATATTAAAACATAACAACAATAACTTAGTTTTGGTAAACCATCATTGAACCGTTATTGAAATTTGGCTCCCCTTGTGATGTCAGAAGGGGATAATACCTCCCCTTAATCTGCACTATCCAACCACAGCACTACTATTTAGTACAGAGATCAACTCATTTGCATTTTAAAGGACACACCCAAAAACGGCACATTTTTGCTCACACCTACAAAGTGGCGATTTTAACATGTTTTAAAGGCGGAGTCCATGATGTTTGAAAGCCAATGTTGATATTTGAAATCACCTAAACAAACACGCCCCTACCCCAATAGAATCTGGACCTTCTGTTGATAGACCCGCCCCACACATAGCCTACGCAACCCGGCATTTGATTTGATTTGATTGGCTATAAGTGTGTTTTGGTAGTCGGCCCGTCTCCTTTTCCAACGCGTTTTTCAAACATCGTGGACTCCGCCTTTAATAAATTATCTATATGGTTTTTTGAGCTAAAATGTGGCATATATACTCTGGAGACACCAACTATTTATTTGACATCTTAAAAAAGTCTTGTAAAATGTCCACTTTAAAGAAACGCTGTCCGTAGAGCAGTTCGTCTGTTTAGGGCTACTATACAAACATGGCGATGCAAAATGGCAACTTCCATGTAAGGGGACCCACGGTGTATGTAAATAAAAACGTCTTATTGTAAGGTAATAAAAACAAAATGGTTCATTATGTAGGTCTTTATACACCACTGATAATATAGTTATGGATATTACATTGCATTTTTGTTAATAGATCCTCCTAAAATTTACACACTGCACCTTTAACACAGATTTTTATGTACTTGCTCACACGAGTTGCCTATTCTGTGGTTTAAACAACAACTGTAAGATTAGATACTGTAATGTATTAAAGGCGGAGTCCATGATGTTTGAAAGCCAATGTTGATATTTGAAATCACCTAAACAAACACGCCCCTACCCCAATAGAATCTGGACCTTCTGTTGATAGACCCGCCCCACACATACGCAACCCGGCATTTGATTTGATTTGATTGGCTATAAGTGTGTTTTGGTAGTCGGCCCGTCTCCTTTTCCAAAGCGTTTTTCAAACATCGTGGACTCCGCCTTTAATCTGCCATCGCTGGTGTCATTTGCGCAGGAGCAACTTCAGGAGTTTCAGCGTCAGCGGTTACGAGTACAACAGCATCTTGAACAGAAGCAGCAGCAGAGGCAGCTGTACCATCAGATGCTGCTGGAGGGTGGAGTTCACCCTCCGGATCAACCCACAGACACGGCCCGACACAACCTTACCCAGACGTTCCTGAACAGGTCAGACCCTCGTGCCTCTGAGACATCCTATTTAAATGTGTGTACCGTTAATTTGCTGGATGATAATGTGGCTATTTTTGCCCGAAAATAGTGCCCTTGGTTACTTTCAATAGCAGGGGACTATTTTCGGGCACTGCATAATATCACTACGCCTGCTGCAGCCGTGTTACATCAGCAAAGTCCTTGATTATTACGCCAGAATGAGAGTATAGTTCCTAGACATATCTGCCTAGAAAATCAACTTTTAATTTTCCATCGGTCTTAGTACACGATGTAACTACAGAAGAGTCAAGTTTTAAATAGGAAAAATATCGAAAGTGAAATCAAAGCAATTTTTTTTTACTGTTTTTAACTTAAATAACAGCATTATACCATTCATTGGAATCTACCATTGAGTAATTTTAGTATTTGTGTTGGTTTTGATGGTCATTTGTGTAGGTCCATTCAAAAACTGGAGGAACTGAATGTGGGCATGGAAGATCTGGGAGAAGACGTTCAGGCTTTGGCTCAGCAGTGTAACGGTGTGACGGCGGCTGGTAAACAGACCCCTGAAATTGGATCAGGTGGGATCAAGGCTTCGGCGATCAGCAGCACCCCACAGAAAGGAGGAGGTCGAGGAGTGCCGTCGCTGGATGAGTCACCTGTGCTGGTCAACCAGAGGTGAGATTTTTTTTAGTTTTTTTTTAAAGCTCCTTTCTACTGGAGTTATGTTTGTTAGATTTTGATAAGGCTGTTTCCCGGACAGGGTTTAGGTTAACTCATTTCCGCCATTGACGAGTTTTCTTGAAAACATTTGCATGATAAAAACGTGTTCCGGATGAGTTTTTATGGTAATCTGTAATACCGTGATTATCCACTAGATGGCCACCCCAAAAAAATGAAGCAAAAAATTATAAATTATTTATTAATTTTACACTCCGTGTATGTTTTGATAATCGTTCTGAATCTGATCTCTAACTAAATTCCTTCACAAAAATGATTTTGTATTTTTGAAGAAAAATACCCATATTTAAGAGTTTATAAACAGAGGAAAATATAAAGATGGGATGAAACATTTTTTTCCTGTTGTATTTGTCTGTTTATTGTTTGTTTAAATATGAATTTTAATTTAATATATTTGTATGTTTAAGTTTTTTTCTGGAAGGCATTTTGTGAAACTTTGTAAAAAAAATCACAAAAAATGCTGTGGGGCAACTTTTCAAAAAAAGGCTGGTGGGGAAGGAGTTAAACCAGGACTAGGCCTTAGTTACATAAGATATTTAAGTCTTTTTTACAAACATACCCTACAAAAACTATTGGTGTGCATAGTGAGACAAAACATTGGCACTTAAACATGTTAAAAAATGTCAAGACAAAGTGTTTTTAAATTTTTTAAATTAAGTCCTGTCCGGAAAAAAAAAATATGTTCAGATTTTCAATGATCCAGGTAGCATATTGTTAATAAAATCATTTACAACTGGCAGTACAGATTTTTTTTAGTATGTGACCCTGTCCATGAAATTTTATAGGAATTATCAAAGTAAGATTTTTTATGCAGGATGATATATGAAACCAAAACATTACTAATTAAAGTCTTTGTGACCTTTTCGAATGCTAATATATGATGACAGTGTGTTTCAGGATGAGAAACCCAAATCCCCGTTTGTTGTGGTGGAGACGCTGGAGGATACACAAGCTGTGCGGGCCGTTGCTTTCCACCCGTCTGGGACCCTCTATGCTGTGGGCTCGAACTCGAAAACCTTGCGTGTCTGCACCTACCCAAGATCTCTTAAAACTAGGTAGACTCTTCTCTATTTTAAAAAAAGGTGTAGATAAACTGAATCTGTTAGCCTGTATATTTGTCACATTTATCACATTTTTGTGTTCGCCAGATTATTTTATTTAAAGCCGCTTTTAGTGTTACGTCTCACAGTGTACATTTAATCAATCCACAAAGGGCTGTCACAATGATTATATAGTCATCTCATTGTGATTGTTTGACCTCATCGCAATGATTTCAGATCACCACAATCTCTTTAAAAAACACAAGGGGGAGCTGCAGCACGTGTATAAATGAGACCGTATCAGATGGCCACTTAACTGACAGTATAACGCGAATTTTTAGTTTTTGAAAGATGTATTCATTAAATAATTACTTTTAAAAATTTGCTATGTGTATTAATTTATTGCCAGAAGATTTTATTTAAATAATCACAATAATGTGTGAAAATATTTTATAAACAAACACAAAAATTAATGAGAACTAAATGTCAACACAATAAAACAGACAATAAATTAGGGCTTTAATGATAAATCGTGCAAATGTGCGTTTTCTCAATGAATGAATTTTAATGAATTACGGTGAAATCCCGGCACATCCCAAAGCCAGGGGGCGCTCTTGTGCTGAAACTCCCTTTGTGCCACAGAAGTAGTAGCATTACAAACGCTATTCCAGGAAATGTCTATAGAAATATTTATATCGCTGTTCTCCAAATTGTTTCAGGTATTTTCATGATAATAAATAATATTTTGAATGATTTTGTTTAACAAGTTTTGCTTTTTAAACGCACGTCGTTATAAACGACTCTGATTCATAATGATTTAGATCGATAAGGACTTCCTACTGACTTACAAGCTGTGCATGAAACAAAGAATCGATTCAAAATCTAAACAAATTCTGAATTAATTTCAAAGGCATTTTTAATGGGACACGCGATTAACCGTTGCAGCCCTACAATTAATCGTCATAATCGTCAAAACCCTAAAATGGGCATTTAGTCGTCATAACCGTCACAATTTATTAGACAATTAACCCTCAGCCAAATTTTATAATCGTGACAGCCCTAAATCCACATGTTCCTTGGGTTCGAACTCATTACTTTGGCGTTGTAAGCAACTACTATTGTAGATAGCAGATACGGGAATACTCACATTCAGTTGCGTTTTACTACAATTGTGCGTTTTACACTCTCTATTTTTCTGTGTAGCGCACAAAGTCCAGCAAAACAGCCCGATATCTGTTTCAAACGTATTAAGCACCACAAAGGCTCCATCTACTGCGTCGCCTGGAGTCCCTGTGGGCAGCTGCTTGCCACCGGCTCCAATGACAAATACGTCAAAGTTCTGCCTTTCAACGCAGACACCTGCAACGCCACAGGTAATGTGAAAAACATCAAAAAGCCAAGCTAAAACCATCCTACATAACATATTTTTTGTAGATTAAGAAAATGACACATACTTTTGGACTCCAGGGCCCGATCTAGAGTTTAGCATGCATGACGGTACCATCAGAGACCTGGCGTTCATGGAGGGCCCTGAAAGTGGAGGGGCGATACTTATTAGTGCTGGTGCTGGAGACTGCAACATCTACACCACTGACTGCCAGAGAGGACAAGGACTACACGCTCTCAGTGGACACACAGGTCTTTAAAACCCACGCTTGTTTGAATAGTTAATATGAATTGCGTTCAACTATAACATCATATCTCGTCTTGTATGCTTTCCTGTGGCAATGTCTGTAGGTCACATACTGTCCCTGTACACATGGGGTGGATGGATGATCGCATCTGGCTCTCAGGATAAGACGGTGAGGTTTTGGGACCTGCGTGTACCCAGCTGTGTGAAGGTTGTGGGGACGGCTCTACATGGAACAGGTCTGATCATTTGACTCATTTGTGGCATTTTATTAACATATCGAAAAGAACGAGAAAAATGAACTGCAAAAAAATGATTTTCAAGAAAAAATTTCTTTGTATTTTTGTCTTGTTTTCAGTAAAAATATCTAAAAATTCTTGAATTAAGATGCGTTTTCTTGATGAGCAAAGAAACCCAAAAAAAATAAGTCTAGTTCTTAGACCAAAAATATCAAATGTTTGTGATTTTGTGCATAAAACAAGCACGTATATATATGTCAATGGGGTAAGCAAAAAAATCTTGAAAATTTTTCTTAAATACTAAATTCAAGAAAAATTTGCTTAAGATTTTTTTGCTTGTTTTATGCACAAAATCACTTAAATGTGATATTTTTGGTCTAAAAGCTAGACTTATTTTCTTGGGTCGTTTTGCTCATCAAGAAAAAGCATCTTCATTTAAGAATTTTTAGATATTTTTACTGAAAACAAGACAAAAATACTAAGATTTTTTTTCTTAAATAATTTTTTGCAGTGTGTTTATGGGTCAGTGACAAAAATGGTTTGGCAAGATGAGAAATTCCAAAAAAAATTGTTTTAAAAGCATGCATCAGGTATATTTCAATGCACATAGTGTATTTATGTTGATTTTATGCAATAAAAAATTTAATTTGCACCGTTTTTATGAAAGTTAAGACTGAATGGACCTGAAAATGTCAAATGGTGTAACCGCCAATTGTGTCAAAGAATGAGAAATATTAAATATTTTATCCACCTTGATGGCATGTAAGCGTAATCATCAAAACAAAATCATTTTAAAATATCACACCAAAAATATATTTTATTAGTTATTATCACTAAATGTAATTTTTAATGCGTTTTTGTAATATTTGTGCAGATGTATGCTAAAAACAGGTCTGTTTTCTGAATAATCTTTGTCAAATGATTTAAAAATGTATGGGGAAAAAAATCGTATTACACTAAACTAGATGATTATATTTTATTCCACATTTTTTATGAATATATTTATATTTTCATTTAAAAAAACTAGTTACACCAATTGACACAGACCGGTTACACCACTTTCACATTTTTGCAGTTATCCCCCAAATATTGTTTCAAAATTAAATAAAAACAGAAATTTTAGACTTGGTCCTCAATTAAGAGAATGTATGCAAGTAATCTGCAAATTTATTTTGAAACTTTAACTCTTTTACATTTAATTGAACCATATGGACACAAAATAATTAATGTCACGTCATTGACCCTTAGGTGAATATTTATGTAAAAAAAAAGAGAAATACTATTAGTAATACTTTTACTTGCGCAGGACGGGCTTGATTTTAGTCAATGCTGATACAATTGTTCATGTAGGTTCATGGTGCATTAAAGGGGACATTTCACAAGACTTTTTTAAGATGTAAAATAAATATTTGGTGTCCCCAGAGTACGCATGTGAAGTTTTAGCTCAAAATTATCCCATAGATAATTTATTATAACATGTTAAAATTGCCACTTTGTAGGTGTCAGCAAAAATATGTAAATTATTACATTCATAACATGTTGAGTCGGCATATACAGGTGAAAGGCTGCCTCTTATCTCAATTAGATATCAAATATATCCATGCATATACCGGTACATAGGTATGGATCTCTTATACATGTTTGTGTGCTATGACTTATGACAGGAAGTGCAGTCGCCTCGGTTGCAGTAGATCCCAGCGGTCGGCTCATGGCCACCGGATTGGAGGACAGTCGTTGCATGCTTTATGACATCAGAGGTGGCCGAACGGTTCAGTCATACCGTCCACACAGCAGCGATGTCCGTTCTGTCCGATTTTCTCCTGGTGCGCATTATCTACTCACAGGATCATATGATAACAAAGTCATGATCTCTGATCTTCAAGGTAGGTGGTGCCACAGCGAAAACATAATCATCTATCCATGTTGTTATATAACATTTAATAAATGACAAAGAATTGTCTGGGGGGGTAACATTGCACTGGTAGTAAGTTCTTTTTTATTAACCATTGTGCATTGTTCAAATTTACCACCCTTTGGTGTTGTTTGGTATGAAAACGTCCACTAATATGTTGTGTGCAATTATATGTTGTTATACTCCCATGTACAAGCCAGAAACTAAGCTTTGTTTTTGCACAGGCTTACTAAAGGGTTAATGGTGTCACCTGGTGATCAACAGTAAAAATTACAAATTTTACCTCTTTACAACAGGGAAAATCACCAACAATCAAGAATGCATGATAAAATGGCATCAAGGCTTTGCAATCAAAAAATGTTGTTATAATGGAAGTCAATGGGGCAAAAACAGCCACGAACAGTAAATGAGGGAGAAAAAAATTAATCTGATGCTGCACAAAAACTAACAATGCATCAAAGCCAGTGTTTTACTAATCTTTGACATGCCCAAGACTGTGATAAAAGGTAAAAAAAATCTAGTCCACAATCACTTTTTATGTTGAAAATTAATTATTTTATGTGTGCCCCCCCCAAATCCGTTACATAATTTAGGAACTTGTCAATTAAAGAGTTAAAATCCTGGAATTTTTGTAAACATTTAGCAGTTTGGATCAGGACTGGAGGTTGATTAACAGATTTATAAAAAAAAAATATATATATATATATACACACACACACAATATTATATTTATATATATATATATATACACAATATTATATTTATATATGTGTGTGTATATATATATATATATATATATATATATATATATATATATATATATATATATATATATATATATATATATATATATATATATATATATATATATATATATATATGTATATATATATGGTGTATTATTGAGTTTTTTTGAAAAATTTCAAAGCATTTTTCCAAAATATGTGTCACCAAAAATCATTCCGTTTGCTGAAACGCAGAGAAAGCACCCCATAGTGGATGAAAACGTCCCCAACAGTAAATAAGGGTTAAATATCTTAAATAAACTCTCATTCTGCCGTAATAATCAGAGTATAGTTCCTAGCCATATCGGCCTAGAAAATCGCAACTTTTAATTTTTTTGTCGGTCTTAGTACACTTGTAACTACAGAAGAGTCAAGTTTTAAATAGGAAACATTTTGAAACTCTTTGGTTATTTTTAGCGTGATGCTAATGGTCTAATCAGATTCAATGGATTGTGCTAAGCTATGCTAAAAGTGCTAGCGCCAGACCCGGGGATCGGCTGAATGGATTCCAAGACAGTAAAAATCGGGTGTTTGACTCTAGGAGAGCTGGAAAATTAGCATATTTAAAAAAATGGAATGTCCCTTTAAATGGGTTGTGATCACCAATGTCATCTGATAGCTGAAGTTCATTGCATATGCTTTCTTTTAGGAGATCTCACCAAAACCCTGCCAGTAACTGTGGCTGCAGAACATGCCGATAAAGTGATCCAGTGTCGATGGCACACCAGAGATCTCTCCTTTTTGTCCTCTTCGGCCGATAAGACGGTCACATTATGGGCATATCAGCCGTAACATACACCATTGTGCTGGATGAGGCTACAAGAAATAGCACAGAAACATTCATTCACCAGAAGTCATTTAGTAAGAGAGTTTGAGTATGTTGATGTGTTTGTATTACATTGTCTATAGTGAAAAATCGACTGACTGTTCAATTGAAATGCATGTCGAAGTTGTGACTTTTTTACGAAAAACAAAAAATGCCACACGTAGGTACTGTATGTAGGTGTAGGCTATTTTAGGTAATGAAACCGTCCCGAATATGTGAGCGAAATTGTGCCTTGAGGTATTGTTCTCTGTAGTTACACTGAATGTCTTGTAAATATGAGCTTTTTGTATATGCATAAATTATAGTTTGAGTTGTTTAGCACATTGCACTATGGACATTTCGCACTTACAAATACTGTTTTAAGCAGCATGAACTTTCATCTCTTCATTGATACAAATGTAAATAAACCAACATGCTGTAAATAAAAAGAGTAGAGGTTTTGTGGAGAACATTTTTAGAAATTATCTTATTTTTGATTGTCATTTTCGTAATGCATTTATTTACATGCATCGATTTTGCACACAGCAAATCTAGCACCTTTTCTATTGACATAGAGGAAAGTAATGATACATGTTTAATCACCTGTTTACCTTATTTAAAACATGAAAATGAACAGCTTAACAACTATGTGGTATTACACTTAAAAAACAATTGTTAAAAGTTTACAGAAAATTAATAAAACATTGTGAAAAGCATAAAGTCTTATTTTAAGTAAATGATGTAAACATTACAAAGGCCCTTTCAACCATGTAATGTTTTGGACAGTCATTATTTCCAAGTTAAGGTAGTCATGCATAGTGGATTGTTGCCTATCCTCTGCATGCAATGACTGCTTTAAGTCTGTGAATCCTACCAGAGATATCATACATCATGCCCATTCAAACTGAGGGGGCACATGCCCCCTTGTTTTTTTAACCCAAATGGATTTTGCATGCAACCTCAAAATCAAAGAAGCATCCATTAAACTTATTTGACTTTTAATCTGTTTAATATGCACAATATTATGAATTATTTAATTCTAAGGTCCCACGCACCATTGGGGCCCCTAAAGATCATTTCTATTAGTAGTAACACACGTGTGGTAGAGGACCCAACCTCATGTTCTTTCATAGGGCACACAATTGCTAGTGGCACCCCTGCACATATGCACTGATTGTAGGACTGTAATGATTAATTGTGAAAATGCGCATTTTCTTAATTAATGAATTTTAACAAATTATGGTGAAATCCCGGCACATCCCAAAGCCAGGGGGCGCTCTCGTGCAGAAACTCCCTTTGTGCCACAGAAGAAGTAGCATTACAAACGCTATTTCAGGAAATAGCTATAGGGATATTAATATCGCTGTTCTTCAAATTGTTTCAGGTATTTTCACGATAATAAAGAATATTTTGAATGTTTTTGTTTAACGAGTGTTACTTTTTTAATGCACATTATAAATGACTCAGACTCATAATGATTTTAGATTGATAAGGACTTCCTACTGACCAAATGTCGTAGTACACGTACAAGCTGTGCATGAAACACAGAATCGCAGCCTTGCATTTCAGAATCGATTTCAGACATTTTTAATTGGTCACACGATTAATCGTTACAGCCCTAACTGATTGACATTAAAAATGCATCTTACAGTCTTATATGATTATGCCGCTGATTTACAGGTCTACATAAGGACTATACATTATTCACTAATAGATAATTGTGTGAAACAATGTAATAACTCTGATATACTAAGATAAACAGTTTATCACTACTGTATGTTGTCCATGGGGAAAATGAGTTATAGGTGGAGCAACATATGTAGCCACACCCTCATGTGTAGCCCCGCCACTTTTTGCAGGCTGCGGCCATAGGGGAGCATCCGCTATCTTGAGAGCAGTCATATGAGACCACAATAATACAAAACATTTCATGTTTTATTAAATGACCTTATGTTTTGTGAACTCTGCACTTGTGTCCTTACTCCTGTTCCTCATCGTGACAGAATGAACCGGCCATTCAAGGACGCAGCAAGTTCACGGAGGAGTGCTTCCCCTAATATTTTTTTGAGGGGGAGTAGTGGACATCGGGTCCCGCTACCTGCAAAGCCCCGATGCCCCTTGGAGCTAACGGAGAAGGAATGCTCGGAACTCCAGGCTTGGCTCAAACTGGCCGTCACCATGCCCGATTCATTCCCCGAGGTGGTCGTCGCTTCACGTGAGCCTGTTCCTGCGAGTCGGTTCCCCTATTGGTCGAGTCTTCTGGGTCGGTTCCTGGGTTGATCACCACCATGCTCTTGGGACGGCCGTCGGCACGCTCAATGTTTTCCCCGGGGTGGCCACTGCCACATACGAGTCCGTTTCCCCGAGGTGGTTTGAGTTGGTTCCCGGGATAATCGAATCCCTGTCGGCTCCCATGATGGACGAATCAGCTGAGTCGGTTCCCGAGTGGGCCGCACCGTTTTTTCCGGCTTAGTCCCGGCTTCCTGCCCTGCCGGTTTCCCTCCGGCTTCCTGCCCTGCCGGTTTCATTCCGGCTCCCTGCCCTGCCGGCTTCGCCCCGACTTCCGCCGTGGTCTCCAAGCCCTCCATCCCTCCCCCCAGACTCACCCCTACAGACTTTTGTTTATGTTTGGGTGGTGTCTGAAAGCCACTCTTTGAGGGGGGGGTTATGTCACGGTTAGTCCATGTCATGTTTTGTTTCTGTTCTGATCGTTGTCACCTGATTCATTCCACCTGTTTGTCATTTAGTCTGTGTATTTATACCTGTGTTTGTGCAATACTCACTGCCGGTTCATTGTCATCAGGGCAGAGAGTTCATAGTCGGCCATCTTAGACAGAGCAAAGAGTCTATGGGAGTCATGCACGGCCATTTTGGCAAGGGCAGAGGGTCTATGGAGCTTGAGAGTGACCATATTTGCTGACCTACAGGACACAGGGAACTCAAGAGTAACCATCTCAGCCTCTACAGGAAACTCAGGGAACTTAGAAACAGCAGGGCCGGATTAACATAAGGGCTAGGTGGGGCTGAAGCCCCAGGGCCCGTGGGATTAGGGGGCCCATGATTGGCTTGAGGAAATGAAATTGTCAAGTCATAGGTGGTTGATTTGTGAATAATAAAATAACAATAAGTTATCTATGCCTGCATGATATAATTCACCGCCCAATCAAATGAACTCTACAAAGTGCCACCCTGGCCCTTATGTAGCCTCGCCACTGACCTACATTGGTGTGATATATAAATATTGTATATCAATGCTTTTTTTGACTGTTAATAAAGAAAAATCACAGCTCTTTGCCTCTAACTAAACTAACTAAAGTCTCCATGAATCACGTGAGGGACTAGCTTTTTGGACTTACATTGTCAAAATATCTCTTTCTAAAGGGCTCTGGCTAAACCAAACTAACAGGTTAATTCACCTGTGTCTATTATGCAAATGTTTTCTAAAAAGAAGGTGCCGGTTCAACTTTGGGCACTTGTTGATCTAAAAATCATATACATATATACGTTTTTAATTTATCATGGAGATGCTGAGATGTTTGTCATTTAGATTTTGGAGTATGTTTGTTTTTTGGGGACTTTTCGTTATTGCTTATGCAAACATGAATGAAGACAACAATGATGAAAGGGTAAATCCATATGACATGATCAACTATGACTCGGCAGGAAAGTGCATGAGAAGACCCACAGAGGTAAGAGGTTTATTCATGATGTTTGAAACTATTGAATTATTACAAGGGATTTTTTTTTAAATGTTCTCATTATTCTTAATATTTTCAGGAATTAATACAGACATTTTTTAAAGCTCACATAACACACGCTGTTTCTGCATTTCTGATGTTAATCTGGAGTATCTATAGAGTAGTATGACATCCTTTATATCTCTGAAGAGTCTTTAGTTTAATCAGATGTATAAAAGAAAGATTAGCTTTACCGAATCTTTCCGATAACGTACGAAAAAATTAAGGAGGAGTTACTACCGCGGGAGGAGCGAGTACGAGTCATGCAACACTATACAAAACTGTTTAATTTATGATTCACTACATGTTTGTGTCATTTATATAATATGCACGCGACTATTTCCAACATAAGACACCGTGTGCAACTCGTCATGAACCGGTTGGGAAAATCCAGCGCATCAAACACACACGCAAAACTCCGCTGCTACCCCGGATAATAAACTACTATATCCATTGTTTTCATAAGGCTGGATTTCTTCTCCTTACATCCAAAAACACACTTCATCTTTCATGCCATTGTTGAGTTTTGAAATTAAACAAAGCTGAGTGGCGTGATAATGGCCGTTTCTCAATATGCCTTCTTGTCTGTACTTGTGTTCTTGTGGACTTGTGAAACGTCATCAGTCGTGGACCAAGTACTGTTCCAAATCAAAGTTCGCATCAAGCCCAAGTTCACATAAAATCCCCGGATGTGTTCTTGATCCGCCCATTTTATCGAGGATGCATCAGAGGAGACTTATGTGGACTTATGACAGCGAATTTTCCCAGAATGCATTTCAGGTCAGGAGTTCGTTCTTCCGAGTCTGTACTTGCAAGTTCGAACTACGAAGGACACAAGTCCGAGTTTGGCGTACTTGGTATTGAGAAACGGCTTATGTTTGCAAGCTCTATAGCGTCTCCCGCTGATTGACGGGTGGGCATGGGTGTTCCGGGGGAAGTGCCCATATAAAGAAGTGATCCGTATAGAAAACCCCTAAAACGTCAGTTGGACCTGTAATCGAAAAAAAACTTTCCGAAACTTGTACGAACCCTGGCAAGTGCATTCGGCACAGAAATACTCTAACATGTGCAACTGCTTTTTTGACACTTTGCCTACATTTAGCATGAGGAAACAACTCTATAACTGTGTTAATAAGTCAGAATGCTTGAAATACCATTGAACCACCCCTTTAGACTTTACCTTGAAAAGAAATTCACCCTTAGGTGTCATATGACCTAATTTGGTCAAACATGATGATATAGACTGCAAAAAAATGACGTTCTTGCTTAGTATTTTTGTCTTGTTTTCAGTAGAAATATCTCAAAATTCTTAAATTAAAATGTTTTTTCTTAATGAGCAAAATGACCCAAGAAAATAAGTCTAGTTTTTAGACAGAACATTTTTAAATTTTTTTAAGTGAATTTGTGCTTAAAACAAGCAAAGTTATCTGCCAATGGGGTAAGAAAATTTAGCTTGAATTAAGTGTAAAAGAAGAAAAAATAAATATTATTTCAAGATAATTTTATTCACCCCATTGGCAGATATTTTTGCTTGTTTTAAGCACACAATGACAAGTTACAAATGCTGGATTATTGTTTGGGTCAAAAAGGGACAAACCCAACCGTTAACTGTTAAATTAACCCAAATAAGGTCTATATTTGACCCAACCATGATTTAAAATACAGTAGGTATATAATTTAAACCCAATCGTTGAGTTTGTCTCTTTTTAACTGTAGGTTAAAAAGAATCCAGAATTTTTTATAAATGTATACTGTAAAAAATGCTGGGTTATTTTCAATCCAGTGTTGGGTCAAAAAGGAAGAAACCCAACCCACTGGTATCGCAACAAGTAAAACATGTAGGAGGATGCTGACGCAAGTTAACAATAACGTATGTTTATTATAACAACACTAAACGAATGAAACAACAAGGCAGGCAGGTAAACAAGGACAGATACGAAAACAAATAGCTGCAAGCAGCAGTTACGGGGCCAAGCCCGAAAGAACTGTACCCCTGAGCTGATCTGGCAGAAATTCATTGTACATTAGGAAAACAGATCAGTTCAGAATTAGAGAAGTTCAAAATTCAGTAGTAATTCAGATGAGAATGAAAGCACTGAAAATTCAAGGTCTGGAACAGAAGCAATATTAACCACCCTGGATTTGAACACACAACCTCAGATCAGATGCGCCACTCAGTTGACATGGTTAAACCAGTCTGCGGAAAGCAGATTCAGAGCTGCAAGCATTTAAAAATATCCAATCACCGAAAGTGTAGAAGTGACACTGCAGAGTAGAAATAACAAAAATACATTGATATGACCATCAGATAGCTTAAGTGAGAATTATGTCAAGAAGAACATTTTGTATATTAATGCTCAGCACGTGCAAATATTGTCAGATTAGATTAATAGGACAAAGAGACAACATGACAGGCAAAGTCCGCTTTCGGCAGGTAATTGTTAGGAAGAGAACATAATATCAAAAATCTGTTCAGTCATTTGTGTGCGGCCTGGTCCAAAGATTATGTGAGACAAGAATCAATAAAATTAGATGACATTTTTTTTAAAAGGAGTAGCGAGAAAACAGGATGTGATATGCTTTAAAATAACACATGATTAGAATGTTGGAAAATGACCAATGAGACATCGTTGCAATTGACATTAACCAGGGAATACAATTTCACAAAGAAAATGAATATCAATTAAAGTATTCAGAAGTTATAAGCGGTTTAATAATAACTGTTATAACCCCTAAGTGTCGCTGTCTTCAGACTTCAGGTGCCTTCAGAACATCAGCTCTACCGATTTTTGCGCATATATGTCGAATAGATAAAAAGATATCGGAATTAAGGACAAATTTCATATTACACGTCGACAGATTCGGCATGAGCTAAGGAATCCGTAGACACAAAGATCATAATTTTCTGACGAACATTTTAGTAACCATTTCTCATGACCCATGTGTGGCACTGTCTTCAAATTTGGCATGGACCCCAAGTTCATGGTCCACATGAGGGGTACCAACTTTCATTTCGATTGATCAAAGAATGACCGAGATACAGCTTCAGAACCATTTATGCGTGAACCGAATCGTTAAGTTTACGCATTTTTTACTTTTGAACAAAGATGAATATCTTAAACCCAGGTTGATATACATCTTTATTTATATTTTTATTCTTTCTTTATAAACACAAAAAGAAGAAAAATGTCAATGTTCAACAGCCAACATTTTTTCCAAGCGTTTTCTTCACAAGCTACATAGAAAAACTGCAGAACTTGGTTTGGTATGTTCTGAGGAATTGAGGTAAAGTTGTTCAGCACTACACATGTTTCATAACCCTTGTTTTTTCCTGTTTAGCATGATGATGAGGTGAAACTCAAACAAACCATGTCAGACTTCCAGAAGCTTCTGCAAGAAGACAATGACTGGACCACTGGAGCCATGGATGAAGGTTCTCACCACGAACCCTGGAAGTGGCGATTTAAAGACACTTTTCATGTGGAGCTAGATACTGTCATTAAGGTCTAATATGTGTTTACTAGATTTTTACAAAAATGTAGTTTTGTCAATGCAAAACCCACAGGTGATTTCTTAGAGATACTTCATATTAACAAGATAAGTCACTAGTATTGGGGGAGATTGCAACAGTCAGTATGGCTGCTTTAGTCCCGCCTTCCTGTAAAAAGAGCCAATTGTCAACTATTAAAGAATAAAATTCTCTGGGGATGGGAATATACGCATATGCAGAATCGACAGGTCCTGTTCTAACAATACCTGGAAGCGTTGCAAATATGCAAAAATATGAGAGTGAAGAAACACAACACATCATGGTTATTGATCTTTTCAAAAATACGATTTCATGACACACTTTCACTCTGATCTTTTTTTTTTTTTACAGATTTTAGTGTGTGTTCTTATTGTCATCACTGCAGTATGCATTGAAAAGTGCTCTGTGGTGGCCAGGTTTATCCAGATCAAAAGGATGTTTTATATTTGCTTTTTTATTAGCTTCATCTGGAACTGGTTCTATCTATATATGGTAATCTTTTTTTTATACAAGAGGTTGAGAGAGGTCCTATCGAACTGATATATACCCATTGCATTATTAATAAACGTGTGTACACCAGATTACAATGAAAGGGTAAAACGTACTTTGGTGCATTCAATATAATTAAAAAGATCAGTATAAATGCTTTATCCAAAATGTTTCTTCTTGGCTAGCTTGAAGTAGCCGAACACCAGAAGAACATTATGCAGATGGAGAGTTTCAATGCAAAATGTACTGGGGTAAAAGAAATGACCTGGATGGATTTTTCAGGCGAGTTATTTACCCCCAAATAATAATTGTGTTATGATTCACCCAGCATTATGTAATTTCAAACCAGTTTGATGTTATTTTATCCTCTGTAACAAAAGGAGACTTTTGAGAAATCTTCACTTAGATCTTTTCCACACGATATTTCATAGTGATCACAGGCTCTTCTTAAATATGATTTTATTCCCGATTTCAGAGTGGTTTAGAAAATCATGTACTCTCCAAGATGACCCTTGCAAAAAATACTATGAGATCCTGCGTGTGGACCCCATTTTCCGTGTGTCTCCAATGAAGGTTTGTACTTCTCAATATATCTTCAATCTTGAATTTCATAATATGCAGTGCACACATTGGTTCTTCATGTTTTCGCAGGTTTTCATGTTCACCTTAACTCGCTTGATTACAGAGCCACTGGAGCAGATTGGTCAGGGCATCAACCTGTTCCTCAGAGCTTTGTTAAAAGATCTGCCAATCATTCTGCAAACAACGGCGCTTTTTATGTCTGCGCTTGTCTTCATAGTAAGAGCTGTAAAAAGCCAACTTAGTTTAAGATGTCTCACATTTTTGTAAGTAACATACTCAGGTTGTACTTGGTCTCTCCTCAGGTTATTGTGTATGTTATAAGACATATATTACCTAAGCTCTTGCTTGGTTGGCATCATGACCCATACGGAAATGTAATATATGTGTATATATCAAGTATTGATATTACAAATATACGGTAATATAAATTAAAAACATATATGGACAACTATATGACACTTATTCGAAAATGGAACAGTTTCATATATTGACATATATATCAATATAAATATATATGTATGTATGAAAAAACACACATATATGTGTAATATATGTTGCATACATATATCTTTCATGTAATAATACAATTTTAACAGAAGGTAGGACATACAACCCATTCACACGCAAGTACAACTTATTATCTTTAATGAACCTAATGGGTTTGGGCTGCGAAACCCGTATCTTCATGTTGAGAGTCATCAGCACTCTCCACTGAGAAACCCGACAGTTGGACAAGTAAAAACTTAAGCAGTTTGTTCGTTACTGAATTAGGTGCTGTTTAGCTTGACTTGTGCTTGTACAATGTCTTGTTTATTATTCCTCCTGTTTACATTATATGGGGGGGTACACAGTGCAAATTTAAATGATCAGGAGACACGCGTCACAAGTAAGTTAATTTTATAATCATCCTGATGCTGTGATACACAACTTTATGATCTAGGGCCGGTTGCACCAGCTGTGCGTAAGTTACAATGTAGCTTAGTTACGACGTAAATGGGCACTAAGTTACAACTTACGCACTACTAAATGTTTTCGCGTTGCACCATTAAACTTAGTTTAAACCTAACAATACGTTGTAACTAAATATTTACGGAAGCCTCTGTCCATGAATAGCGATTGGAATAAGATGTCAGCCAGATTATATTACATCGATGAGCTCGTATAAATTATGAAGAGCCGCAAGTTCGTCATCGAGTTTTCTGTTTAATTTTCTGTGTATCCATCAATTAAAATAAGGTTTAAAATTTCTTCCTGTTTATTTTCTCCTCCATGTGTGGGATAGATATTTTCAATTAAAAGTGTAATGTTTTGAGGTCCATTACATTTGCTTTAACGTCTTTTTTAACTTTCAGTTTAGGCGAGTCAAGAATGAGTTTGAAATTACGTACTGTTCAGACTATTTCCTGTTTACCCATTATAAGGCTTGTGATTGGGTTAAGAAAAATAGAAGTCATTCTATGCGACAAAGCATTACTTTACGGAGAGCTTACGACCTACTAGCTACGTTCTGCCTTAAGAACAAATGGTGCAACCGAATAAAGTAAAGAGTTAGTTATAAACTAGCTAGTAGTTACTAAGCCTCTAGTTTGGACTTTACGTCCCAGTTTAAGAAAGAACTTACGAACGACTGGTGCAACCCTACCCTGGTGAATTAACGTGATCACAGGACGTTTGCATCGTTTATCGCATATTAAGACATAAGAGACTTCCTTTTATACCTAATCAATATTAACCATTGTAATAACCATGTTTTTGTGGGTTGATTTAGTCTACATAAAAACAGTATAGTGCACGATAGTAGGCCTATTTACTATAATAAGGTTAAAAATTATTAAGTAAAGTGTAGCATAGTATATAGCCTACTATACATTAAAAGGGACTACAAAGTGTTGCTTTAAAAAACATGTCGCGATTAAAAACCAGTGGAAAACGCTTGCCGCGTATTTTCTTGTCACATGACCTGCGGTGCGCGTGCGGCAGGTCTCGTACACACTGCAAACTTTCGGGAGTGACAACCGCATTTAAATGCGGGAGTGAATCCCCTAAATGTTCGTTTCATGTCCGGAACAAGA
The DNA here is from genome assembly GCF_027580225.2 of Misgurnus anguillicaudatus. NCBI lineage: Eukaryota > Metazoa > Chordata > Actinopteri > Cypriniformes > Cobitidae > Misgurnus > Misgurnus anguillicaudatus. Next base: position 8,996,232 of record NC_073359.2, on the reverse strand, counting down.
CTCACTCCCGAAAATGTGATGATTGATATAACCATAGCAACGTTCTGCCGTCTCACTTGCTTATCGCTCACAGCTTTCACCAAAATAACAGCATTGTATTTTGCCATCCATCTTGGCGTTGTGTATTTACGCTTTTGTGAGGCTGCTTCACAGCGCGGAGCGCGCGGTCTTGCAGTGTTGCCAGGTCCTTGTCTCTTTTGTACGTAAATACAGTTTTGGCACTTAACCGTTTTGGCTTTTGGCTCAAGAAGCAATCAAGTTTTTGGTATTAATAAAGTGTGATGGTGCCGGTCCCAATATTTAGATCTTTGAGTTAAAGCATTTAGAATTATTTCGGTTTATTATTGGATTTTTCTTGTTCGCTGTTTTTTTAGTGCAAGATCTGGCAACAATAGTCAGCAAATTGTGCCTCTGTCATTTTCTGAACCGCGCATACAGAAGACTTTCCTCTAAGCATTTATTTTTTCAGAAGAGAGACCTGTCCTGTTTATGATGAACATTTAAACACTTGATTAACTACTAGTTGTTCAGATCGGTTATGTACACACTGTGCAGAGTTTCAGTAAATGCGGTTGTCACTACCTGCATTTTGCGGGAGTTAATTCGGTTGTAGAATGCGGTTGTGAGTCCCGTAAATTACTGAACTGTGTGTGTACAGAACAGGATTAAGCATTAAAAGGTGAAGTGACAACCGAATTAATATGCAGTGTGTACGGGACGGTGTCACCTCCTTGAAAAAATGTCAAATCATGATTATAATGATGATAAAAAGTATGTCAAACGCATTTACAGTTAGCAATATCTTCTAGGCCTATACGTTATTTTACTTTTATGCATCTAGAAATAAAACATATCGCACCAGGTCTTCCGTTAAGTTTTCGCGATTCATGCAGAATCTCAAAAACAAAAAAATACAACATCTGCGTCTGCAAGCAATTAACGTGCAGACCGGGACAATGCAAAGATCAAAGAGGCTTGTGTTTGTAGTGCTCACTTCATTTGAGGTAAGTCATCATTTTTCAGCACTGTTAGATTAAATTATAAAGCCTAAATGGTATGAACAGTTCGACCCCGTGCTGCGCCCGCACCCGATAGTCATTCAATGTTTACAAACCTTGAAGGGGTCTATAGGGCCCTATTTTAACAATCTAAGCGCATGGTCTAAAGCGCACGGTTTAAATAAGCATGTCGGAATCCACTTTTGCTAATTTAACGACGAGAAAAATGGTTTGTGCGCGGAGCGCACGGTCGAAAAGGGTTGTTCCTATTCTTTTAATGAGTATTGGAGTGTTTTGGGCGTAACATGCAATAAACCAATGAGAGTCTCAGCTGTCATCCCCTTTAAAAGCCAGTTGTGCTGGCGTTATGTCTAATCCTTATTTAGATAACAGACTTTGTAAACTGAAAAACTAAGTGGAGGAAGAAGATCCCCAGTTTAAGATTAATGTTAAATAATTGTGTTGTTTTTCACTTGTATTGAAATTGTTTTTTATTAAAACCCGTTTTCTTCTTTTCTTAGTCATGGAAGTAAAAATAGCAGGCTTTTAATTGCTGTTAATGTATGGCTATCCAATATCATCAAAAAAATAATTTACAAGTATGTAAGAAAATGTTTGTACTCTAAAAATACTTTATTTGTAACAAACAGGAGATAAAAAATTTACAAACATACGGAGAGCCGTTTCAGGACTCGGACAGCGCTGTGAGTTTTTTTAAAGCATTACTTAAAAATGTTTCTCATCTCATCATATCCACAGATACAGAGTCATTATATACAATAAATCCGTGGGGTAGCATTTAAAAAAAAACATTTAAAAATAAATGCAATATTTGCATTTGTTTAAAGCAATGCTTTATTTACTTACCAGGCTGCAGATGAAGCAGCTCTTTACGCCTTCTAACGTCTCATAATCGATCCTCATTTATGTCCAAGAGACTCAATAATAATCTTTTACATTTGAATGCTTTAATTTTTCATTATCCATGTGTGTGATAAGCAAACGCACGCTGTCGTCCTGTTTATAGGCGCATATTTGTAACACGCTCATTAAATAACAAAACACTATTGCGCCATAGACTTTAAACTTTAGACCAGGTTTTAGTTGCCTCAAAATAGCAACGAGCCAACCATGCCCCTGAACACTCCTCGATTTTAGATCAGAACGCCCATGGGCGCAAAAATTTAAACAACGTGACGCTAAACGTGAAAATGATCATTGCGCTGGGTTGAAACTAGCAAAAGACACTTGCGTCGTGCATTGCGCCGGGTTATGATAGAGCCCATACATTCATATATCCAGAGGATATGTGATATTAATTTATGTATTTATACACATTTTAGTAAGATTATTTCATCTATGTTTTAAACCTATATATTCATATATCCAGAGGATCTATGTATGTGATATTAATATATTGCATAAATATGTAGCATATATGCTAAGATCGGTTTCGATATAGGGACATATATGGCATACATTACATTTCCGTATCGGGATCCACCACCTGCTGCCGATCTAGAAAAGAATGGACAATAAGAGGACAACAGGATAAATCATCCAGTAAACAGGACTTTAGGTCAGAAGATGCCAGTGCCTGGGCCGGAGTGGGACTCATTTTCTGCCCTGGAGTTTCAGACCGGCCCACTTTAGTTCACAATTGACTATTAAAATATTATAATCAAATCCTAAGTAGCCAAGTCTGCAATAGTGCACTGTTCTTTACAGCAGTGGTTCTCAAACTGGGGGTCGTGAAATTGTGCCAATAAAATACATGAATTTATCATAAATTCTGTGTAAAGGCTACTAACCAACAGTACTACATTGTATCATTTAATATGTTTTGTTTAATTCTAATTTTAAGCTTTAGAATGTTTTGTGTCATACATTTTCTTTAAGGGGGTCACGGAGGGATGCACGGCACACAAGGGGGGCCGCATGCCGAAAATGTTTGAGAACCACTGCTCTACAGCCTTGCACTTCAATGTATTTTTCAAATATATAATTTCCAATTCAGTGCAAAAACAATTATTCAATTAAACTGGTTCAAAAACTACTAAATTGTGTTTGTGTTTTCACCTATATTTCTACTTTTTTTTTTAAAAAAAAAAAAGACCTGTCGGTTTGAAAAAGTTTGCAAACCCCTGATATAAAATACACAAGCAAGCAGTAAGCAGGGGAAACAGATGGAAAATTTAAAATCCTTATTTTTTTATTACTTAGATCATATACAATGGTGTAAAAAAGTGTTGGCCCTGATTTTTTGCATGTTTGTCACAAGACCCACGACTTTTACACACAGTGGTGACCTTGCGCCATGCTGCCCCGCTGCAGTAAGTTGCTACGCAAAAAAAAATTCCAAGGTTGGCAGGGCTGATATTGTCACCTATACCATATAGAGACAGAACGCAGCTCGTCATAACCTGAAAACCACGCCCACCGGTGGGAAAACAATCCATCTGTCTCCATTGACTTTGTATTGCGAGAGGCTGCCTCCTTGTCATTTTTGGCTTATAACAAAAAACAGAATGAAGCATAAAAGCTGCTGTGTGACAGCTAATAAAAAAAAGACCCAAAAAACCCAGAAATAAGTTTTTATAAGCTGTCGACCTCCAAAAACGAGCGTTTAAAGACACAAAAGTGGAAACATGCAACTTTTCACAGTAGTCCTATTAGTAGAACTGCATATAGGGGAAATAGTCGGCGATCCACTTTTTTCTCCTTATAGGCTGAGTTTTACGTCTCGAAAGCTTATAAAAACTTATTAGCTGTATATTTTGTCACACAGCAGCTTTTAGGCATTATTCTGTTTTTGTTATAACCCAGAAATGACAAGGGTGAGGCGGCCTCTCGCAATACAAAGTCAATGGAGACGGTTGGATTGTTTCCCCCCCGGTGGGCGTGGTTTTCAAATTAGCATAACTGTGCTCTGTCTCTATAGGGCACATTTTGTGAGGTGTTTTGTAAGGGTGTCTAAAACCATTATAATATAATGGATTAGTACACCAGGTCATAGTCAAAAGCATCAAATATGCACTGATTGACATTTAAAATGCAACTCACAGTCTTATACGATTATGCAGCTGATTTACAGATCTACATAAGGACTTTAAGTTATTCACTAATAGGTAATTTTGTAAAACAATAACTCTAATATACTAAGAGGGACAGCTTGGCACCTGATCACTATATATGTTGTCAATGGAGGAAATAAGTTATAGGTAGTGTGCTGTTGGTTTGCATGGAGACTTTTATTAAGGGACTTTTGTTTTGAAAAATAAAAAGACTTTTATTTTGAAAAGGGAAGTGGAAATTGTATAGTCCTCATGTCAGAAAGTGCACAGTCATCTTCAAGCACATGTAGTGAAAAGCTGTGAAGCACATGTTGAACTGCTATTGGAGATAGATGGTGAAGCAGGGAAAGACTTTACTTGCTAGACATTTCCAGGGATGCTACTGGTGGGATAACGGTTTGATGTTAACATTTTTCAATAGTTTAACATTAAATGCAAATTGATGGTAAAAGTGCTAAAGTGAATGTAGCTAATCTCTAACTGTTTGTGCTTATGTTAGCTCATTTAATAGCATGATGGTGGTAGCATATGAATAATATTGTGAGTAATAATGTGCTTTTTTGAGATAATGTTGCATGTTAAATTAATGTAGGGTTAAGGAGAACTTTATATCTGTGTATATTTATATATATATTTGTATGTTTATATGAATGTATGTTTGGTTGGCAGTTTTAAGTAATTGTTATGTTTTGTGTTTTGTTTTTCTTGTAAAGGTTTTCAACCTAATCATACCAAATCTTACCTAATGAGATCTATTCTTAATTGAACATGAGAATCTAACTAAATAAAGAAGATTAAAGAAGAAGCCATTTGAGTTGATTCCATTTACCCTGTTGATGGCCAAGGCCTTTTTCAAGTTTGGGCAGAAGTAAAGTAAAATCCCCTGAGAACTTGACAGGTATAGCAACGTAATGTAGCCACGCCCTAATGTGTAGCCCCGCCGTGTTTTGCATTTGATCGTGTTACCTTGGTAAACCAAACTAACTGGTTTATTCACCTGTGTCTACTATGCCAGAGAAGAGGATGTAGGTGTCGGTTTAACTTTTGGCACTTTTTGATCTAAACATCAGATAGACTTTTATATAAATATAAGTTTTTAATTAATCATGCAGGTGCTGAGATGTTCGTTATTTAGATTTTGGAGTTTGTTTGTTTTTTGTGGACTTTTTGTTATTGCTCATGTAAACGTGAATGACGACAACGATGATGAATGGGTAGATGTAAATGACATGATCAATTATGACTCGACAGGAAAGTGCATGAGAAAACCCACAAAGGTGAGATGTTTATTCATGAAGACTTTTGAAACTAATGAATTTTTACAATAGTAGTCACAAGGGATTGAATTTTTTTTAAATGTTCTCATTTTTGTTAATATTTTCTGGAATTAATACAAACATCATTCAAACTAAGAAATTCACCCTTAGGTGTAATATGACCTAATTTGGTCAAAAAACAATGTCTAACTGCAGGCAATAACGTACCTTGTTACAAATGCTGGATTATTTTTTGGGTCAAAAAGGGACAAACCCAACCATTAACTGTTAAATTATCCCAAATAATGTCTATATTTGACCCAACCATGAGTAAAAATAACCCAGTTGTGGAGTTTGTCCCTTTTTTTACCCAACTGTGGGTTAAAAATAACCCAGCATTTTTTAAAGTGCAAAAATGTTAAGTTGGTTTCAAACTAGCGTTAGGTCAAAATGAACCCAACCCAATGGGTTGTAATTTAGCTAGGTTGTTTTAACCCAGTGTTGGGTCAAATGTAAATATTTGGCTAAATTTAACCCAAGGGCTAGGTTAAAAATAACCCAGGACTTTTTAGTGTTTGTGCAGATTAAATTGTGACACTATTTATTATACTTCATTAACAAAAAATACCATAGAACACACCAGTACTACAAATATTTTTGAAATGTCTTTGGGTATATTCTGTAAATACTGAAGTACGGTAATTGTTCTGGGGCAAGCTATTGATTCTGTCTTTTTCATATCACATTTCAATATAAAGAAATTCTGACATTTTACATCTCTTTTTATAAACACAAAAAGAAGACATATAACAATGTTCAACAGCCAAAATGTGTTCCAGTTTTCAAGCGTTTCATTCACAAGCTCCTTAGAAAAACTGCAGAACTTGGTTTGGTATGTTCATTTATTTTCTCTGAGGGATTGAGATAAAGTTGTTCAGCAATACACAGGTTTCATAACCCTTGTTTTATCCTGTTTAGCCTAATAATACACAAACAGTTGTGCACTATGACGCTGAGGTGAAACTGTCCAACCAAACCGTGTCAGACTTCCAGAAGCTTCTGCAAGAAGACAATGACTGGACCACTGGAGCCATGGATGAAGCTCTCAGTCAGATTCTGGTCAACTTCAAACTCCATGACTACGAAGCCTGGAAGTGGCGATTTGAAGACACTTTTCATGTGGAGCTGGATACTGTCATTAAGGTCTAATGTGTGTTTACTAGATTTTGAGATTTCCTATGGCAGTGTTTCCCAACCACTAATGTGCAGTGGAAAAATAACACTGCCACAGTGTTTGAAAAAGCGTTCGAAGCTAGCTACCAGGTTGCTTGGTTGGTAACAGCTGCATGTGTCACTGTCATCAATTCCAGCCAGGATATCATTTGTGTTCATCAAAACAAGATCAAGTTTCACATTAAATGTGAATATTACATTTGATACAGTATAATATTGCAGTTAAACAATTCATTTAAACAATGCAATGCATGTTTGTGCAGATCTGTTAATGCTTATTGTGAAAGTGGTGTGCCTTATGATTTTTTTACTTATTTTTTTTTTACAAACTGTGCCGTGGCAAAATAAAGATTGGGAAACACTGTCCTATGGTATCAACAAAGATAATTCATATTAATTCATAATTCATATTAACAAGATGCGCCACTGGTATTGAATGGGGGAGATTACAACGGTCAGTACGGCTGCTCTAGTCCAGCCTATAAAAAGAGCCAATCGTTAAAGAATAAATTCACAGAATCAACAGACCTTGAGGCATTGCAAATATGGTGGCGCAGTGATGAGACTCCCTTTAAAGGACTTTGTTATCAATATGTGTACACTTAGTTGCTTTAAGTTCTCTTGATTTAATTTGATTGAAGATATTGGATATAATAAGATTGTCCCCTATTCATAGAAACAAGAACGTTCAATGTAACACTCAATTTGGCCGCTCTGGTGACTGCCCTACTGAAAAATCCAGCTAAGACCAGCATAAGCTGGTAGCTGGTTTTGGCTGGTTTAAGGTGCCAGTAGCTGGTTTGGAGGAACACGCCCAGATTTTGGGAATTTAGCTTATTCACCGTATCCCCCAGAGTTAGATAAGTCAATACATGTCTCATCTCCATCTGACGCAGCCCCCGCTGGCTTAGCTTGGCGCGGGGGCTGGAGGTGAGTGGCTTCAGCTGGCGTGCTGCTCCCAGGGAGTGACAAAATGATGCGAACATTTTCCTATTTATGTGATTTGCACAACTCGGACCGAACTCTCTGCTCCTCACCAGGGGTTTCTCGGGTGCTGCTGTGAGCAAATCACTCCGCCCAAGTAGCAGTGCTTCGCCTTCTGAGAATATAGTTCCCAGTATGTATACGGTTAAAAGATGGCTGTGTCTCATATGACCTTGTTGTTTGTACACAGTGTGAATATACAAATCACAACACATGGATAGGAGAATGTTCGCGTTGTTTTGTCGTTTGTTGGGAGCAGTATGCTAGCTAAGCTGGTCCTCTCAGCCTGGCAAAGCTGGTCAAGCTGGTGGGTCATTGCTATAGGCGGACTAGTCGGTTGCCTAGGGCGACAAATATGTTGGGGGCGCCGGGCGCCCTCTGTTGGGCGGGGAGTTGCGTTATGTTACGTCAGGCAAGTGCTCAGCTGCTGGTGTGTTTATCTAAAATGAAGCGATCCAATAAATCCTCTGGCGCACAGGGAAAAAAACGAAGAAAGGACGAAGAAGAAAGCCCAGGTAATGTTAAGTCTTCTCCTCAGTGCTGTGACGGACCGCAGTTGATCCGCGATCCGAACGTTCAGCTCGCATGCGATTCGCGGATTAATACACTAGTTTAAATTGGAAAAAGTTTATCATTTGCATGTGTTTCAAAGGCTTGCAAATGTTAACATTAAACATTTAAACAAAATAACCATAAAAGGCGCTAAAGTGAGCAGCTTTCTCACGCACATGCGTTTGAATGTGTCCGGTCCAGCTCCAGTCAGTCAGACGTGATCATCCCTTTAAAGATCAGAACTCTTGATGTGTAAACTTTAGAGAGAGTTGTGCTACTGTGTCTCATACTGAAGTCCATTAACATACATTTGGTGAATAGAGCAATGAAAAACAGCATAACGTTTTTATGTGAAGCGAAGCGACTTCCCCCTGTGTGTGCACTGAGAGACGCGTTTCAAAAAACAAGCCAACATAAAATCTTTTTGTTCTTGACAGGGAGCATACAAGCAAAAATATCCAAAATGTCTTGCCCCATTTAAGTAGATAGGACTTTAGTCTAACTGCCCATTAGCATTGCAAACATGGCCGCCTATAGGCACGACTAAAGGGACTTTGATTTCGGGTTGCTAAGGTTTAAAAGTTGCTGTGTTTAAATTTTAGCGGCATATCGGGGTGCGGTGCAAAAATCCAACCAACGACTCAGTCCGCTGCCAAACCCTCGCTTTTGAAATGCATAAAGAAGCTACGATAGCCACCACCGGACAAACATTTCATTGTCGGAGGCAACTTAGTAAAAAAAAATTCCGTTAGGGCTTCTGTAGAAACATGGCGGCACAAAATGGTGACTTCCATGTAAGGGGACCCTCGGTGTATTTAGATAAAAACGTCTCATTTTAAGGTTATAAAAACATAACGGTTCATTTTAAAAGGTCTTTATACACCCCTGATAATATAGTTTTGTGTATTATTTTGCATTTCTTTCAAAAGATCCTTCTAAAAATTACACACTGCACCTTGGTAGTTCTACCCATTTCTGTTACACATAATGGTTATTGATCCTTTCAATGATATGATACAATTTCATGACATAATTTCCTCTGATTTTTTTTAACAGATGTTAGTGTGTGTTCTTATTGTCATCACTGCAGTCTGCATTGAAAAGTGCTCTGTGGTGGCCAGGTTCATCCAGATCAAAAGGATGTTTTGTATCTGCTTTTTTAGTAGTTTCATCTGGAACTGGTTCTATCTATATATGGTAATCTTTTTTTTATACAAGAGGTTGAAAGAGGTCCTATTGAACTGATTTACCCATTGCATTATTAATAAACGGGTGTACACCAGATGACAATGAAAGGGAAAAAAATATTTTGGTGTATTCAGTATAAATTTTATGATCAGTATAAATGCTTTGTCCAAAATGTTTCTTGTTGGCTAGCTTGAGTTTGCCGAACACCAGAAAAACATTATGCAGATGGAGAGTTTCAACGAAAAATGTACTGGGGTAAAAGAAATGACCTGGATGGACAGTTTATCAGGTGACGTCCTTACAACAAAATGATTGTGTTATGATTTACCCAGCATTGTGTAATTTCAAACAAGTGTATCCTCTGTAACAAACGTAGATATCTTTTCCACACAATATTTCATAGTGATCACAGTTTCTTAAATATGATTTTATTCCTGATTTCAGAGTGGTATAGAAAAACATGGACTCTTCAAGATGATCCTTGCAAAAAATACTATGAGATCCTGCTTATGAATCCCATTTTCCGTGTGTCTCCAATGAAGGTTTGTACTTCTCAATGTATCTTCAATCTTGAATTTCAACATCATTGTAATGCACACATGGGTTCTTCATGTTTTCGCAGGTTTTCACCGTCACCTTAACTCGCTTATTTACAGATCCTCTGGAGCAGATTGGTCAGGGCATCAACCTGTTCCTCAGAGCTTTGCTGAAAGATCTGCCAATCATTTTGCAAGCAATGGTGCTTTTTACGACTGTGATTGTCTTCATAGTAAGAGCTGTTAAAAGTTAGTTTAAGATGTCTCACATTTTTGTTAGTAACATACTCAGGCGGTAATACTTGCTCTCTCCTTAGGTTATTGTGTATGCAATAATAAGGCATATATTGCCTATGCTCTTGCAAGGTTGGCGTCATGAACCACCACCTCCTGCGGTTGAGCAGCCCCAAGCAGCCCAGCTACAAAATAATGGGCACTAGGAGGACAACAGGATCAATCATGCAGGAAACAGGACTTTAGGGCAGACAATCATAACAGCATAAAGTCGACATCAGAGGTTCAGATAGTACGGGTCGAGCCACTGTACTCACCTGTAAACATCTCCAGTGTGGACCAGACTCATTTTTAACAGCAGGAAGAAGACAACCCTGGTATAGATGGAGATGGCAAAAGTCAAAACTGTGTTCCTGTATAGTTCAGTGGTAGAGAATTGCAATAGCAGCGGAAAAGGTTGTGAGTTCGAACACACATACTGATACAAAAAAATGTATACCTTACAATGCACTGTAAGTTGTAAAAGCATCTCACAAATGCATAAAGATTATTTTGTTCTTTTTGTGTTTATCGTGACTGTTTCTGAAGTATGACAACAAATAAATGATCAATTTTCTCAATTTTTTACAAAATTCATTAGGTATAATTTGTCAAGGTCAGCGTTTATCCAAGTTGACAAAGTTTGTAAGAGATTGATAAAAATGCTTTCTTCGTAATTTATAGGAAAGATAAATTCAAAACGAACCGACTTCCCAAGCTGACTTTAACCTCTGTGAAAGCTAAATTTAGTTAAAGAGCACCTATTGTCCGATTCATTTCCTTTGGCGTTTAAGTGTGTATTAGTACATGTTAACAATATGCAAAAGGTACAAACCCCAAAGTAAACGATGACGCAAGTTATCATCTCCAATGTAAATTTATTTTCTTGGACTATAACAAACACACGGATTGTAGGAAACAGTTTACTTTCTGGGATTTCAATTCAATTCAATTTTATTTATATAGCGCTTTTCACAATTTGAGATTGTTTCAATGCAGCTTTACAATAATAGAAGCAGTGGAAAGCATAGAAAAACGACAGATAGCAAAACATAATACACGATAGCAAAAGCAGCTAAATTTGCTGCGGCTATGAATCAACATTAAAAGCGTGCGTATTGCTAATGTAACGTAAAGAAGAGGGTGCTAAGTTAAGCCCAAGAAGGCTGCCTCCCCGGGTTGAAAAACCCCCTAGGAGAAAAAAAACCCAAGATTTGTGATTTAGTAAAGGCCGACATTATCATAATTCCTCCCGCTTCGGACTCACAGACTTTAAGCTACCTCCTGTTAGCATTGCATATGAGCAAATCTTTCACACATTTTAAGGAGCGTCAAATTTCTGTCTGACATCAGAGGTATTTAGGCCAATCACAACATACAGCATATAGTGTAAAAATTATAATGCTCAAATACATGAATTATTAATTGAACTATTCATTTATGCAAGTAATAAATAATCTCATTCAGTATTTTTCAGTTTATACACAACTTTCATTGTTTACAATTTTGTCCATGTCAGCTATTGCTGCCATATTGCCAAAGTTATTGTCAATTACTATTTTTTAAATCATTGTCAAAGTTGTACGTTTTGAAATAAAGGGAGTACGTCCCTGTGACAGCTTATGTTTCTTTTTTGAGTATGAGTTATTTCACAATGCAGTTTCAATGCAAGCATATCTTTCACAATGCAGGTCATATCACAATGATATGAAATAACTGAATGAAGGGATGCAAACTCATCAGGGGTGAGAAAGGGCCAAAGACACAAGCGTTGTATGCACGCACGCACGCGCACATAGACACACACGCATACGTATATGTACAGGTGCTGGTCATATAATAATATCATCAAAAAGTTTATTTATTTCACTAATTCTATTCAAAAAGTGAAACTTGTATATTATATTCATTCGTTACACACAGACTGACATATTTCAAATGTTTATTTCTTTTAATTTTGATGATTATAACTGAGAACTAAGGAAAATCCCAAATTGAGTATCTCAGAAAATTTAAATATTACTTAAGACCAATCCAAAGAAAGACTTTTTTAGAAATCTGGACCAACTGAAAAGTATGAACATAAAAAGTATGCGCATGTACAGCACTCAATACTTAGTTGGATCTCCTTTTGCCTGAATTACTGCAGTAATGCGGCGTGGCATGAAGTCGATCAGTCTGTGGCACTGCTTAGGTGTTATGAGAGCCCAGGTTGCTCTGATAGTGGCCTTCAGCTCTTCTGCATTGTTGGGTCTGGCATATCGCATCTTCCTCTTCACAATACCCCATAGATTTTCTATGAGGTTAAGGTCAGGCAAGTTCGCTGGCCAATTAAGAACAGGGATACCATGGTTCTTAAACCAGGTACTGGTAGCTTTGGCACTGTGCACAGGTGCCAAGTCCTGTTGGAAAATGAAATCTGCATCTCCATAAAGTTGGTCAGCAGCAGGAAGCATGAAGTGCTCTAAAACTTCCTGGTATACGACTGCGTTGACCTTGGAACACACAGTTGACCAACACCAGAAGATGACATGGCACCACAAACCATCACTGACTGTGGAAACTTTACACTGGACCTCAAACAAAGTGGATTGTGTGCCTCTCCTCTCTTCCTTCAGACTCTGGGATCCTGATTTCCAAAGGAAATGCAAAATTTACTTTCATCAGAGAACATAACTTTGGACCAATCAGAAGCAGTCCATAAGGAAGATGCTTCTGACGCTGTCTATTGTTTAAGAGTGACTTTACACAAGGAATGCGACAGCTGAAACCCAGGTCTTGCATACACCTGCAGCTGCAGTGCACTCTTTTTTGAATCTCCCCAACATTTTTGAATGAGTTTTGTTTGACAATCCTTTCCAGGGTGCAGTTATCCCTATTTCTTCTTGTATACTTTTTTCTACCACATCTTTTCCTTCCCTTCGCCTCTCTATTAATGTGCTTGGATACTGAGCTGTGTGAACAGCCAGCCTCTTTTGCAATGACCTTTTGTGTCTTGCCCTCCTTGTGCAAGGTGTCAATGGTCATCTTTTGGACAACTGTCAAGTAAGCAGTCTTCCCCATGATTGTGTAGACATGTGTCTTCAATATTGAACATTGAATTTGGGATTTTCCAATCATAATCATCATCAAAATTTGAACAAACATTTGAAATATATGGGTCTTGTGTGTAATAAATGACTATAATATACAAGTTTTAATTTTTGAATGGAATTAGTGAAATAAATCAACTTTTCAATGATATTCTTATTATAAGACCAGCACTATAAAAAGGAAGGAACTGAGATCAGCGATTATTGACCAGCCACTAAAACAGGAATAAGAAAAGTTCTACTTTCTTGTCTTGTATTGTATTTTATATGTGAGTTTCTAGAAAGTGAAATGATGAAGTCCAGACTCTCATCTCTGATCCTGCTGTTACACATTCAAGGTATGAACACTATTGAGTGCACAACTTTGTTGTTATTGCTTTTGTTTTTCAGTTATTCTTAAGATAGAGAATTACATGCATGTATAGTTGTGACAGGACTTTTGGGCTTTTTATGTCAGATGTCAGATTTTGTCTTTTTTTGTGTTTGTCCACGGTAGTTTCACATTTACAATAGGATATATTTTTCAAATGTTTTTCAGGGTCGCTAACATGGGACAGCATCCTTGTGACCTGTAATAAACAGAATATTTGTGCTGCGAGAGGGACACAGGTGACACTGTGGTGCTCTTACTCAGACATCAACATCACAACTGGGTTCTGGTTCAGTCAGAAACAGAAAACAAACTGGAGAAATAAAGATGAACCTGAAGATTTGACTTTAGATTCAGATTACTCAGGACGAGTGAAACAGTGGATCAAAAGCTACATTTCCGGACTCACAATAGATGATGTGAGAGAGAGAGACAGTGGAGAATATCAGCTCATGTTCATTATGAAGGATGGAGTTAAACATCTCAGCTCAGTCACAGTCAATCTAACAGTCACAGGTACATTTACATTCTCGTCGGTCCAGTTCAACTCTTTTCATTACTCATGTAATGTAAGGTTTTGCTTATTTAGTTTTACAGGTGATGATGAATCCTGAATCTACAGATGGACGAGTAAAACTGATCTGTGATTTCTCCTGCAATCTGACATCTACAAATTACTACTGGTACAAGAATGGAGAATGTTTAAGCAATAAGAAATCAAAATCCATATTTGTGTCATCTAGTGGAAACACTGACAGCTATTCCTGCTATGTTTATAACAATCAGTCCTCTTCTGTGTGTGAGTCTGCCATTTCCATACCAAAAATTCAAATGGAAATTTGTAAATTCGATTGTGAATTTTACAGCTGTGATTTGTGACTCTTTCAGGTCTTTCTAAAAGTGGCTGTTGGGATGTGACTTACACCTCTACAAGAGTTTGTGCTTTAGTGGGATCAACAGTAGATATTCACTCTTCATACTCACATCCCACTGGAGATACAGTAGTGAAAACATCCTGGTATTTAGGGTACATTCGGGATCTGCTTGAGGATCATCGGTTTGCTGGTCGTGTGCAGTTTGTGGGAAACACACTGAGAATCAAAGGTGTCAACACAAGTAACTCTGGTCAATATCTATTCAGGATCATCACTAACACATCAGATGAATGTTCTGGTTATCTTGGAGTCTTTCTTACTGTTACAGGTAACTGCTCATAATTTCAATTCAATTCAATTTGATTTATATAGCGCCTTTCACAATTGTTTCAAAGCAGCCTTACACCAATAGATGTAGGACTGTGCTTCGGTAGTTCCGTTAAATTTTTCAGCTACCTTCAGTATGACGGTCATACCACGGAGCTGGCGTTTTTTTCTTTGATTCTCTTTTTTTAAATGGGAGCAACGGCAATTTAGAACATCCATAAACCCTAGTCCTAATGCATCTTTTGGGTTATCCACGTAGATATTAAAGTCATCAACGATAAGAGCTTTATCTACAATGACTGTAAGCTCAAACAGGAAATCTGCAATTTCTTTAAGAAAATCTGTATGGTGGCCCGGAGGTCTGTAGATGGTAGCTAGAACGAAAGAAAGCTGTTTGTTGTTACGATCAGTTATTTCCATATTTAACAACATTATTTCAAATGAATTAAATTTTAGTACAGATTTGTGGTTTACTTTAAATATCTTCTTGTATATTGTAGCTACACCACCCCCTCTCCCCTTTAATCGAGGTTCGTGTTTATAGTCTTGTGGGGATGATTCGCTTAAACTAATGTAATCATCTGCTTTAAGCCAGGTCTCTGTTAAACAGAGTGCATCTAAGTTTTGGTCTGTAATTATTTAATTGATAATAGGTTCTTTATTGGTAAGCGATCTAATGATAAGAAGGCCGAATTTTAACATTTGAGTTTCATCTGTTAATGTATTGTTTTCTCATTTTATGTTAATAAGATTTGTACGAGACGAGGTAAACGGTGCTCTGTATTTGTTTGTTCGAGGAACAGACACATTAGAAATGTGTTGATACTCTGGTAAAATAGATTCTATGTGCTGGGATATATGTGATCTTGACATGTCAAGAACTAACAGACGAACGGTTAAGCTGGGATAGTCGGACAATATCAAAAGTAAGACTATTGGTCAGATTTCTAGAGAGTATAGCACTTCCTTCCCAGGACGGATGGAGGCCATCTCTCTTTAGCAGGTCAGGTCTCCCCCAGAAATGCTTCCAATTGTCTATAAACTATACGCTGCATGTTGCTTGCTTATTTTATTCAAAAACATGATCAATGCCTGTCAAGCCTATCTAAGTGGGTGGTTTGTGATAAAGTCGCTCAAATCGGTTAAGATAAACAAGACTTTCCTCTTTATGTGTGTTTTCAAGCTTAAGAAGTCCTTATTTTACATTAATGCACTTCACAGACCCTTTAATTAAGTGTTTTTTTAGTTTTATTTGATCAGTTCTTCTGTGATTGATTGCATGACCTTGATAAAAACAGAAACATCTGCCCAAACTGTGAAAAGACATTTATCTCAGGTACACAGGTAAAAAGCAGCCCGAACCCTGTGATAGATGGAGAAAAAGTGATATTAAGCTGTTCAACTGAATGCACTCTTGATAGGAAACATACTTACATCTGGTATAAAAATGGACAACAGGTAACAGATGGATTGAGATTATTAAACAAGCTGTACCTGAACTCAATCAACAGTGAGGAGCTACAAGAGTATTCATGTACTGTAAGAGGTAACACAACATCTAATCATACATCTGACTTTAATACAAAATCACTCCGAGCTCATCATTAAAATTGTGACATAGCAAATTAGCAATAATAATATTTTATTTTAATAAAGCAATAACATTTCATATGCTGATTTTGTGTCTTTTTGTTCAGAAGAAGCAATGGATATCTCAGTGTTTGGTCATCTCACAGTCTGTCTGCTGGTGTTTCTGCCTCAGTTTCTCATTTTAGGAGCTCTGTGGATGTGGTAAGTAAAAATATCAAGTAAAATTCAAAACTGAACACACTGTGGATATTTTGATATGAATTCAGATTTGAAGACTTTGAATTATGGAGTGTGAATTCTGATCCTACAGGTTTTTCATCAGCATGAAGAAATTAAAATCTAAAAACAGAACTGATGACAAACATGAAGAGGTGAGAAATTCTGTATATAGAGAATCTTCTGTGATACAATAAACTAATGCTCAGATTTTATAACATCATCTCTTTCTATGTGTTTCTCATTGTTAGACTCAAATGGTGCACATCTGGTCTGTGAGTAGATCAGCTGAATTCTGAAGTGATGTCACAACTCTATGACATCATCACCTACAGTAGTAGTCTCTCAGCAGCAACATTTTTGATCCAGTGATGTCACATACAGTGACATATTAATATTAGGATATAGTGCAAAAATTATAATGCTCAAATACATTAATTATTCATTGAACTATTAATTTATGCAATAAATAAATAATCTCATTCTATTTACAAATCTCATTGTTTACTACATTTGTCAATGTCAGCTCTTGCTGCCATGTTGCCAAAGTTATTGTAAATAACTATTTTAAAAAAAATCATTGTCAAAGTTGTACGTTTTGAATAAAGACCCTCCCTGTGACAGCTTATGTTTCCTTTTTTTTTGAGTACGAGTTATTTCACAATGCAGTTTCAATGCAAGCATATCTTTCACAATGCAGGTCTTATCGCAATGATATGAAATAACTGAATGAAAGGATGCAAACTCATCAGGGGTGAGAAAGGGCCAAAGATACAAGCGCTGTATATATGCACGCACGCACGCACACAGTCACAGCTCTAATACAGTATGTATAAATATAAACGAGCATCTGTTAAACTCGTGTACAATTCACACAGGATGCCTGTAACCAAAGTGACAGAACCAATTTAATGATTATTTTTATCAACACAGCATTATTTTACAATGGAGGCAGCGCTGAGGTGCTATTTTATGCGCAATGTTATGCAATTAAAAACCAACGTAACACTCAGATGTGTATATTACACAAGAGCAAACCTCAAGCTCACCGAAGATTAACAGTCAGTAAGTAAATGAGGAGAATAAATTATAATGTACACTGTAAAAAAATTCTGTAGAAATTACGGTATTACTGTGTATTACTGACAACTAGATGCCAGTAACTTACTGTAGATTTTACATTTATGTTATTTACTGGCAACAGTTTGTTCAAAGTTAAATAAATATGAAACTTTTCCAGTCTTTATCTTCTACAGTAAGTTACTGGCAACCGGCTGCATAATTACAGCTAATTTTTTACAGTGATATATATATATATATCTTAATAATGGTAGAAAAGGGACTTAGATAAGAGCAGTGAGAGATTTTTTTCTCAATGCTGTTTGATTAACATCAGTGACAGACAAGACCAAAATGATGTAATTTCCCCTTTAAGACCAAAGTCTAGATCTCCACCTTATTTTTGACGTAAATGCGGGCGCCCCTTTGTGTAAGACTTCCGGTGAGCCACTACAGCTAATGGTAGTCGTATTGCGAGGGAGACGAGTGTGCTGTTTTGACTGGCTTTTTAATGTTAAAGAGCACCAATTATGCTAATAAATTGGCACGTTAGCATGTAAATGCAGTATCCCATAGTACATACATGTTATTAAAACTTGAACTAATGCATTGTGAGTCTTATAAATTGCTTACATACCTCACCGATTTCCCACTGTCTGAAAAACGCTCGGTTTAGTTCCTGTCTCCGCCTCCCAAAATGTCTAGTGTAATCGGATTGGTCAGATGACTACTCAACTGTTATTGGTCAGCTGGGTTCGTCGTGTGTTTGAAAGGTTACGCCCCTGACTACGTGTGGGTTGACACACCGGTTCTGACTAGAGTCACAGCCTCAGAGGCAACGTAAACAAGCGTTATATTTCTCTATAAACGATGGTGTCTGTACTGCCTTACCACTTCGAGCTCGATCCAGAGAGTTCAGACGGCCGTTATGATATAAAGGATCTCCGTCAATGAATGCGATTGGATTTAACTTTTTTAGGTGTCCTTAGCTCTGCCAGAATGCTAAACGAAGACGAAAATGTGTTGCAAAGACATCCAAAAGGTAATTATAACGTACTACATAACTATATGGAAACACCAAATGTAGCACATAGAAAGTATTTGTTGAAATGATTATTAAACGATTTCACTTGGTAATTTCTACATTATTTTACTATAGTAAAATGTATTATAAGACTGCTTACATACTATTTTATTGTGCAAACTATATGGAAACACCAAATGTAGCACAAAAAAGTATTAATTGCAATGAATGTTAGTTCTACATTATTTTACTATGGTAAACTTTATTATGAAAGAGCTTACTTATAAGTGCTATGTTTTCACTTATTAGGTTTTAAGGAGAATGCAACAGGTTCCAGGGCCTCTTACCTGCGTGATTCATCATCCAGGTTTTGCACAAATTGTCTAAATCCCTACACACAGAACATTTATTGTACCGACTATAAGCCTTTGAGGCGCAGGACTAGAGTAAGTTTTATTACATTTTTAAACCAATAACACTAAAGTATTATTATAGTAACAAAGTACCCAAAAGAACAAAAAATGTAACTTTAAAGAAAATATAGTAGTCAGTCAAAAGTTTATTTATTACAAATATATATTTAAATGTTAAACAATATACAAATAAACATACTTTAGTAACCATATTGTGCTCTTCGTTCAAAAATTGTTCAATTCACTTCTTACAGCTATCTATTCAGATAAATGGCATATCAAAGCTTTGTCAGCTGTTGCTATCTAAGACGACACTTTAGGGTTATCATCCTGTCGTGTGTTGTTCTCCAGATATGCTTGGGGCTTCCTGATCGGAATGTTTGCTTTCGACGCCCCCTGCACTGAAGATGGCATGCAATCACGTCCTCCTTTGAAGGTCTCTCAAACTGTGATGCCAGGTCCATTGGAATCGGGGTTTCCTTCAGCTTATCTTCAAATACCTCAGCAAACACAAGCCTGATCACATCATCCACATAACTGTACAAATATTGCAGTCAATAAATCTTTTGTTTTGATCATTTATTTCCCTGCTTTATACATTAAGTTTTTAATTATGAATGTATTTGAAATAAAACATAACTGCTTACAGTATGTCACTTGTGTGTTTTGGGAACATAGCCTTGTACTTTCCCTCTCCTGCTTTTGTTACGGCTTGGTGACATTGTAATGGATGGCTGCAAGGTACAACCTGTAAAAATATAAATAAGCAATACATTTATTTTAAAAGTAAATACTACCGTACTTTATTTAACACAGTTACTAAAATACTTAAATACCTGCACAGCATTCCAATAAATGGGAAAGTCACATTTTTTGCTGCAAATCTGAAATCTCAGGCTACGGACGGCAAAGGCATCCACTGATGATGGTGATGTAAACATTGTGAAACGATGCTACTGCCTGGGTTCCTATGATTATGCAGAGAAAAAAACTTTGTCATCATCAGTTATACATTTAAGACTGGTAGTGGTTTCACTTGCTAAATACATCATATGTGTTACACACCTTTGCTCCTCATATGCCAGTCTGACTCCTTGTACTGTGTGTAATGATGTTGCATGTTTGCATACAGTGTAGAAGGATGTGTCCAGCTGCGATTCTAGGATATAGACAAATAAAACAAACATGTATTCAGTCAAAAAGACATATTATAACAATAGAGTACAACAATTATAAATCGTTAGATTATTCATTAAAACGTTAATGTATTACATGTTACATGGCCCAACATTAGCAACACACATTACGTGTTTACTTCGTTTCAAAATCTAAGAAAGCTTCAAGTAAAAACAACAGTAAAATACATATAACGTTAAACAAATCATCTGTACTTAGAGTTTCTTGAGTTTGATCATGAGAACAAACTTTACCGGTAACAGTTTAGCTGGAACAGCTTAGCAAGTTTGTAAACACGTCTAAATAAACATCGATAAAAACGATAGTCTGCATAATTCAACATACACGTGTGTAAATATGGTACGTTGTTTATGAAATACATTATTACAACACAAAACAACTAGCTTGCAAGCTTAGCTCTACACATAGATCTATATCTGAGCTCTACAAGCACATAATGTTAAGCTCCGGTTACCGGTAACGTAACTTACAGTAAAGGCAAATAATAAACATGAATACTTACAGCCTGTGATCCAGAAGTGCACGGTAATCCAACTTTCAAGAGGAAACGTCGCGCAAATCCAGCTTCGGTTCATAAGAAGCAGTTATTGTGAAAACTCCGTGAACAACTTCTGACTGGATTTTTCCGGAACCGTATTAAACATGATGTCCTCTGTGTAAGTCCATAAAGTGCTATTTTGCCCTTGCATCTAAAGAGACAGCGTCTACTCGAGAGATTTAATCGCTTAAATGATGAAACAAGAGTTTGCAAACAGGGTCAAAGCAGGGACTCCCAACCTCCGCCATTTTAGCTCTCTTCTGACTCAGCGCTCTCCACCCCCGTCTTTGAGGGCGTACCCAAGCGAAGCAGAGAGGGCTGAACTATGATAATGTTGGTCTTATCTACGTCACCAATCCCAGGAAGTAAACTGTTGCCTACAATCCGAGTGTTTTTTGTAGTCCTCGAACGTTAGAGACGATAACTCGCGTCATCGTTTTCTTTGAGGTATGTACTTTTTGAATATCGTTAGCATGTACTAATACACACTTACACACAAAAGGATGTTTAAAAACGTGGATCTCATAATAGGTGCTCTTTAATTATGAAATCCAGACCGGCATAATGTGTGCAGTTAGGATTTGCATAATAGCTGATAAACACAGTAAATCTCAAAAAAATTTGTTTTACAATATTTGTTTTATAATACATACAAAAGAGCCAAATGTGTATGGCGCACATGTACCCATTATCCATACATCCATCCAGTAAAACCTTCCATAGACACGGCCAGAGAACAATAAATACAATAATTATTCAAAAACAACTAATGTTATGCTGATAAAATATGCTGATTTAGCTGTTTATTTGTTCTGCAACTATTTATTATTACAAAAATGCGATTACAGTACAGAATATATATATGACATAAACTGCTTATTAGTTAATGTTTACAATAGTTCATAATGTGTTTGCACATATTGTTATGTTTAAAATGAAGAGTTAAAAAAGTATATTAATAATTTCATAAGCTCGTCTTATCTACTGCACAATAATATTTTCATAAAATGAAAACAATACTGAATACATGTAATAGTTTAATATGTTTGTTATGGTTTGTTCAAATAGTATATAATACAATCTGTTGAATGAGAAAGATGCTGCTGACTGTCGGATCGCGTGAAGCTCGATATGTCGCCATAAAAACTCAAACAAGTTGATTAAAAATTGCTGTTTAAAAAAACGTCACACCAGAGTGACAGTTGTGACATTTTAAACCAGCCCCTGAAAAGGTTAAAAACACAAAGTCTTGATCTATTCCATGTACAAACACTCGACTGACTTTCCCATTGTAAAGATGCTTTTATGTCTCTGTGCTTTTATATTTGTGCAATAAAGACCCGTCACCTCCGATCAACAACATGAAATGATTAAATATATCTTCATACCCTGCTGAAAGAACCACCATACCAGCAAGACCAGCATATGTTGTGGAACCACCAGCTAAACCAGCATAGACCAGCATAATTCCCATGCTGGTTTGATGCTGTTTTTTTCAGCAGGTATATATCAGGCCACTTCTTAATTTCTTCCTCACACTGGTTCATACATGGCAGTGTAGTAAATATTTACCATAACTGTCTTTAATCATGTTTTATGCATGATCCCACTACACTGTTTTTTACTTCTGCGTTTGAAAATAAGGTGGATATGAACACATGCGCTCTTTACTTTCTCTTAAGCCCTTAATGGTTGCATTATGAGGATACTTGCAAAGACATGAATTTTGACGCATATGTGTATTTAAGGCCAATGCAGTGGCAAAAATGATCACAAGCTTAATGAGCAGTGGATGCGCGACTTGTGCGCTCCTCTCACACAGAAAAAGTGCGCACATTTAGCACTGTTGTTTGTGTTTCAATGGCTTAAAATCACTTGATTTCACTGCGGTGCAGTTAAGTGTGCGCCCACTTACTCTCCACAGATTGCTTAAACTTCGGCAACAAATAAGGAGACTATAAATTGTAAAACATAACCCACCAAACTAGTGATTTGATATCGTTACCACAATAGCTGGACATGATTTTCATTATTTCATTCACTGTGACCCTGTCGCAGACCCCCCTCACCCCTCATTTTTAAAAACTCATCGGATCTAGACGAATCACAAGAATGACATATTTTGGATCCAAAACAGCGAATTTTGCCGAAAGGTGACAGGTTTGCACCCATGTGAATGACATCAATACCTCAAAAATGATGTATAGTCAATGTTTTGGGGCAATGCATATACTGTACCAGAGGCTGGCTGATGATTTTACTAAAACAAATGTGAAACATTTATGCTGGTTACAGGACCGGCTCCAGCTATGAGATGTAAGGTGGGTCAAGCAATGTAGTTCAACTGTGGTATGATTTGCCTTTGCCCATTAAACCTAGCTTTTTTCCATTGGCCTTTGACAACCGATGATGTTGTCATTTTGTTTAATTTTGTCTTATTTATTTATATCGTTTTATTATGTATTTACTTCTCTGAAAAGCCCTGAAAAGTATGAATCTCACATGTCTACCGATATAGCTAACATTATGAATTTGTCATTTTAAGTTTTGTTAATGTATTTTATATATTTTTCATTTTGAAGTTGTGACTCGAAAAGCCTTGCAGCTATGCAAGTCATTGTCACTTGCTACCGATCCCCACGTATGAAAGCTCAATGACTAATAAAAAATTCCCCACACCTGCCATCATGCTTTTTGTAGAATAGACCTAGTGATTTTGGGTGCCAAACAACCATTCAACCATCTTCCCACTTGTTGGTGGCAAAATTCTGTTGGTGGAGGCTTGAAATAATTCTGGTTACGGCCAGGGGGTTGCACACCGGACGCAACACAAATTCAAATTCTAGGCAACTAGTTGTTACACAATAACAATAGAAACAATTTCTAACTATTGTCTGACCTAACATGTTATTATATATGTTTTATTACAAAAAACATATTTTTTGTAATTAAACAGAATTTACAGTCTACCTCTTTATAACAACAGAGTATGTCTACAGTACGTATTCATATTTCCACAGACATTCCATGTCTCTTATTTTGAAGTTAAGTCTTTGTTTGCCATATTTGTAGTTCTGTCTAGTTCTTTTGTTCATTGGGCCTCATGCTGATTGTGTATATATAGCCCCAATATTTTCATTGTCTTTTGTCAGTTGTTGCATGTGGATGTTTATGGTTTGGATCATGTTTGTTTCTGTTTTATCACCTTGTTTATGGTAATAAAGTCACTGCACCTAGTGATGGGAGATACGAAGCTTTTCGAAGGTTCAAATCAACTGAACCAATTACTGAAAGATGAATCGAAGCACTTGTAACATCTATATATGGCACCACCTGCTGGAGAAAGCATATAAAAGCAACAAGATCTCTTTCCAAACATTTTACAGTTTTTACAAAATAATGGCAAAGGCTTTTCTAAATACATGTTAAAAAATTATTTAATTAAGCTATTTATTTTTTATTTAGGGCAAACAGATTTGTCAATAAATCCGTCTTATTATATGTAAAGGTATATAGCTTTACTACGTCAACTAACTTTCATTAGAGCAGGTGTGTCAAATTCAGTTTCATCCCAATCATCCTATCCCATTGCAGTTGCTTTCAAGGTCATCGAAACTGAGACCCAGGCAGACAAAATTTATGAAGTATTTCCTCTTTCTTTTGTGTTATTGTGACTCTATACAGCATGAAAACAAACAAATAAATCATCCTCTTTCTCAGTTTGTATGCAAATTTCTTAGTTTACATTTACATATTTAGCAGACGTTTTTATTCAAAGCGATTTACAATAATTAGGTAACAATATGGATTTATTATAGACGGTTTCATCGGACGCACGTGATACACGTTTGGATCCGAACCTTACTTCCGGTTTCGTTTTTTTAATGGCCCTGACTAGTTGCTAAACTGCTCTTGAACCAATGCCTCGTCGAAAATAACAAATGTTTTGGTTTCCTAGGTAATCTATGTGTTGTTTTTTTGCTTGTTATATAAATAAACTACGTTTAAAGAACTTTGTTGTTATTTATTCTTAGCGGAGTTTACCGGAAGTTACGTGCGGACCGCGACAGCCGCTTGTTTATGTTGTTACTGCTGAAACGGTCTATAGGGAGGCAAAAAAACAGTTGCGTCAAGTGCTTATCACAAGATAAACTTAGAAATTTTTCTTTTTTAAGATATTATTTTTGAATGCTGAGAGACCAGACTGCATTTACATTAGTCAAAGTCTCAATTTATCCATGTTGCCAAGTTTGTAAGAGATTGATAAAAATAATTTCTATGTAATTTAAAGGAAAGATAAATTCAAAACGAATAAACTCTCCAAGTCGGACTTTACAATGTGAAATCTTAATTTATTCAAAATCTGTTGTTACTTGTTCTGCTATTTTTATGTTTGTTGTTTGTAAGTCAGAGTTTTAAACTGCTTTGAGAAATGTCTAATTTTTTAACAGGGTTGCAAAAATCACAAAGGTTAAATAAAAAACAGCTTTTATAATATTTCGATTGACAAACTGAAGTTCGTCATTTATCAAGGTTTAGCTCCTCTTCCAACTGACCATTTACTGAAATAAATAACTTAATCATAGGTAAGTGCTACAGTGCTGGTATAGAAAAAAAAGGAAGGAACTGAGATAACCAATCATTTATGAGCCACTAAAACAGGAATAAGAAAAGTTCTACTTTCTTGTCTTGTATTGTATTTTATATGTGAGTTTCTAGAAAGTGAAATGATGAAGTCCAGACTCTCATCTCTGATCCTGCTGTTACACATTCAAGGTATGAACACTATTGAGTGAATTACAGTTTAGTTATTGCTTTTGTCTTTCGAAAAAGAAAAGAGAATTACATGCATATCTGATTCAATGTACAGTTGCGACATGATTTTTAGGCTTTCTGTATTGTATTGAAAAGTTTTTAAGTGACTTTTGTAATAGTGATTCATTGTCAAAGTTTAAAGAACAAGTTCGGTATTTTACACTTAAAGCCCTGATGAAATAGAACGGTTTTGACTGAAATTTGGACATATGATGCTGGCCTGAGAATTTTTAGGTGTTTGTTGTATCACCTCCCACCTCCTCTACATATATAGGTGCACTGGAACAATTCCTAAAATGCATTAATCTTTCGTTTACAAAGACGTAAAACTCACCGAGTGGTCACGGACGTTCACTGATATGCTCACACAAAAATCGTTGCAAAAGATGCTTTCCAACAGGTTTTATCGTAGTTTTGTCCAACTCCATTGAGTTGTATTAGATGTACTGTGATGTACGGTATTACTCCGCGCCGGGAACTTTGTTTGTATTCTTGCAATTGGCAAAGCTGGATTATCGCCACCAACTGGGCTGGAGTGTTTATTATTCAAGCTCTCAGCGGAAGAATATACGAGTGTGAGGCGTTTGGAAAAATAGGTCCACAAGTTTACAACGAATGCTAAAACATCTGTTGGAAATCATCTTTTGCAGCGATTTTTGTGTGAGCATATCAGTGAACACCCCTGACCACTCGGTGAGTTTCACGTATTTGTAAATTAAATTTTAATGCATTTTAGAAAGGATTGTTCCAGTGCACCTGCAGCCATTGTAGAGGTGGTGGGCTGATACAACAAACACCCGAAAATTCTCGGGCCAGCATCATATGTCCAAAAAATCATAAACAATCTGAAAACAGGGCTTTAAGTGTAAAATACCAAACTTGTCTTTTAAAGAATTTAGATGCAGCACAACATAATGTTACTCATGTAATAATTTGCTCATTTTTTGTTTTGATGATTTAATGAAAATAATTTAGTTATCTGTTAAACATTTGGTCAAGTAGCCTATATTGTATGTCAGATATTATGAGTTATGTGAATTTTTTGATCATTGTCTGCATGGTCTTACTCCTTAGTGTCCATAGTTTCACATTTACAATAGGATATATTTTTCAAATGTTTTTCAGGGTCGCTAACATGGGACAGCATCCTTGTGACCTGTAATAAACAGAATATTTGTGCCCTAAAAGGGACAGACGTGACACTGAAGTGTTTTTACTCAAAGATCAACATCAAAACTGGATTCTGGTTCAGCCAAAAACAGAAAACAAACTGGAGAAACAAAGAAGAACCTGAAGATTTGACTTTAGATTCAGATTACTCAGGACGAGTGAATCAGTGGATCACAAACCCTGAATCAATGCTCACAATAAAAGATGTGAGAGAGAGAGACAGTGGAGAATATCAGCTCATGATCATTATGAAGGATGGAGTTAAACATCTCAGCTCAGTCACAGTCAATCTAACAGTAACAGGTACATTTACATTCTCAACAGGAGTTCAATTGTCTTAATTTGTCATTTAATGTTTTACTTAATCAGTTTTACAGGTGATGATGAATCCTGAATCTACAGATGGACGAGTAAAACTGATCTGTGATTTCTCCTGCAATCTGACATCTACAAATTACTACTGGTACAAGAATAGACAATATTTAAAAGATGAAAAATCAAAATCCATATTTGTGTCATCCAGTAAAAACGCTGAAAGCTATTACTGCCAACTTTATAACATTCAGTCCCCTTCTGTGTGTGAGTCTGGCATTTGCAGTACCAAAATTTCAAATGGAAATATGTACAGATTTTTAAAATCGATTGTAAATTTTACAGCACTGATTTGTGACTCTTTCAGGTCTTTCTAACAGTGGCTGTTGGGGTGTGACTTACACCTCTACAAGAGTTTGTGCTTTAGTGGGATCAACAGTAGATATTCACTCTTCATACTCACATCCCACTGGATATACAGTAGAGGAAACATACTGGTATTCAGTGAAGGTTTGGAATCTACGTGAGGATCATCAG
This sequence comes from Misgurnus anguillicaudatus, assembly GCF_027580225.2. Lineage (NCBI taxonomy): Eukaryota > Metazoa > Chordata > Actinopteri > Cypriniformes > Cobitidae > Misgurnus > Misgurnus anguillicaudatus. The sequence continues at coordinate 8,968,603 of NC_073359.2, read as the reverse complement.
CTTGCTGGTCGTGTGGAGTTTATGAACAACACACTGAGAATCAAAGATGTCAACATGAGTGACTCTGATGAATATGGATTCAGTATCATCAGTAACACATCAGGGGAATTTTCTGGTAATCCTGGAGTCATTCTTACTGTTACAGGTAACTGCTCATAATGAACTCTCTGTAAAGTTTAATTCACTGATTATTTATACTACTGACCGGGAGTGAGCAAACAAACCCCACTGATTTTAGTTTTCTCTCTGTTTTAAACAATGAATAGATTACATTTTGAAACTAATAAAGTTGAATATTGCCAACCATTTGAGCCATACACTTTAAATTTCATTTCTCTTGAACTTATGATGTGTATGTTGTGAATTTTACACTTGTCTTTGTGGTTGTCCCTACTGAAAAGAGCAGCATATGATGTGTTTTATGTACTGTATGATGCTGTGATGTGTATCTTGCTGTTGAAATTTAGCATGACTATCAGTACTTATTAGCACAAGTTCAGCGCTTACCAGTCTAACCCAGTATTAAAATGAAAACAGGTAAAAACTTGTTATGTTTGTTTTTGTCTTTTCCTGTAAGTGGGTGGTTTCCGGTAAAATGTCCTAAGTCAGTCAAGTTGCTCAAAAGATTAGGACACTCATTCCTGCATTTCCTCTTTGAATGTGTTCAAACTTAAGAAAAGTATTCGTTGACATTGATGCTCTTTTTGTACATTCAGACCCTTTTATTTAAAGTGATTTAAAGTGTGGTTTGAGTACACCAGTTTAAATCAGTTGTTCTGTATGATTGCATGACCTTGTCACTGCTTACATCACTATGCTTTACCAGTTGAGCTCTAAAGTATTTCATGTGTATTATGTTTTATGAAATCTCAGATACACAGGTGATAAGCAGCCCAAACCCTGTGATAGATGGAGAAAAAGTGATATTAAGCTGTTCAACCAAATGCACTCTGGATAACAAACATACTTACATCTGGTATAAGAATGGACAACAGGTAACAGATGGATTGAGATTATTAAACAAGCTGTACCTGAACTCAATCAACAGTGAGGAGCTACAAGAGTATTCATGTACTGTAAGAGGTAACACAACATCTCATCATACATCAGACTTTAATATACAATGATTAAAATGATAGCCAATCAGTCCTTAATTCTGATTTATTCACAGCTGTGACATCATCACTGAGCTATTTTCAGTATTACTAAATTTGTGTTGTTTTTTTTTCAGGAACAATGGACTCAGTCCAAACAATCTCAGTGTTTGATCACCACACAGTCTGTCTGCTGGTGTTTCTGCCTCAGTTTCTCATTTTAGGAGCTCTGTGGATGTGGTAAGAAAAAATATCAAGTAAAATTCAAAACTGCACAACACACTGTGGATATTTTGATATGAATTCAGATTTTGACTTTGAATTATGGAGTTTGAATTCTGATCCTACAGGTTTTTCATCAGCATGAACAAATTAAAATCTAAAAACAGAACTGATGACAAACATGAAGAGGTGAGAAATTCTGTATATAGAGAATCTTCTGTAATACAATAAACTAATGCTCAGATTTTATAACATCATCTCTTTCTATGTGTTTCTCATTGTTAGACTCAAGTGGTGCACATGTCTGTGATCAGCTGAACTGCTGGAGTGATGTCACAATTTTCTTTATGACATCATCACCTATCAAAAATCTCTCAGCAGCGAGATCATTGATGCAGTGATGTCACATAAACATTTTTAAAACAGCTCAGTGTAAATAATCTAATGCTTAAATGTATGAATTATTCATTTATTGAACAACTGTATTCATTCATCATTTAACTTGTCTTGTGTCAGTGTAGCATAAACTGTAACATCTAAAGTCTATAAATTTAACAAAACTTGAAACAATTAATATTCAAATGTCCAATGTTATTCTTCTTGTGTTTACTGTATCTCTTTCTGCTGCATGGCAGCAAATAAATAATTTATCTTTTTTATTTTCTCAGTTTATACCCAAATGTAATTGTTTAGGCTACTACATTTGTCAAGGTCAGCATTTGTTGCCATGTAGGTTGCCAAAATTAATGTACTTTTTGAAAGGGAACTGCCTCAGTGCCAACATCAAAATGGATTAGAGAACCAATCTGAGACTATGAAAAAGTGTGATATGCTGTGATATGAATTTTTATTTATTTTATAAAGTAAGACATTAAAGATTAAGATTGTAAGATTTGCCGAAGCACATGCTTGAGATTTAAAGGAATAGTTTAAACCAAAATTATGTCATTATTTTCTCACCCTCATGTTGTTGTAAACCTCTATGAATTTCTTTTTTCTGATGAACACAAAGAAGATATTTTGATAAGTGATGGTAAGCACACAGCTGATCGTAACCATTGACTTCCATGGTAGGAAAACAAATATGATGGAATTTGTGCTTACCATTATTTATCAAAATATCTTCTTCATCATTTATCACAATACTTCCATAATGTTTGTTTTCCTACTATGGAAGTCAAGTTACAATCAGCTGTGTACTTACCATCATTTATCATATTTTGTGTTCATCAGAAAAAAAGAAATTCATACAGATTTAGAAGAACATGAGGATCAGAAAATAATTACCGACACTCCAGTACAATAGGTGGCGGTAGCGCGCCAGTATTCGCTTTGCCAACCGCCATAAAACATCAGACGAAGAAGAAAAAGAAGCAGCTCGCATTGCTTTCACTTTCACAGAAATTAATATTAAACTAATATGTTTCGTTGTAGTTAACGATCAATTGTCGCGAAAGGACATTTTTATTGTTTACCATGCTAACTTAATACCGTTTATGGTGTTATAGAATATGAACACGTTTACACAGCAACTTGCGTGTTGGAAATGTGTCTTTATTTATCCGTATACTGATATCATTATTAAAATCGAAACTGTATAGATAGCTGGTGTTTGATCACTGAAGGTATTAATCATGAAGGTACCTAACTCTTCGTCGACTGTATTTTGTAGTCTGTTTGTTTTTTCTGGACTTTTTGTTATTGCCTACGCAAATGTCAATGGCGACGACGATGAGTGGATTGATCCCTATGACATGCTAAATTATGACCCAACTGCAAAGCGCATGAGAAAGCCCACAGAGGTGAGAGATTTATTATATCACCATTGGTAGTTACCTAGTACCAATGCAGCTGCACGCGATTGTCAAGTGTATTTTGTGAAGCAAACAAAAAATCGTGTTTGTAAGTCGTAACTTTGTTTTTCTGATTCACAGCCAGCAAGTTACCCTAATGTGCCAACCAAGAGAAGAGAGTTCAATTCAGACTCACGTGACCCATCACAGTTTCCTGATGTCTCTGAATGCATGAATAAACTCGATATGTTGCAGAAAGAGGTGATAAATATTGCACACATTTGCATACAAAAGCTGTCATAGTGCATTACCCTTTGAAAAGGTCCTTATTTAAACCATTTAGGTACATATATGTATACATTTAGTACAAATATGTACCTAGAGGTACGAATATGCGCACTTAAGGTGCAAAGATTTATTCTTTTAAACGGTACCGCCCCAGTGACAGCTTTTATATGTGTGTTTTTTTTTTTGAGGTTCCACATGCAAGCTTTGTCCAGATGCAGATGTGTACCATATGTAAATGTAAAGAAATTGAAAGTATAATCCAGTTACTAACTGACACCTGTTATTGAGACCATATAAAATGTCTTAACTTTACGTCTTGTAGGTGGATGAACACAAAAAGAAGGGGGGCGTCTCTCAACACCCAACATGCTATCCAGTATTCAAGCGTTTCCTTTCCAAGCTTCTTAAAGAGGCGGCAAGACTTGGCCTTGTATGTTTATCCATCTCCTCTGTATTAATGGTCATTAGCAATACACATGTTTCATAACCTTTGAATATTTTCTGTTTAGCCCAATGATGCACATACAGTTATGCACTATGACGCTGAGGTGAAACTGTCCAAGCAAACGGTGTCGGATTTCAATAAGCTTTTGAAAGAAGACAACGACTGGACCACTGGAGCCATGGATGACGCCCTCAGTCAGGTTCTGGTGAAATTTAAACATCATGATCCCGAAAAATGGAAGTGGCGGTTCGAGGACACTTTTTACGTGGAGGTGGATACTGTCTTGAAGGTCAATATTTGCTCAAACTTTGTTTGTTTACTAGATTTACTTCAAGATAATGTAGTTGTGCTTGCCTGGATTTCACAAACTATTACATGCAACGTTGTAACACTTCCTATTTTATTTTTTACAGATCTTATCCTGTGTTCTTGTTGTCACCGCTGTTATCTGCACCGAAATGTGGTCTATGGTGTCCTGGTTCATCCAGTTTAAGAGAATGTTTGCCGTCTGCTTTTTCATTAGCTTAATCTGGAACTGGTTTCATCTTTATATGGTAACAATTTTGTAACACCTATAATAGATGTTAAAATAAATCTTGTACTGTTGATGTGTTCCATCTATGGCATTTTAATAACAGGGTTCCCATGGGTCCTTAAAATCCTTGAAAGTTTTTGAATCTGGGGGAAAAAATTCAAGGGCACTGGGAAGTTTTTGAAAATATGCATACATAGACACAGGTCATTGAAAGTGCTTGAATCTATTTTATGAAAGAAGTTTTCTGGAAAAAAATCCATATTATTCCATGTGCAGTGTAAGATAATATCATAAAAATTCTAGCACACATGCTAAACTGTTTGCTTTAAGAAGGGAACGAGACGCTGCGTCTCTCTTGCCATACTTCCTGCATTCCTGTAGCGCCATCTTTGGCAATATTTCAGATAGTGATATACTTCTTGGCTCCCGCATCACCCTGTCTTTGTCTTTAAGCCTCACCATTGGTTGAATTTGATATACACATTCAGACGCACTTACCCCTGGAGGCGTCTCCAAAGTGTCACCGCAGTGACGCAGCGCGAGTTCCCTCTAAAGGGAACTGTAACAATGTATCATAAAAGGTAACACGATGTAACCTTGCTCTCACTTGAAATGTTTCCCAACATTTAGTCCTTGAATTTGAGGGTTTTGGACCTGGAAAGTCCTTGAAAGGTCCTTAAATTTGAAGTTAACTAAGGTGTGGGAACCCTGTAATGGCAATGGGGTGGATATGCTTTGCTCTACAATCAATAGATAAAGAAATGTTAATTTCTCTTTGGCTAGCTTGCATTTGCCGAGCACCAGAAGAACACCGTGAAGGTGGAGAACTTCAATGCGAAATGTACTGGGCTGAAACAAATGGATTGGAAGGACAGTTTGTCAGGTGAGATTTCTGTTTATGTAATTCGTATGAAGCCCCCTTAGGGGCCAGTCACACCAAAAGCGCTTTAAACGCTTGCAAACGCAAGGCGCGGCGCACTGCCTTTTTAAAGAAAAGAGCAGTGCGACGCGGCTTTTCATATTGCTAAGCAACCACCGAGTCAGCTGTCTTGTCAATCAAATATTGAGGCGTGAGCGCTCTTTTGCTGTTAACTGTCATATTAGCAGAAACTTTAAAAAGAGGACGCTTGCTCTGACCTTGTTTGAGGGTGAGAGGTGCACAAACACACAGGAGAGAGTAAGCGAGTGGAGTCCGGTTCTTCAAAGCAACTGTAAACTTCCCTCACCACAACGTAAGACCCGCCTCTCCCCTCATTCGATTGGACAATGCAAAGACGCGAATGACGTCGGGCGCTTCTCCGCTCTCAGCGCTCCTTCAAAAACGCGTGCGCGGCAGGCGGCAAAAAACCGCAAGGCGCTCGGCGTGCATAAACAGCGCGCAAACGCGCCCTGCCCATAGAATATCATTCAAAAAAAGGCGCCTGCAACTGCCATAAACGCTTTTGGTGTGACTGGACCCTTAGGTGGCAGGTAGCAATTGCCTTCTCTGCATTCCCTTTTAATTGCAAAGGCATGCAAAAGACTATTTTTTTACAGGAATGCAAACGTTATTACTCCTGTATAGCTCAGTGGTAGAGCATTGCATTAGTATTGCAAAATTGCACACATGCATGAACAAGTGTACGTTTATTACGAGTCGACACAAAACTATACAATACATAAATATCTTGGGTGAACTGTTCCTTTACACAGAAAAATTGTTATCATCAATTCTTAATTCTTTCAAATTCAATGCCTTTGAATTGTTCTTCTGTTTGTCAGAGTGGTATAGACGTACATGGACACTTCAAGATGATCCTTGCAAACAATACTACGAGGTGCTGCTTGTGAACCCTATCTTACTTGTACCCCCAACTAAGGTTTGTTTCCAAAGCTTGAGACACATTGAAAATGCACATGTACACTGTGGTGGACAAAACTATTGGCACCCTTGGTAAAAATGAGGAAAGAAAGCTGTGAAAATAAATCTACGTTTCTCCTTTTTGAGCTTTAACCTTTAATACCTGGACTTTTCCTTCCTTTTTTTAAAAGTGTTACCTTCATCTCAGGGGCATGAAACTGTGACTTTTCCTTAATAATCTATTTAAACATGGGCTTGATTTGTTTTTTCTAAAGGTGTGTAATAGACCCCAAACTTTTAAAGAGCGATTGCATAAGGATTGTAAATCTTTTTTATACGCAAAACTATACATAATTGTTTTTAATTTACTTCTAAACTTTACATTTATGGTTTGTTTTTGTTACCTATTTACTGCACAATTATTTAATTAGGCCATAAACTGCCTCATGAAAATGGATTTTTTTTTTTAAAGAAAAAATAGCTTAAATGTCGATCTTAATTAAATCTTAATTGTTTTTGGACACTGCTCTATGTGTTAGGGATAGAATACTGACATCTGCTGGTTTGTGGAAAAACTTTAGAAATTATAATTAAAGATAGAAAGTGCAATGAGGTCTATATAGGGACTCATTTCATTTTCACTTATGACCCGGTGAAAATGACCCCACATTACTCTTTTTCATTTTGTTTGTCAAATAAAATTAAATCCATTATAAATCTGAAAATTTCTACATATAAACTAAGGTCTGGTCCTGGAGCATAAATAAAAAGTGGAACAAACTTTCCATGTCACACACACAAAATACAGATTTTTTATGCATTTCCGAATGTTTAAATATATATTTACAAAATATATATTATAAAGTTGTGAGGAAAAGTTGAAGCATCAAGAAAAATTAAGTGAAAATGAAATGAGCCCCTATGGTCTATCGCACCCCAAATGGTAAAAACCTTTTTAAGCACTGATTAAGGGTTAATAAAAAAAATTTATTGTTTCATTGATAAAAAAAGTGGGGGGAGTCACATCATAAAAATGTTTTTTCAAGTTTGCCAAAATTTTTTCCACTACTTTGCAAGGATCAGGGTCAGGGAACTGGGATGGCTGTGGTATAACCTTTGTTTTTGTGCTTAGTGAACCATTTTTTGTTGATTTTGATGTTTGTTTCGAACCAATTTCTTGATGGAAGATTTAACCAGAACCCATTATAAGATTTCTAGCAGAGCAAGTCAGGTTTGGACTTTTTTATCTTTCGTATTTGATATAATCCATGGCGCCATGTATCCCAAGATGTCCAGGACCTCTGAGAGCAACTCTGAGCATCTATCTTAGTGAGGAGATGGGACTTGGAACTTGACTCAATTTCGTCGCCGCCCCTTTTGGGGGAAAACAAACTAGACTTCCCATAGACTTCCATACAAAATAGCAGAACAAAGCAACGTTCGTACACAACCGACAGGCGTAAATATCTTAAGAAATCACTCAGATTAACCATGTCGAGTCCACCCTGTCGCCATACAACCTGAAAGATACATCAACAAATTTAATTTGGTCAATTTAAAAACATGTCCCTTTCATTCTCCCAGCATCAAATGTGTGTAAAAATGCTACCCAGTGGCCAGAAATTGACTTCTTTTTGCTCATATTTACCAAGGGTGCCAATATTTTTGGCCACATATGTATGTATGCATGTATATAAACTCCAAATATTTTGTTTTTTAACAGGCTATTACAGTGACCATAACCAACTTCATCACAGATCCACTGAAGCACATCGGTCAGGGCATCAGCGAGTTCCTCATAGCTTTGCTGAAAGATCTGCCAGTCACTCTCCAGATACCTGTGCTTCTTTTGATCGGGGCAGCCATCCTTGTAAGAGTTAATGAAAATTATTTTAAGATACTTTAGGTAAAAGCATACTCATGTAATTCCTTCCCTTCCTCAGCTTTTCGTGTACGGAAGTGCTCATGCGGCTATACAACATGCATTACCTTGGCCTCGGCTTGGTGGACGTCGGGACCCGCCGCCTCCTGCGGTAGGACATCAGCAAGCTCCTCCATTAAGAGAGCACGAACACTGGGCAGGTGGAGATGCACCACTGCCACTACAAGGGCACCAAGAGGGCAACAGGATCAATCAAGCAGGAAACCGCGTTAACCAGGAATTTAGGGGACGGAATGCCAATGCAGAAATTAGGACCCCTCAGCCAAGAGATAGGAACTATCAAAGCATGGACCTCCCACAGCGATTTAATCCCAGACCAGGAGAGGCGCAAAATGTTCGGGTCGAGAATCTGCGCTTTGTAGGTAGCGCCTCTGGTGAGGACAACATTGATTTTCAACAGGGAAGACAGGAGCCAGGTCCTGAGATAGAGGGAGGTGGAGAACCTAAAGTGGAGGAAGTCCCAAAAGAGGAAGAAAAGGAGAATAACGTTTCTACTAAAGACAAAGACACTCAGAAAGACGCTCAGATTCAGGACAAAAGTGAAAATGAGCCCATCAGCAATGAGCCGTCTCAACAAATAGATGTGAAGACCCTGGGTGCTGAACAAGGGAATGATGTAAGTATTGGATCTCTTAAAGAATTAGTACACCCTAAAAAAATGGAAATGAGTGATTCTCACGAAATCCAGATTTAGAAGGTGTCCACAATCAGAATTTTCAAAAATCCATTGAAGCCAATTTTTTCCGCATATAAGATTAAGGTCTGAACTTACTATAAACATTATTTTAGAGGATTTAAAAAATATTTTCTATGTAATTATTAACTTTTTTATTATCATTATCAAAAATGATCATTACCGCAACATGATATTACATTAAATATATGCATTTACAAACTCATGTTTCGGTAATGAGAACTAAAAAGTTGTCTAGGTTCTATGACAAACAACATTTCAACTTTTATCTGGAGAGAAAAATAAGAACTGCTTACCTGGTAGCCATCTTGAGTGTCACAGTCAATTATTTCCCTTCCAACTATTTTTATTTTAAATGTTAGTTCCTTGAGGGCTTAAACAATGATTGAAAATTGTTGCGGAGGATGAGAAAATTGGTCTTGGACACATTTATATTCCTTATTATTGTCTCTACATTTACCAATGATCACCAAATACCACATGTTTCTTTACTGTAAATGTTTATAGTATAACATGCACTGAAGCTTTTTATTTTTTAGATTTTAAATTATAAATATTTCCATGTCAAAGAACCCAAATCCAGTCATGCACACGTTGCGGTAATGAAAAATTTTCCCTTAAATGTGAAAAAAAAAACAAAATTGGTTTGTATGATGTCAATTGAAATCATATGCAAAATAGTACATGAAGAGATGTATGCTTCTTATTTTGATACTCTTACTTTGCATTTCCTTTTTTATCAAAATGTTTCATGACACCTCATATGTCTAATTTCGCGAGAATCACCCAACACTGAAAAAAATGATTCATTCAATTTGCTCGGTTTTTTTGGGGTGGGTGGTTGCAATCAATTTATTTAAGCTACATTTAAACAAAAGTTTTTTACTTTACTAATCTTTTTTGTTTAGATGTAGCTTGAATGGATTGATTGCAACCACTTACCTTAAGAAAGTTGAGTAAATTGAATGAATCATTTTTTTTTCGGTGAAATATGTGACCCCTGTTTGTGAAATCCAGCTTTATAATCTGATTATGAGATTTGGAGAATAAAAATTAGGTTTCCCTTTGACCTCACTCAGTCAATATTAAAGATATCAATGCTTATTTTTCACAGAATGTTCTTTACATTACGTAGCATGATTTTATATAGAAAAGAGTAAATCACAAAAACAATGGGTCTCATTCACTAAGGCTACGTTTACGTGGAAACGAAACCGCAAAAGTGGCGTTGCGTTATCACTTTTTATTCCGCATTTATACGAGCATTTTGAGGGGGAAATCTGCGTGCATATGGTGACGCAAAAGTGTGTGATATTCGATGTAGTATGCACTCCAGGCGGCTAGGTGACAATGTGAAGCACTGACACACAACAACACCAAGTCCGTGAGCCTGCGTACAACCTTCTTCCTGGTTCTCCCAGGTCTCGTCCAAAGCCGTCTAGTTTCACTGAGGTAATTAATGCGCCTTCTCTGATCAGTAATACTTGCTGTAAATAATTCGTACAATTGCTGGAAAGACTTGTATATTTATCAGAGCTGCTATGGCAACTTGAAGGTCCGACGTATGGAAATAATCTGACATGTTTGTTGTTATTTCCTGAACTGGCACATGCCTGTGACGTAAACGCGTATATGACGAGAGCCACCGTGAGCAGACTTTTGCGTTTTTACTCTTTAGACGAGAACGCGATGGTAGATCGTTTTTAAGATTTCCACTCTGAAGGGTGGTTTCACTTTTTTGCGTTTTTAAGCCCCCAAAACGCCGTCGCCGTGTAAACGAAAGGCACATCCGATAAAATATTTTTACGTTTTCACCCTCGAGCGTTCTCGGGTAAACAGGCCCTAAGCATGCGTACGTACAAATTTGTGAGATGTGCGAACGGATGTTTTTCTGAACAAATCGTGATTAAAAAAAAACTTTCGCATCAAAATGTTTTCTAAATGTATGCAATAATAAAAAAAAACCTAAAACCACTTGTACGCAATAATTAAATACTAGCCTATAATTATAACTTTTATAAAATGTACATGATTATATTTATGAATTAGGCGAAACGTTTTTGTGAGAAGTTCAACTGTGCGTATTAAATTCGTACGCAATTATTAGTGAATGAGACCTATTGACTTTAGCTGGGTTTCACAGGTAGGATCACATTTGACCCTTTTGTCATTCCAAACCTATAATATTGTTTTGTTCACACATTTATTGTATAGAAAGGAGCTGCTTGAGCTTTCTTTCTAAGCTTCATTGTCAGGCAGGTTTGGAACGACATAAAGGTAAGTGATGACAAATTACTTTTATAGTTTAACTCCGTATTTATAGTAGTCATTTGTAGCGTTAATAAAAAAAAAAATTCCCTTTAATTCAAACACTGCAGCACTTTACGTTCACTAAAAGGATGTGGGCTGCTCGAAATAACATCAACCTGCAGGTTTTTACTGTAAGCAACTCGAATGTCTGCCATCACTACATTTGTGGTTGATTGTATGATCATTGTCAATAGCTAATTAATTACACGGCTAATAATCATGGTATTTAAGAGTCTGCGTGTATTGTGATTTTTTTTCTATGTTACCGTTACAGAATTGTTACCGTGGGTTCACACCAGCTGCATTTGAGGCATCAAATTCGCAAATTCGAGGCATCAAATACGAGGAATCGCGTCTACTGCGCTTAATGCCTCATTTGCACTGCGAGACCTCCAGACGCGTGTCAACGCGTCTTCACATTGACTTAACATTGAAATCACTCGTACTCAATGCATTTACAGCGGCTGGTGTGAACGCAGCATTACAGGTGTTTGTTGTCAATAGGGCATGTCCATTTGCAATATTCATTAAATTGTAAAAATGTAGTTAGCATGAAGATGTTACTTCTTATCATCTACATCTTAGCCTTTAAATGGGACATAGCATGAAAATCTGACTTTTTCCATGTTTAATTGCTATAATTGTGCTTCTATCAACCTAGAAATGTGAAAAAGATCAACCCAGTAACTTAGTTTTGGTAAACCATTCTCTGCAAGAATATGAAAAAAATAGGTCATTGAAATTTGGCTCCTCCTGTGATGTCAGAAGGGGATAATACCACCCCTTAATCTGCACTATCCAACCACAGCACTGCCATTTAGTGCAGATATCAGCTCATTTGCATTTAAAAGGACACACCCAAAAATGACACATTTTTGCTCACACCTACGAAGTGTCAATTTTAACATGCTATAATAAATTATATGATATTTTGAGCTAAAACTTCACATATGCACTCTAGGGACAGCAAAAATTTATTTGACATCTTAAAAAAGAAATGTCCCCTTTAATTATCATTTCATGTTTCGTGACCATTTCAGTCCAGTGTCTGTTGAATTCCAACAATGGCAAACCTCAGGAGTGACAATAAAGTCACAACATGTAAAAGACTGAGCGCATGCCAAGACGCATGAAGAATGTGATTAAACCTCAGTTGTTCAATTGTTCCTTGAACTAAATATGTAATGTTTATGTTAATTCTACATTATTTTGACCAAATATATGTGCTTTTTGTGTTCAGGGGGGATCAGGAGACGGAACCGAAGTCCTCGGAGAGGAAAAATTTTCAAGCTTTAGGACTCCAGTTCAAGAAACGCAGCCATAAAATGGTGTCAATGCTATTACTTTCATACAATTGCTTATTTATAAATAAAATTTGTTTTAGTATTCTCCCTGTCGATAGTAAGTTTTGATGTTAATTCAGTTACTTAAGTAACTGAATTAACATGCAACCTTGGAGAGAAGGTTTACAACCTAAAAAATGGGACATTTTCACCACACCAATATTTTATTTACAAATAATTATAACGTCTTGTATAAGCATAGGAGTGTATTTACGAAATCTTGCTTTGGATAAGTTGATATTTGTAGTAGGATAACTGCTGAATTTTCAGGGGCATTTAATGACTTCCTGTATGCTTTTGTGTTTGTTATTCCCTGTATTACACAAAATATGTGCCCCTGTAATTGGTGCTACCTATATTTATAGAGGTATTGCTTACTCTTACGTTTTCTTAGTCTGGCCATTTTGTTGTAATTTTTTAAAAGAAACCCCAAAATAAAATGATATGCTCTCTTTTTCAAGAAGAAGAGACATATCTATTGGTTTAAATTTCTTGTATCTATTACCTGGAGACATGTTTGGCTGATACCTAATAAATATGTCATATTACAAAAAATAAATTTAATTATAAACGCTGCACAGAAAACTGTTTATCCAGGTTTAACAAAGGCATGGGTGTAAACTTTTTGTTCATTGCAACTAGAAGCTACCTCATGGTTTATGCCATCGATGTTCAAAAATATTTTGGTGGGAGGTTTCTATGCAAATTATGTAGTTTTGCTTCATTATATGTACGTTTGATAGTTTTTTGAAAATGAATAAATAAAAATGTGAAGGATTATGCGTTATGTTGGTAAAGTTTCATTTTCATCATTTTAAATTCGCAAACAGAAACCTAATTTCTGGTGATTAAGGAATTTGAATATTAGATATATAACCTTACAAAAATTTGCTTTATAACATCATATAAAGTACAAATAAATATGTCAAACGTGTGATTTTATTTAATAGGCTTGGGCGCCGCGTTGCATTCTGGGACGTCGCGGCCATGTTGGTGGCCTCGCGAATGTAAAAATACAGCAAGTTGAACGAGGAGAAGCGGCGGAGTTGGGAGAATTAAAAGAAAGAAAAAAGATGTTAAAATCCGGAAAAGGATGTGGAATTTACTGGGATACGTTAAACAGGGACCGGTATGTGGACAAAATCGGAACTATTAACGGTTAGGATCCATATGAAAAAAGAGTTAATAAAGAGCCTTTTAAGATAACAGCGTGGTTGTTGTGAGAGCACGATTTCACGCCAATCTGTAAGCAAAGTCACGTATGACCTAGCTTCACAAGTAGCTTAGTTAATGCAGCAGTTTTTGCTGTCAGCAGAGGGATAGCAACAGAAAGATGAAATTTTCCTGTATTTTGGGCGAGTAAACCGGGACAGTTCCCTTATGTTCAATGTTGACTTAAGCTATATAAATATAATATTCAGATGTTACCCTACAGTCACATTAGCTACAAAAGTCAACGACACCGAGCGACACGCACTCGCTTGATGGGCGTTCCTTGGGTAGTTTCTCAAAGCGGTATCAAAAGTCACTTTAGAGGTATTGTTAAGTTACAAGAACGGTGTTTTTGGATTTAAAAGTATTTATTTCTCGATAAAAGTAACAAAATATATTAGATAAAATGCCAAACTTATCAGATATATACATAAATACGCATTTTCCGCCATCTTGAATTATTTTCTCAGACTCGACCACAGACCTACGTCACGCCGCTCCTTCACTCTGATTGGCAGTCGCTTTGTCGCATCGCTCAGTATTTGCATAAAATAGCCTGCTTGTCTATATTGGCCCCGCCTTGCTCGCGCAGTGGCGAGCTCGTCGCTTGTCGCAGGCAAACGGCAACTTCCATTGAAAATGAATGGTAGCCTGTCGCTCTGTCTCTGTCGCTTGTAGCTAATGTGACTGGGGGGTTATACTTCACTGTCGTATATATAAATGTCATTTATATGTCATGTATACACATTACTGAGGGGTTGAGGTTAATGTTTGGTTTCCGATATTGAATAAAACAATGAAGTTTTCTGTAATCTGTCATTTTTAATGTAAATTACTTTTAATGTGTTACTTTATTATTAATACAGCAACGGTTTACCATGGTTGAAAAAAATAACGACAAATAAATTAAATTAAGACACACGAATGAGAGAAAGTATGTCTATAAACAGAGCGCAGCATGGAGCGCAGCAGTAAAGGAGGCAACCAACATGGCCGCCACGACAAGTAATGACGTCACGACGCCCAAGCCCTATACATTTTTAATTTTGTGACAAAATTATTTGTAGGCAGTTTTGTTTTGTAACCAAACGATGAAAAGCAGACGTTCAGAGGCCACACCCACCGGAAAGCCTCCTCGCTCCTGATTGGTCGTTGGATGTGAGCGCTGATGACGTCAAATGCAAGTTTATAAAGTAGTTTGATAATGAAGTGGCGCTCATGGCTGGCACGTGTGCTTTGCGTTTGATGTGTGCGGTTACATGACAGATGACATGGAGTTAAATGAACTGCCACTATGTTGGGGCTGATGGTTTAAGGTAAGTTAAATAAACTAGTCAGTCCTAATATTACACTATATTTACAAAATAAATAAAGACGTGTGCGTGCGTACACACCTTGTATGAAGATTTGCGTCGTTTTAGTCTAGATCTAAAGAAAATAGATGCTGGTGCCACTAAACTTGAAAGCTGTGTTTTGAAAAGTGTGTTTTTTTGTGTGTGAATTTCTGGATTAGAACCCATTTGAGACTACACTGTAAAAGTGTAAAACTCATTCTTCTCTCTTAGCTGTAATATGAATTTTTTTTCTTTTATAAAGTAAGACATTAATGATTGAGTTTGTAAATTCCATAATGTTTGTTTTCCTACAATGGAAGCCAATGTTTACAATCAGCTGTGTGCTTACAATCATTTATCAAAATATCTTCTTTTGTGATGATATTCATACAGGTTTAAAACATGAGAATGAGAAAATAATGACAGAATTTTAAGTTTTGGGTGAACTATATTAAGTGTTTTCTGTGCAAACTTAGAACTTAATTCTTAATATAAAAATGTCCTTGAATTGGGTATGCAGTAGGCTATATTGCCCCAAATTCCAAAGTAATATCAGCAAACGAATATCCGATGATGTGTCTGTATACAGTAGAATCCATTGCCATTTTTGTGCTCCACACTCCAGTTCAGTAGGTGGCGGTAGTGCGCCAGTAGTTGATTTGCCAACCGCCATAAAACATCAGAAGACGAAGAAGAAGAAACGAGCGGCGAAGAAGAAAATCGCATCGCTTTCACTTTCACGAGATAGGACCCTATGGATAGGACCAACTGCAGACGCGCAGAACCCTACGTCATGACAGTTTGAGATGAGCAAATTCTGCGCAGAATCGATCACCGGTGATCCGCGCAAGATGCATGTCGGTTAGAAAAGTGTCCGACTTACGTCCGACTTGCTCTGATGTCACGCTGACGTGTGCAAAATAACTCTCGCGATGGATAGGCGGGCTCGTCGGATTCTACAGCCGAGCGCAGTTGCTCTCCACCGACTGCGTTGACGAAAAGCACGATGGGAAAAGACTTGCTGACGACACGAGTAGGGGGAGGCTGCAGACCTGGAGCCGGTAGATCTACGCCCTTGACAGTTTTACGCCCCTGGCAGTTTTGCGCCCCTGTTGTTCCTCATGCGTCCAGTAGGCGGAGACTGTATTTTAGTATATGAGCCTAGTAATATATCAGAACAGGAGACCATATGATATAGCAGCAGTCCTTGAAGCGATACGAATTGAGGCATGTTAAATAATCTGCTAAAGTTATTGTTGTTGACTACTGAGGTCATGCACTCCTGGATTAATCAGTTTGTCCAATAATGGCAGAAACAAGGAGCTGGCTGAAGTTTAGGAAGTAGTGCAGCTGAGCATGAAGCCTATTGTGAATTGTACAGCAGATATTTCATTTAGGATCCATATGATTACACAGTACTTTAAGTCTAATGGCCTAAATATGGTTAATATCAAAATGTAACTTAATATAAATTCACAACATCATATATCAGTCAGTCTCTTGTATATAAAAACAGTTTATAAATAAATATAAATAGTTAAGTGTGACGTCATCATGCACCGCTTCCGGGTCCAATCGATTTTAAATGCCATAGGAAATAACAGGAAAACACACTACCATTTAAACTCATGATCTTTATTTTTATCTCCAATAATAAAAACCAAGAGGACCAGACCTGAACTATATGGATTTTTTACTGTGTGTGGTTCCGTTTGTGCAGACTGCGTGTACACTGTAAGTTTATACAATTTTTGCTTAAATGTGTAATATTAATAAATAGTGCTCATAAACGGTTGTTTAAATAGACTAGTGTCCTAGTTGTATTTCCCTCTCCCCCTACTGGACGCACGAGGAACAACAGGGGCGCAAAACCGCCAGGGTCGTAAAACTGTCTGGGGCGTAGATCTACCGGCTCCAGGTCTGCAGCCTCCCCATATAGGTTTAAATAGACTAGTATCCTAGTTGTATTTCCCTCTCCCCCTACTGGACGCATGAGGAACAACAGGGGCGCAAAACTGCCAGGGTCGTAAAACTGTCTGGGGCGTAGATCTACCAGCTCCAGGTCTGCAGCCTCCCCATATAGACAGGTTGCACGGCGACGTCACTAACTGGTTGCGCGCGCAACCGAGAGGCAGAAAGAAGAGAAGTGCATTGTGTTGTATGGTAGTAGCGGTGTCTGTAAGTCAAAATGCCAAGGAATTGTTGCGTGGAAAATAGTACCAACAGAGTCAGTGCTGGGTGCCTGATGTTAACATACCACTAGATGCGACTATTACGTTACTAGCATTATAATTATAACATTATAATTCATACATGTATCACAGTAACACTGCAAAAATAAAGACAGAAAAACAGATCCAACTAAAATCAAGGCTTATTTATATACAAACAATAAAGAATGCTTCAATAATTAAGGTTGTTGCAGTAGCGGATCAGCTCACCAATCGGGCTTTCTGCCTCCTGGATGCGCGCGCACCCTGCAATGTTTGTAAACTTGCAACCCCTCTATAGGACGACACAGCTTAATGCTCATTGGCCAGGTTATGTCAGCTGATGACTTGTTAATTCTAAAAACTCTAATTCCTATAGTAGTTTTTATATTAATTTAATTGTTCTTTACTATGACATTTATATTTTTAATGAATTCCTGTAAACTTTTGTATTGGTGTTGAATTATTTGTACTGTGAGCTGTTTATATTTCACACAACAAAAACGAATTTGTATTACCACTAGACTTAGATTTATTTATCCCAACATTTACTAAGTAACCTTTTCCAGTAACGAACAGTTCACCTTCGTTGATTCTCCTTATAAACATCTTTATGTAAATGAATTTATTAGTATTTAAGTTGCATCTATTTAATCCGCGATAAAATACGCGAACGTGATCTCTGCCTATGCTGACGTTTGTAGTCGACTGGACTGCGAGATTGGTGAAGTGTCTGACTTAAAAGCTCTTTTTTCACTCATCCCCTCACTGCAGCCGTCTGCTCTCGTCTGAATTTCCGGCAAGGCAAGCTGCATCTCAAACAAGCCTACTGACCATAGATATGTATAAAGGCTAGATGGCTCAAGGCGGAGTCAGCTGTGTCGTCACTTGGCGGCCATCTTAGGTCAGTGCTACCATAGTGCTGCTCCCTGCTGCTGCGGACGGAAGGTGCAGTGACATAGGCCAACTAAAATGCTCGTAACTTGCTGAATTCTTGACGGATTTACAAACGGTTTGGTGTATTACAAACCTTATTAACGTGGCTATGATTTGTGCTGATGCCGATGTTTCGATGTATAATTTTTCACAAGTATGCAGTTAAATAGCCGTATCCCTGACGTTTATGACACACCAAGCCGTTTGAAAATCGGTTGAAAATTGAGCAAAATATAGTTATTTCAGCACTACATGCACAATAGACTTTAATGTTATAACTGGACGAGCGGTCCTGTCCTAAGATGGCCGCCGTGTGACGTCGTCGGGTCCCATTGGCTCTCAGCATAGATATGTATAAAGGCTAGATGGCTCGTCCGCGCTGATGGCCAATTGAGTGGAACGTCCGCAGTTTGGCGGCCATCTTACGACAGGGCGCTCGCTCACTCGTAGCATTGAGTCTTAATGATGCAGGTACTTTTAAATGAGCATAACTTGCTTAATTTTTTACCGATTTTCAAACGGATTGGTTTGTTATAAACGTCAAAGATGTACCTATGACACTGAATACGTATACTAAAAATAAATAAAAAAATCATGAAACATGTTAAAGCATCCAGAATTATAGCCACGTTAATAACGTTTGTAAAAAACCAAACCGTTTGTAAATCCGTCAAGAATTCAGCAAGTTTCGAGCATTTTAGTTGGCGTATGTCACTCACCTTCCGTCCACAGCAGCAGGGAGCAGCACTATGGCAGCACTGACCTAAGATGGCCGCCAAGTGACGACACAGCTGACTCCGCCTTGAGCCATCTAGCCTTTATACATATCTATGGCTCTCAGCGCCGGTAAGCCATCTAGCCTTTATACATATCTATGCTACTGACAGCCCCAGCCTGACAGTCTGAGGCCGGAAGTGGCGGAGTTGTAATCTCAGACCGGAGATGGACGGATAATTTTTAAACATTAAAATCTATTAAAATGCTTTTTCATTCAAATTAAATGCTCAAGCTTTATTTTTTAAGATTTGTGTTACATTTATTTTTATTCATTTATGACATATAGAAATGGATAATAAACTATACATTTAACTAAAAAAAAAATAACTATTAACAATTGTCTGTAGCAAATAACAATTCTTACGTTTTACATTATTTTACACAAATACATAAACAGACATAACTTGCCAGGCCCGGATTGGCCATAGGGAGAACCGGGAGGATTCCCGGTGGGCCGGTCTGTTTTTTTTGGCCACAAGGGCCGGTGTTGTCATGCCACCGGGATGACGCGTATTTGCGGGTGAGAGATGTCCCCGCCGCTTTATGCACAAGTTGATTGTGTCCCGAGTCCCGACCACTTATTGGAAGAATTCTTGCATTAGGGTTCATTGACATCTAAAACGCATGGGAAACGCAGGACGTGCCGCTGTCTTCTGGTTTTCAAAGCGCTTACTTGAACACGAGTTTTGTTTCAGACGCGTCTATATTGATTGCGCTTGCCGGCCGCGCGTCTATATTTAAAATAAGCTTGAGCGCGTCTTTTGAGTGCGCTTGCCGGCCGCGCGTCTATTATATTTTAAATAAACTTGAGTGCGTCTTTTGAGTGCGCTTGCCGGCCGCGCGTCTATATTTTAAATAAACTTGAGCGCGTCTTTTGAGTGCGCTTGCCGGCCGCGCGTCTATTATATTTTAAATAAACTTGAGCGCGTCTTAATACAAACGGGCTGGCCTCTAAACGTATTTTTTTATCCAAGTCATAGATGAATTCTCTATGAATAGTCATTATTCATCGTTTATTGCAAGAGGAACAAAAATCTATTTGATGCAAAACTCATTAGTTTCAAAAGTATATCCATGATGTTTTCTTTTTTTTAACACAATGTAGGCCTACGTTATTTAGCAATAGACATGATCTAAGTACTAAAAAAAAAGATACAGATTATTTCCATTTGTTTCCAATGCATAGGCCTACTTGATAAATCTTGCTTGTGTATTGTATATCAGGGGTTTCCAAACGTTATCAACCCAACAGTTAATCTCAAGACTCACCATTTTTTAGAAATAGAAATATAGAGGAAAATACAAACACATTTGTTTCCTTTAGTTTTTGAATAAGTTTACTTTAGTAATATTATGGTCTTATGGTAGGGCTGCATAATTATGGCAAAAATTATAATTGTTTACTGCATTTGCACGGAATATGAAATTATATATTTGAAAAATACAGTGAATTGCAAGGCTGCAGAGAACAGTGCACTACTGCAGACTTATACTACTGAGGGTTTAAAGATATTATTTTAATAGTCAGTCGTGAACTAAAGTGGGCCGGTCTAAGGCATGAAACTCCAGGGCTGAAAATGAGTCCCACTCCGGCCCTGTAACTTGCATACATACGTGTGTGTATATAAAATATAATTCATCTCATAAGGCAAAAAGTGCCTCAGTCATTCTGAAATCGCCCTATATATTTATAAATAATATACAATTGCAGCTCAAATATCGTAAATATATCTTTTTAAATTAAATATTTTTAATACATTTCTTAAAACAAGCACAACATGCACTCTGATCTCACGGTACTTTGATGTCGAGTGAATCGCTCTGTGCAAGCCCTGCATTTTTTTTATCGATGTGGGTCTTGATCATAGTCCATGCTTTTGATATAATGGGTATGATTTTCTAACAAAGTTAGCGTCCGTACGGAGCATAAAAGACAGAAAACCCACATGCCTGCATAATCATATTACCGTATTACTTACAACGACATAGAAGTAGCGGAATGCCTTATAAGGCCCACTTCTGGCCTCAGACTGTCAGGCTGGGACTGTCAGTCTCAGACTGTCATGACGTATGTGTCTGCGCTTCTGCAGTTGTTTAGTATTGACTTTCACTGCACTTATATTTTTACACGAATATGTTTGGTCGTAGTTAACGATCGATTTTCACAAAAAAACATTTTTATTGTAAGTAAGATCGAAACGGTTTAGACAGCTGGTGTTTAATCACTAAACGTTATTAATCATGAATGTATCTAGCTCTCTGTCGACTGTATTTTGTATTATGTTTGTTTTTTATGGACTTTTTGTTATTGCCCTCGCAAATGTGAATGGCGACGATGAGTGGATTGATCTTTATGACATGCTGAATTATGACCCAACAGCAAAGCGCATGAGAAAGCCACCAGAGGTGAGTGTTTTATTTATTTATATAATGCTTTTCACCATTTTTCATGGTACCAATGCAGCTTCACATTAGGGCTGCACGGTGCACGCTGATAAGTCGTGCGCCTGTGACGAGATGCGCGTGACAATCGCGTGCTATTTTGAGAGGCATCCAGCTGCAGCCCTGCAGACTCACTTCTTGCTAGACACCAGTGCATACCTGTCAAGTTTTGGATTTGAAAATAAGGGAAATTTTCCGGCGCCCACCTCGAACAGTCCCACCACCAACCCAAACAAGCTCCAGTATTCCTTACATTTTAAGACTGGTGAGGGCCGGATAATATTTTTTAAACCTTAGTGCTGATAATTGTGTTAAAATTAACTAAACAAACTAAATCATTAGCAAGAAAACTAGTGAAACACACAGCTCTGTGAAAACTACATTTCATAAGTCACACTCATACTGTACATACTATACACACAAATTTGCATCTGTACAAAACCCAGTGGCCTTAGTTTGAAAAGCCTTATTTTAACTTATTTTGCATTATACCTTAATGCCAAAATTATTTATAAACCATTCACTTTTCTTTGTAATGAGAACAGTCATTTAGAAAATGAAAATGCTAGATGGGGCAGTGGCCCAAACCAAAAAGGGCACAGGGGGTGGTACTAGTATGGTTTTAATAAAGTACTATAAATAAATGATGTGTTACTATATTACTAGCATCAACTTAGACAAGTGATTACAAGTGATTATAATGGGAAAATATAATAACAAGAATTAAAGTTTGACAATAGATATTCAGTATGATTTACCTGCTGGCTTGATGGAGCTTTGAATCAATGTTTGCAATGCCTTTACCAGCCTCCCTTTCCGTTCTCTGTTTTTATTTTGTGAAGGCATTGGTGTTTTTGGTATTTTTTGTGCCAACAACAGCAAATTTAGTGTTTATGTTAACTTAGATCTGACCGGGAACATTTAATTCATTAGACAAGCATTGTAACAATAATAATGTGGATATTTTGTTGCTGTTTGCTTGCTAACTTGTTAGCACTTTTAGAACACCGACAGCAAATCATTAACCGAAGAAATCAATCAAATCGTATCGTCATTCACTTTTCAAATTTGACGCGCCATGCACATGTCAGCGGTAAGAAAAAATAATAAACTGTCGATGATTTATCGGTCATGTCTTCAAATGCACAAACTAGACAGTTTAAGGGGGCAGGAATGAGGTGTGTTGTGCACTGTGTGCAATAGTTTATTTGAAACTGTTCATGTTTTATTTTCTCTTGAAATCGGGACTTCCCCCACAACCTTACGAGCCTGACTGTTGCATCTTCATTCTGATGGTCAGATTTGTCTAATTTTACTAAGATGTGTGTAATTTCCAATAAATATTGCAAAACCACGAAGTGTTAATTTGATCTGGATTGTTTGGTGAATTCTCTGATCATGTGAATCTACGTATATTTTAAAAACAGTAGTGGTTTCATTTAAAAAAAAAAACTGTGAATTAACATGTAGAAGTCTGTTGTAATGACAACGTTATAGTTCATTGATCTAGGCTGAATTTAAGTCACAAAAAAATAGTGAAATGATCTGAACAATATATATTTTCAAGGTGGTTTTTGTGAATGCAGTTTGCATGAATTATTGATGTTATAATATTAAGCATATCATTGGGAATTGTTTTATGTAAAGAGATATTATAAAGATCATATTTCAATTTGCACACAGATTTTATATTATATATTTTAAGTCATTAAAGTAAAATGACTACGGAAAAAACGTGTGCAATTAAGCCTGCAAAGAATCTCTATCCACTGGTGAAAACCGAAAATAAATATGCTGTCTATCCAGAGATGAAAATATAAAATAAATATGCTGTCTATGCAGAGGTGAAAATATAAAATAAATACGCTGTCTATCCAGAGGTGAAAATATAAAATAAATATGCTGTCTATCCAGAGGTGAAAATATAAAATAAATATGCTGTCTGTCTATATCCAGAGTTGAAATATAAAATAAAATTGCTGTTCATCCAGCGGTGAAAACGAAAATTAGCGGCGAAACGGAAATGACGTAGGCTGTCTATCCACTGGTGTCCAGCCACTGGTGTCTAGTCGGAGGTGAGTCTGCGGGGCTGCAGCTGGATGCTATTGGCTATTTTAGGGAATGTTAATGTACGTCACCGCAGTGTTGCATTATGGGACGTGGGCGCCATGTTTAGAGGCACCGCCCACCGCTATGCCATTTAATTGTGGGTGTGTTAAGCTAAACGGCACATTTTTGCTCACACCTACAACGTGGCAATTTAAACATGTTATTATAAATGATCTGTGGGGTATTTTGAGCTTAAACTTCACATACGTACTCTGGGGATATTTATTTGACATCTTAAAAATGTCTTGTGAAATGTCACCTTTAAGTAAAGGGTCTATTATAAGCCATCAGTTTGAAATTACAGGTATACTTTTTTCTGTTTTACCGTACACACACGCTATATATATATCATATATATAAATATATTATTAATTATATATTGTATAATTTAATATTTTCTATGTTGTCAAAAGAGAAATGTAGATTTATTTTCAAACCTCTATTTGCTCATATTTACCAATGGTGCCAATGTATATAAAATGTATATGTATATAAACTCAAAATATATATATTTTTTTTACAGGCTATCACAGTCACCATTACCAACTTCATCACAGATCCACGGAAGCACATCGGTCAGGGCATCAGCGAGTTTCTCATAGCTTTGCTGAAAGATCTGCCAGTCACTCTCCAGATACCTGTGCTTCTTTTGATCGGGGCAGCCATCCTTGTAAGATTTAATGCAAATTATTTTAAGGTACTTTAGGTAAAAGCATACTCATGTAATTTCTTCCCTTCCTCAGCTTTGCGTGTACGGAAGTGCTCATGTGGCTATACAACATGCATTACCTTGGCTCTGGCTTGGTGGACGTCGGGACCAGCCGCATTCTGCGGTAGAACATCAGCCAGCTCCTCCAATAAGAGAGCACGAACCCCTCGCAGGTGGAGATGCACCACTGCCACTATCAGAGCAGCAAGAGACGATCAATCAAGTAAGAAACCGGGTTAACAAGGAATTTAGGGAACGGAATGCCAATGCAGATGTGAATACCGTTCAGCCAAGAGATAGGAACTATCAAAGCATGGACCTCCCACAGCGATTTAATCCCAGGCCCGGAGAGGCGCAAACTGTTCGGGTCGAGAATCTGCGCTTTGTAGGTAGCGCCTCTGGCGAGGACAATATTGATTTTCAACAGGGAAGACAGGAGCCAGGTCCTGAGATAGAAGGAGGTGGAGAACCTAAAGTGGAGGAAGTCCTAAAAGAGGAAGAAAAGGAGAATAACGTTTCTACTAAAGACAAAGACACTCAGAAAGACGCTCAGATTCAGGACAAAAGTGAGAATGAACTCATAAGCAATGAGGCGTCTCAACAAATAGATGTGAAGACCCTGGGTGCTGAACAAGGGAATGATGTAAGTATTGGATCTCTTAAAGAATTAGTACACCCTAAAAAAATGGAAATGAGTGATTCTCACGAAATCCAGATTTAGAAGGTGTCCACAATCAGAATTTTCAAAAAGCAAATTTTTTTTCCCATATAAGATTAAGGTCTGAACTTACTATAACCATTATTTTAGAGGATTTAAAAAATATTTCCTATAGAATTATTTCCTTTTTTTTGGATTATTATTATCAAAAATAATCATTACCGCAACATGAGATTACCTTAAATATATGCATTTACAAACTCATGTTTCGGTAGTGAGAACTAAAAAGTTGTCTAGGTACTATGACAAACAACATTTTATCTGGAGAAAAAAAATAAGATCTGCTTCCCTGGTAGCCATCTTGAGTGTCACAGTCAATTATGTCCCTTCCAACAAATTTTATTTTAAATGTTAGTTCCTTGAGGGCTTAAACAATGATTGAAAATTGTTGCGGAGGATGAGAAAATTGGCCTTGGAGACATTTATATTCCTTATTATAATCTCTATGATCACCAAATACCACATGTTTCTTTACTGTAAATGTTTATAGTATAACATACACTGAAGCTTTTTTTATTATAAATATTTCCATGTCAAAGAACCCAAATCCAGTCATGCACACGTTGCGGTAATGAAAATTTTTCCCTTAAATGTTGTAAACAAAATTGGTTTGTATGATGTCATTTGAAATCATGTGCAAAATAGAACATGAAGAGATGTTTGTAACTGTATGCTTCTTATTTTGATACTCTTACTTTGCATTTCCTTTTTTTATCAAAATGTTTCATGACACCTCATACGTCTAATTTCGCGAGAATCACCCAACACTGAAAAAAATGATTCATTCAATTTACTCAATTTTTTAAGGTAAGTGGTTGCAATCAATTTAAGCTACATTTAAACAAAAGTTTTTTTATTTTATTTTTCTTTACTAATCTTTTTTGTTTAAATATAGCTTAAATAAATTGATTGCAACCACTTACCTTAAAAAAATTTTTTTCAGTGAAATATGTGACCCCTGTTTGTGAAATCCAGCCTTATAATCTGATTATGAGATTTGGAGAATAAAAATTTGGTTTCCCTTTGACCTCACTCAGTCAATATTAAAGATATCAATGCTTATTTTTCACAGAATGTTCTTTACATTACGTAGCATAATTTTATATAGAAAAGAGTAAATCACAAAAACAATGGATCTCATTCACTAAGCATTCGTACGTACAAATTTGTGAGATGTGCGTTCGGATGTTTTCCTGAACAAATCGTGATTAAACAAAAACTTTCGCATCAAAATGTCTTCTAAATGTATGCAATAATTAAAAAAAAAAACTAAAACCACTTGTACGCAATAATCAAATACTAACCTATAATTATAACTTTTATAAAATGTACATGATTATATTTAATGATCTGTGTTATTATTGTATACATTATATTATACATTATTAGATTATAGCCTACTTATTTTTTCTAAACATATAAAGAAGATGTCTGTAATGACAAATCTTCACGCTTTCCTTCCTCACTTTTTAAATCTCTATAGACCGTTTCATTGGGCGCACGTGCGGTGATGCGATAAGCGTCTGACTCTGGTCCGAATTTACTTCTGTTTTTTGTTTGTTTAATGGTCTGACTAGTTGCTGTAACTGAAATCTTAAACAAATACCTCGTTGAAAATAACAAATGTTTTGGGTTCCTATGTAATCTACGTGTTGTTTATTTTGCTTGTTATATAAATAAACTACTTTAAAAGGACTTTGTTGTTATTTATTCTTTGCAGAGTTTACCGGAAGTTACGTGATGACTACGAAAGCCGCTTGTTTATGTTGTTACTGCTGAAACTGTCTATATGAAAGCGTCTGCTTAAAGGCTCTCTAAGCGAATCTGCGAGACGTTAGTTATTGTTGACGTTTGAACTGTTTTCAAACAGACGGAGCGTAGCTAACTCCTCCCCCTCCCCCTCCCTTCCGTGCTTTCATGAACGCGCCCAACCCCCACCCCCAAATCCTTTTTGTCGTTTATTGGCTGGAATACTTTGTTTTGTTATGTGATGCTAGGTTTGGCCACTATGTTGATATTGCCGTTTGTGAAGCCTGGGCTGTCTACAGAGATCACGTTTTTTTACAGTTTGATCAGCGGACAGGCAGCAAGCAGATAGTGAGGAGATGTTTCCGGTATGTAACAAAAAATGTTTTATGGTCTAAAACGCTTCAATTCGCTTAGAGCGCCTTTAATGCCTAATGTAAACGTCATGTAAACGTAATGAGAAGTCCAGACGTCAATCACTTGATCTCCTGTATGTTTTATTTTAGATACAGATGCGCGTCTCTGTCATATTAATTAAATGTCATATTTGTTAACGCATCTAATACTTCTTTAATGTCACTCCGGTCTGTGGACAGCACTGGCTCCCAAAATAAAAAATGCAAAGCAAAACGTAACTTTACCGATAATAAATATGATCATGGATTTCTTTTCGAGCTCTTTTGGTTCTTTGAAAAACTGCGCTAAAATTTTCTGTTGACCAGCACTGCAGAAAACCCTTATATGGAGCTGGTTTGGGCGTGTTTTATGCGAATTACCATGTAGAACACTCCAAATTCACTAACGTAAGAACAACTATAAGAACAAATTCATGTACGCAAGCACGTGTTGTGAATTAGGCGAAAAGTTTTTGTGAGAAGTTCGACTGTGCGTATTAAATTCGTACGCAATTATTAGTGAATGAGACCTATTGACTTTAGCTGGGTTTCACAGGTAGGAACACATTTGACCCTTTTGTCATTCCAAACCTATAATATTGTTTTGTTCACGCATTTATTGTATAGAAAGGAGCTGCTTGAGCTTTCTTTCTAAGCTTCATTGTCAGGCAGGTTTGGAACGACATAAAGGTAAGTGATGACAAATTACTTTTATAGTTTTTATATTAGTCATTTGTAGTGTTATTCTGGCTTACTGTATAAAAAAGAGTAATATTAAAAATAAATGTTCCTTTAATTCAAACACTGCAGCACTTTACGTTCACTAAAAGGATGTGGGCTGCTCGAAATAACATCAACCTGCAGGTTTTTACTGTAAGCAACTCGAATCTCTGACTTCACTACATTTGTGGTTGATCATTGTCAATAGCTAATTACACGGCTAATAATCATGGTATTTTAGAGTCTGCGTGTATTGTGATTTTTTTCTATGTTACTGTTACAGAATTGTTACCGTATGTTTACAGCAGCCGTCAAATTTACGTCTATCGCGTCTAGTTTGCCACTTGAACGTTGAGTTTACTCGCTGCATTCGTGCGTGAAAGACGCGCTTGAAATTCGAATCATCGAGACATTCACGCGGAAATTCGCATCATGGGAGGGGCTTCTGCGACTCTGCTCGCTTCCTATAATCACGTCATTACTAGAACAAGCTCCTGATTGGTTAACGCGGTGGGTTTTTACGCCAAAGTTAAAATTTGTGCTAGTGTTGGGCGATATGCCCTATTTTGAGATCGTCCTATCGTCAGCCTGTGAGATCGGCGATACACGATAGTATCGGGGGGCGTGGCAGTAGTTTACATATTTTTTATTTGTTAATTTTTTACTCATTTTAACAAGTCACTTGATGGGTGGACAAAAAAGAACAAGAGCAACACCGCCATGACCGCAACCTTCTTAAAACTGATGCCATTAATGCGAGTAATGATTACTTAATAACTGTAAAAACATGCATCTGCGGGCACGCACGCGCACACGCGCGCACACACACACACGTGCGCACATACAAACAATTCAATGCATTTGTTTAGTGTTGTTGCAGAAGACTACACGTGTCAAGCAGTGGTGCTCTCATGAGGTGCCTTTTTAAACGCATCGGTCCAGCGGAACGCGATCATATTTTAGACACAATCATATAAACACGAGGGACCTGTTGCTACAACTCATTGAAATGCATATCATAAACAGGATTAATACCTAGTGATCTGACTTCGGACAGCGCACTGCACGTACGCGAGAGTGAGAGAGGCGCCAATATGCAGCAGGTCATATTTTAAACAAAAAGTAAAGTTTGCCTCAGCTCCCATGAAACGCATTAAACTAAACAAATACACAAGGATTACAGTTTAGTTTATGTTTAGACTTCGGACAGACGCGAGAGCGCGTGCACGTGAGACAGAGAGAAGCGCAGCTGCTCATGACGTGGCGCGCTGGATTTAGTGCTAGAAGGAGTCCAAGACGCGCGCATTAAGTGCAGGTACGTGCAAAAAAGGAATTCTCTCTTTACAAGCTCTCCGCGTAAAGTGAAGCCCAAAAACCCTCATGCGAGGAAAAGCATGCATTGTGGATGTAAATGTTAAACTATGATGATTATAATAATAATAATAATAATAATAACCATTCGCCAACTATCGTCATGACTATCGCCATGAAAGCCTGCCATTGGCCATATGTCTGAAGATCGTCGATACAAGATACTATCGTCTATCGGCACGACCCTAATTTGTGCAGCAATGCTCAATTCGCGCGAACTAGACGGAATCGTGTCTACCGCGCTGTGATAAATGCCCCATTCGTGCTGCGAGACCTCCAGACCCGCGTCTTCACATTGACTTAACATTGAAATCACTCGCGCTTGACGCCTCTACCGCGGCTGGTGTGAACGCAGCATTACAGGTGTTTGTTGTCAATAGGGCATGTCCATTTGCAATATTCATTACATTGTGAAAATGTAGTTAGCATGAAAATGTTACTTCTTAGCATCTACATTTAGCCTTTAAATGGGACATATCATGAAAATCTGACTTTTTCCATGTTTAATTGCTATAATTGTGCTTCTATCAACCTAGAAATGTGAAAAAGATCAACAAAGTAACTTAGTTTTGGTAAACCATTCTCTGCAAGAATATGAAAAAAATAGGTCATTGACATTTGGCTCCCTCTGTGATGTCAGAAGGGGATAATACCACCCCTTAATCTGCACTATCCAACCACAGCACTGCCATTTAGTGCCGATATCAGCTCATTTGCATTTAAAAGGACACACCCAAAAATGACACATTTTTGCTCACACCTACGAAATGTCAATTTTAACATGTTATAATAAATTATCTATATGATATTTTGAGCTAAAACTTCACATATGCACTCTAGGGACAGCAAAGATTTATTTGACATCTTAAAAAAGAAATGTCCCCTTTAATTATCATTTCATGTTTCGTGACCATTTCAGTCCAGTGTCTGTTGAATTCCAACAATGGCAAACCTCAGGAGTGACAATAAAGTCACAACAATGTAAAAGACTGAGCGCATGCCAAGACGCATGAAGAATGTGATTAAACCTCAGTTGTTCAATTGTTCCTTGAACTAAATATGTAAAGTTTAATTCTACATTATTTTGACCAAATATATGTGCTTTTTGTGTACAGGGGACATCAGGAGACGCAACCGAAGTCCTCGGAGAGGAAATATATTCAAGCTTTAAGACTCCAGTTCAAGAAACGCAGCCATAAAATGGTGTCAATGCTATTACTTTCATACAATTGCTTATTTTAAAATAAAATATATTTTAGTATTCTCCCTGTCGATAGTAAGTTTTGAGTGAAGCACTTAAGTAACTGAATTAACATGCAACCTTGGAGAGAAGGTTTACAACCTTAAAAATGGGACATTTTCACCACACCAATATTTTATTTACAAATAATTATAACGTCTTGTATAAGCATAGGAGTGTATTTATGAAATTTTGCTTTGGATAAGTTGATATTTTTAGTAGGATAACTGCTTAATTTTCAGGGGCATTTAATGACTTCCTGTATGCTGCATTGCTTTTGTATTTGTTTTTCCCTGTATTACACAAAGTATGTGCCCCTGTAATTGGTGCTACCTATATTTATAGAGGTATTGCTTACTCTTACGTTTTCTTAGTCTGGCCATTTTGTTGTAATTTTTTAAAAGAAACCCCAAAATAAAACGATATGCTCTCTTTTTCCAGAAGATGATATTAGCAAAGCGCATATCTATTGGGGTAAATTTCTTGGATCTATTACCTGGAGACATGTTTGGCTGATACCTAATAAATATGTCATATTACCAAAAATAAATTTAATTATAAACGCTGCACAGAAAACTGTTTATCCAGGTTTAACAAAGGCATGGGTGTAAACTTTTTGTCAACTAGAAGCTACCTCATGGTTTCTGCCATCGATGTTCAAAAATATTTTGGTGGGAGGTTTCTATGTAAATTATGTAGTTTTGCTTCATTATATGTAAATTTGATAGTTTTTTAAATATGAATAAATAAAAATGTGAAGGATTATGCGTTATGTTGGTAAAGTTTCATTTTCATCATTTTAAATTCGCAAACAGAAACCTAATTTCTGTTGATTAAGGAATTTGAATATTAGATATATAACCTTACAAAAATTTGCTTTATAACATCATATAAAGTACAAATAAATATGTCAAACGTGTGATTTTATTTAATAAATTTTTAATTTTGCGATATAAAATTATTTGTAGGCAGTTTTGTAACCAAACGATGAAAAGCAGACGTTCAGAGGCCACACCCACCGGAAAGCCTCCTCGCTCCTGATTGGTCGTTGGATGTGAGCGCTGATGACGTCAAATGCAAGTTTATAAAGTAGTTTGATAATGAAGTGGCGCTC
This sequence comes from Misgurnus anguillicaudatus, assembly GCF_027580225.2. Classification (NCBI taxonomy): domain Eukaryota; kingdom Metazoa; phylum Chordata; class Actinopteri; order Cypriniformes; family Cobitidae; genus Misgurnus; species Misgurnus anguillicaudatus. The sequence continues at coordinate 8,937,064 of NC_073359.2, read as the reverse complement.
ATGGCTGGCACGTGTGCTTTGCGTTTGATGTGTGCGGTTACATGACAGATGACATGGAGTTAAATGATAGGAACTGCCACTATGTTGGGGCTGATGGTTTAAGGTAAGTTAAATAAACTAGACAGTCCTTATATTACACTATATTTGCATAACAAATAAAGACATGTGCGTACACATCTTCAGATCTTGCACGAAGATTTGCGTCGTTTTAGTCTAGATCTAAAGAAAATAGATGCTGGTGCCACTCAACTTGAAAGCTGTGTTTTGAAAAGTGTGTTTTTTGTGTTCTTTTTTTTTTAGTTCACACGTCAGTTTTTTTTTTTTGAGCATACAAGTACAGCCTTGGACTTCTACCCCTGTTAGTGTTTCAAAGGTTTATGTTGTGAGACTGTGGAGAGATTATTTGCAGTTGTTTTTAAAGGATTGGTTAAAGTTTAAAAAAAGAAGAAAATTAAGAAACTCAGCAGAACTGTGTTCCGTTTTCACGTTCATTGACCCCTGTCATCTTCCTCTTCTTAAAATAACCTCTGTCACATGAGTTATGTAAATGTTTCGTAAAATCTAAGCAGTGTTTTTTGTTTTGTGCCTCATCAATGTTAATTTTTCATGAAGATAAAGTGTAAAAAAAACCATGAAACAATAGAATCCATCACTGAATTTCTAATAGATTTAATGGTTACAATGTGAATTGTATTGGTTGCAAGGGAAACTAGTGGTCTTTATGGATCTTTCCTAATGTTTTATCTGGTGGAAGGAAACCAATAACACCATTAAAGGTGCAGTGTGTAATTTTTAGACGGATCTCATGACAGAAATGCAAAATAATATACAGAACTATATTATCAGGGGTGTATAAAGACCTTTCATAATGAACCGTTATGTGTTTATTACCTTAGAATGAGACGTATTTATCTACATACACGAGCCTCCCCTTACATGGAAGTCGCCATTTTGTGCCACCATGTTTCTACAGAAGCCCAAACTTTTTTACTAAGTTGTCTCCGATGATGACATGGTTGTCCGATGGCGGCTACCGTAGCTTCTCTATGTGTTTCAAAAACGAGAGGTGAGCCTGAGTCGTTGGTTGTAATTCGCAACCTCACCACTAGATGCCTCTAAAATTTACACACTGCACCTTTAAATTGTACTGGATTAAATCTTAAGACCCAAAAAATAATAATGATAGGGCTGCATAACAACTAATTGCAACGAATCGTTTGCAGAATAAAAGTTTTTGTTTACATCATATGAAGAGTTTGGTTCCAAAACGCAATGAATCCATTTGGACTAATTTCAGTAAAAGTGACAAAATGAAAACCACTATTTTCTGTTATAAACTTTCACATAGCATCTTAAGGTTATAAACATGTAAAATTCAAATCCATAATTTAATTTTCAAATATTTATTACAAAAAAATGATTTTTTTTCCGCAAAATGCAATAAATCCATGACAAGTTTTTTTTCAAAATGCTATAAATCTTTTGACTCAATATATAAATGTGCATTCATCTTTGCCATGTTATATTCAATTAGTTGACTAGTGGTAAACATTAATGGCATTAATCAAAACACTTGTCATTACACTGTCATTGGGACGTCGTCGCTAAACTTTTTTCACAGCGATCAGCAGTAAAATGTTTTGGTCCTGCTCGATTTTCGTTGACTTTGAGTAAAATAATGGAAAGTTTTTCATAAGATCCTCTGGGGTCAATGTGTTAGCATGACAGAAGCTTGAGGCTGTTGGGAGAACAAGCAACAGCCGGCATTTTTCCTTCGCCCGAGTGCCTCGCGCGTAAATTATTCAAATTTGATGGCTTACGTTTCTTCACCGCCACAGAAAACCATCACAGGTTTATCAATGCCATCAAAAGTATTATTTTGTTTTTGTTTGTTTGTTGATCATGAAGTACAAAGTAGATGAGGAAAACTAGGATTCTGTGTGTATTCAAAGCACCACCATTATTGTTTACATTGTGTGGAATGGTGCGCTTTGATTGGTTAAGCAGATGTATTGCATTCTGCAGAGAAGGAGGAGTGTCTTTGTTGCGGTTTGGAAAAAAGATGAAAATAACACAGCAGATATTAGATTTCACGTTAAATTAAGAATTTATTAATTTAAGAATTAAGAATTTAAGAATTTTATTAATTAAAACTGACCAGATACTGATTTTGGTGTTTTTATATATGCGTGTGTGCTGTGTATAATAATTATTTTGTATAAATACACACACATGCATGTATATATGTGTATATATTAAGTATTCATAGTTTATATATAATATAAATATAAAAATATATACAAAAACCTTTATTTTACAAACGATTAGTTTCGATTAGTTGTTATGCAGCTCTAAATGGTAAACATCTAATAGTTCATAATGACATTCGTTAGATTTTGTGTGGTTTTTATCAGAAAATACTCCAATTCAGTATTCATATTTAGGTGTGTATATATTTTTCATATAGTACTACTACATCCGTGTCAGCTGATCCCATGACAGAGGAGATCCTGAGAGATGACTTGAGGTTTTACTTCATGAGCCCTTGTGAGAAGTACAGAGCCCGGCGACAGCTACCATGGAAACTAGCAGTGCAAATTTTGAAAATATTTATGATTACGCTTCAGGTATTTATAGGGTTAACCATGTACACGACAGCATGGATGTAAACATTCTCTGTCTTTCCCAAAGGAGGGCTGCATTTGTATATTGCATTACTGTATACTGTATGACAAAACAAAATAGTTTCCTCCTTGTAATAATTATGAAGCACGGTGTAATTTTCCAAACGTTATATACACAGCTTTATACCACGGGTCTGTTGAATGCTGTATTTCGATTGGTTGAGAAATGTTCCATGGGTATGCATTATTTTTCGATAACCGCACACCTAACTTTTCAAATGTCCTAAAAGTAGGCACCAGAGCAATCTTTGTAGTAACCGTGGCATAAGCAGAATAATTGACTCCGGTCCTCTGAATTATTTGAAATTATACCACGGGTCTGTTGAATGCTGTATTCTGATTGGCTGAGAAATGTTCAGTGGGTATGCGTTAATTTCTTATAACTGCACACCTAACTTGTCAAATGTCCTAAAAATAGGCACCAGAGCAATGTTTGTGGTAACCGTGCAAGAGGAATAATTGACTCCGGTCCTTTGAATTATTTGAAAATAATGCACACCTGCGGTGTAACCTTGGGTGTGCATTATTTTCTTATATTCAATGGCCCATCGTCAATTATTCCTTACGTAATGTCCATGAACCCATTTCAATTATTTCTTGAAGCTCATACTGTTTGGACTCAACAACCAGCTTGTGGTGTCCTACAAAGAGGAAAACTTAATGGCGTTCAAGAACTTGTTTTTAAGAAACTACAATGGTGTGGATGAGGACGACTACAGCATTTCTGCCTACACCCAACACAATGTGTACGATAGTTTATACTATGTCATAGATCAGGTTTGTACAGGCCTTCATCTTATTTTCTTTACCACCTTTTATTTGCCTTTGTCTTATGTTTAATGACATTTCTTTATATTGGAAGATCATTGTGAAGTTTGCACTTAGAATAACTGTCAAATCTAAGAATAAAAACGAGCATTTATCTATCCCTGCGATAGTATTACCAACTAGGAAACCTGTCTGTGGGTCCTGTTGGTGTTGCTGAGGAAAACGGAAAATTTCTTCCCATGGTCATTTGCAAAGAAAGCTATAAGAAAGGCAGTGTGAAACCATCTGAAGGATCTTATGATATTGATGCACAGCTTGAAACAGGTGACTTGTTTTCTCCAAAAATAAAGCCTTAGATGTTCAAACCTTTGCACACCTACCTAAAGAGTAGGCAGGTCAGAACATTTTTGAAATATTTGGTGATTCCTGCTTTTTTCAAATGGCTATATTTTTTCATATTTTAATAATTTGGTACTCATTGCCATGTTTCACACACAGATTACGGAATATACACGGAAAATGCATTGGGGATTCGTCTGGGATTGTTTTGATTTTGGTTAATTCCAATAATTTTCTGGAATCTGTGCATGCATTCACACACATACTGTAAAGACACGTGAAGTATTTAAAGTCCTGCAGTTGGTAGTTTATTTCCGCTGTGTCTAAAGTTTATTCAATATCCGTGATTTCTCTCTCGAGAAACCATGAGTGTGCATTTTAGTTTATGATAAGATCATAAAGGAGAATGTAATGCGCTGTTTTATTATGCTGGTGAATGATCTCATCTTCAGCATAGATAGTGATGAGCTCCCTGATATAAAAGCGTACAATATAAAATCACTCGCTGCGGTGCCAGGCTTGGGGTCGGAGCCAGAGGACAGTCTGCGCAGCGCGTCAAAGCCTGCACATTTATTTCTACTCCATGAACTCGTAGTTGCTTTATCATTTTCGACGTGCACCCTCCTATGCACGAAACAATCTTGCCGTAAATGTTGCATTTTGCCGAGATTTCATTCTGTTTAAAAGTGAAGCCGCACTTTGGACCACCGATGCACGCTATCAATGTTCAAATCGCTAGGTTATGCCAACACTTCCGGTAGACGCTTCTTTGTGGGTTTTCAGTGGTCAGTTTTTCCGGTCGGCGGACTCTGAATCGAAACTAGGAATCGAAATGTAAACTTTTGAACGATTCCGGGGAAATCGCAAAGCTAGTCCCAGTTCCAATCGATACTCGATACCCAAGCCGCCTTTTCACATAGGATGCATTCCGTAAATGTTACAGCAATGTTACTAGGTCTTTTACGGGAGCGATCCCCGAATCAATTAAGGGGATAGTGTTATGCTGAGTTTACACCAAACGCGCTTTGGGTGTCAAAATCGCGTCTACCGCGCCTAGTTTGCCGCTTGAACACTTTGAATGCATTCGCACGTGTAGAGCGGAGTAGACGTGCGGAAAAAGCAAGCATTTGACGCGTGTCCGGAGCAAAATCTGCTTCTTGTGGGAGGGGCAATTGCTGTGCGAGTGTTTGTTTGCAAAATGACTGATGTTACTTGTGCATTTATCAAGAGAGTTACAAGTTTATATTGGGTAACCTTACTATAGGGGGAAAATAAACGGCACGGGTCGATAAACGTCACGTGACTCACGCGCGAATGAGGCGGAAACGCGTCTTCCGCTCCGCGCCGAACGCCTCTTCCGCGCCTTGGGACCTCCTGACACGCGTCAACGCGTCTGCACATCGACTTAACATTGAAATCACTTGCGCTTCACGCCTCTACCGCGGGTGGTGTAAACGCACCATTAGTGTCACACAAACTTTTCTGGGATCAGGGTGCTGTGTGACTGAGGTTAAGATGTTACAAACCATAAAAATTTTATATTTCTTTTTTTGTATAGTTGACACCGACTAATTAACCCCATTCACATAGCACTCCCAGAAAAATTCTGTAAAAGGCTTCTGTGTGAACACAAACACGTCCCATTAATGTTTTGGGATCACTCCCGTAAAGAGGATCTAGTAATATTGCCGTAACATTCACAGAAAGCATTCTGTGTGAACAAGATGCAGAAACAATGCCGTAAGGGGGGTTCCGTAGTGAGGACGCAATTGTCGTCCCAACAAGAACTTAGTTATGGTTTAGCTCTTTGACAAAGGAAATAAATGCAGATCAACATTCACATCAAGAAATGTCGGCAAACTGGACTGAAGCAGAGATCAGGGAGCTTGTAACTATCCACGCTAAAGCTGAGATCATTCACCAGCATGACAGAACAGCGCATCACGCGCATATGATCTTAAACAGTGTTGGGAAAGTTACTTTTAAAAGTAATGCATTACAATATTAAGTTACTCCCCAAAAAAGTAACTAATTGCGTTACTTAGATACTTTTCATGGAAAGCAAAGCTTACGTTACTTTTTAGTCACTTTTGCATTACTTTTTCTTGGCTGAGGCTTGATCTCTTTCAGGTCTTGCAGGTGTTTTTTATGACTGAAAAGTTCTCCATTCAGAAATTGCACATTTCATCTAAAAAATGTCGAGCTCTGGCCTGCCATTTCAGTTTTTGATTCAAACTGTTCCCACACAGACATGTACACATAGAGTGCATAATGTCACTACGTTCAGTTTAATGTTTTTTTTATCGAATTAAACTAAAAAAGTAACTTGCATTACTTTTTTGAAAAAGTACTCTAATATAAATGTGTACATTTAAAAGAAATGCGTTACTTTACTCATTACTTCAGAAAAGTAATATTATTACGGTATGCCTGTTACTTGTAATGCGTTAGCCCCAACACTGGTCATAAACAAAAATGCATGTGCAGGGTTTCTCGAGAGAAAAATTATGGATAATTATCAAACTTCAGACGCTGTGGATAAACATACCAAGTGCAGGACTTTAAATATATCACGTGTCTTTATGGGATCTTTATGGTATGTGTGTGTTAGTACATGCACAGATTACAGAAAATCATTGGCAGTGTGAATGAACCAAAAATCAAACAATCCCAGACAAGTTCTGGATGTATGTGTATTTTCCATAATCTAGTGTGAAAAGGGCCATTTGATTTTCAGTCTATTTACAGAGTCTGTTTTCATTATTTTATTCTATTAGATCATTTCACATGAACTGTAGATTTTTATTTATTTTCCAGTTTGTTTAACTCTGGATCCAAAGGCCACAACAACATGGAGAGTAAACAATGCATCTTTTTTTGAGCTGGACTTTTATAGGTTTGGAAACACAAAATATATATTTATCATAAGAATCAATAGCGCTTATATGGCAAAAAATTAAATTTAAAAAATTTTAAAAAATTAAAAATTTTTATTTCTGTTGTTTATATAAACACAGGTTGGTCGATATTGAGATTAAATTTGCGCTGAGAGGAATCAATTTACAGACCGTCCGCTCACGCGAGCTGCCTGACTGTTACACATTTTTCGTTAAGGTTTGTACAGTAGATATTTAAAAAAATAATAATTTTACTGTATGAATGTTACTAAATATTAGATTTTTTTGTGTGCAGATAATTTTTGATAACAGTTGCCATAGCGGGAAGGTGAAAATAACCCTGGATTTTGACACGGTCAGTACCGTTTGCAAGAACTGGACGATTTCAGGAACTGGTATGGGAAGAATTACAGTTTTTTGTGGAAAAATAACATGGCCAACATGAACATGACATGCATATGATCCATATTGTCTTATTTTCAGCTCAGAAGAATACACATTACCTCCTTATGTTTGATGGATTGGTAATAGTGGTCTGTTTGTTTTCTGCGGTGCTCTGCACTCGATCTATTGTTCTTGCTGTGAAACTTCTTCAGGTATATCTACATAAGGAACAGCACATCAATCTTCTGCATATTTGTGACCCAAATGGACCACAAAACCAGTTTTAAGTAGCATGGGTATATTTGTAGCCAATAGCCAAAAAATTGATTGTATAGGTCAAAATTATAGTTTTTATGCCAAAATCATTAGGATATTAAGTAAAGATCATTTTTCATGAAGATGTTTTGTAAATTTCCTACCATAAATATATCAAAACTATTATTTTCGTGAGTAATTGCTAAGCACTCCATTTGGACACCTTTAAAGCACCCTCAGATTCCAGATTTTTAAATAGTCTTATTATTATTTTTTTATTATATATTATTTCTATAGTTTTCAGATAATCTCAATTAAAAAAATTTGACCCATATGACTGGTTTTTTGGTCCAGGGTCGCATATTACATTTAACATCAATCTACACTAGTGGGTCATTAAGTGACTCAATATGAATTCATGCAGTTCTGATATTTTTGCATTCTTGCGGTAACATGACACTTCCTCTCTCTTCAGCGTTTTTCTAGGTTCTGTCTTGAGAATTACAACCAGGATGTGTGTGAAGACGACCAAAGGGATTTCCTAAATGGCTGGTATATCTTGGTTATCATCAGCGATGTTCTGTCTATCATTGGGTCAATACTAAAAATGGAAATACAAGCTAAGGTATATTTTCTTTGAACAACGTTTTTGGCTAATTAATTAATTAAATTATTAATCTCACTGAGCTTAGGTTGTACAGTGTAACAAAAAATCTTGTTGCACTAAAATTAAGTTTAATAAACTTGAATTTACAAATAATTTCACATTTTTGACTACTGATTTGTATTATATGAATTAAAGTTGAATTAGCTTATGTTATTTCAATGTAATTTTTATAGGGGCGGTTTTCCGGACAGGGATTAGACGAGTGGTTCTTCACGGCCCCCCAAAGAAAATTTATGACAAAAACAGTTCTAACATTTTAATTAAACAAAACATATTTTTTAGGTTTAATTACAGAGAATTCATAATAAATTAATGTAATTTATAAAATGTCGCGGCCCCCAGTTTGAGAACCACTGGATTAGACTAGTCCTAGACTAAAATAAATTTAATAGCTGTCCAAACTGAAACCAACTTGCACTGACATATCTTAAAATACCTCAATGCCCTTTGTTTTGCCTCAAAATGCACCCAAGAATGTTTTAGTAAGGCATGTTTGTTAAAGCTAGTTATATTTCCTAATTAAACTAAGGCCTAGTCCTGGTTTAAGCTAATCTCTGTCCAGGAAACCACCCCATAATGTATAGCAACTCCTCACTCGTCAAGAAAGTTTAAATTAATTCTAAATTCAGGGTGATTTAAATTGTGCAACAAAGAGTTTTATTACAGTGAAGAGAAAAACATTTCACTTAATCTGAATTTGGGAATGTTAAAATAATTTTCTTAAACTTCTGGGACAGTTGATTTAGTTTTGCATACAGTAATTCTTAAGGCTTGACTAATACATAGTTTTTATGGATATGCAACGGTCAGCGTACAGTGTGCGTGGTGCAAATTGTGTCATCAGAATAGTACCTGCGTAGCCTACTGTTGGATTTTTGTTACTCTGTGTACAAGAGTATGTAGGCCAGGAAAGATATCGCAATACACATGTCATCTGTGTACTATGCAAGGCTTCGCGTTCGACTGAAACAAAGTACACTTGGGCATTTAGGGCAGTGGTTCACAAACTGGGGGCCTGTAAGATGGAATTTATCTTAAATTTGGTGTAATTAAACCTCAGAAAAATAAAGCCACTAGCCAACAGTACTACATTTCCATTAGAGCAAAAAATATATTTTCAAATATAATTTCAAATTATACAAAACAAATGGCCAAACAATATATGTGCTGAAATTTATTTTGAAATGTGTTTACAAAATATATTTTGGCCATTTTTTGTATATTTAAAAATATATTTTAAAAGTAAAAAATATTTGAAAGCATTTATATTCATGTCACATTGGAAGAAAAGTGTTATATGTTTATTAAAATTAAATATATATTTTAACTGCAAAAATATAGTTATCATTTTATGTTTTATACATACGTATACATTTTTTTAAATAAAATAAAATAATTTTATATAGCAGTAACAACATAAACAAGCGGCTGTCGTGGTTCGCACGTAACTTCCGGTAAACTCCGCTAAGAATAAATAACAACAAAGTTCTTTAAACGTGGTTTATTTATATAACAAGCACAAAAAATAACACATAGCTTACATAGGAAACCAAAACATTATTTCGACGAGGCATTTGTTCAAGAGATCAGTTTAGCAAATAGTCAGACCATTAAAAAAACGAAACCGGAAGTAAGGTTCGGATCCAGACGTGTATCAAGTGCGTCCGATGAAACCGTCTATACTTTATATATTTTATACATATTCATATTTTGACCAGGAAAATTTTTATTTTTTACATTTTGGGTTGTAAAATTAGAAATGTATTTGTTGCCCCTAAAATACATTTTTAAATATATGTTAAGTTAAAACTAAATATAATTTTAAATAAAAAATTATTTAATTACCATGCCAAAAAGTTTGAGAACCACTGCTTAAGGGGACTTTAAAAATCGGTCGAAAAAACTGCACAGGCTAATTAATAATAATAATAATAATAATAATAATAATAATAATAATAATAATAATTTATTATTATTATTATGATTATGATTATTATTATTATTTTTATAAATATGATAATTGTAATATTATTATTATTATTATTATTATTATAACTATACTAATTATAATTATAATATATTATTATTATTATTATTATTATTATTATTATTATTATTATTATTATTATTATACCTATAATAATTATAATTTTATTATTATTATTATTATTGTTATTATTATTATTATTATTATTATTATTATTATTATTATTATTATTATCACATCTTAAAGGTGCCATAGAAAAAAAATATTCTTAGGCATAGATGAATAATACGAGCTTTGTACATAGTAATGACATGTTGTGAGCCTCAAACGCGTTTTTTCCTCATTCTTATGTAAACCTTGTGCTTGCAAAAGACTGCTGGTAAACAGGCCAATTTTAACATAACATTGACTGTGAGGTCACAGTCGAAATGTACGCCCCAACATTAAATTACACATTAAATTAAGTATAAAGTTGTTAAAATGCTATAAACAAAGTTGTGACTGCTGCGTTAGCGCTACATGCTAATTAATACTATATGCTAGCGTTAAATATTTTATAATTTAACATATTATTTCAATGCATTCTTTGGCACCTTTAACACATTAACCGTCATCGACTTGCTTAACTTTGGACTTTGACCTTCTGCTGCAGTCACCACAGTTAACCACTTTTACTGAAAAACTGGTAGAACAGGTTTATGCCTATTGTCAAATACAACAATTACTCATTCCCGACCCTCCGGCTGATTTCATCCACAGAGTCTGACTAACTATGACGTATGCAGTATCTTTCTGGGAACATCAACTTTAATGGTCTGGGTGGGTGTCATCAGATATCTGGGATACTTCCAGAAATACAATGTAAGTTATGTCAGTGCATCTGTTTGTATATTAAAGTTTTGATTTGCAAAGACTGATCAAATATAAAGGCCATAAATTGTTTTTTATGACACAACAGGTGCTTATCCTCACCATGCGTGCAGCCTTACCAAAGGTCCTGCGTTTCTGCTGCTGTGCAGGAATGATCTATCTAGGCTACACCTTCTGTGGGTGGATTGTTTTAGGACCCTACCATGAAAAGGTACCAACAAGACCAATACAAGTTTTCATTTACAGCATAAAAGGCTAAATTATTGGAAGGAACTTGAAGTTTACAGTTTATCATGGCCAGCAGATGGCAGTATATGTTGTTATATGTAGGCAGAAGATCCATGTTTTAGACTAAGTTTGTCATTTGTTATGGTTCAGTTTGAAGGTCTAAGTCGTGTGGCAGAATGTCTCTTCTCTTTGGTCAACGGGGATGACATGTTCCCAACGTTTTCTGAATTCAAGCAGAAGAACACAATGGTGTGGCTGTTCAGCCGAGCTTATCTCTACTCGTTCATTTCCCTCTTCATTTATATGGTGCTCAGTCTCTTCATCGCCCTCATCACCGATGCATATGAAACCATCAAGGGATACCAGACCAAATGTTAAAACATACAATTCTGACATCATTTACTCACTCACATGTATGTGTGCATGCACTTCATATATGTGCTCTTGGGACACCAAAGATTTATTTGACATCTTAAAAAATTATTGTGACATGGCCCCTTTAAAAGATCTTGATAAACTATATATCACTGTAAAGCTCTCAGAATGTAGTTTTCATATTTTAAGGTCATCTAAAGATAGAAATAATGTAGTGACAGTTTTTTTGTACATGACTTCCCTCCCATAGGATTGCATATTAATTATTATTTATTCATAACACTATATCCTATTATACATCTTCAAAAATGTTAACAAACTATATATCACTGGAAAGCTTGAAGAATGTAGTTTTCATATTTCAAAACCTTTTTGAATTAATAATAATGCAATAATAGTCATTTATTAATCTGTGACAAGAGTATGCAGCAAACCATTGACACCTAGTGGCCGTTGTTGGCAAAACCACTAAAAGTGTGACACAAACCACATTTTTTGAGATTTTAACTTAAACGTATGGCTTCATGTTTGCATTATTACTTTTGTGAAATATTTAAAATGATTTAATTTATAAAATTAATATGTTATTGAAATATTATTATTTCTTAAAATAAATTTAAACCGCTATAAAAAGTGTCCTTGTTAAAACAAGTCCAAGATTAGTCTTCTAGACAAAAAAATGCCATAATAGTTATATTAATTTAAAGGTGTACATCACATTTTCGACCCCCCCCCCCCCCACTCAAAAGGGATTTGCACCACATAAGGGACTACTGCGTCTAGTTTGCCGCTTGAACATTTTAAATTTACTCACTATATTCGCGAGTAAAATTCTAGTCATCGAGACATTCACACGGAAATTCGCGTCATGGGAGGGGCTTCTGCGACTCTGCTCGCTTCCTGTAATCACGTCACTACTAGAGCAAGCTCCTGATTGGTTAACGCGGCGCAGTTTTCCATCAAAGTAAAAATTTTTTAACTCGCATGTTTCCCGCGGTAACGCTCAATTTGCGCAAACTAGACTCGCGAATGAGGTGGAATCGTGTCTACCACGCCGCGCTAAATGCCTCGTTTGCGCCACGAGACCTCCAGACGCGCGTCAATGCGTCTTCACATTGACTTGACATTGAAATCACTCGCGCCTGACGCCTCTACCGCGGCTGGTGTGAACGCAGCATTACAGCTTTACTTACAAGCTTTAAAAGTATGATTGAACTACTGTAGGACATACAATAGGTTTTAGTGAATGATGACCTAAATTATGGTCTTTTCTGTGTTGAAAAAGTTGGAATACAGCACAAAGGTTGCATAGACTTTTTTGTACCATGGCAACTTTTTTGATATATGGATGGAAATGTTTGCACGTTTTGCCTAACATTGTATTTTATTCTGTAAGCGTATATTTATCTCAAATAACATAAGAGTAAATGATGACCACGTTTTCTGTTCCTTTAAATAAGCACAAAGATTACATTCAGTAAATGAAGCCTTTATGTCAACCTCTATTTTGACCAGGGATACCAAAAAACAGGCTTCCCCATGACGGAGCTCCATCGGTTCCTGCTGGAGCAAAAGGAGGGTTTCCCCCTCCAGGCGCAGGATGGGGCAAGCATGGATACCAGAGAAACCGAAACCAGTCAGCCCTCTCTAATGCTGTGTTGCTGCAGAAGGTACTGTCTATAATCTCCAAAATCAGCTGCAGGGCTCCAAAACTGAGGTTAGCCCACTATGGCATGAGCAATAGAATTAGTGGTGGAGGAAAAAGGACACACCCAGCAAAGTGCTGATTACAGAGAAATCCTAGGGGGGGAAAGCGAGAAGACGACGACTTGCCTTACAGGAATTTCAACTACAAACAAGCGAGTTTGGATGAGAAAAGATGCCTAAAAAGCAGGAAAGCAAAGTCGTTCGTATGAAAGGATTTTTGATACACCGTGTTGCCTTTTCCAAGTTCAGTTAGTTTTCCCGGGTTGATATGAAACCCAACTCCATTAGCACTTATTGTTTGCTTGCTTTGTGACCTTTGCTTGCTTTCCTCACAGGGGAAACCCGGCTACTAGAATTCGATGCTCTCTAAGTATCACATTTAAAACCTCTCACTTATTTAGTGTCGGTCTAGGGCTGAGTGGATTTCAAGACAGATACATTAAACTGGATTTAGCCAGAAAACATTTGGGAAGGTCCTATCTTTACACAAGTTTAGAGTCATTCTGCTTTACAAATATGCCAGAAATATCTAGACTTTCTGGTTAGTTAACTTATAGACAAAAATTACACACCGGGGTTATTTTCAACAAATATCTATTATTTAAATGAATGATATTTTTATTTCGGTCTTCACAGGCAAATTACATAAATAACAAAAAAAAAAACACACTAAATGCGTTGTCCCAGAATCCACCATCTCTGTGTTATTATTGAAACGACACATTTTGTGTTACTTTTAACACAACTTGTGTTTTATTTGAACACAAAATCAACACATAATGTGTTAAAATTACACATAATGTGTTAAAAGCTTAACACACAAAGATGTATAAAAAATTAACACATCTTTTCTAAGAGTGCAAAATAAAAGTACATTTTGGCATAATATATGTGTGTGTGTTGTTCATAATTATTACGTATATGTAAACACACACAAAAATTGGTAATTTATTTTTATTAATATATGTATGTATATATATATATATATATATATATATGTATGTATATATATATATATATATATATATATATATATATATATATATATATATATATATATATATATATATATATATATATATATATATATATATATATATATATATATATATATATATATACACATACACATACACATGTTCCTTAAATACATACATGAATGTGTGTGTACACCAGTGCTTCTCAAATAGTGGGGCGGGACCCCCAGGGGGGGGCTCGAAGCGACACCAGGGGGGGCGCGCAAGACCCCAGAGAAAATACTTTTTCAGAAAGTGATTTTTTTTGCACCGTCACTGAAAGACATTACACCCCAATCACGTTGATAAGCCGCTTGTTTTTTATTATTATTTCTTGATTATATTTAATTTAATTTTTCAGTATCAAATGGTCAAAAAATATTATACTTTAAATAAGGATTGATTTTTTTATTTCCGGCAAATTTATGCATTTTAAGTCTTTTCTGTTACAGACTAAAAAACAATGTTAATAAAGTTATTCTTTGTTGTAAGTTGATCGATATTTCTTTTTTTGTGTGTTTTCTTTAATGTTAATAAGGATACAATGTTTTGCAGATGTGTAATTTTATAGACAAATTATACTATTTACAGTCGCGGCGGAGAGTTGGGGGGGCGTGAAATGTTTACTTCTTCCTAGGGGGGCGTGACAAAAAATAATTGAGAAGCACTAAAGGATGTGTTAATTTTTTACACATCTTTGTGCGTTAAGGTTTTAACACATTATGTGTAATTTTAACACATTATGTGTCATTTTGTGTTGATTTTGTGTTCAAATAAAACACAAGTTGTGTTAAAAGTAACACAAAATGTGTTGTTTCAATAATAACACAGAGATGGTGGATTCTGGGATTATGTGTAATTTTAACACACTGAGTCATTTTGTGTTGATTTTGTGTTAAAATGTAACACAAGTTGTTTTAAAAGTTGTTTTAATAATAACACAGAGATGAGTGGATTGTGGGGCAGCGCATCTGTTTTAAGAGTGTATATATATATATATATATATTATACATAATAAGCATACACTTGTATATTATGCAAAAAAATCACTTTTATTTTGTATGCGATTAATTGTATATATATATATATGTGTGTGTGTGTGTGTGTGTGTGTGTGTGTGTGTGTGTGTGTGTGTGTGTGTGTGTGTGTGTGTGTGTGTGTGTGTGTGTGTGTGTATGTATGTGTATGTATGTGTATGTGTGTGTGTGTGTGTGTGTGTATGTGTGTGTGTGTGTGTGTGTGTGTGTGTGTGTGTGTGTGTGTGTGTATATAAATATGAATATAAATGAAAAAGGTGTAGGCTAAAGCATTTAAAACCTACCGTAATTAGCGACATTTTCTTGCATAGTTTAATTCGTACAATAAAAGTAAACAAAAAATAGGCAATTAAATGTATAATATCCAGATACACTTTTCGTATTGTAATAAGAGCATTTCATGAAAACAGGTTATTTGCTATAATTTACATAATTATTTCACCCAACAAAAGGTTAAAACATCCCAGCATTTTTTTTTTGTGTGTATATACAGAAATTAACTGTAGCTGTTTTTATATTCTGTTTAATAAATGCATACTTAACAATAGTTTTAATTGCTAAGAAGAAATTAAATTTAAATTCACTTTCTCGATCTGTATGCACTTTATTTTCAACCCAGCATTGTGTCTAAAAGGGTTGAGCCCAGTCGTTGGATCAAATTAACCAATAAATAAACAGTTTGTTTTAAGGAATTTACCCCATATAACAAATCTAACCTCAAAAGTTCCCTTTTTTAACAGTTGGCATTAAAGTTTCTTTAGGAATCTCTACTTTCAATTCCTCTGGAAACTGCAACCCATCACAAAATAAAACCCCAAACAAACTGAATTCTTACAAGGATTGAAGACTGGCATTGCCACAATATATAACGTCTAAAGCCAAATTGAAATTCTTTGTTTTAAATACCAAGTCTGTAATGCGTTTAGCTTGTGACCCCCCAGTGCCTGTTGAAGGAACACGCTGACTTTTTAGGACTTTGGCTTATTCGCCATATCCCCCAGAGTAGTTGGATAGGTAAACATACCTTTCTCATCTCCGTGTGTGCTGTAACTCTGTCTGACGCATCCACTGCTGGCCTGGCTTAGCACAAAGACTGGAGGTGGGTGGCACCATCTAGAATAGTGCTCCCAAAACGTGACAGAATATCGCCAATCAAGCAGCATTGCTTCGCCTTCTGAGAATATTGTTCCCAGTATGTATATTTTTAAAAGATGTGTCTCATATGGCCTTGTTATTTGTACATGTTGTGACTATACAAATCACAACATATAAATAGGACGTTGGCGTTATTTTGTTACTCATTGGGAGTAGTATGCTGGCTGGAGCCATTTGCTTCCGGTCTTTGTGCTAAGCTAGGCTAGCAGTGATGAGGATGGTATGTATAGACTTGTCTAACTCTGGTGGATACGGCGAATAAGCAAAATTCCCCAAAAGTCGGTGTGTTACTTCAAAAAAATGAGAGTTCTCCATTACGATCTACATAAAAATATATAATTTGACAACTTGCAGTTCATCTAATTTGTTCCCTCTTTGCAGAGTTCCCAAAGACGACACCATCAATTTCATCAGCTGAACTTCACAGATCACACGTTCAGTGTCGAATCTGCTGAAAAGTGCAATGGGGAGTCGTTGCAATATAAATAAGAGACACATTGTGGGACTTGTTTACTGCTCTGTGTACATGGCTCATATTCCACGCAGGATGGAAGAGCTCTCTGAGCGTGCCGACGGAATATTGGCAATTTCATTTAGACGTGCAATGACAGATGCCGGTAAGACCTGCATTAGCAAATGTAAAATAATGCAAAAGACCGCAGCTAAGTGCACTGCAATGCAATTAAGACCAAATAATGAAGGGTTTTGTGGATCAAATGGTAAGCACAGGAAATGTTTGAAGCATTTTATTGCGCAGCCTGTAAGATTATACCTTGTCAATTGTGGAGAAAATATCTTTATTTATTTTCTAGTCGTGATGGATTGTCAGTGTGTTTTAAATTAGAGAAGCACTTAAAATTGTATTCGTTTTTACATTAGCACTTATTATAATGGCATTTAAAGTGTCTGCAGCTCAGCATTCCTAAGATTCCTGGCGCTTAATATTCAAACGTGTGGCATGCTAAGGGAATCTTTGCTATCTGTATGCGCAACACAGGATGCATTTTTCACACATATGAGTCAAAGCTTTGTGCTTTATTCATTCCTTCATTTAAAAATTAACTGGGAAGGGCGATCATATGTGACATTGTTTGTAAGAAATTAATTTTTGGGAGAAAGACTTTGGGTGAGGCAATAAACATATATATGTTTTTTTTTTACCTCAATAGGTACTTTTCTTAACCTTTATTCAGTAGCAGGTGGTTTCTGTGAGTACAGGTTCACTTCTTCTGTTTGTAAGAACTGAAACTCATTCAAACTAGGAACATATTTTGTTATTCACCAGCATTTATTTACTTTGATTGCACTTAATGTTTTTGCATATTTACATGTATACTTAAGAATTTTAAAGATTTGTGTACATTTACAACCACAGCAATGAAATGTTACAATGTAAAGAAACTTTCAGAACAACAGCAACAAGGAAACTGTAAATGGAGTAAAAGAATATATTAAATAAAGAGACTTGCATATTATATAGATGTGTTGTGCTTTTTTGTTTTATCCTTTAATGTTTTAGTTCTGTTGTTGTTAGATTTATATATTGTGGCAATGCCAAAATTTTTGTTTTAAATAGTTCTGTTAAAGGGGACATATCACGAAAAGCTGACTTTTTCCATGTTTATGTGCTATAATTGGGTCTGCAATGCTTTTATTAATCTAGAAAATGTGAAAGAGAACATCCCAGAAACTTAGTTTTGGTAAACCATTCTCTGCAAGCATGTGAAAAATGGATCATTGAAATTTGGCTCCCCTTGTGATGTCAGAAGGGGAAAATACCACCCCTTAATCTGCACTGTCCAACCACGGCATTGCCTTTTAGTGCAGAGTTCAGCTCATTTGCATTTTAAAGGACACACCCAAAAACGGCACATTTTTGCTCATGCTTACAAAGTGGCATTTTTAACATGATATAATAAATTATCTGTGTGATATTTTGAGCTAAAACTTAATGTTTTAGTTCTGTTGGTGTTAGATTTACCCTTGTGTTTAGCCAGTGTTTTTTGGTAGATTGATTACCATTTGTTTTACCTTAAATGTCCTCATGGTTGAACTACGATTGCTAGTGAGAATGGGCCAGACAATTTCTGACCGCACACTGAATCCAAAAAAACTAAGAAGGTCTAAAAAGTACAAAATGTGTTAAAGTGCATAGTGCAAAAAAAAAAAAAAAATTAAACCAGAGAAACATGAGCAAACATTTCAGCAGATTGCTATCTTCAGTGCTCAATATGCAACAAGCAAGACAAGTTGACGTCTTTCTTTGTTCTTTCGAGAAGAAATTATGTTTTTTGAGGAAAACAGTCCAGGATTTTCGTCATTTTAATGAACTTTAATGGACCCCAACACTTAACATTTTTTTAAACAGAGTTTTAAAAGACTAAACGATCCCAAGCGAGGCATAAGGGTCTTATCTAGCGAAACGATTGCCATTTTTGACACGAAATAAAAAAGCTGCAGTTTTAAACCACAACTTCTCGTCTATTTCCGGTCCTGTGACGCGCAAGCGCGACCTCACGCAATACTTCATCACGTCAAGAGGTCACGGATGACGAATCAAAACTACGCCTCTGTGTTTACAAGTGTGGAGAAAGAGGACCGTACCAACATTGTTGTATGTTGAATGATACTAATTAATGTCTTTGTGTCAGTTTATTGTTTAAAATGGTCCGCAAATGTACGTTTCATATATGTAACACGTGACCTTTCCACTGCATTACACAATTACGTAAGGTCGCACTGGCGCGTCAGAGGACCGGAGATAGACGAAAAGTTGTCGTTTGAAAGTGCATATTTTTTATTTTTCTTGTCAAAAATGACAATCGTTTCGCTAGATAAGACCCTTATGCCTCGTTTGGGATCGTTTAAAGTGCTTTGAAACTGCAATTTTAAACTGCATTAAAACTGTTACGTTTTGGGGTCCATTAAAGTCCATTAAAATTAGAAAAATCCTGAAATGTTTTCCTCAAAAAACATAATTTCTTCTGGACTGAACAAAGAAAGACATCAACATTTTGGATGACATGGTGGTGAGTAAATTATCTGGATTTTTTTTTAAGAAAATTTACATCCTTTAACCCTTATGTGTTGTTGGGGATGTTTTCATCCACTAGAGGGTTTTTTTACTCTTAATTTGGCCACAACTTTTTCGCTGTTTTATCAAATTGAATGATTTTTGGTGACAAATCTTATATTTACGAAATTAAGAAAATGCTTTGAATTTTTTTAAAAACTCAATGATATACCGTGGGCAAAAAACATCCACTAAATTCAACGGCTATAAAATGTATCAGATGAATATATTTTTTCCAATTTTTTTTTCATAAATCTGTTAATCAACCTCAGTACTAATCAAAACTACCAAATCTTCACAAAAATTCCATGATTTTAACTCTTTAATTGGCAAGTTTATAAGTGGTGTCACTGATTTGGGGAAAAAACACACAAAATGACAGATTTTCAATATAAAAAGTGATTGTAATATGGATTTTTGTTTACCTTTTTCACAGTCTTGGACATGTCAAAGATTGGTAAAAACATTGGCTTTGAAGCATTTTTAGTTTTTGTGTAGCATCAGTTTTTTTTCTCCCTCATTTATTGTTAGTGGCTGTTTTTGCCACATTGACTTCCATAATAACCATATTTTTTGATTGCAGAGCTATGACAACTTTTTATCATGCATTTTTGAATGTTGGTGTTTTTTCTTTTTGCTAAGAGGTCAAATTTGTAATTTTTACTGTTGATCACCATGTGGCATTATTAACCAAAAACAAAGCTTAATTTCTGACTTGTACATTGAGTTACATGGAGTATAAATCCATAATAAAAACATATTGTGTGTGTGTGTGTGTGTGTGTGTGGTGTGGTGTGTGTGTGTGGATTTTAAAAACACAAGAATAGCTATTCTTTTATTTACAAGTTGCTGTAAACTACAAACTTTCTCAAGTGCAGTATCAAGCCATTTATTGGGACAACCACGTGACCCAAAATCTATGTGGGCTTTAGCATCAAAATCCTCCCTCCCAGAGCAAATACGATGAAGTCCCAAAAATGGACTATAGAGTAACCCACGTTTTAAAAGAGTAGGATGGGCACTGGTAGCATGGAGGAGACTATTCTTAGCTGTGTCTTTTCTATAAAGAGAGGAAACGATTTGTTTATCAACAATTGATATACAAGTATCCAAAAACTGACATTTGTGGTTCCAACCTCATGAGTAAATTTAATCGATGGTCTTAAACAATTCATGTATAGAACAAATGTTTCAAAAACACTTGTAGAGCCTTCGTAAATGACAAAACAATCATCAATGTACCTCTTAAACAAAATGATATTATATTAAAAAAAGGATTGTTATTGAAAACACATTTATCCTCCTCCAAAAAAAAAAAAAAAACAAGATATAAATTGGCATAGTCGGGCACCATAGCAGCCCCCATGGCCGTGCCCTCAATCTGTAAATAATACTGTTTTTTAAATAAGAAATACATTTTGATGAGAACCATTTCAGCCATTTCAATTATGAATTTGGACGGAAGGCCATCATCTTCAACACGTGAATCAAGGAAATGTTTTAAGTCCAATAGACCTTCATGATGTGAAATGTTAGTAGTGAAGTCACATCCATAGTAGCAAGTATTACATCCTGTTCAACATTATGAATAGTTGATAAACACTGGAGGAAATCTGCTGTATCTCTAAGATAACTAGGAAGGGACGTGACTAATGGTCTCAGAACAAAATCAACAAAATTTGAGAGTGGTTCAGTGAGACTTTTGTTACCAGATACTATAGGCTGTCATCTCTCTGAAACTGGGCTGTTGGATCTGATGGTAAAACTTGATAGTAGGATGAATTTTCTCCTTTATCTGCAGGTTTAAT
Organism: Misgurnus anguillicaudatus; assembly: GCF_027580225.2. Taxonomy (NCBI): domain Eukaryota; kingdom Metazoa; phylum Chordata; class Actinopteri; order Cypriniformes; family Cobitidae; genus Misgurnus; species Misgurnus anguillicaudatus. Next base: position 8,915,814 of record NC_073359.2, on the reverse strand, counting down.
TACGATATCTTTATTTCGACACAATTTGTCAAGAGCCTCTTTTTCAGAATGTGTCAAATTGGACTTTTTGTTCTGAGATGAGGATGACTGCTCAAATAACCAGTGACATTCTCATAGTGAGAATGGTAAATAATGTACGTGGTTACAATAATTTTACTATAAATATTATAGTTAAAAAAATGTGTCCAAAAGGTATACATTTAATTTATATGTACACATTAATATAAAAACTATAATTTCAATATTTTATTTGATATTAAAAAGCTTATACATTATAAGTCTTCCTGTATTTAAAGTACACGACGTGTACCCATCTTAATAGCATAAATGAGTCAGCCTATCGTTTAAAGAGACCCATCAAATATACCATCGATACGTTTTGAGGCGCTACCTTCCTACGCGATGTTACGCAATAGCGCGTTTAAAGCGTCCCGGTGCAACGCGTCACTTATTCATACCGACACACAAAACGTTTTGTTCACTTGATTCCCACTAGGACTTTTTTGTCCTTACGAAAAATAACAATAGGTTAACCACAAATTTCCCACTGTAGCCTAGTTTAACTATAATATTTGTAGCATAAATGGAAATCAATTTATCTTTAAACGTCGATACTATATTAAAAAACATGGTTCATTTATGTAAGGGTGTAGACCAGATTGTGTATGTGTGTATGCGCGCACATACACAATGCTATATTCCACATGCTATGTTCGTTTTCATGCGGCTCTGTGCAGACTATTCCGTGTATGACGTAAAAGTCCCGCGAGAGCGCAGCTTTTTAACTCTCCTCGCGATACGTTGATATTATATGCCGAACGGTCTGCGCAGCTTCGCATGTAGTCGTACACACCTCTCGTTTCTCCGCCCTCAAACTCAAGATAAGCCTTCAGCTGATACTTTGTCAGTCGCACCAGACTGAAGCGAAACTCCACATCACTAATGGAGATTACACCGAGGACCTGACGAGTTTTTGTTACTGGTAGGTGTTTTCATTTAACTGAACATTGTACTGCATGTATTTGCGCAGGTTTTTAAACATTCCTTAGAAAAGTTACTCATGGTTAACTTTTATTCAGTTTGAACAGGGGGCACACAGCGCCAGTGGGCGTTTAGAGATCACATTGGTATCTTTAAATTTGAATCAATTAAGTCCGGCACTTTTTTTTTTCTCGCATGTAGCCCACCTTTAGAAGCCAAAACCTCACACGCGCGGTCCTTCCGATGGACATGCAACTCGTGTATTAATATGTAATTGTACTTTAGTTTATGTAGTCTACTATAAAACTGCATTAATGCGTATTATAGGCCTTTTAATTATACTTTTTAAAAGTCGGTTCCTGATGTACAGGAGTAGACTTCTTCACATCATCATCACGGTGCATCATAAAAACGCGCAAATATAGATAATTCTAGATGTTTTACACTTTGGATCACTATTGCCGTGAGCTTTATATCCTTATTTTTGTTAAAACCAACATTACTTCAGTAGTTTTGCCTGTAGTTTGTAATTATCCCGTGCGTATTCCGACTTATTTGTGCCAGCAGTAATCACATCATGTTCTCTGTCGCCAGACTTGGCCGCAGGAATGATTTTAATATGTGCTCAGCCCCCAACGAGGGTGTCATTTTTGTTATTGTACTCGTGCTGAATGACCGGCTGTGTCCGTGCGCGAGCGCGCGTCGTGTGTGCGCACACAAAATCAGCTGCAAGTTAACCCTCCTATTATGTTTGGGGTCAGATTGAGAAAATATGCTAATTGTATTTTTAAAACTACTTTATGACTTTTCCTTGATACTTTTTGACTTGAAGTTACTTTTAGTCACTTTGGATAAAAGTTTTTGCCAAGTATATATAGGTACATCTACTGAGGTGATCTACTGAGTGTTTTTTTTACTATTATTGTGCGTAAAACTGTTATAAATATATTATTTTCATTACTACTTTATTTTTTTTAAAATATATACACTAAATTCATGTGCTACAAAAGATACTTTTTCATAAAAATGAATCTATTAAATTTACAATTTGTGCATATAAAGAAAGAAAAAAGTTATGCTTTTTTCCTAGAATTTTATTTTAAGTTTAAAGTTATTTAGCATAGATTAAACTATTAAAGTTAAACATAACAGGAGGGTTAAATGCAAGTTTGCTGTCAAAATGCATGAAAATAATAAATTTTCGTCATTAATTATGCAGTACGTGCGACAGATGGATTGTATGTTTACACATGTACAGTAGCATGATTTTATTGATGTCTTTGTAAAGGGAATGAGAAATACAAATTTGCTGGTTGTAAAAATGCTCGTAATGTGTAAAAATAGTGCATGTAGGAGCACTATGATGACAAGAAGTAAACAGAAAGATGGTTCATGAGATCGGGCAAAAGCAAGTACCCATCAAGTAGTGCTGGGCGGTATGACCTAAAATTGATATCAAGGTATTTTTCAAAATGATGCTTGTTTCACGGTATACGACAGTAGTTTATTTTTTTATGCATGACTAGGTGTTAACCACATTTTCTATTGATAGAGAGGAAATACATTGACCTCATGTCTTATTTTTCCATCATGCTGAGTGTATTTTTAGAAAAATGACTACTAATGAATTACATGATATGATTCTAACGAAGTAAATGAATCATAAAATGGATGAAAGTAGCAGTCAAAATACACAACCTTTGTATTGTATACGTTTAACAAACAATAACAAACTTTGACAAACAATTTAACAAACTTAAAATAAACAATCACTTTTCCGTTTTACTGCAAAGTTTAGACTTCTTTAACAACTGAACAGCACGCAAAGGCAACTTGCATACATAATATTTAAACAAATACATGCAACTCGTATTAATAATACTTATCCTTCAAGTTCAAGTCCCAGGTACAGTTTAACGTATTAGCAAAATATAGATGTCTTTAAAATCAGCTTTTCATATCAATCAAAGTTTTTTATATCCTCATTTGTTTCCTCTTTACTTACAGTAATATTGTCCGAAGATGGCCAGGAACAACAGTTGCTACTATGACAAGCCCATGGGCTTCTTCTACAACAATAGCAACATAACCAGCTCAGACGACTGGGACAGGACGCAACTCATCCTGGTTCAGGTTGCTGGATCTATATGCTGTTGCTTCATCTTAGTGGCTAATGCCATGGTCATCGCATCGGTGGTCACAAACCGGCGGTTTCACTACCCGTTCTACTATCTCCTCTCCAACCTCGCCGCCTCGGATTTTCTGGCTGGCATCGCTTACGTGTATCTCATGTTCAACACGGGAACAAAATCTCGTGAGCTGTCGGTGCAGGCCTACTTTTTTCGGCAGGGTCTCCTGGACACGAGCCTGTCGGCGTCCCTGTCTAACCTTCTGGTGATCGCCCTCGAGCGCTACATCTCTGTGATGAACTGCAAGGTTCACAGTAACCTCACCAAGCGTAGGGTGACCCTCCTGATCGCCTTGGTCTGGGCTATCTCTATATTCATGGGTGCGGTGCCTAGTTTGGGCTGGAACTGTATCTGTAGTCTGGACCTGTGCTCCAAGCTGGCTCCCATCTTTAGCCGGAGCTACCTGATCTTCTGGTCTGTGTCCAACTTGGTGCTTTTTCTCATCATGGTGGGCATATACATAAGGATATACATTTATGTGATGAGGAAAACGGCTGTTATGAAGGCGCATACCTCTGGATCTATTAATCGCAGGAGGACGCCGATCAAACTGATCAAAACTGTGATGACCGTACTAGGTTAGTATTGTTTACTGTATGTCATTTTGAGTAAGTGATCTATTTATCAGATTTGGTAGATTGGGTCTTATGGAATGCAAGGTCAAGTTGCTTAGCAAACCATGCGTTGAAATCGGCACGTCGAACCCCCACACGCATTCCAGACCGTGATACGTATCAGTCAACGTGAGGTATTAACCCTCAAGGGAATCGTGACTCCTCAGTCGAAGTTCAATGGCGATTACAGGATAAGTTGTTTTATAGTTTTCCCAGAGCCACTATAACCCTGTCCAAAGTCCACACCTTATACTTGAAGCATGATAAAGACACCCAGAATGCTAAATCTGTAGATTCAGTTCACAAAAATATGACACATAATCTCAGTTTCTTGCCAAACTTGTCACCCACCCAAAAACAGTCGGTTGGGGCAAGTGTGAGTAAATATTGCTGTGACTTTGTTACATAGACATAGTAAATATTTAGATTGAAGGGATGTGATCACAGATCCTGTTAAGGGTAGACTTGATTAAACTTATTGTTGTATACGTTGTGTGATAAACACCTGATCCTGAAAACAAGAATCAAGCGTGGGATATTAAACCTAATTGAGGAAATACCAATGAGAAGCTCCGTGGCAGGGAAAGAGTTAAAGGAAAACACCACCATTTTTCAATATTTTACTATGTTCTTACCTCAACTTAGATGAATGAATACATACCTATCTTTTTCCAATGCGTGCACTTAATCTTTGTACAGCGCGTCGTGAATGTGTTAGCATTTAGCGTAGCCCCATTCATTCCTTAGGATCCAAACAGGGATGAATTTAGAAGCCACCAAACACTTCCATGTTTTCCCTATTTAAAAATGTTACACAAGGAGTTACATGAGTAAGTACGGTGGCACAAAATAAAACGTGCAGTTTTTTTAAGCAGATAAAACATGAGAACTATATTGTATGGCAAAAGAGCACTAATGCTACGTCCACACCAAACGCGTAGCATCACGTTGCTCGCTCTAGATTACTCGCGGGATTTAACTTTGTGTCATTCCAATTTTTCGATTGAGTTGAATATTTTCAACTTGCGCGAAGGCGCGTTTGAGGCGAATAGTGCGTGTTTTCGCGGCAATCGTGACGCCCAATTCGCGTCATTCGCATTGCCCCGCGTGAGGACGCGTCTGATCGCGTCTTTGCATTGACTTTGTATGTAATCTTCTCGCGCAAATTGTTTAACCCACGTTTTATGTGTATGCCCCATTAGTTTGCAGCACTTCGACCTTGAGTGCAGTAATATTGACAGAAGTTTGAGCGAGAGGGGGAGTAGTCAGGAGTGATTATGTTGCTGCGCTTCAAGGTAGAAGTGCTGCAAACTAAGTGCTCTTCCGCCATACAATGGTTCTCATTTTTGTCCCCTAAAAATCGTCACGTTTTATTTTGTGCCACTCGTGTAACTACTCATGTAACAGTCTTTGAATGGGGAAGGCATGGAGGTGTTTGGTGGCTTCTGAATTCATCCCTGTTTGGATCCTGGGGAGTGAATGGGGCTAGGCTAAATGCTGGTTCATTCACGGCGCGCTGTACAAAGATTAAGTGGACGCATTGAATAAAGATAGGCATGTATTAATTCATCTAATTTGGGGTAAGAACATAGTAAAATATTGAAAAACAGTGTTGTTTTCCTTTAAGGGAGACTTGCTTAAAGGATAATTCCGGTATTTAACACTTTGAGTCTCATTTCTGGTTCGTTTTGGATGAACTACAGTGATGGACACAGAAATTTTGACAATGGGTCGTGTCTTGAGTTTTTGACTCGTTTAGAAGCATCTCTTGACTGCTTCAGAATGGAAGTCAATGGCCATGCACAAACATGTCATTAAAACAACACTTAACGTTCATTTTCAAAACTGTGCTACTCACCGAGTGGTTTGTGGTGTTCGTTGATGATTAAAAACAAGTTGTGTAGCGAAATACAGTTTCTGTCGTGTTTTATTTGGCATTTTGTAAAATTCCATTGACTTCTCTGGAAGACTGTTTGCTCGCTGATATATCACTCCGCCGCCGGGAAACAGAAAAGGGACTGTTTACATGTGGTTGTTGTTTTTTCGCTCGGTTTCTCTCAGAATAATTTTTTCCCATATTTGTAGGGCTGGACCAGAATATTCGTTCCGTGGGTTGACATTCGATTTTCAGTTTTGAGATTCGAATATATATATAAATATTTTACAGGGTTAATAAAGAGCTTTGGCCAAGCAGGAAGTGCGCTTCACGCTCCCGCTCTATAGGTGGCGCAGAGAGACCAACATCCATAGCCAACAGCCACCAAACGCACACCAGTGGAAGAGATCGTCTCAAACGGAAAACGCGCTTCCTGCTTTGGCATTCACGCTAATAATGTTGTAAATAACGTTCAGTTTCTTGCAAAAACTGAGTGATTTGCTTCACAAGACGTCAATATTTCACACGGAGTTATGGGGGATTACTGTTGCATTGGATACATATGCTTTAGCTCTTAAAGTGTGCGGATCGGTTGACTTGCATGACGGAGCACTGGGGTTTCTGCAAAATATCATCTTTATTGTTCTGCTGATGAAAAAAACATATTGGATGGTGTAAGTGCTATAAATAAACTTGATTTTGAAAGTATGCTACCGTTTTATTACAGTTTGTTGGACTACGTTCATTCATGCTTCAGACTCAAATATAGAGCGGAAGTATATACGCGGTTGTGAGGTATCTGAAAAAATAGTTCCACTATAGCAAATAACACGGATTGAAATCATACATTGCGCCAATATATTTGTTTTTAATAATCAACGAACACCACGAACCACTCGGTGAGTAGTACAGTTTTGAAAATGAACGTTAAGTGTTGTTTTAATGACATGTTTGTGCATGGCCATTGACTTCCATTCTGAAGCAGTCAAGAGACGCTTCTAAATGAGTCGAAAAGTCAAGACACGACCCATTGTCAAAATTTCTGTGTCCATCATTGTAGTTTATCCAAAACAAATCAGAAATGAGACTCAAAGTGTTAAATACCGGAATTATCCTTTAACTCATTGCAGTTTAGGAGAAACAATAACATATTTAAGACACAACTGGGCTTTTGTTTTGTACCTTTTGTAAATTCATTCGATTTGGAGATCTCGATTGAGTCTCACTAGACAAGATAAGCTGCCTGGGTTAAAAGGCATGTTCAACTAAATGGTTAACAAACAATGAGACGCACAAACACTGTTCGACTTTTGCATTGGCTAAATGTTATAAAGATAATGGTAATAAAAACACAATACTATTCAACATAAAGAATCAAATATGAATATGAAGTCAATATACCCTTTAAAAAACACGGGCATTTGGATGTTTGTGTCCAAACCTGCTTCCTAACTGTCTTAACCAACAAAACCTATTCAGCCAACCAGGTTTACCAACAAGGCCATGATGGTTGACTTCTTTTAGCATGGATTTGCTGGTCCACCACTTACAATAAATCAGTGCCAAAAACTCTTTTTTAGTGTAACAAAGTTCTTCAACGTCATTTCTAGGAAGCTGAGATGAAAGTTTGATAAAAGCAAGTTGTTACTTGAATTAGTACAGTAACTTTGTCTAACAGATAGGGTTGATGTGGAGGAGCTGGCCGTTTCCCAGCACAGCATGCTTTCTTCAGGGCCGTATAATTATCTCACACAAGGTCGATCTTTACACTGACTGGAATCTGAATCAAACCACCGCTGTAAGTGGCCTGTGGCTTCGCTGCCTTAACCTCACATATACTGTACAGTACAGTGCGTGTCTTTTCAAGCCAATAGTTCACATGTGTGAAGATCCTGTTTTGGCCAGACAGCATGGCTTTGTTTTCCGGAAGGGATTGCTGTTTTGAAAGCAGAGGTAACGTCTCAGAGACTCTGCATAATGAAGATGCGTAGCACGTCTACTCTTTGAAGAGACTTCGAAATTCTTTGTTTAAAAAATGCTGGACACGGAAAGCAAAGTAAAGCTTTTATGTAAATATTTGCAAAGAAAAGAAATAAAAAAATGTTTCTTTGCTTAAACTAAGATTACTAAAAGTTTATTTGCATGCAATCGACTGTAAGTTTGAAGCTGGTCAACAATTGAGCACCTCAGATGCAAAAGCCGCTAAATGTCCCCTCTGACAAAAAGAGATAATGATATTAAAGTAGAAATTAAATTAAAATTAAAAACTTTCATTTGTTTTGGAATATTGTGGTAATTTTTACAAATGACTAAAGCTCTATTCATGGGCCGGTTACCGGTTTCAAGGTATACCGAGGTTTTAAAGAGTCAAGGTTTCACAACCACTACGATTTTATATGATACACTGCAAAAAAATGATTTTGAAGAAAAAAAATCTTAGTATTTTTGTCTTGTTTTTTTAGTAAAAATATCTAAAAATTCTTAATTTAAGATGCTTTTTGTTGATGAATAAAAGGACCCAAGAAAATAAGTCTAGTTTTTTTTTAAATATCGAATTTAAGTTATTTTGTGCATAAAACAAGCAAAAAAATCTGCCAATGGGGAAAGCAAATTTCTCTTAAAATTTTCTTGAATTTAGTGTTTAAAATTTTTTTCAAGATTTTTTTGCTTACAGATTTTTTTCGTCTAAAACTAGACTTATTTTCTTGTTTTTTTTTTTTTAGATATTTTTATTGAAAACAAGACAAAAAATACTACAATTTTTTTTCTTAAAAAATAATTTTTTGCAGTATATAACGTTTTCAAGGTATAAGCTGTGTTTACACAAAATGAGTTAAAAAATTAAGGCATGTAATTGATTTGATGTTTACATTAAATAATAAATTTTATAATTTTTATACATTTTTGAAATTATATTTTAATTTAAGGTTTTATTTTTACCTGGAATACATGTCCTGTATTGTGTCCAGTTGAAAAGTTGTTTGTATATGCAGACATTTGAAAATAACACATTTTAGTGTGGCAATGCCAATACTGCAACACTGTGAAACCGTGGTATTTTTGCTTAAGGTTATCATACCTACAAAATCTCATACCGGCACATGCCTAATTCAGACTAGCAGGGACTAGCAGTAGCAGAGCGAAGAAATCTCATTCATTTCAATGGAAGCTTGGCAACTTCCGGCAACACGAGCGACAGTGACCATTGGCGACTGGATGGGGCTTGTCGAGTCGTGCGCCAAAGTTGAGAAAAATTTAACTTATGCAAATTATGAGCAATTTTCGGGAGCGACTACCAATGGAAGCGAAGCAGTGGAGTTTACGTCATCCGTCTCTCGTCAATTACCGGAGTGGACGGTACTCATTTGTTTATGCCAACCAGATGTAGAAACGCCTCCTAACGACCTCGTTGAAAGAGACAAGTGACACACAGCGACAAAATTTATTATAATGTGAATGTACCTTTATCTGTGAGCTTTATTTTATTTTTTTTAATTCACATGCCCTCATAATCTTTAATCAAAAACGCAAATCTCCTCCCCTCCTCAAAACGATCTCTTTTTACTTCCAGTCATATGGTATGGCAGGTGTGCAGAGTCTGGAAAAAGATTGCAGCGATTAGCAATTAGCAACAACACCCAACTTCAAACAATCCAATCAATTCTTGATGGACGAATTCCAGCCCTACCTTTTTAATTTCAGGAGCCATTTCACTTTGATATACGTCACCATCATACGTCAGACAATCGCTAATTCCGTTTCATGGGACTTTTACCAAATGCTCTCGGCAAGCATTATGAGGCGGTTTCCCGGACAGGGATTAGACTAGTCCTAGACTAAAATAAATGTAAGAGCTGTCCAAACTGAAAACAACTTGCACTGACAGATTCACCAGTGCTCCTTGTTTTGCCTCAAAATGCACACACGTAATGTTTTTAGTAAGACATGTTTGTTAAAACTAGTTATATTTCCTAATTAAACTAACGACTAGTCCTGGCTTAAGCTAATCCCTGTCCTGTAAACCAAAATTATATGTTCATCAAATACCTTTGATTAATCTGCTTAATCCCTGCCTCAGACCATTTTGAAATACCGGTTTGTTGGTCGCACTTTGATTTTTCAGCAAAGCCCTCTAAGTGCACAGAAGATGCATTTGATGAACTGCAGCGCACAAAACGTCCGTGTTTCACATTCAAATTGTGTCCTTTGTTAGCACTTGGACCTAAATCCTTTGTACATTCTTACTTACAACATTTGCACTGTTTCTAGTTGCATCTTTAGTGATTTTGCAACGTTTTGTCTGCCAAAAATGCTTGCATGCATTTTGCAGTGAAAGAGTCAGATTTGTTAAAATACCAATTAAATGACTAAAGTGACAATAAGGCATTTCAATAGCTGACTAATAACCTTTTCATTTCCATTAAAGAGAAATTACTGAACAGAAACATAAGAGCCTGATTAAAAAATGCAGTTTTACAAGAAAACATGTCGGACGCACTTAGAGGGTTTTGCATCTGAACTTCAAGCGTGAAATCGAGCGTGAAAATAGTCAAAACTTTTCCTCCCAGGAGTTTTTTTAACCCCTAGGGAGTCAGCTGACATTGGCTTAACTTTGAACTCTCTTCTATACGTTACATTATTACTACGCTCGCTAGTACAGTTTAATCTTAGCCGCTTTACTCTGAAATGAAATGTCATTTCATCCTCAGCCCAAGCATGGTGACCATTCCTTTCTACAATTTTATCAAACTTTCAACGATTTTCAGAGAGTCTTATTTTAAAATAGTTCTGGTCATTTTGAGATCTGCACAAGGCCACCACTGGTTTACCATTTTTTTTTTAAAGTGTGTTGTGTAATAAATACATAAATGCATGGATTCTAGACAAAACATCTTGAACAAATATGGCATGCCTTAATCTTCCAGATGTTTTTTTTAATACAATTAAAGGGTATGAGTGTTCACTTCAATGGCGAACCTCAGAGGAACCCCCGTTTGATGAGGTTTCGATGTAACCTCTACCATATATGTGCTCCCCCAGTAGTAAGCCTTTCTTTAGCCACTTAATAACATTTATCACACTTTCAAATGACAGGTTGCATGCGGTTCAATTGAAAGAACCTACACAAAAATCGCACAGGCAGAGAAAAGCTTGTCATTGTTCAGTGTATTTTTTTTAGTTTTGAAGGACGTGCTGATACATGTCATACACCTGATATCCATCCTGTTTGTCCGAGCTTGTTTTGCAGTGCAGACGGGACTTCATGCTAACTTGAAAGAATTAAGAGGAAGTACAACTGAAAGCAGCTTTGATGCAGTGATTCACTATGAGGGCTTGAAAAAAGTGGTTTTGAACATGTCAGGACAGAAACGCATTCTCTGAAAGTGCTTTGAGGACACGACATGAGAAATAGAAGTTTGTTTCAGGAAAAAGTGAAGAGGCTATTTGGTAAAGGTTGTGTTTTGAGGTTCAGCTAAGCCGGTTTTCATGATGTATAAAAAATGGTGCAATCTGATTGCCCGTGGGAACCAATGATAACTTTCTCTGTTTTCATTTCCTGAAAAATATTTTCACATGTAGGTGGGTTGATACAGTATTTATTTTCGATGTGTTTGGACACACCTAACATTTATTCATGTTATTTAATTAGATACAGAAAATTAAATACAAAAAATAATTAACATATTGTAATTTTTTCTCAGAATAATTTGAACTTTCCTTACATCTGAACCAGAGATAGATTGACTTAGAGACATATGGTAGATACAGATGACAGATACAATAGGTATGGTAGACAGACAGACAGACAAATAGATACAGTAAACAGATAGACAGACAGATAAATACAGTAGACATACAGACACAGTAGACAAATAAACACTAGATACATAGGTGGGTAGACAGACAGACAGACAGACAAGCAAACAAACAAGGACACAGACAGATACAGTAGACAGACAGACAAATAAATAAACAAACAAACAAACAAACAAACACACAGACAGATACAGTAGGCAGACAGACAGACACTGTAGTAGACAGATAAACAGCTAGATACATAAGTGGGTAGACAGACATACAGACAAATAAATGAACAGATAGACAGACAAACAAACAAACAAACAAACACACAGACAGATACAGTAGACAGACAGACAGACAGACAGACATCGTAGTAGACAAATAAACAGCTAGATACATAAGTGAGTAGACAGACAAACAAACAAATAAATAAATAGACAGACAGATAGATAGACAAACAAACAAAGACACAGAGAGATACAATAGACAGGCAGACAGACAGACAGACAGACAGACAGACAGACAGATAGACAGACACAGTACACAGACAGACATACAGATAGACAGACAGACACAGTAGACAGATAAACGGCTAGATACTTAGGTGGGTAGACAGAAAGACAGACAAATAAATAGACAGACAGACAGACAGACAGACAGACAAACATACAAACACATACAACAGATACAGACAGACAGATAAACAGCTAGATACATAGGTGGGTAGACAGACAGACAGACAGACAGACAGACAAATAAATGAACAGATAGACAGACAAGCAAACACACAGACAGATACAGTAGGCAGACAGACAGACAGACATCCTAGTAGACAGATAAACAGCTAGATACATAAGTGGGTGGACAGACAGACAGACGAATAGACAAACACATTCAGCAGATAAGGTAGACAGACAGACAGACAGACAGACAAGCAAACAAACAAGCACACAGACAGATACAGTAGACAGACAGACAAATAAATAAACAAGCAAACAGATAGACAGAAAAACAAACAAGCAAACACACAGACAGATACAGTAGGCAGACAGACAGACAGACACCGTAGTAGACAGATAAACAGCTAGATACATAGGTGGGTAGAAAGACAGACAAACAAATAAATAAATAGACAGACAGATAGATAGACAAACAAACAAAGACACAGAGAGATACAATAGACAGGCAGACAGACAGACAGACAGACAGACAGACACAGTAGACAGATAAATGGCTAGATACATAGGTGGGTAGACAGAAAGACAGACAAATAAATAGACAGACAGACAGACAGACAGACAGACAAACACACAGACACATACGACAGATACAGTAGACAGACAGACAGACAGACAGATAAACAGCTAGATACATAGGTGGGTAGACAGACAGACAGACAGACAGACAAATAAATGAACAGACAGAAAGACAAGCAAACACACAGACAGATACAGTAGGCAGACAGAGACACCGTAGTAGACAGATAAACAGCTAGATACATAAGTGAATAAACAGACAGACAGACCGACGAATAGACAAACACATGCAGCAGATACAGTAGACAGACAGACTGACAATAAAACAAACAAAAAATCACACAGACAGATACAGTAGACAGACAGACAAATAAATAAACAAACAGATAGAGAGACAGACAGACAAACAAACAAACAAACACACAGACACATACAGTAGGCAGACAGACAGACATCGTAGTAGACAAATAAACAGCTAGATACATAAGTGGGTAGACAGACAGACAAACAAATAAATAAATAGACAGACAGACAGATAGATAGACAAACAAACAAAGACACAGAGAGATACAATAGACAGACAGACAGACAGACAGACAGATAGACAGACAGATAGACAGACAGACACAGTAGACAGATAAACGGCTAGATACATAGGTGGGTAGACAGAAAGACAGACAAATAAATAGACAGACAGACAGACAGACAGACAGACAAACACATACAACAGATACAGACAGACAGATAAACAGCTAGATACATAGGTGGGTAGACAGACAGACAGACAGATAGACAGATAGACAGACAGACAAATACATGAACAGATAGACAGACAAGCAAACACACAGACAGATACAGTAGGCAGACAGACAGACATCCTAGTAGACAGATAAACAGCTACATAAGTGGGTAGACAGACAGACAGGCGAATAGACAAACACATTCAGCAGATAAGGTAGACAGACAGACAGACAGACAAGCAAACAAACAAGCACACAGACAGATACTGCAGTTTAACAGTTAAAGGTGCAATATGGGACTTTTAGAAGGATCTCTTGACAGAAATGCAATATAATATACATAACTATATTATCAGTGGTGTATAAAGACTTTAAAAAATGAACTGTTATGTGTTTATTATTTTAGAATGAGACATTTTTTATCTCCATACACTGCGGGTCCCCTTACATGCAAGTCGCCATCATGTTTCTCCAGTAGCCCTAAACGGACAAACTGTTTTATAGTTCGCGTTTCGTCCCGAAGTTGTCTCAGACAGCGAAATGTTTGTCCTGTGGCAGCTACCATATGGGTTTTGAAACTGGGGGAGGGGCTTTTGGTTGCAATTCGCAATCTCACCAGTAGAATAGTAATACTAATGCCTTAATATTACAAAAGCACCATTAATAATGCCATTAATTTATCTCTCTGTGTATTTGTGTCTCTTTAGGAGCGTTTGTGATCTGCTGGACCCCCGGGCTCGTGGTTCTTCTCCTGGACGGACTGAACTGCGAAAAATGTAACATCCTGTTGTTCAAGCGTTCCCTCCTCCTCCTCGCCGTTCTCAACTCTGTCATGAACCCGATCATCTACTCTTACAAAGACGAGGAAATGTGGACCACCATCAAGAACCTGATGCGCTGCAATTGCACAGGAACGAGGCGTCAGAGGTCGTCCAGAGCCAACATCCAACGCGACTCGGTGCGAGAGACGAGCAGCAGCCTCAAGGAGACCCCGACAGACGACGGCCAAGTGTCCACACTGGAGATGCTAAAGTCTTGAAGGCCGATGGAGTTTACTTGTTTTGATTGCTATGAAATTGTCTTGCAGTATATTCTCAGAGATGACTGATACTCAAATATCATGGTACAAAAAATTTGGGAGATTTTCGAAACGTATGAAGAATGAGTAGTGTGGGATCAGGACGTTACAAATGCCAGATTCAGATTGCCCACATAAACAGCAACGCACAACATGTCAAAACATGCGTGCGACCCACCAGGTTAGTTTCGACGGAAACGGACTTATAAGGTTGTGTTTTACCTCAGTAATTCGACTATCGACAATACATCAAATTGCTAAAAGATTGTGATTTTTCTTTTAAGAATGCTGAACTGCATTTATTAGTTTGCAGTACAGACAAGTAATCTGTGAACCTGTTGATTACTTCTTAAGTATACTGTACTTAGAAATCATGTATGTACTATATATGTAGATCATACGTTATGTGGATATCACTGTAAAGATTTTTGTAACATACTGTTAATAATATACATTTGAGAGAGATTTGTTAACTATAGAATTAACTCCTCAAAATGTACATGCATTTCTTTTTTGTAAGAATAATGATTTTAAGATTGATGATGTGTATATAGTATGTTGATTTTGTGGTCGTACTTTCTATTATGTGATTAGTTATGCCCTGTTCATGTAGCTCTTGTGTTGGTCCCTTGCTGTTACGGGACACTTACCTTTTGAAAAGGTCCTAATATGCACCATTTAGATAGAGACGTGTATACATTTGGTACCAGTATGTATCTTTAAGGTATTAATATGCACTCTTTGGTACCAATATGTACTTTTTAGCTACTAATATGAACTCTTGAGTCTTTAGGTACAAAGTGTACCGCCCATGTGACAGCTAGGGACCTTTTTTTGGGTTTGGCAACGTGCCCAACCATTTACCAGAATTAAATATGTCTGCATTTCATTGCATACTGTAGGTAACAAAATAACTAAGGGGTGCCTGCAATCAAATGCTGGTGGAGATCATTTTTAGTGATTTCCTGTTTGCTACATACATCTAAATTATCATATATAGTGTAAAAAACATTAATATAAGCTTAATATCTTTAATACAGACTGAGTAAGGTCATTTCAAAGATGCCCCAAATCTCATAGTTGAGATGTTGGCCTTGTTTTCAAAGGGAGGGTCACATATACTATATATATATATATATATGACAGAAACTAAAATCCTATTCAAAGGATTATATAACGTGTTCAACACAGTAACGTGTTCAAGTTGTGTATATATTAATCAAAATTAATTTGTAAATAAAGTTGACTGTATATATTGTTTTGTTTGAATAAAATGCAAAAAATTTTATCTTTATTATTACATTTTTTTCTTTATACACCTCACCTAAAGGATTATTAGGAACACCATACTTATACTGTGTTTGACGCCCTTTCGCCTTCAGAACTGCCTTAAGTCTACGTGGCATTTATTCAACAAGGTGCTGAAAGCATTCTTTAAAAATGTTGGCTCATATTGATAGGATAGCATCTTGCAGTTGATGGAGATTTGCGGGATGCACATCCAGGGCAGGAAGCTCCCGTTCCACCACATCCCAAAGATGCTCTATTGGGTTGAGATCTGGGGGCCATTTTAGTACAGTGAACTCATTGTCATGTTCAAGAAAACAATTTGAAATGATTCAAGCTTTGTGACATGGTGCATTATCCTGCTAGAAATAGCCATCAGAGGATGGGTACATGTGGTCATAAAGGGATGGACATGGTCAGAAACAATGCTCAGGTAGGCTGTGACATTTAAACGATGCACAATTGACATTAAGGGGCCTAAAGTGTGCCAAGAAAACATCCCCCACACCATTACACCATCACCACCAGCCTGCACAGTGGGAACAAGGCATGATGGATCCATGTTCTCATTCTGTTTACGCCAAATTCTGAGTCTACCATCTGAATGTCTCAAAAGAAATCGAGACACATTAGACCAGGCAACATTTTTCCAGTCTTCAATTGTCCAATTTTGGTGAGCTTTTGCAAATTTTAGCCTCTTTTTCCTATTTGTAGTGGAGATGAGTGGTACCCAGTGGGGTCTTCTGCTGTTGTAGCCCATCCGCCTCAAGGTTGTGCGTGTTGTGGCTTCACAAATGCTTTGTTGCATACCTCGGTTGTAACAAGTGGTTATTTCAGTCAAAGTTGCTCTTTTATCAGCTTGAATCAGTCGGCTCATTCTCCTCTGACCTCTAGCATCAACAAGTCATTTTCGCTCACAGGACTGCCACATACTGGATGTTTTTCCCTTTTCACCCCATTTTCTGTAAACCCTAGAAATGGTTGTGCGTGAAAATCCCAGTAACTGAGCAGATTGTGAAATACTCAGACCGGCCCGTCTGGCACCAACAACAATTCCACACTCAAAATTGCTTAAATCACCTTTCTTTCCCATTCTGAAATTAAATTAACTTGCAAAACCAGGTTGTTTTAACTTCATGCAGCATTTTTTTTTACAATGTGGTAAACCTGTAGGGTACTACCATTGCAGAATTTATCATTGAATCTTGTGAGCCACTCCTTGCATGCAGACTTCAAATGCTAAAATACAACTGGTAGGTATAAACCGGTTCGTTCAGCTTTATGTGTAAGAATGGCCAGATGTCCGTCTTGCGTAATTCTGATGCAATGAGCTGCAGCAAAACAGTTCACCTGAGTTGCTCAGGCGCTCATGCAGTTGCGACACGGATTCATTCCTGTGTAATGTGCATTGGGAAAACAATAAAACGACAACAGCTATAGCTTTGATTGTGAAACTAGCTTTTCCTGTTTAACTCACACTTGATTATGACACGCATCTACAGTAACTTACAAATTGTGTGTGGTAAAGCATTTAAACATGACATAATTGGGAAACATCCATATGATTCACAGTTCCACTTCAGAATCATAGTAACCGGGAAATGTGCACATCACCCACACTGTCCCCCCAAAAAACCCACAATGGTTTAAATGGTCCCAAACTCTCACTAGGGCAGTAAGTATGTACCATTTAAGTACAGATGTGTACACTGTATACATTTGTTAAGGTAATACAAACTCTTTAGGTGCAAATTTGTACTTCTTTGAAAGGGTACCAACATATTTTTGCCCATTGTTTTTGACTTTTAGATATTCTCATTTGGGTAAAGAGCTGGTGTTCAGTTGGTTGGCTAGTTTGATCACCCTGCCCAGAAACCAACAATATTTGCATATCAGCAAAATAGCTTGGGTTTGTGTATACGGTTATCTTAGGCAGATTCGTTTGTACAAGTCTGCTGTGATTGGTATGCCTTCAGTTCCCAAGAATCGTAATTGTTTTGGATAATCATGATGTAATAAAAGGCGGGGCTATACATGAGTTCCTATGAAATGTCTGTGCGTGTCAGTTTGTATATAAATCACATTGACATGAATGCACTATGCAATAGCACTGGTATTTTATGTTTCTTGTTAGTTTTACACTTTATATTTCACACTTCGACAGTGCATATTTCAGCATTATTTTAATCTAAAACTAAAAAAAAAAATTAAATATAGAGATTTGAAATTATATACCAAAACAATTGCCTATTGGAACCCTTTCACTTTTGGTATGCCTTCCTTTAGTTTCCAAGAATTGTAATTGTTTTGTTTAATCACAATGTAATGAAAGGCGGGCCTATACATGAATTCTTCTGAAATGTCTGTGCGTGTCAGTCTGTATTTAAATATGCATATGTATTTATCATTCATTTTTTTACACTTTATATTTCACACTTTGACAGTGCATATTTCAGCATTATTTTAATAAAAAAGGGCATTGGAGCCTGTTCACTTTTGGGAGCATTTATACCACAAAGTACACTCATCTAAAGGATTACTAGGAACACCATACTAATACTGTGTTTGACCCCCTTTCGCCTTCAGAACTGCTTTAATTCTACGTAGCATTGATTCAACTAGGTGCTGAAAGCATTCTTTAAAAATGTTTGCCCATAATGATAGGATAGCATCTTGCAGTTGATGGAGATTTGTGGGATGCACATCCAGGGCATTAAGCTACCGCTCCACCACATCCCAAAGATGCTCTAATGGGTTGAGATCTGGTGACTGTGGGGGCCATTTTAGTACAGTGAACTCATTGTCATGTTCAAGAAACCAATTTGAAATGATTCGAGCTTTGTGACATGGTGCATTATCCTGCTGGAACTAGACATCAGAGGATGGGTACATGGTGGTCATAAAGGGATGGACATGGTCAGAAACAATGCTCAGGTAGGCCGTGGCATTTAAACGATGCCAAATTGGCACTAAGGGGCCTAAAGTGTGCCAAGAAAACATCCCCCACACCATAAAACCAAATTCTGACTACCATCTGAATATCTCAACAGAAATCGAGAGTTATCAGACAAGGCAACATTTTTCCAGTCTTCAGTTGTCCAATTTCGGTGAGCTTGTGCAAATTGTAGCCTCTTTTTCCTATTTGTAGTGAAGATGAGTGGTACCCGGTGGGGTTTTCTGCGTTTGTAGCCCATCCGCCTCAAGGTTGTGCGTGTTGTGGCTTCACAAATGCTTTGCTGCATACCTCGGTTGTAACGAGTGGTTATTTCAGTCAAAATTGCTCTTCTATCAGCTTGAATGATTCGGCCCATTCTCCTCTGACCTCTAACATCAACAAGGCATTTTCGCCCACAGAACTGCCGCATACTGGATGTTTTTCCCTTTTCACACCATTCTTTGTAAACCCTAGAAATGGTTGTTCGTGAAAATCCCAGTAACTGAGCAGATTGTCAAATACTCAGACCGGCACCAAAAACCATGACACGCTCAAAATTGCTTAAATCGCCTTTCTTTCCCATTTTGACACTCAGTTTGGAGTTCACGAGATTGACTTGACCAGGACCACAACCCTAAATGCATTGAAGCAACTGCCATGCGATTGGTTAATTAGATAATTGCATTACTGAGAAATTGAACAGGTGTTCCTAATAATCCTTTAGGTAAGTGTATATGAAAGAGCTATTTGCACAATTAATTGCACATAATATTTTCGATTAGCCTCATACAAAAATAAATAACCTTTTTGGTAATACTTATTAATATATTTTAAATGATTATAATATTATATAATGTAACAGAGATGACAAGATTAGTCTACCCGGTAATGGTTAAAGAGTTACTTCACCACATAATGACATCTGTCATCATTTCCTTTTATGTTATTCCAAACTTTCATGACTTTTTTCTCTGGAAAATAGACTGACGCGTCATGCCTAATGCCTCCTTTTGTTTCCCAGAAAAACTAAGTCATGAGACCTGAGTACATTTTTGGTTGGTGATGAACTATCCCTTTACGTTGACTGTTTGTGCAAATTGTAAAAAAGTTTTGCAGTATACTTATGAATGGACAAATCTACTGGCCTCTATTAAGCATTTGACCCTATTTTCACCAAAGCAGCAAGATCCTGACACAGTTGCTATTTTTGCAAACCTTTACAATGTTATATTCACATATGAATTTATACTTCCAATTGAGTCCTGTCGCTGAACCTTAAACTTTATTATTGCTCAACTGTAAACTTTTTCCCCTTCAAGTAAACCACAAAAAAATCCCTTTTTTTGTTTTATGTGCGACTGCACCATAATTAAAATCCCAATAAAACACAGATGGTAGCAAATGGGGTAATGAATTCATGCTGGTAACATTTCTCTGCAAATGTCTGAATTTGATTCACACTGATCATAAATATGTGACTGGAAAAACTTGGCTAAAGTGTTTTTAGCCTACTGTTTTCTACATAAAATCATAAAAAATGAACCTTTCTTACCAGATCAGTCTGCACAGCGCATCCAACCTGACAAGCAGGACAATATGGGTCTATGGGCTCTTTCTATTCTTATGGTAAGTGCAAGCTTTTCTGCCTTAGGTAAGAGTTAATTAATATTGTAGTAATGCAGGAGAGCTGTTTTACTACTTTGTCAGCTCCTAAAACTGCTAAAACTTGTTATTAGACAATGCTTAATGCTGGCTGAGTGATTCCTTGTCAGCTTTCATGCCAAGAAAGCATCTGTGATTGTGACTGGATCAGACAGTCTCATGCGTCGCTATTGTGGTTATGTCAGAAAGACCTGTGTTTAAAATAGGGCGAGGTTCAATTGGAAGCAAACCTTTGAGTGTATAACCGACCCAAAGCTAATGTATGTTATAAATGATATAGATTTTTAATAAGTACACTGGACCGGCGTGTGAATAATATGCTATATATTTAGATATCATTATGTAAATTACAGAAAAAACTGTATTTTTGTATTACGGACAATTTCTGTAATTTATTGTGCCCGTTATTTTACGGTATTTTTCCGGCACCCCAGCTGCCGTAATTTTACAGTTTTTATTTATAGATTTTTTTACAGTGTTGATGTAAAATTACAGAAAATGTTTTATTTTTGTAGTACGGAAAAATTCTGTAATTTATTGTGCCCATTATCTTACCGTATTTTCCCGGCAGCCCATCTGCTGGAATTTTACAATTTTTGTGTGGTTTAAACTGTTTTTTAATGTAAAATGTAATTTTTTGTTCTCTTCTTGCTTTTTTCTAAAAAATCTTCAGACCAAATTTTCTACTCACTAGTTGCGCATCTAAAGTTCTTCATTTGAGGTTCTATAAATGAATAACATAAGTCACTAGGAAATGTTAAGCTTAAAGAGGTCTGAAATTGTTTACAGTGTATTATTTTTTTTTAAATATACATATATGTACTACACGATTAATGCTGGCATGTAGATATTTCCAAACTAGTTTGATAAAATTTTCTAATAGTAGTGGGTAACTGAGTTGAACCGTTGAGGTTGGTGAACAATGCAATTTATTAAAAATAAATTGAAAAGATTGTTTTTATTTCCTCTGGCCATTCTGCACTTTAGTGGAAGATTTTGCACGCAAAATGTAGCACAACAAAATATTATGTTTTTGTGACGTAAATTAGTAATTAAAATGTGTATTGAACTGCAATAATGCAAACACAGATTGAATACAAATAAAAACATTATTATATGGTTTAGTTATACATTAAGTCGAAAAGGTCATGATCTGTTAGGGCAGTGGTTCTCAAACTGGGGTCCGGGGCCCCCAGGGGGGCCGCGAGATGGTGCCAGGGGGACCCAGTTTTATGACATTTTATAAAATACATTAATTTATCATGAATTCTGTGAAATTAAACCTACTTAAGCACTACTTTGTATAATTTAATGTTTTGTTTAATTAAAATGTGAAGTTTTAGAACTGTTTTTTTTTGTGATCAATTTTCTTTGGGGGGGGGGCGCGAAGGAATGCACCGTACACAATGGGGGCCGCACGCTGAAAAAGTTTGAGAACCCCTGTGTTAGGGGGACCAAAGGGATGGGGTTTTTCCAGTTTTATTTAATTTTTATTTCATTTTAACACTTTATTTATCCCTAGGGGCAATTTACAAAGTCACATGGAGTAGCAAGGATATACATAAAAAAATTGGGAAAAAAATGGAATTGTTACACTACTCAACAAATTCTCTAAGAACTGGGCCATGCTTTGAAGAGTCTGTATAAGCAGTAGTATCTCTGAAAGATGGTGACGTCGACAAACTTAAACTAAATGGTAGTTGGGATGGGTAGACCTACAATCATCAGTATATAGAATAAAAGCAGGCACTGCTTGTAGACTCAGACAAAAATGCTTGTTTAAGATGGCTCAATTTAAAAACATCTTGCATTGACATATCTTAACATATATCAGTGTCAATGTTTTGTCTCAAAATGCACATTAGTAATGTTTCTTGTAAGGCATGTTTGTAAAAACTACCTAAATGTCCTAGAATAACTAAGGCCTACACTCTTAGAAAGGATGTGTTAATTTTTTACACATCATTGTGCGGTAAGCTTTTAACACATTATGTGTAATTTTAACACATTATGTGTCATTTTGTGTTGATTTTGTGTTAAAATATAACACATGTTGTGTTAAGTAACACAAAATGTGTTGTTTTAATAATAACACAGAGATGGGTGAATTCTGGGACAACACATTTAGTGTGTTGTCCCAGAATCAACACTAATGTGTTGTTTTTAACACATTCGTTCTGAGAGTGTAGGATTCATCTCATTTGTATCTTAATGATACATAATAACCAAGGATGTGAATTGTTTCCAGATTCTGACTGTTCAAGGTTGGCATGATCTGGACAACTTCGAATATGACTGCTGGCCAATAGCAGAGCCGAATGATTATAACATGATCAGTTGCGGTGGTGAGTGCATGCATCTCTTAACAAATAATGAGGTAAATCAGCTACGGTCAAATTCAATGGGGTTTATTTAGGTTGGCAGTTCTAGTGAAAGATAAAAAAGTCAGACAGTATTTTAAACATACACTGTAAAAAAAAATTCTGTAGAAATTACAATGTTATTGCAGCTGGGTTGCCGGTAATTTACTGTAGATTTAAATTTATGTTATTTACTGGCAAGAGTTTGTTCAAAGTTAAATACATTTGAAATATTTACAAGTCTTTATCTTTACAGAATAAAACTATACAATAACAGCCTTATGCAAAGCATTCTGGGAACAAGAATTCATCATGAACCTTTTTCTGTTTTTTGCTTCAGATTTTGTTTCCCAGAATGTTTTGCTTGATGCTGTTTTTTTAGACTTGTGGATGTTTGATGTTCATTTAACTTTGAACAAAATGTTGCCAGTAAAAATCATAAATTTAAATCTACGGTAAGTTACCGGCAACCCAGCTGCAATTTCTACGGATTTTTTTTACAGTGTAGGCTCACAAAATAAGTTGCCTTCATTTTAACACTGAATCTTGTTTGTAATCTCTTCAGGAAATATTTATAATGTTTATCCCATTATACAGTTTATCTATCTTATTTTACATAAGATAAACCTTTGCTTTGGTTGGTGAATAGACAAGGATGTAACTTTGGTTTGAGAAGTAGGGGAAACCAAAAATTACGGAAAATGTTTTTGTTTTGAATCCCATTTTCTGCATTTACATATGTTTAGGGAATATGGTGATACAAAATCCAGGAAATAATTAAGTTAATTATAATGATAAATTCTGCTAAAAATAATAGTAAGCTACTACTGTATAAGAAAAAAGATGTCTTACTTTTTTATTGCTTAATTACTACTGAAACTATATGGAAACGGTAAAAAATATATCAGTATAGAATAATCAGGGCCCAATTCTTTGTTTCTCACCCACCACACAAGCACGTAAATAATATGAAACCACACCCATGTAATGATGTGACCATGTTAACATATCTAAACATCTAAACACACACTTTGGCTCCTACAAGAAGAACATTAAATTTGTTAATATTTAAGCTGTATTCACTACGTATTGTGTACTTTTCCCCTTCCATCACCAACAAATCAAAATCACCTGGCCCTTTATACAGGACATAACCTCATAAAGTGTGCACGCAACGCGTGCATTGACACAGGCAGACTTTCTGTGTTCTTCATGGCAATGAAGATGTGCGGTTAAAAAAATCATAACAAACGACTTTGAAAGTCGATGGGAGACACAAATGGGCTTTTAAAAAGTGTTGGGGGGCATGTCCCCACTGTCCCCAGAGATAATCACACCCCTGAGATGTTGAATAATAGGCACACACATACTATTTTCACAGGTTTAGAAATGGCTTGGGTTCAGCGTCCACCTGAAAAGGTCACTGATGGGGAGGAGTTCAACGTCACCTATTCAGTCAACGCGTCAGACTCCTTCTATGAATACGCTGTTCGAAACAAGATTTTCCAGTTCAGGCGAGTGAAACCTTCTCAGATATAACATTACCTGAACTTTATTATTATCAGGATGCTATCGGATTGCAAACAACTAAGAATACCAATATATTCCTCTAGGCAACCCATCACTCTTTTAAGTCTCGAATGCAATATCATGTTAACAATGTATGTCGGTATGTTGCCTTCACATAACAGCTGGTTACGATATAAACTTTGTTTGTTGATGTATCCTGCGTTCATTGGGTGTTTCGGGTCTCACAACACCAAACACCCTCGCCCAGGCGACCTAGCTAGGGTTGATCAGACCCTGGCTTGTGTCTGAGTAGCTTGTATGATCCAAGGATCACCCCGCTTGATCCACAGTCATCTTGTCGTCTTCGTTGTTCTTGGCGGCTTTCCGGCTGTGCAGACCCTTCACTCCAAGCATCTTGACGAATCCTCTACACCCAACCTCGATGGGATTGCATAGGGTCCTCTAGCCCCTGCTTCGGCCTTCGCCTGCCTCGTACTAGCATTAAAGGAACACACTGACTTTTGGGACTTTAGCTTATTCACCGTATATCCCCCAGAGTTAGATAAGTCCATACATATCCTTTTCATCTCTGTGTGACCGCGTAACTCTGTCGGACGCACCCACTGCTAACCTAGCCTAGCACAATGACTGGAAGTAAATAGCTCCAGCTAGCATACCACTCCCATTAACTGACAAAATAACATCAACCTTTTCTTATTTATATGTTGTGATTTGTATAGTCACAGCATGTCATAGACACAGCCATCTTTCAACCATATACATACCGGGAACTATATTCTCAGAAGGCAAAGCATTGCCACTTGGGCGGAGAGCAATACAGTATGCTAGCTAGAGCCATTTACTTCCAGTCTTTGTGCTAAGGCTAGCGGTGGGTGCGTCAGACAGAGTTTCAGCACACACGGAGATGAAAAAGGTATGTATGGACTTATCAAACTCTGGGGGATGTAAATAAGCTAAAGTCACAAAAAGTCGCAGCGTTCCTTTAAGGTACAGATATGTATACATTTTGATACCAATATGTACTGCTGAGGTGCTAATATGAGCTCTTAAGGTGCAAAGGTGTACTTTTTTTGACCAATCTTTCTTGTAGTAATATTTGACCTTTTTTAATGTAATCCAACTAAATGTTAGTTAAAAGTGCCTGAGAATGGATAAACTTTGTGATATATACTATCGTAATTATACTATATTAAAGTTACTATAATATACTACTGTATTGTATACTACAGTTTACTATAGTAAATGCTGCACTACTGGGTGGGTAAAGTTGCAGTTTGTTCTAAAGATATAACAAGTCTGTATGTCTTGTATCTAAATCATGCAACTGGTTTAGAAAAGGTGGTAGCTCAATTGGTAGCAGTGCAAAAGCAGCGTAAAGGTCATGGGTTTGATTTCCAGCTAACACAATGATAAAGTGTATACATTAAATGCACTGCAAGTTACTTTGGATATGAAATTATCACTAAATGTTTAAATATACCGATTTGTTTCTTTTAACACAGGTGGTGCTGGTTCATCTTGGAGTAACGTCTGTCATCGCTCACATCAAAGAAGGACAGATGCATGCAGCATTGGAGTCAAAAGTGCTTAGTCAGCGCTCAAGGTTAACATTATTCCGTTTGTTAGATACATAAATTAAATCTTTTAATCATCAGTATACAATAGGGTTGCAAAATGTCCCGTAGTTTGAGCCTAATTTTTTCCCCATAGGCTACGGGACATCTCGCGTCCCGTTTTTGGACTGCTACGCTGATCTAACCGGTGACAGATACGACTTCATGTGGCGCCACAAAAAACAAGCAAAGATAACATCAAAATCCCGCGAGAGCGATTCGAGAAGTCATCCAAAAGAGACTGCTTTCGAGGTGCTCTCGCGGTACTTTGATGTCGTCCACCTGTCAGTTTTTGAAGCGCCACAAACACAACAGCAGCAATGTTGATCACGAGTCACGACACTTGATAAGAGGCTTGTTCGACTTCATGTGGCGCTACAAGAATCGACAGCCGGATCACGTCAAAATTCCGCGAGAGCAATTTAAAAGCAAACTCCTCGTATGATTTCGCGAATCGATCTCGCGGTACTTTGACGTCATCCGGCTGTCGATTCTTGTGGCGCTGCATGATGTCGAACAAGCCGAATGATTTCCGACACCTTTCATCTAATCACAATCAGTATACGTTTAAGATGGTAAAATAATACGATTTCAAGTTTTCTTTCTTTATATAATTGGTTATTTAGCTGTTCGTTCTCAATTCTGAAGAAATCGCTCACCTAACGTTACAAGCCTGAAGGCATTTCCAACTTTGCTAGGAAATTCTTGCTCTTGTGATTTACAGACTGTAACGTAAGTGTGTTTTAACTATTTAATGTTAACTCAATAACTAAAAACAAACCAAAAAATAGTACAGTTCACAGAATCTATGTTAGTTTGTCACACGTAAGATTAACATCAAAGAGGATAATGTTTTACCCTTAGTGCAGGAGTCAAGTGTTTTGTTTTACTTTTAGACAGATATTAAAGGTAATGGTTCAATTAAAGGACTGTGTTAAAAGTAAATTAACAAACCATTAATAAACCTGTTGCCAAAGCATAAGAGTTATAAATGAATAATATTTAATTAGGAGATAAGCTATCATTTTGACAAATGGCTTAAATACACTGTATACACAAAACCATATCCTCACTGCTGCGACAGGCTATCCTTTGTCCCGTATTTGAGAGTGAGAAAGTTGGCAACCTAGTATCAGGGGCGTTGCACAAGATCTCAGGCCCTATGCATAGGCAGTCCTGATGGGCCCCCATGCCCCACCCCATAATATATTCCAGACTTTTTAGGGCCCTCTCTTTCTTTGGGGCCCTGGTAATCAGTACTGGTTTTACCCCCAGTTCGACGCCCCTGCCTAGTATACAAGGATATAGATGTGCAAAATATACCCACAGTGTATGTTTATGTACATGGAAGTGTTGGATTAAATAAAGCTGTTGACATATTCTAATACTATTCCAGGAAACAATTCACACTTTCTCAGACGAAAACAAAACGAATCTTTGCTTAGCCATTGTTTGTACTTTCAGTTGCGTCTGTGTGTCAAAGTGATTTTTATTTGTATAGTGCTGTTTACACTATATCTTGTTTTAAAGTTTGTGGTGATGAGAGACGTGTGAACTGGAGGAGAACTGTCTAACGTGTCCCGCTGACTGTGGGGTTATGGCCACATCCATTAAAGTGGCCACTGGGTGGTGAGGATGTTTGCAAAGTACTTAACCCATATTTGTTCATTTTTTTAGAAACCAAGACATTATAATATTTTGGCAACTGCATAGCAAACAACAACCAGCTGCAACACAAAAGCAGCAAGTAAATATAATAACAAAATTATACAGTACTGTTTTAAAAAAAAGTGGTATGAAATATTACTTTTTACAAACTTTTCCTAGTGGCTGCAATACCAAAAACTGAAAATGTTTTGGGATGAAAGCTGGATCATTAACTACAATAATATCATATTTGGTAAGATGTTTTAGACACTACTCAGCAATTATTCAAATGTTATAATTTTATGAAGAACAAAATCACTGGATTTAAAGGTGCAGTGTGTAATTTTTAGAAGGACCTCTTGACAGAAATGCAAAATAATATACAAAACAATATAATAAGGGGAGTATAAAGATCTAACATAATGAACCGTTATGATTTTTTATTACCATAGAAAGAGAAGTTTTTATGTACATACAAGAGGGTCCCCTTACGTGGAAGTCGCCATTTTGTGCCACCATGTTTCTACAGAAGCCCCTAAAGGACAATTTATTTTACTAAGTTGTCTCCGACGATGACATGTTTGTTTGGTGGCGGCTACCGTAGCTTCTCTATGCGTTTCAAAAGCGAGGGGTGAGCAGTGGACTAAGTCGTTGGTTGCAATTCGCAACCTCACCACTAGATGCTGCAAAAATTTACACACTGTACCTTTAAATCACTTTATAAAATTGTTATGATTATCTATTATCTAACTTAAACACATTCAATTAATGGTTTCAATTCAATTCAATTCAATTTTATTTATATAGCGCTTTTCACAATGTTCATTTAATATGTAGAATACATGGTATTATTGCAAATAATATATAGTACTATAATAAAATAAATCTAAAGAGGACTCTATAAAGAGTATGTATTTGAAGTTTTAGCTCAAAATGTCATAGATAATGTAGTATAGCATGTTTAAATTGCCACTTTGTAGGAGTGTGTGTCATTTAAAATGCAAATTAGCTGATCTCTGCACTAAATGGCAGTGCTGTGGTTGGATAGTGCAGATTAAAGGGCGGTATTATCCCCTTCTGACATCACAAGGGGAGCCAAATTTCAATGGCCTATTTTTTCATGCTTGCAGAGAATGGTTTACCAAAACTTTGTTACTGGGTTGATCTTTTTTTATCCTGGTCTTTACATGTAAGGTCTGCTACACTGGGTTATGTAGCACCATAAGCCTTCAGACAGTAAAGAGGAACTACAGTGTGAGCAGAGTCACAGATGTAACCATCAGCACTGGAGCGAACGCCAACTTCAAACCGCGATTCATTCAGGCTGGAATCTAGTGAGTGTTTTCCTGCCATTGCTGCCACATCTTGTCTATCTGTGGTTTGATGCAGTTATGTTTTCTGTAGTGATGGAAAGACCGTAGCTGTCAAACACATAAGAAACATTTCACTCTGACCAAAACCGTTAGGAAAGAAGTGAAAGAGTTTTTAGCAAGTATATCTGTACAACATACAGTAGTGGCCAAAAAGTGATGTCCAATTTTGAACAATTGATACTTTATAGTGAAATTTCTTTTAAAAAAGCATTTAAAATGTTGCATGCATGTTGCATTGGTCTGTGGGAGTAAAGCTCAGCTTTGAGAAGAATTTAAAGGAAAACACCACCGTTTTTCAATATGTTACTATGTTCTTACCTCAACTTAGAAAAATTAATACATCCCTTTTTTTTTTTCAGTGCGTGCGCTTGATCTTTGTGCAGCGCGTCGTGAATGTGTTGGCATTTGGCCTAGCCCCATTCATTCCTTGGGATCCAAACAGGAGTGAATTTGGAGGCCACCAAACACTTCCATGTTTACATTATTTGGGGACTGTTACATGAGGGGTTACATGAGTAAGTGTGGTGGCACAAAATAGAACGTACCAACGTACTTACTTGTATAACTACTCATGTAACAGTCTTTAAATAGGGAAAACATGGAAGTGTTTGGTGGCTTCTAAATTCATCCCTGTTTAGATCCTATGAATGGGGCTAGGCTAAATGCTAACAAATTCACGACGCGCTGTAAAAAAATTAAGTGTACAAATAAAATTGTAGTCAATATATGTTTTATTACCTTTTTGTTTTTCTATGCGTTTTTTGTATATTTCAATAAAACCAAGGTATCTGATGTGGTATCTTTTTACATAATTATTCTGTCCAATAAATAAATATCCTTAAAAGTTTAGTGATTAAGTCCATTTTGCACCACATACCTCATATTTTGATGGTTTAATTGAACCTGATGGGGCATTAAAAGCAAATATTGTACAAATTTCATGACACCAAAAGATCACATTTATGAAAAGACACATTTATTCCCATTATACAGATTATGGGCTTATGGCCTACAGAAAGGAGGATTTTGAGGACGTGAGCACCAATTTCAACTGTCAAAATGTGTATCGCATTTACTGCACCCCTGAAGTTTTGCTGCGGATCAGCTCTAGCTTCACAGCAGCAGCTGACGTGTACAGGTTACAGCTACTTTATGAACTTCATGTCCTCAAAAACCAGATCATCTGTGTCGATTTCTCAGAAGCTTGAAACAAACATTTGTCTTTTCTTCCTCATCTCAAGCTACTCCATTATCTTGGTCGAAATCGCCACTCGGAGTGACTTCATTTCAGTAAGCATACAAAAACCAGGAAAACAGGCTTTAGTTTGTTTTTTACGTAGGATGTGATAAGAAACGTGATGGTTGTCACATCAGCAGGAACAAGAGGATTCGGTCAAGCTTGATGTAATGTGGCATCCATCACTTCCCAAACTGAAGGCTGGGAAAGACAATGATTGGCCAGATCCGGACGATTACTGTGAGGTTTGTGTCTGTAAAACTGAAAAATGGCTCTTGAAAGGTATTTACTTACTGTAAGCACATTTGCTTTTATGGTGCATTATGGGTAACCCTCAACCTAAGCACTGATGATGTATTTTAGCCCTAACCATTCCTTCTTAAAAGTGTACCTACAGTAATGGTACTGTACATACTAAGACCTTTTTAAATTGTACTGCCCCAGTAATAGCTGGGGTACAATTTTTTTCTAACAGTGTCATTTAGGCATTAAGCAAATGTGGTGGGTCTTGATCATTGCTGATAACTGTTGAAAAAGCACTCAACACTTAAATTTTACCCAGCTGATTAAGAGATGCTGGTCCCACAACATCACAATGAGACCCACTTTCGAGCAGGTGAAGAAGATTCTTGATAAAATAAACCCGCACAAGGTCAGCCCTGTGGATATGATGATGAACCTGGTATGTATAATCTCAATAGACTTTTTTAAATTCATATATTCGTTTTACATATTTTTTTAAATTGCATCTCACATACAAGTGCAACTAACTTATTAGTTTTATTCTAGATGGAAAAGTACATTTGGAAAGCATTGTAGCTGAGAGAACACAAGATCTTCTTCAGGAGAAGCAGAAGACAGACCGGTTGCTCTACAGTACAATACAGTTTTAAACATCACACAAACACTTTTGCAATAACAATGCAGCATGAAGTTAGCACGCAACATGATCTCACGGAGGGTTGTGTTGTAGTCGCGCAGGATTTGGTCAATTTGTTTGTGTCCATGGTACGAAATTCGGCTTTGTGACAAGTATCTATAGTTTCTCATGTCTATGGCATGACTTTCTTTTTCGTGTCATTTTATGTATTGTTCCCCCCCCCATTTTTAAATCTTTGTTGCTTGGGGTTAGGATGTAATTTTATGTATTGGTTTCTACATGTTTTTCTTCCGCTTTTAAAACTATTCTCGCCTGCACTGCAAAAAATGATTTTCAAGAAAGTTAGTTTTTAGACCAAAAATATAAAATTTAAGTGATTTTGTGTATAAAACAAGCAAAACATCTGCCAATGGGGTAAGCAAAAAAATCTTGAACATTTTTCTTAAACACAAAATTCAAGTAAAATTCAAGAAAAATTTGCTTACCGAATTGGCAGATGTTTTTGTTTGTTTTATGCACAAAATCACTTAAATTTGACATTTTTGGTCTAAAAACTAGACTTATTTTCTTGGGTCGTTTTGCTCATCAAGATAAAGCATGTTAATTTAAGAAATTTTAGATATTTTTACTGAAAACAAGACAAAAATACTAAGATTTTGTTTTCTTGAAAATAATTTTTTGCAGTGTGGACTTGGGGTTAGAGTTGGGGTTTTGGTTAGATTGTCTAAAAATGTAACAGAAAGTGATTCTTACCCCAACCCCAAGCGACAATGGTAAGAAATTAAGAAAAAACAATAAGAAAACAATACATAAAATGAAACGAAAAAGAAAGTTGTGCAACACACGAAAAACTATTTATAGAAATTTGTGCGAAAAAGACTGAATTTCATGACATGGACACGAATAAATTAATACAATTTATGTGACTATAACATGACTTTCCGAGAGATCAGTTAAATTAAGATGCTTTTTCTTGATGAGCATAATGACCCAAGAAAATAAGTCTAGTTTTTAAACCAAAAATATAAAATGTAAGTGATTTTGTGCATAAAACAAGAAAAAAAATCTGCCAATGGTGTAAGAATTTTTTTTTTGAATTTTTCTTGAATTTAGTGTTTAAGAAAATGTTCAAGATTTTTTTGCTTACCCCATTGGCAGATTTTTTTGCTTGTTTTATGCACAAAATCACTTATTTGATATTTTTGATCTGTAAACTAAACTTATTTTCTTGGGTCGTTTTGCTCATCAAGAAAAAGCATCTTAATTTAAGAATTTTTTGATATTTTAACTGAAAACGACAAAAATACGAATAATTTTTTTTCTTGAAAATAATTTTTTGCCGTGAACTTGGTTTTGCACATCAATTTAACTTACTATTTTAAGTTTTGAGTTGTAATAAGTTGACATAACTAGTAAAACAAGTTGAAATTGTTTTACTTCATTTGTTAAAGGGATAGTTCGCCCAAAAATGATATTAAACACATGACTTACTTACCCTCAAGCTGTCCAAGATGCATATATCTATTTTTTAGACAAACACATTTTCAGATATTTTAGAAAATGCCCTGGATCTGTCAGTTATGGGGTATAAGGATATGGGGTCCACCTCCAAAAAATGTCCAAGTCCAAAATATGTGCATCCATTTTTCACAATCCAATCCGTGCAGTTTTGCCATAGAAATATCACTTTTTAAAACTTTATAAACGAAAATATTTAGCTTCCAGTAACACCGCTCTCAAATCACCCACAATCCTATGAGCGCAGCCCTGAAAGCACACCTTTTCACTGACGTAATGACGCAATGACGTGCATTTGCTAGCCTGTTTCATTTACACGTTCCCTCACCTAGCCTCTGAAGGAAGTGACTTGGAAGGACCAGTCCTGCAAAGGAAGCATCCTTGACATTGAGAAACACCTTATGATTGGGACTACAGCCATGAACTGTTATACTAATGGTTCCACCTACTGGACATTTAACACATTGCGGGCAGTTTTATAAAATTTCCAAGCAAAAGATAGTATGTGTGAAATTACAAATACTGTATAAATGTTCACATAATTTTTTCCATAAAATAAATGTGAATTAGGACAGAAGCTCAAAAACAGGACAGTACCAGTATTATTTCCATTTGTGACAGGCATGTTACCAAAACCAGTTGCTGATGATCTTCGTCAGGGATGCACAGCAGAAGCCCAGAGTTACTCCAATGCAACTGTTTACTTCAGGCAAGTATAAAATAGCGTAAAACTCTAAAAACGTAAACTTCTCCCATTAGATCAATTGATTAAAAACTTTACATGTAAAACTTTTTGTTTGTTTCTATTGTCCAGTGACATTGTAGGCTTCACTCAGCTTTCTGGCTCCAGCACCCCGCACCAGGTCGTGGATTTCCTCAACAAACTCTACACCATCATCGACAACTACGATGTTTACAAAGTGGGAACCATTGGAGATGCTTGTAAGCGTGCTCGTGCAGCCGAAACATTGCATTAAGCTATATATACATTCATGTACTGTACAAAAGTCTTAAGTATTTTTGTCTTGTTTTCAGTAAAAATATCTAAAAATTCTTAAAATAAGATGCTTTTTCTTGATGACCAAAAAGACCCAAGAAAATAAGTCTAGTTTTTAGATCAAAAATATCAAATTTAAGTGATTTTGTGCATAAAACAAGCCAAAAAATCTGCCAATGGGGTAAGCAAAAAAATCTTGAACATTTTTCTCAAACACAAAATTGCTTGTTTATACACAAAATCACTTAAATTTGTTATTTTTTGTCTAAAAACTAGACTTATTTTCTTGGGTCGTTTTCGTCATCAAGAAAAACCATCTTAATTTAAGAATTTTTAGATATGTTTACTGAAAAGAAGACAAAAATACTAAGATTTGTTTTTCTTGAAAATCATTTTTTTGCAGTGATAAGATTTAATTTTATTTAGGTTTAAGAAATCCTGCAGTTTCCTGCTATTGGTCAAGTGGAAGGGGAGTTTTATCCTAAAAACTTTTTATACAGTTTTTAATACTACATAGACATTTCCTGTATTTTCTGGTTGTATTTTATTAAAGAGACTGAGAAACAATTTTATATAATCACTATAACATTGCAAAAACAACAAATCTAATTCTGGCATGGTGGCCTAAGATTTTTGCACAGTACTGTATATTCACATATAAATATTTCTTAAATATGAATGTGTGTGTATTTATATATTATATACATAATAATTACACACAGCACACACTCATATATTATGCACTCATATATATATGTATAGTACGCGATTTTATGCTCAGCACTACTAAAAATCTTGTTTATTGTGGTCAATGATACATTATTTAAATTAATAATTTACTTAAAAATAAAGTATCTATCAAAATTTATTCAACCTTATCTCCAATTATTCTTACACAGGACCTGTAGTGGCTGGGGTGGTCGGTACCAAAATCCCACGATACTGTTTATTTGGCGACACTGTCAACACAGCGTCTCGCATGGAGTCCACCAGTGAAGGTATTTGAGCAAACTGCTGTTTACACAATGGTAATTATTAACAAATTCTGTCCCATACGTCCGATGAATGGAATTTTGTAAATATTTTTTCAGAGTGCTTTTATTTGAGTGCCATAAAGGTGGCATTTCCATTTTATTTCTACTTTTATAAAAGCATATGCAGTGTAAAAACAACCTGTACAAAACTTAATATTGTTTTAAAAGTTATTTTTGTGATCTTTGTAATAAAACCTACATATCCTCTTGTATTTTCTTTGTTTTTGTCTATTTATGGCTGTACAGCAGATCTGCTACACAAACTTGGAGGATATGTGCTGATGTGCCGTGGGTCTCTCAATGTGAAGGTGAGACGGAGAGTTGTTTATATTGTGTACAGTCCTTGCGTGTGTGCGTACAGGAAATGCTAAGTAGCCACCCACTGTGTTAATCGTTTGCCATTGTTTGACTGTTGTAAATGTAGCATGGCTAAATATTTAGGTTCGCTCTGTATGGTTGCCATGGATAACTGACCTGCTCTCACAAACTACGCATTCCGGCATGACATCATGATTAATATGATGATACATTTTGTTACATTTTGAAAAAATGTGCAAAATAAAAGCAACATAATTATTTTAACGAAATATACATTTTTAAAGTGTATATGTATTTTATTATTGTATGCATTTAACAAAATAATTCAAAGTACAATTTTCACCTGGTGAAAAATGAAACAAAAATCCTAAGCTATATCTAAGGCATATAATAACTCACTTAGCATAATCAAGTATTTTCACACATATGTATATGTTAAAAAAAATGCAGTCAAAAAGTTTAACAATAAAATATTTTTCTGCATGAGTATTGTCTTTAGGGAAAATGTTGAATCAAAACATTATTTTGTACATTTGTGTTTGTGTTATTGCAAACGTTATTTTGCACATCCCTCTACTAAATCGATCTGTTATTGATTTTTCTGTTCTTGAGATGATGGCATAATCACATGAGAATACAGACCAGAGGATTTATGGCCCCATGAGACTGAACTCAAGACCTCAGCTCAGCTGTGCAATGTCTCAATTAGGGCTTGGCCTCAGCTGGCATTGTGACATCACTTAAATCATGTCTGTTCCTTATTCACAAGCAAAGGCACCCCCATCTCTCCCCCGCCCCCTTTTTGCTGTTGTCTTTAAAAGTATTGTGTTATGATACACTGGATGAGATTTATTCATCGTAGCTCTTTATTTAACAGGGTAAAGGTGAAACGACGGTGGCTGGAGGCGAAAAGGCACCTCACAGATCCTCTGTTTCGGGAGGATGGGTCACTGGGATATCCTGTTCCTGTTAGCAATTAACTTATCTGCTACAGTAGCACGTGTTTGCTTTCTGTTAGTGTATATGTTAGGTATTAAATTTGATCGATGTTCTGCTGCTCTCATTGCTTTATGAACAGACATGGATGTAGTAAAAATGTTTTGCACATTTGTCAGGAGGATTTGAAAACAGGTATAAATAGTCTGTATTTTTCTAGTTACAATAAATGGTTGTGCCTTAGATGTATTTTTGCATTCAAGGTGCATTCAAGCTATACATTATATTACTAGTGTTCCCTGGGATTAAACATAAACAGACCCACAGAAAGGTTCAGGGTTGGTACATACACAGTAGGTAGTAGTACATGTAGAAGTGGACTGTAAAAAAGCACTACTGTTTTGTTTAAAATATTTGTGGTGCCCTTTAGGTGGCATATAGAGTAACAAAACGACCCAAGAAAATAAGTCTAGTTTTTAGACCGAAAATATAAAATTTAAGTTATTTTGTGCATAAAAGAAGCAAAAATATCTGCCAATGGGGTAAACTAATTTAAAGCTGAATTTTTCTTGAATTTAGTGTATAAGAAAAATGTTCAAGATTTTTTTTTGCTTACCCCATTGGTAGATTTTTTTGTGTTTTATGCACAAAATCACCTAAATTTGATATGTTTGGTCTAAAAACTAGACTTATTTTCTTGGGTCGTTTTGCCCCTCAAGAAAAAGCATCTTGATTTAAGAATTTTTAGATATTTTTACTGAAAACAAGACAAAAATACTAAGAATTTTTTTCTTGAAAATCATTTTTTGCAGTGAAGAAAAGCATCTTAATTTAAGAATTTTTAGATATTTTTTTTTACTGAAAACAAAACAAAAATACTACTTGAAAATCATTTTTTGCAGTGTATTATCATTATCATTATTGTATTTCTTATTATTTTAACATGTATAGTAGGTATAATGTACATACATGTCATTTGTCTGATGAATAATACATTAGCCTATACATGTCCTTTGTCTTAAAAATAAAGGTGCTTCACGATGCCATTGAAGAACCTTTTTCGTCTAAATGGTTCCATGAAGAACCTTTAACATCTAAAGAACCTTTCTGTTTAAAAAAATAAAAGTTTTTTTGAAGAGAAAAAAGTCTAGAGTCTAAAAATGTAAGAAAGAAATGGTGAAAAGTTCTTTGTGGACGCAAAAAATGTTTTTTTCTATGAATAAAGTTTAAGCACCTTTATTTTTAAGAGTGTAGAATATATGTGAATAAATTTGTAATGTAGTGGCATCACAAACTACATTTTATTCACTGGTTATGATTAAACCTCATAACACAACTTGTTATTGTACTACTTGTTAGTTTAGGTTATTGCACCTGCAATGTTTGCGACAAATGCCATTGGTGGATTTTTTGCAGGGAGACAGCCAATGACACGCCCCCGTGTTCGTTGCTTGGCGACGTGTTTGCTTGCGACTGTCTTCTTTCAAGGTTGATCTGAGGAGCATCACGCTTGTTACGTACCACAACAAGACGGTTTATTCCGTAAACTTACCGGGAAACCGTTAAATCTGCACTGAATGGCGAAAAATGGGACCGTGAACTGTAAATGGTGATCTTGGATGCCAAAAGGACGCACGCAGTAAGTGAACCGCTGGTCGTTCATAAGTTAACATCTGATTCTGAGGTAAAATCGTAATGTGTTTACCAGGACTGACTGAGTAACGTAGTGTGATGTCCCTAAACATTACGATGTATTTAGATGTAAATGTCGTTTAAATTATTATCTTTATCGAAATCCTTTTATTCACCTTAACCTACTTTTGATAATTCAGTTTCTCGTGGTTCAGTCTCTCGTTTATTACTGTCATCAGTACGTTTAATGCAAATATAGACTGTTTGTTTACATTATCACGTGATAAACGTATGTTTAAAACGAATAAATGAATATTTTGATTTTGTTTCATGTTATTAGCATATTTTTCCAAATGCTTTTTAAATGTATTTATTTATTTTATTTAGTCTGATTTGCTTTTAACATTTGGTGTTTTTGTTTTTTGATAGTTTGGTAACTTTATATTAGTGTCATCGTTTTGATTTCAAGACCTCCCTGTTGAAAATAACAATAAAACCATTACAGAAAATTCTAATGGTTTTATTGGTTTCATTGGGAATTTAATTGGTTCTAATGGAATATGGCCCAAAACACACTACAGTGTAGTGGTTTTAATGGTAAAAGCTAATGGTTCCTATTGGTATTTTAATGGAAACCATTAGAATTTTCTGTAATGTTTTTATTGTTTTTTTTTCAGCAGGGCTAGACAGACATAATCTCAAGACTCATTAAAATATTTTTAATGGAAAAAATGAAAAAATACCCATTCTTGTGTACTGTACGTATTTTAGTAGAGTATCATTATATAAGTGAAATATAAAGTTATTTGCAAAATTAAAATACCTTTTGGTAAGTTAGCAAACACATTATTGCTAGTTGTTATTTTGATTAAAATGTTTATTTGTGTGTGTGCATATGTTTTATTCACTGCAACAATAACTTTGTTTGACCCAACCGTTCTTACTGTGAAATCTTCATGCAGCACTTTCTTGTACAGTAATATAGTGCACATTGATCCATTAAGGCAAAAATAAAGCTTATCTTAAAACTTTTGTTTGATCATATTATACATTTCAATCTCCTGAAGTTATACCATAGCTTCACATGAGGTAAAGAATGAAAATCTGCTTTGTAGTTTAATGGTTGGATATGAGTGACATCATTAAAAGTCATTGGCTTGTTGATGTGTGCATCTGTTGTACCGAGCAAACATATGGCTGCTATGGATTTTTTAGTGCTTCAAAGTTTTTTTCTACATTTTGGAGCTTGACAGACCTCGGGTCTCATTTATAAAACTGTGCGTAGGATCCTTACTAAAAGTCTACATACGTACCAAAGCCAAAAATGGCATATGGCAAAAAATATTAAAGGGGACATACCATGAAAATTTGACTTTTTCCATGTTTAAGTGCTACAATTGGGTCCCCAGTGCTTTTATCAACCTAGAAAATGTGAATGAGATCAATCCAATAACTTAATTTTGGTAAACCATTCTCCACAAGCATGTGAAAATATAGGTAATTGAAATTTGGCTCCCCTGGTGATGTCAGAAGGGGATAATACCGCCCATTAATCTGTACTGTCCAACCACGACACTACCATTTAGAACAGAGATCAGCTCATTTGCATGTTAAAGGGACAATTTTAACTTGATATAATAAATTATCTATATGATATTTGGAGCTAAAACTTCACATATGTACACATATGGACACCAAAGATTTATTTGACATCTTAAAAAATGTCTTGTGAAATGTCCCCTTTAAGACTTTTAAAACAAAGAAATGTTCCCTTTATAAATGACAGATCAGCTGCAAGTGTGCGTACATGAATCTTCCTGAGATCCCACCCTTTAAGACCATTTTCCCGTCAAGTTTGTTTTTTATAGATCACAATTTTTGCACAATTTCCAGCCCTGTTTTGTATATACGCACGCTTTATAAATGAGACCCCTAGTCTCTATAAACACCTAAAATGAGATTGGAATGGCATGAGAGTGTGTTAATAATTATATGTAAAATTTTCCAAATGAACTTATTAGGTTTGATTCGTCTTATTTTACGTTTATAAATAAATTGTTCTATATAAAGTCGACAGGCCATATATATATCTATATATATAGCATAAGTAACAGATTTTACTCTACATGCTCCACATAACCAAAGTCTCATGAGAGAAGGGAAGATAAGGTGACCCAAAAAGTTATTTTAAGGATCAGTTTCTCTAATAACCTCATTTAGATTTGCTGTAACCCATAACCTCAGGCACAAATGTAACCTTGTAAAAACCTTCAACACTGCAAACGTTATTATAGATTATTGCATACAAGTAACCATTTAAAATGAAATTATGTGTGTTGTTTCAGGTTTTTTCCAGAAATGTCTCCTTCACGGCTATACACTCCATCTATGATGTCTCCTCAAAGTTCTCAAAATGTCTCGGGCAACTTCTGCACAGCGGACAATATCTCTGAGTGCATTTTATACATCAATCAGGTAGATGCTCCAGATAACAGGAAAAATGGTAACGCAACTACCAAGACACAAGTTCTTTTGTTATTTACTGTACCCTCACTTGTTTTATTCGCAGGAATTGTCGTCGCTGGGCTTTCCACCGATTTTCCGTAACTCGGAGGGAATCCGTGATTTAGATGCTGTGGTTGCTTTAAATAACATATATGACCTGCTGCGGCTGCACCGTCAAGCTGTTAAAATGATAGAGGAGCTGGAGGTGGAGCAGCTCAAGTCCAGCAGTGACCTTCACTATCAACATCTTACCAACTCAAGACTAAAGGTATTGTATTATATAAAACCTCTCTTTATGTATGCTGGTATGCAATTTAATGTGTAATATGTAAGAAATAATGTATAGGCAGCAGGTTGTTATCGCAGAAAAAAGTTACAACAGTTTGATCAGGACCTGATGCGAAGCGAAGTAGGAGCTTATTTCACGATAACAACGGCTGTCTGCACATTACCCCGCGTATTACATGGTTAACAAATGCAGACCTTCCACAAGGAAAACTACTTTACTTTCAGTTTTAAGATAAGGCAAGACATTCAGATGTCACAAACACAATATATGTTTTAATCACTTATTATTAAATATAATGTCATACTTGTCCCTGGACCACAAAAACATATAGGTCATATAGGTCAATTTTCTGAAATTGAGATTTATACATAATAAATAAGCTTTTAATTGATGTATGGCCTGGTATGATAGTGGCATTATATGACCAGTATACAACTATTTGAAAATCTGGATATTGTGGGTGCAATAAATCAAAATATTGAGAAAATTGCCTTTAAAGGTCACCTATTGTGGTCTTTTTACAAGATGTAGTATAAGTCTCAGGTGTGCCCAGAATGTGTCTGTAAAGTTTCAGCTCAAAAATCCCCCACAGACCATTTATTATATCATGTCCAATACACCCCTATTTGGGCAAAATGACCCAAGAAAATAAGTCTAGTTTTTACACAAAAAATATACAATTTAAGTGAATATGTGCTTAAAACAAGCAAAAATATTTGCCATGGGATGAGAGAAAAATTAT
Organism: Misgurnus anguillicaudatus; assembly: GCF_027580225.2. NCBI lineage: Eukaryota > Metazoa > Chordata > Actinopteri > Cypriniformes > Cobitidae > Misgurnus > Misgurnus anguillicaudatus. The sequence goes on along the minus strand of NC_073359.2, from coordinate 8,874,783 downwards.
GAAATAAGTTAAAAAAAATACTTAATTCAGGAAAAAATTTCTCACCCCATTAGCAGATATTTTTGGCCACTGTTTTAACCACAGTTTCACTTAAATTGTATATTTTTTGTCTAAAAACTAGACAGATTTTCTTAGGTAATTTAGCTCATCAAGAAAATACATCTTGATTTAAGAATTTTTAGATATTTCTACTGAAAACAAGACAAAAATACTAAGTACGAGAGTCATTTTTTCTAGTGTATTGCTAATAAACAGCTTTGTTTTTGGCGCTCTCTACTGGCGTACCGTGGTAATGACATAGAGAATATGACTAGAAAGAGGACACTTTAAGGTTTCCAAAGATACCAAGCGACTAAAGCAAGTTTGTGTTTCCGTTTTTGTTCGAATTTAGCTGCATCTACTCACAGAAATAAAGTTTTGATATAGGAAATTTACGAAACATCATCTTGAAATATGATCTTTACATAATATCCTTATGTCAATAATCAATCATTTTGACAGCGGGGCTATTGGGGACTCGCTGCAGTTGATTGTTGTCCTGTTTTCCTAGAAACGCTCAACTTCCAACAATCCAGACAGTTTCCGATGAACGAAATCAAGTCCCAACCTACATTTTCTCTTTCTCATTTCAAAAGCCATTTTACTCAAATATGCATCCTGATAGGAAAATAAATAAAGACAATCACAACTTCAATTTCATGGTTTAATGTAAAAAGTTTCAATATTTTGTAGGACCAGCTTGAACTTTCGAAGAAAGAAAACATTCGGTTGCATGAGAGAGAGCGTCAACTGGAAACAACTATGAAGACATTACAAAACTGCCTAAAAGATGCAAAAGAAGAGGTTTGTGGAATCAGAATCATTTATGGTTTTTATTAATATGTATAGTTTTATTTATAATCATTTAAAGAATCATGTATAATCATGTATTGCATTCCACAATGTTGTAATCAAAAAACTTTGCGTTATAACAGGTACAAAGGCTGCAGGGTGTCATTGCAAGCCGTGCCACACAGTACAACCACGATATTAAGAGAAGAGAAAGGGAGTACAGCAAAGTAAAGGAACGCCTTAATCAGCTACTTATTGCCAGAAAAGACAAACAAGGTACGTATTTAGGGTGCGTCTCATTTCTCTGTCTTACCCCTTCCCTTTACCCCATCACCTCGGTTTTGCGGGTTCATGTGAGGCAAAGTGGTGTCTCAATTCTCAGTTTGATCAAGGGCTAGGGCCAAGGCGTATGGATACATAGCCCTTGAAACGAAGTGTGATAAGGACGACACTTGAAAGAGAGGGGTAAACGTTAACGTAGGAATATCTCAGGAGAGTCGGCATCAAGACGTTTTATTGATGAACGTTGAACTGTCAAGGAGTCGCACAAATGAAAGTAACGTTATTTTCTGCAGTTTAATTGAGATTATATTATGACACTCATGTTTTATGAGACTTTTAATAAAATGTTCAAGCGGTTTTAATTGTAATGTTTTTTTTTTATCGCTATTTATGGCGCTAGCTAGCAGCTAAGTTATGCGCTATTTGTTGAGCTCCGCTCATGCAATCGCTACCACAACCTAAGACAACGGCATCTTCTTTGTTTTTCAACGCTTGTCTGTTTACGTAGCAGCCAGTTAGCGTCAAGGGAAGTTGACGCAAACGGTAATCGAGTGGTGTCTCATTTATTATGTCTTAACTAGGGCTGTCAATAGATTAAAATATTTAATCGCAGTTAATCGCATGATATCATGAGTTAACTTGCGATTAATCGCAAATTAATCGCACATTTTTATCTGTTCTAAATTTACCTAAATGTAACACTTTTTAAGTTTTTAATGCTCTAATCAGCATGAATTTGGATAATATATATGCTATATGCAAATGTATGTCTACAACAGCCTGTTTACATTTTCAACAGAACCATCAGCCATAGTTTTATAAATGTTTTTGCCTTTAGAAGACCTTGTTCTTTCTCCATTTCTGTTTGCTGCTGCATCATTTGTGACCTGTGCTGGCAAATTGAGTTGGGATAAGAAAATTTTCAAAAATGTGTCATTTATATTTTAACATTCTTTATTGAAAAACTTCAAAACAATTGGACCAATTGTTGGAATCTGACAAAGCATGACAGAACTATACCTTTTGCAGAGCAAAAACAATATCAATATACATATATGTTTTTTTTTATTGTTTAATTTTGACATTGAGACAGACCACTTTAAGACTGTAGGATAATGCAAGGGTTTAATATAAATGACACAACAGATACTTTTCCTTAACAGTTAACCAAACATTCACTTTAGATATAACAGATTATAGGTCATACCTGCGTGAATTCTTGTCAAAACAGATATTTTTAAACCTGTAATTTTGTGTTAGATGTCTATATTTATCGAGCCCAGTCTCCTGAAGATGCGTATAAATAGCACGAAGTGTCACGCACTCGCGCGTTTGTGTGCACGCGCTTCAGACGTCTGCGTCAGACATCGCTTTTGAGCCTTGTCACTCTTAATAACTCTTTTAACATCAATCAGATCCCGAACTTTATCTCTCTTAATAATTATTTTACCATCAAGTAAGTCCTGCGGTCTATTTTCTATAATTTCTGAATGCTTTTTAAAACGAAACTAAAAAGTGAAAGAAGACGCATCTTTGCTTTATATGGATTTGGGACGGTACACCTCACGGAAAACTTGCAGATAAAGAAAACTGCACGTGCAGAAAACGTGCATTTTAGATGTTTAATTACCATTTAGAGCATTGGATTCGCTAGACGAGAGCTTAATGTTCTTATTTTTATGAAAAGCTCCGACTCATCTAGACAGCGCCAGTCACTTGCTGCGTCTCAATTTATCCAGCTGTGGGTCAAACAGAAATTGCGTGTTGCCTTAATCGCGCGTTAATAAAATTAGTGCCGTTAAAATGAATTTGCGTTAACGCGTTATTAACGCGTTTATTTTGACAGCCCTAGTCTTAACCCTTTCCCCTTTACTCGGTTTCGAGGGGCAAGGGGAAGACGAAGACAAAGGGGAAGGGGTAAGACAGAGAAATGAGAATAGCCCTTAATCTACTGTATACAGTGGTGTGAAGTGTTGGCCCCCCTCCAGATATCTGTATATATTATTGCATATATAATTAATATATTTAATGTTTCAGGTCATCAAACTAATTTAAATTTTAGTCAAGGAAACACAAGTGAACATGCAGTTTTTAAATAGTTTAAATGGTTAAAAGGACACCAATCTCAAAATGTTTAAGTGTCTTCTTTTTATTAATCAAAGTATCACTAAACCACACCTTTGAACTCATTTTATTTCTGACACAAAATAGTTTTCAAGTAATTAGTCTATGGGTTCACTTATTTTTTCCTCTAGCACTGTGAATATTTAATAGGTGTTTTCAATAAAGACACAAACATTTTTATTATTTCTGTGTTGTCAGCTTATGCACATTGTGTTTGTCTATTGTTGTAACCTAGCTAAAGATCAGATCACATTTTATAGCAAATCACTGTAGAAAACCAGTTTATTTCTAGGGGTTCACATACTTTTTCTTGCCACTGGATGCTTAGTTTGTTTATATGTGTACTCTTTGTCAGGAATGGAAGTTTTGAATTATGTTGGAAGGCCGGATGGGAAAAGATCTCTTTGGAAAACTGGGAAAACTGAAGCCAGGTAAGAGACTGATTTTTTTCTATAATATTAATAATCATATTTACAAGAGAAAATTAATATGTTATAATTAATCTTCTACTGTTACTTGCTAAGTCTCATATTCATCGCAATAAATTCTCACATCAAAAACCATTATTTATTATTTTTGAAATGGAAATTGGGCTATAAAAAGATCTTTTATCTTTCAAAAATTCTAAAGCCATTAGGACATTAAACCTGTACTCCATCCTTAATTGTTTTTGTTAAAAATCCCCGTGTACCCTTTACTTTATCTCATTATTGTAATAATTGTAATTACAAATTGTTTATAGCTTTGTACTTTTCCATGTAACATTGCATTTTGAAACCCTGGCAAAAAAAAAAAAAAAAAAAAATATATATATATATATATATATATATATATATATATATATATATATATATATATATATATATATATATATATATATATATATGTATATATATATATGTATATATATATATATTTGCTTCTCAAGCATCATCATCTGGTTTGGTTATTCAATTTTTATGTACAAAATAGAGAATGTGTTATCAACATGTGTTTATTCTTTTTTAGACATGAGGGAGAAATGTACAAAACACTTCTAAATGAATTTGATAATCGCCAGAGGGAGCTAATGATGGAAAACATTGAGTTGAAGAAAGTGCTGCAGCAGATGAAGAGAGAGATGATGGCGGTGTTAAATTCAAAGAAGATATTAAAAAATGAAGAGAAACAGAGCAATAATGTAGATCAGGTTAGACTTGCATCTCAATAACATTGATGGTTTCATTAAAGCCCTGTTCACACACAGATTACGGAAAATACATTTGTCTACTATGCTATGCTTTCAATCTTTTTTGTACATTATTTTATAACAGTAAGTAAATATTTTCTTAACCTTATCTTAAAGGGGACATATCATGAAAATCTGACTTTTTCCATGTTTAAGTGCTATAATATAGAAAATGTGTAAAAGAGGAACCCAGTAACTAAGTTTTGGTAAACCAGTATATATATATATATATATATATATATATATATATATATATATATATATATATATATATATATATATATATATATATATATATAAAATTTAAAATATATTCATATATATATATATATATATATATAATTTTTTAATATATATATATATATATATATATATATATATATATATATATATATATATATATATATATTAAATTTAATATATATATATATATATATATATATATATATATATATATATATATATATATATATATATATTTAAATTTTATATATATATATATATATATATATATATTTTCCGTAATCTAAATTTAATTATATATATATATATACACATATATATATATATATAAATATATTTTAAATTTTATATATATATATATATATATATATATATATATATATATATATATTTATTAATATAGTTCTACCAACAAAAAGAAAGAGTCTGTACATGTTTTTTGTGTCTTTCTAAACTCTGTCTAGCAGGCTAATTCTGATGATGAGGAGAACTCATTGAAAGAACATCCTGAGATGTCATGTGATCATGCCCGAGAGAAACTCACCAATAGCATTCGTCAGCAGTGGAGGAAATTAAAATACCATGTTGAGAAACTGGACAGCCAAGGTATAGACAGGCATATGGTCAAAGTCCCTTTAAGGAAATTGTTTCTTGAAGGGAGACTCTACTTTTTTTGAAAATATGCTCATTTTCCAGCTCCCCTAGAGTTAAACATTTGATTCTTAAAGGCGGAGTCCACGATGTTTGAAAAACGCTTTGGAAAAGGAGACGGGCCGGCTACCAAAACACACTTATAGCCAATCAAATCAAATCAAGGGTTGCGTATGTGTGGGGCGGGTCTATCAACAGAAGGTCCAGATTCTATTGGGGTAGGGGCGTGTTTGTTTAGGTGATTTTAAATATCAACATTGGCTTTCAAAAATCATGGACATCTGGCGGTACCATTTTTAGCATAGTTTAGCATAATCTATTGAATCTTATTAGACCATTAGCATCGCGCTCAAAAATGACCAAAGAGTTTTGATATTTGTACTATTTAAGACCAACGGAAAATTAAAAGTAATAATCATACTAACATAATTATTTTTTGGCCAGGATGCATTCAATTTAAACTCAAAATCCATGGCCATGTCACTTCTGTTTGAATTTTGTTTTGCAGCATCTATAGCACAAGATGGTGACAGTGATGAGACGATTACCAAACAAGTCCATGAAGAGGAGATTGAAAAGCTCAGAGGAGAAATTCAGCAGTGCAAAGAATTCATTCAGACCCAGCAGCAACTTCTACAAGTAAGCAGAGGGATAATTAATTCAATTTGGCTATCTGTTTAACTTTTGTCAGCGTTTGTAAGGATATCCACAGGTCCTTAAAAATGCATGAAATGTCTTTTTTAGAGATTTTAAGTGTAAGGCAATTATGTCATACTAAGATTTTGGTTTATAAAAGAGACATATTTTATGATCTCTGGAATTTGTCTTATGCTGCATTTACACCAGCCGCTGTAGAGGCGTCAAGCATGAGTGATTTCAAAGTTAAGTCAATGTGAAGACGTGTTGACGCGCATCTGGAGGTCTCGCGGCGCGAATGAGGCGTTTAGCGCGGCGTGGTAGACGCAATTCCGCCTCATTCGTGCGTCTGCCGCGGTACGCGCGAATAGTGCTTTTTGTGCATTTTGCGAGTTGAAAATTTGAACGTTAACCAAGAGCCTGCTTGCTGTTGTGGCAGTCCCGCCTGGAGTCACTCATTCAACATGAAGGAACGTTTGATATTGTCCGTGAGCAGTCACCCGGAGCTATACGACACAAGTTCTTATTTATATAGAGACAGGACCTCGCATGGAAGAGTGTCAGTGAGGACATTGGGCAACCTGGTAAGTTGTAAATACATATTTCACTTTTGAGTCTCGTGACGTTTAACGACCCGCGCTGTTTATTTTCCCCCTATAGTAAGGTGACCAAATAAAACCGGTAACTCTTTCGATAAATGCACATCAGCCATCTTGCAAACAGACAACCGCATAGCACTTGCCCCTCCCACAAGAACCGTATTTCGCCTCTGAAGCGCGAATGCATTTAAACTGTTCAAGCGGCAAACCAGGTGCGGTAGACGTGATTTTAACACCTCAAACACGGTTGGTGTAAACACAGCATTACACAGCTAAATTGTGGGCCAAAATGTATAGGGTGAAGTCAGCTTCAGACATTTCTAAAGAATCTACATAAAAAAATCTGATTTGTTTGTGGCGCAAAATGTAGAAGCCTTTTAAAAAAATATGAATGAATATGAAGATGCTCATTTCAGAAAAACCAAGGGCACTTTCATGTCTAGAAAACATAAACATTGCAATGCTTTTACAGCAACAGCTCAACACGCCCTGCGATGAAGAGACTGCAGCTGTCCTGAACGATTGCTACATGCTGGAAGAGAAAGAACGCTTGAAAGAAGAGTGGACAGTTTTTGAGGAACAGCGGAAAAACTTTGAAATGGAAAGAAGAAATTTCACAGAGGCTGCCATCAGATTGGGCCATGAGGTTCTGACTCATGATAATTATTTATTATAGAACTTGTAATGTAAGAAAAAAAATTTCGTTGATCGTTCTTTTTCCTACAGAGAAAATCGTTTGAGGATGACCGTGCAATGTGGCTGAAACATCAGTTTCTAAACACATCATTTGCAGACCACGTCAAACCACAAAGTCGCATGACTGATGAATTAACAAGGCGTGAGTGAAAGGAAAACAACACTGTTTTTTCTATATTTTACTATGTTCTTACCTCAACTTGGATGAATTAATACATACCTATCTTTTTTCAATGCGTGCACTAAATCTTTGTACAGCTCGTCGTGAATTTGTTAGCATTTAGCCTAGCCCCATTCATTCCTTTAGGATCCAAACAGGGATGAATTTAGAAGTCACCAAACACTTCCATGTTTTCCCTATTTAAAGAATTGCTACGTTTTATTTTGTGTCACCATACTTACTTGTGTAACTACTCATGTCTTTAAATAGGGAAACCATGGAAGTGTTTGGTGGCTTCTAAATTCATCTCTGTTAAAAACTAGACACACTTTTGTTAAATAAATATGCATGCAATAATATAGGCTAGTTCCTTGCTTTCAAAAGGAGTTATATGATTGGCCACGTGTGCAATGCAGTTTACAGCTTTACAATCACACCATATAACGTACATTGGGGACGGAAACAAGAAAGATTATAAAAATCAAATGTCTCACATCTTTACACAAAAAGATGGATTTATGTATTCATAAAGTGCACACATTGAATAAAGATGGGTATGTACACTGCAAAAAAATATTTTTAAGAAAAATATTTTTGTCTTGTTTTCAGTAAAAATATCTAAAAAAAATTAAATTAAGATGCTTTGTCTTGATGAGCAAAACGGCCCAAGAAAATAAGTCTAGTTTTTAGACCAAAAATATAAAGTTTAAGTGATTTTGTGTATAAAACAAGCAAAACAATTTGCCAATTGGGTAAGCAAAAAAATCTTGAACATTTTTCTTAAACACTAAATTCAAGAAAAATTCTAGAAAAATTTGCTTACCCCATTGGCAGATTTTTTGCTTTTTTTATGCACAAAATCACTTTAATTTGATATTTTTGGTCTAAAAACTGAACTTATTTTCTTAGGTCGCTTTGCTTATCAAGAAAAAGCATCTTAATTTAAGAATTTTTAGATATTTTTACTGAAAACAAGACAAAAATACTACGACATTTTTTCTCGAATTTTTTTTTGCAGTGTAGATTTATTGAAATATGTTTTGTTATTTCGCAGAGTCTCATCATGAAGAGAAACACCTTCCAATTTCTGCGAAAGTGAGCAAATCTCATCTTTAGTTCATCGACACCATGGACCCCCGGCCAATTTATCCAACACCAGGAGAGTAATACACCTATCCAGACGACTTTCCAAGTCTGAAAGTATCTTATGGAGGAACTTTCAAAATATGAACATGAATATTAGGCATTTGTGTCAAATGTGAATTTGTGATAATATAAGATTGTTAGAGATCTAAGGCTTGCCGAATGCAGAACAGCTATGAGCAATGCTTTACTTATGGCCATGATGCTTTTAAAACATTTTGCAATTTCACATAGAAATTTCTAATACTGTATGTCAGTGTAATTTTAGCAGTTACAGGTGATTCGGATAGATGTATTGGTTAATCTTTTATGGTTTACTTCCTAGTTAGAAATCTGTTGCATCACGTTAAGCAGTGTTCGATTTTATCTGGTATTTTAGTTCATTTATTTTTTGTTTCTGTATACAGTAGGTTGTACAGTGTTATTTTAGCACAGAATGTCTATGAATTACAATAACTACAGAATTAAGTACTGATAAATTTTATTTGTTGTTTTGGATTTGTCATTAAGTCGTTTACTTATTTTATATTTTAGAAATGTAGCTGTTGATTACCACCATTATATATTTTACATTCAAAGCATGTGGATAATACAAAGCTATGCCACTGTAACTGTAACATACTACAGGAATTTGTTTTATATATAGTAGTCACAACATTAATTGGGATAAAAACTAGACACACTTTTGTTAAATAAAAATGCATGCAGTAATATATAGGCTACAGTTGTTCCATGCTTTCAAAAGGAGTTATATGATTGGCCACGTGTGCAATGCAGTTTACAGCTTTACAATCACACCATATAACGTACATTGGGGACGGAAACAAGAAAGATTATAAAAATCAAATGTCTCACATCTTTACAAAACAAGACGGATTTTTGCATTCATCATCACTTCCACCATGGGTGCATCCCAATTCAGGGGCTGCGTCCTTTGAAGGCTGTATTTGAAGGCCAATGACATCACCGGGCCATGACGAAGGCTGTCCCATGCAATTCAAAGGCTCGTTCACGTGCTGCCTCCAAATGTGGCATTTGTTTCCCCTGAAACCAAGTATCCCTAGATGGATCCTTCACAGCCTTGGCTAGCCCAAGATTCAATGTGTGCCTGTGACTTATGAGTATTTTGAAATAAACATTCAGAACGTTAAATAAAAGTGTATATTTGGCAAATTAAAGGTCCTTGTCACTGTTTTTGTTTTATATATAATGTGTTAGTGATATTGTTGCTGCAATATTGTCCATGTTGCGTTTTACTTTTGTATATTTCTTCTAAGGTTGGTAAATTTGAGTTAAATCTGCATTAATGTGTTATATTTTCTTAAATAAAATAAAAAATCTGATAGGTCTCAGCTGGGGTGTATTCCATAAAGCAGGGTTAATTTACCATCAGATTAACCCTGAACTCGTGGGGGCGGTTTCCCGGACAGGGATTAGAGTAGTCCTAGACTAAAATAAATGTAAGAGCTGTCCAAACAACTTGCACTGACATCTTAAAATACATCAGTGCTCTTTTTTTCCACAAAATGCACACAAGTAATGTTTTTAGAAAGGCATGTTTGTTAAAGAGTAACTAAACCCTAAACCAACCTATTATAGTTAATGATCTGTAAGAATGGGGCTTTATTAAGGCTGTTTATTGATTTGAGTAACTTTTTTGACATTTGGGTGTAAAGTGTTTCAATGCTACAATATATGGTGTAAAACATCTGAGTGGTGCCCTCTTTAGGTTGAATTGTGGCTACTGCAGTTAAATTTTCCTGTTGCGGTACCGCGTGATGTAAGCGGCTTCAAGCTCATCACGCCCTTGTTACGATTTCACCACACCCTTGGTACGAGCTCATTTTGTCCCATCTAACTCCATTGGGGTCTGCCCACTTTTCTTGCATTTTTCAAATATTGCCAGTGGGTGGAGTCAGGCTCTGACCAGGGGTTTAGTTACGCTTTAAAAGCCTAGTCCTGGTTTAAGCTAATCCCTGTCCGGGAAACCACCCCTTAGTTGATTTACCAAAAACTTGCTTACTCGGGGTACGTCGGCTCATCCGCGCCCCCTTTGCACCGTTGATGCGGTCTTTGGTCTTTCACACTGATGGGCAACTTCTCTTTCTATTTTGGGCGTGAGGCTCAAGTCTGTCCCAAAGTATGACTCTGGTGGCCCTCATGGACTCACATCAAGGGTCCCTAAGGTCCCTGTATATGTTTTTTAGAATATTATCATTTTGGACACTCCTTACATTGTATGGACCTAGATATTGTATATAATTTTCATACTTATATTTGTTTGGGTTGAAATTATTTACATTTTTGATAGCATGTTGGTGAGTAAATTATGATGTGTGAACCCTTTTGTAATTTAAAATAAATATTGAACACCCTGTTTGAAGGCATTGCAAAAATATATATCTTTCAAAAAGTACCTACTATGAACAGTTGTACTAAAAATTGTAAAATAATAGCAATTGACACATCATTGATACTTGCAGAACATTTATTTGTGGTACATTTGATACATTACGTTCAAATAAACACATTTAATTAAACTGTCGAAAACAATCAAGACTACATAAACATAGCTTACATTTTCTTCGGAAAATGTAAAATCTATTTCTAAATTTGTTATTATTCCTCCAATTGCTTCTTAAGCCAGGTCAGAATGTCCTCATCAATATGAATGGAAAAGGTTCCATCTGGATTGATGGGAACAGCATAAGGGAGATGAATCGCCATTCTTGACATTGTCATCTAGAGCAAAAGGTAAAAGTTTCATGTTATATATTTGTATCTCCATGTGAATCATACACATTTAAATGAATGATTCTTGTCTTCTCACCTCTGGAATCCTGGCAATGACATTCAGAGTCCTTTGATTTGGCAAGGCTGCAGTCAGGTCAATCTCTTTATCGCTGTTCGTGGCTTTTTCAAGTTTGAATCCTGCCTGGAGAGCTGCCATAGAGATGTGCTTAGACAGCCTATTTGAGAAGTGATACAAAGAGCAGAGGTTATATTTAAACATGTTTCAAATAGCCTAAGAATATGTTGTGTGTTGATTAACATTACTTTTTGGCATAGGCGGTGACAATTGTTGGAAGTCTTTCCCATTCCAGCTCCAGACGGGCGGCAGGGAATTCTCCAAGAACACCAGCCTCAGCTTTGGCAGTGATTTGATATTGTTGACACTCTGGACCCCAAGCAACCTTGGCCTAAAAAGGACATTTGAGGTTGTTGAAGTCATTGATTTCACTTCAGATTTTTTGATATTTAGAATCACAAGATCCAGCCTTACAGTGACTTTGTGCTTGCTGAGCATGACGCCATCAGCACAAATCTTCATGTTGTCATTTTCAGCAATTGAGGAAACAACAAGCTGCACTCTCGCAGTTGGCTTGTCAAAATAATAAGCAAGTTGATAGCCCAGGAGCTTTTGGTCAGCTCTCACAGCACGGGCAAAGACGGCAAAAACAGGTGGGATAGAGTTTCCAAGGAACTTAGCCTGAAAATGTAATTTCAGAATTTTACTTGCAAAATTACAGCTGTGGGTTTTGTGTTATGAGCAACACAAATAACACAAAATGACTTAGCTTGTTTCTGAATGTTCTCAAAACTAGATCCACTGCTTCCACTGCTTCTTGCCTTTGAGGCTCCATGGGGTGCCATGAACTGTACACGAAATCAAGTTTTAGAACAATTAAAATATCAGAATCTTGGAAAAAATAACAATATTGTTTAAATTAGCATTTTATAGTAGTTACCCGATCTTTGTGGAATTTCCTAAATGGCTCAATAATGGTGGCAGTCTGAAAAGCAATATATAATGAATATACACTCCATATGTTTCTAAAAGGAGGTTTATGACACACATGTTTAATACCTAACCAAGAGGAAACATCTCATACCCTCACCTTACTCATGCGAGAGCTGGAGATGGAGGAGCTTGAACTGCTGGAACTGCTAGAACTGCGGCTGCTGCTGCTTCTGCTGCTGCTTCTGCTGTTTCTACTACTGCTGCTGCTGCTACTCTTGGAAGATACTGGAGCGTTTTTGGCTTCAGCCTCCAGGATTTCCCTCAGTTTCAACAGGATGGTCTTTCCCTCTTGTGTCTCCTCATCAATAAGGATGATTTGCTTATTGAGCATCTCAGCTGCTTTAGGGCCAACTTGGACCTCAAGCTCCAATCTTTCAACTGCAGGACCATCACCTGCAGACAAAACCACAAACTTTTATATTTTTCTCTAAAATGATTTTGATTTGCATGAATGTAATTTTGTTTATAAGAATACCTCTTGCTATAGCAACACGTGCTGAATGCTGTCCAAGTATGTAGAATAGTGGAGCATCTTTGATAAAAGCAGCATTGTGGGAGTTCACCTCAACGCATACCTTGAGTTCAATGTATGGGCAAACAAGACACATAGTCTTGTGCAGTGGGGCAGCAGATCTCACAGACCGGACATCAGACGATACACTATAATTAGGTCTCTCTGAAGACTGTCAATAAAAATGAAAACTTAAGCAAATTAAATCATAGGATGTTGCTGGATATCTAGGGTCAGGAGTTGATTAAAAACTTACCTTTTCACCAGAATTAGTCTGAGAGTTTCGAACAGACATCTCTGGCACCAAAGGAACAGTCCTCTCTGAAGTGGGATCTTCAATATTTCTGACCACAGCAAGAGTCTCAAAGCTGTCCAAAAAAAAAACATGAGATGCTTTTAGCTGTCTTTATTTTTTTACTTTTTGTTGTTTTATTTGGTTCAGTTCCTACATTTTCGCAAACATTTTATACCAGCTCTACTAACTGTATTACCTCATGGTAGCCATATGTTCAGGAACCTCAACAGGCAGGAGCTCCACCTTATAGTTGCCCTTGACAAGGTCTGCTCTTGCAGCTACTTTTCCAGGAACGATTGTACGGATCTTTCCTTTGGCCATTACAGCAGCTTGGATCAAGGCAGTGTTTACTCCCATCACAGCAAAGGTCTGCAGAGCAATACTGAAAAAAGAATTAGACAGATTATATTTTTAAATCAGTTATATACTTTATTTCTGTCTTTATGAATAAAGCTATTATTACACTGTATGTACCTTGGTTGAGCTTCAGCTTGCAACTGAATATCAGTCCTCTTCAGCTGGTCAAGAGTTAAGCTGTCATGTTGCTCAGGAAGAGGAGGTGTAATAGTGGCCTTAACTTGAAGGATGAACAGATTAAAATTAAAACTAGAAGCCTTTTATAAAATAGGACAGAACATGAGAAATTAACCACAGAAATGTACCATTGACGGTTGCAGCAGCAACAGCAGCAGTGTACAAACTGAGCTCCATGGGCACACCAACTGCTGTTGGCAAGATACGACGCACTTCAGCTGCTAACAGGGGTTTGGCATACTGCATGGCAAATCCTTCCTGCAATGCTTTAAGGGCTTCCCTTAACAGTTCACGTTGTTTTTGTCCAGTAGCAAGCTAGGGATAGTATTTATGAGAAATTTAGCATTCTGATGGTAGCATATCTGAAATTTATGAGCAAGAGAACATGATCTACATTAATACCGGTAATGCTTGTTCAATAACAGTCTTGTCAATGCTGACATAAGCCACTTCTTGTCCAAATAATTTCATGTAGACTGAAGCCAATGGCTGATTGTTTGGCAGATTCTTCCAGTTGGTGAGCTTAAGGAGTTAAAAGACAAATCATGATGTAGGCAAAATGCATCTTTGTTTTTAATGGTTCACAATTAAACTACAAAATAGACACTTACTGCTCTTAGTGTGTGCTTTATTTTTGTGATATGGTCAGCACTTTGATCTGCAGCAGGTGATTGTTGAAGAGCTTCCTGGATTCCTTCAGTTCTCACACCAATCTGTTTAAAAAAAGCAATCAAGAATAATGAAAAAAAGCATTTTAAACAGGAAGTCTGTTTAGGAAAATAATCTTAATCTTTCACCTCCAGAACATCAGCAGCAGCTCCAGCCAGGTAGGCACGTGCTTTAGCTACGACAGCTCTGGGCAGGATGGTGGCACCATCATTGATCATATAGGCACTACCAGCAGCTCCAATCATGAGAGGAGCTTCACATTCACAGGGAAACCAATGAAATTAATATACAGACTCTTGTAATTTCACAAGATTAAGATGTTAAGAAATTCTCTTGGTGCCTTCCGTTCACTGACCACCATGATTTACTTTGACTTACTATGATAGATATCCAGCTGAAGGGCTCTGCTGAAATGGTAACTAAGCCTGTCCAGCTTGCGGCTCAGCAGTTTGATTGCAACATTTGCTGCACCAGCACTGAAAATTAAAACAATAATTATCTCTTGTGCTGAAATAAAGGGATTTTATAAAATACTACATTTAAAAAAGATTTGTTATACTTACACAGATGCCATATCAGGAGCAGTGATTCTGGTCAAAGACTTAATGTGAGAATAGGCAAAGCTTGCCACGTGCATGTTGGTCTCAAGTCTCAAAGCACCAGCAAGGCTGGAGACAAGAGCCACTGAGGGCTTTGACTCAAACAACACAATACAAGCAACCATGCGCACTTCAGGGTTGAGAGCCCTGTCTACTAAGAGCTGCAAGGCCAGTGGCTGAACCTGAGGTGGGAAACAAAGTTCATTCACTTTTTAGAAAAATGTACACAGTGGGTTTTTCATGATTGAATTCCTACAATTTCTGTTTCAATTTCTTACCAATTTTGGTTCCTTTTTGGCAATGTTCCTCAGGGCCAAGATGGCATGAAGCTGGACTTTAATGGGCAGAGTAGTAGCTGCAGATCTCAGCCCTGGCAGGACCTTTGTGATTGTTTTAAGACTAGCAGGGTGACCAGCATTGCCCATGACTTTCAAAGCCAATGAGATTTCATGAAAGTCGTTTTTGGCAATGGCTTCTGCAGCCATATCGTGGATAGGCCTGAGGATTTTTATGTGCATATTATTAGAAAATATAGCAAATCAGTAGTACTTCTCAAAACAAAGATGGATTGAAGTTTTTACCCTGAGGAGCTCAGGATTGCAGGTGGGTACTGCAACACAGTATTTGGCGATCATAGAACCATATCCAAGCATGACTATTTCACGTGCTGCTGGGATTGCGGCGACTTTCTCATGCAGAGCCAAACTCTGTTCAAAAAATATTTTAATTAAATAAATTGCAATCAGGTTTGGCTTAGACAATATTTACAAATCTACACTTTGATAAGAGTAAAATATACCCACAGCAGTAAACTTGATGGTTTCCAAATCAGCAGTGACCATTTGCAGAGCCATCACAAGAGCCTGAATGAATTCAGGATTGTTAAGTTCCCCAGCCAGAAACTTCTCCTTAATGAATTTTACAACGACTGGTGTCCCAACAGCAGGAAGAGAATCCAGAAGCCAGCGCCTAACAAGAACATTGTTTAATTAAAAAAAGAAAACCATTCTAATTCCAGTATATTTCAATAAACATATTTCATCAATGTACCTGTAAACTGGTTTGTCCTTGAATTGAGCCCAGATAGCCTCAATATTCTCCCAGGTGGCAACACGGAGGAGCTGAACAAGCTGAACAAACTTTAGAGGAGCATCATCATGGACCACAGCCATATTGTTAGCAACCAAGTGCTTCAGGACTTCTACAATCTAAAAAGAGAGTGTAATATTAAACCTCAGAGCTTTAAACCTTAAACTGTTTAAACTTTTTAAGTAAAAGGATCATTTAGGATAATCATCAAGTGATGATCAAGTGTACCTGGGCTGGTGCATCACTGATCTTCATTAATTGAATAGGTGACTGAAGAATCTCAGTTGCAAACTCATACTGCAGGGATCCACGGGCCAAGTAATCAGCTTTGTTGGGAACGACTGGGTTCTTCTCAATCTCAACAAAAGTCAAGGTTTGTCTGGAAAAGATTTCTCAGTCTTAATTGCTTAAGAAAATGTGTTAAGAATATCGTAACTTAATTTGAGAACCCAACATACTTTGCTTCCATTAGAGCAGCACCATGGATCTCCTTGAAGGGTGAAAACTGATGCACTTCCTCAACTGTTGCTTCAGTTATCAGTACACCGTTTGCAGATGGTTTCATGATGTAGTTGTAAGTTGCAGTTTCAATCAGACTCTTATCCCTCTGTTGAAATAGAGAAAGTGCCATTTTTATATAATATAATATTTATAATGTCTTTTAGTTCTTTTGTATTTTGTATTACCCGTGTGCATTCAGAACAGGTCTCAGTGTAGGCCAAGCCAATGTCCTTTATGATTCTATCATGACAGTGGCTGAGGTCCTTAGACTTGGTGACAATAATGTGGTTTGCCTTTTGATCCTCATTGATGACATAGTGGGTCCTGCACACTCCCTGAGCTCCAGCCTTTCAAGAAAAGTAAAAACAAATTAGATAGCAGATCTTCAAATGGATTATAAAGGTATGTTGGTCAGGTTCTTACCTCTTGAAGTTCATAAATGTTCTGGGTCTTCTTGAGGTTGAGCTGAAGGATGTTGAGGATTCCTCTGTGCAAGTTCAAGACAGTGGGGGAAACTCCTGCTGGGGCAAATACCTTTCCAACCACACCATTGGCATACTCAAACTTGATGGGAATCTGAAGCTGAGCAGCCAGTGCTGCAGTGAGCTTAGTGGCAGGAATGAAAGAATCCTTGGGCCAGATGCCGCCATACTCGTGGAGCAGAGGATCCCTGAGCTGTAAAGAAACATTTTTACCTTAAATTCTAATAATATTTTATATAATGAAACAACTCTCTTAAGATACATTGTTTAAGATCATATACTGTAGCACAATTTTAGTTTTATTTCTACATTGGTAATATTTACCTTCATCAGGAAGATATTTTCTGCCACAGCGGTGAGATGAACCTTGCTGCTGACTTTTATTCCTGCTCTGGCCAGACCTTCTTGAGGAAGACCACCCAAGAGTTGAGCCTCATAGTTGTACACATAGGTCTTATCAGGGGCAAACTCAGGAACTGAAAAGAGTTCAGACAATTTTTAATGCCATTTTTAAAGTACCATATAAAGCAGAACAAAAAAAATTGCCATATCATAATTCTTACCAAGGTTAATCTGTTGACATGCTGAAATAAAAAAAAGATAATTTGCTTAAAACCACATTTAATTTTTACATATGTTTTTGTCAGTAAAATAAGAAATTTAGTTAAAAAGAAATAATATTATATACAATATAGTACATTTTAAATTTTACTTACCCACAAGGGCCACTGTCAGGGCAAGCACAACAGCTCTCATGGCTGGTGGTTTGTGTAAAACTCCACAGAGGTACAGACCTTTTATAGTAGTTTTTTGCTGACCATGTATTATTTGTTAAATCAATTATTAACATTTTGTCAACTGATTTGTACATAGATATCAATTAGAAGTTAGGTTGCCCTGGTCTGTCATCATTTCATCCTTCAGGTCAATGTCCACATAGTTGGTCCTTATATATTGATATGAGTTAGAATATTAGAAATATATGGGTAATTTTATAATTTGGGTAAATTTGATAATTTTGAGAAGAAAAAGTTTTCCTTTTTCCCAAGAACCCAAACATGACCTTACATCAAACCCTTAAATTCAAGTACGTTTTCTATTAGCCAAGCTCAATAATACCTGTTTTTTTACTCAAATAGCAGATGTTAGATATATTCCGGTCAACTATGTTACCGTCAAAATAATTATTTGTTCGTAGCTTGGAAAAATACAAAGAATTTAGAAGTCTGATTAACAGATTCTGAATCCATTTACCAAAATAAAAATGGAGGTATATTATATCGCAATTTTCACAAAAGTAGTCAAATAAGTCAGGCTTGGTGGAAGCCAAGTAAGAAACAGGTGAATGGTATGGTTTACACTGAGAAATGAAGGATGAATACGGTAATGTACAGTAAAGGGCGTTGCAGCTCCTTAATGATTTGAAAAGGGCAAATGTATCTGGTAGGGGAGATGAAGGCGAATGTTCTTTGTGGACAACCACACAATCTATCCCACCTTATAGACGGGTTCCTGGAATGGTGGGCATCCGCAGTCCATTGTTGTCTTACTGCTTCTTGCAGATGGTGGTGAGCTGAGTCCCAGACCCTCTCATTTTCCCGAAACCAAAGTTGCACAGAGGGGACTTCAGAAGGTTCCTCCATCCAGGGTAACATCGGTGGTTGTTAATCGAGTACCTACTGAAACAGTGTGAGACCAGTAGCTTGCTGAAGAAGGAAGTTTTGTGTGTACTCGCCCCAAGGGAAGGAATTGGCTCCAGGAGTTCTGGCGATTGTGGTAGGTTCGGAGGAATCGCCTCATTTCCTGAATCTTGCGTTCTGTTTGGCCATTTGTCTGGGGTAATAGCTGGAGAAGAGGGTTATGGTCACATCTAGGAGCTTCATAAAGGATTTCCAGACTTCTGAGATTAATTAAGGACCTCGGTCGGAAACAATGTCTTCTGGGATTCCAAAGTACCTGAACACATGGTGGAAGAGTAATTCTGCACTTTGCAAAAAATGACTTACTTACTTAGTATTTGAGTCTTGTTTTTAGTACAAATATCTAAAAATTCTTAAATCAAGATGCATTTTCTTGATAAGCAAAATGACCTGAGAAAATAAGCCTAGTTTTAAGACAAAAATGTAAAATTTAAGTGAATTTGTGCATAAAACAAGCTACTTTACAAAATAATTAAATAAACTAAATTTCAACATATAGTGGTGGTATAAGGAAATATATAATTTTACAAGTAAATTAAGGATTGTGACTTTATATTGATAAAAATATATTAAAATATACTTCACTACCACGAGATGTACCCACAATTATAGAATGACCCATATACATTTGTTAATTTAACTAAAGTTTATTTATGGCCTAATCTACTACTGTGTATTAAAAATGATGTATGGCTGCTCAATATCTTATTGTAGTAACACAAGCATTACTTATAAAACATTTTAGTGGAAAAATTCTCTCTTTGTGTAAGCATGAACTGATTACATTGCGAAAGTTTAAGGTTAGGTTACCCTGGCCTGTAATCCTGTCATCAAAAAAGAACTGTTAAAGTCCATATTTCTTTTTTAGTGAAAGAGATTAAATAAAAGTGAACTTTGTAATTATTCATTTCCAGATATGGAATCTGGACATACCTGTCATCATGGCATTTGAAAGCAACCAAACTAAACATTTACCCCCTTCCCAACTTATTCTGTGGCCCACTAGACAAATATAGTTTATCTCAGGACCCACCTAAATATTTTATATAAAAATATCAAAAATACGTTTGTTTTTTATTTAGAAGAGATTGGTTTATCTTTTCAATGTATGAATTAAATGTATGTTTAATTGCAACCCCAAACTACCTGACATCAAAACCATTTTCATTAATAGGTCAAAACTTTGTAAAATCCACTAGATGGTCCCAACCCACAGTTTGAAAACCCCTGTGTACCATGCACTAAGACAAGGGTGGGCAATTCTGGTCCTGTAGGGCCACAGTCCTGCAGAGTTTAGCTCCAACCCTAGTCAAGCACACCTGAACTTCATTTGCAAGTGATACTGAAAACTTTGATTAGATTTTTCGGGTGTGCTTGATTAGGGTTGGAGCTAAACTCTGCAGGACTGTGGCCCTCCAGGACCAGAATTGCCCACCCCTGCACTAAGAGGATGGATGGGGAATACCCTTTTCATTTGTTGTGTGGCTCTCCTGAATCTGCAAAGGACTTGTTATACCCATACAATGATGTAAAAAAGTCTCGGCTTCTCCCCTTCCTGATTTTAATTGTTTGCATGTTTGTCACACTTTAATGTTTCAGATCATCAAACAATTGTAAATATTAATCAAAGATAACACAAGTAAACACAACATGCCGTTTTTAAAAGGTTTTTATTATGAAGGAAAAACAAAATCCAAATACATGTGGCCCTGTGTGAAAAAATGCTTGCCCCCTAAACCTAATAACTGGTCGGGCCACCCTTAGCAGCATCAAGTGCATTCAAGCGTTTCCGATAACTTGCAATGAGTCAGCGCTGTTGATGAATTCTGGCAATATGATTGAGGTCAGGAGTTTGACTAGGCCCCTACAAAGTCTTCATTTTGTTTTTCTTCAGCCATTCAGTTGTAGACTTGCTGGTGTGTTTACAGCCATTCAGAGGTGGACTTGCTAGTCTGTTTTGCATCATTGTCTTGCTGCAGAATCCAAGTTTGCTTCAACTTGAGGTCACGAACTGAACATTGTCCTTCCGGATTATTTGGTAGACAGCGGAATTCATGGTTCCATTTATTACAGCAAGTCTTCCAGGTCCTGAAGCAGCAAAACAGCCCCAGACCATCACACTACCACTACCACATTTTACTGTTGGCATGATGTTCTTTACTGAAATGCTGTGTTACTCTACGCCAGACATAATGGGACTAGGCATGGGCCGGTATAAGATTCTGGTGATATGATAACCTTTAGCAAAAATACCATGGTTTCACAATGTTGCTGTATTGCCATTGCAACACTAAAATGTTTTATTTTCAAATGCCAGGTAAAAATAAAGCCTTTAAATTATAATATGCTTTCAAAAAATATATAAAATTTACGTAATGTATATTAAATGTAATCATCAAATCAATCACATGACTTATCCCTTGGAGACGGTATCACACAACATTTTAGTGGTTTTGAAACCTTGACTGTTTGGGCGTTTTCACATTAGCACTTTTGGTGCGCACCCGGGTTCGATTGACATCAGAGTTCGGTACATTTGGATGATGTACTCGAGTCCGCTTAAAAAGGGTGGTCTGGGGTCCGGTTCATGTGAACTCCAGATCGGTTCGCTGCTGATGTGGGCGCAATCGTACCAAATCCCGGAAGTGAACCGCTGTTAATTACGTATTATATGGAATGTCCCACCAAAACAGATGTGTGTTTGTGTGCGTGCACTTACCTTGACAACAAAATGCATAGAATGCTTGCTTGACTTTTGTTCTTATTTTTTTAAACCTTTGGTTTTGTTTTCAAAGAAATAATACAGAAACGCACTTGCTTCTGTCAGCCACAAACATACTACAGTCGTTTCGATGACAAAGGGCTGTCCGCCGACGTCAAGTTTTGCGGAGGCATTCAGTTCGTCAATCACGCTTGTCGTCTTCTTGTTTACAGCGGTTGCCAAGCAACATGAGAACGCGCCGGCTGCAGCTTGATGATGCAAGTGTACCAAGGTTCGGATGCAAAAATAATATGTGAACACAGTCCATGGGGGGCATGGGGAGGGGGGAGCAATCGAACTCGGGTTCAGACCAGGCAATCGCACCAAATGTGAAACCGCCCTTTAAAACCTTGGTATACCTTGAAACCGGTAACCGGCCCGTGCCTAAATGGGACACATTCCTTCCAAAAATTTAAACTTTTGTCTCACCAGTACACAGAGTATATTCCCAAAAGTCTTTGGGATCATCAAGATGTTTTCTGGCCAAACTGAGACAAGCCTTTATTTTCTTTTTACTCAGCAGCGTTGTTGTCTTGGAACAGGGGCCTTAACTGACCCCAAATGAGGCAGTTCTTTGGATGTTGTTGTGGGGTCTTTTGTGATCTTTTAGATGAGTGGTTGTAGCACTTTTGGGGTAAGTCGGCCGACCACTCCGGGGAAGGATCACCACTATTCCATGTTTTCATGTTTTATTTGTGGATAATGGCTCTCACTGTGGTTTGCTGGAGTCCCAAATCTTTAGAAATGGCTTATAACCTTTTCCAGACTGTTAGAACTCAATTACTTCTTATTCTCATTTGTTTCTGAATTTCTTTGGATTTCAACATGATGTGTAGCATTTGAAGGCTCTTTTGGTCTAATTCAGTTTGTCAGGCAGGTCCTATTTAAGTGATTTCTAGCAGTAACCAGGCCTGGGTGTGGCTAGAGAAATTAAAGTCAGGTCTGATAAACCACAGTTATGTTTTAATGGGAGGTGGGGCACTTTTTTATACAGGGCCATGTGGGTTTTGGTTTTGTTTTACCTTCAATTAAAAACTGCTGTTGTGTGTACTTGTGTTATTTTAATATAACATTTACTTTTTTTCATTATCTGAAACATTAAATTGTGACAAACATGCAAAAATTAAAAATATCAGGAAGGAGACCATCACCTGCATACATTGCAATCTTTAACACCTTCTAACACGAGTGTGATTGATTTTCATGACAGTAAAGCACAAACAGCAGTGTTTCCTAACATGCAAAGTTACAAAGAATGTGGTGCACACCACCTCCTCCGGAATGGATGCGGTTCTTCTTCTTATTATTTCATTGACGTGCCATTTGAGTAAGATGTTACAGCTAATACTGCCGTCTGCTTTCCCGGTGGTGAATGTAGAAAACATATCAAATATGGGAAAAATACAAGAAAATATTTAAATATGATGATAGTGGGATAGAACGGCAAAATACAGAAGAATCCCATGAAAAACAAATGTGTTGATGGATATGAATCTGCACTCAACAAAACATGTTTAAAAGAGAAAGTTGTTTTAGAGACACAATTTAAGAAAAAGTATGAGCGAACAAATAAACAAGTATTCAATAGCAGGTTAAACTGCTTGACCCTTAATACACTAGAAAGCCTTTCTGATATACAGTGGCAAGAAAAAGTATGTAAACCCCTAGGAATAAACTGGTTTTCTACTGTGATTTGCCATAAAATGTGATCTGATCCTCATCTAGGTCACAACAACAGACAAACACAATGCGCATAAGGTGACAACACACAAATAATTCTAGTTTTTTGTGTCTTTTTTGAGAACCCCCATTAAACATTCATAGTGCTGGAGGAAAATGTAAGTGAACCCTTGGATTTAACAGCTTGTTGAGCCTCATTTGGCAGCAAATACTTCAAGCAAGCGCTTTCAGTAGTTCTGAATCAGACCTGCGCATCGTTCAGAAGCAATTTTTGCTCATTCCCATTTACAAAACCGCTTTAACTCAGACACATTTGTAGGATGTCTGGTGTGAACCGCTCTCTGGAGGTCATTCCACAGGTTAAGGTATGGGCTTTGACTTGGCCACTCCAAATGGCGCATTTTGATTTTCTTAAGCCAGTCTGTAGTGGATTTACTACAATGCTTAAGGTCATTGTCCTGTTGCATCAACTAACTTCTACTGAGCTTCAACTGGTGGACAGCCACCCTGACATTATCCTGTAGTACTTTTTATTTTAACTTAATAATTCATTTTTCCCTCGATGATGGCAAGTGGTCCAGGCCATGAGGCAGCAAAGCAAGCCCAAATCATGATGTTCCCTCCACCATACTTCCCTGTTGGGATGATGTTTTGATGTTGGTAAGCTGTGCCCATTTTGCGCCATAACATTTTTTCCAAAAAAATCAACTTTTGTTTCATTAATCCATAAAATATTTTCCCAGTAGCACTGGGGTTTGCCAAGGTGCTCTTTTGCAAACTTCAAGCTCACAGCAATGTTTTTCGGGAGAGCAGCGGCTTCCTCCGTGGTGTACTGTCATAGACACCGTGCCTGTCCAAAGACTTGCGTATGGTAGACTCAGGAACAGAGCTGTGTGCCCGTTCCAATGATGTCTTCAAGCCTTTAGCTGTTACTCGTGGGTTCTTCTTTACTTCATTGAGTATTCTGCATGGTGTCTTAGGAGTCATCTTGACTGTGCGCCCACTTCTAGGAAGGGTAGCTACAGTATTTAACTGTCTCCATTTATAGACAATTTGTCTAAGTGTAGACTGATGAAGGTCTAAACATTTTGAGATTGTTTTGTATCCCTTTTCAGCCTTATGGAGTGCAACGTCTCTTGATCAGATATCATTATAAGAGCATGGTTCAGAAGAGATGATGCTTCTTAAGGACAGCAATCTTAAAAATGTGTGAGTGTCTTAATATCAATCAAAGTTGCACTACACCACACATTTAAACTCATTTTATTAATTGGACTCCAGTTTGCCAGCTTCTGACAAAAAAGAGCTTTCAATAAAGTAATTAGTCCATGGGCTCACTTACATTTTCCTCCAGCACTGTGAATGTTTAATTAGGATCTTTACCAACATCTTATCTCTTAGGATCTAAATTGCTTAAAAGCAATCTCTCCCTCTCTCTCTCTCTTTCTTTCTCTCTCTCTCTCTCTCTCTCTCTCTCTTTATCTCTTTCTGTAATTGATGAACACAATTAAAATTATTTTAGAAAATGTCCTGGTTTTTCAAAGCATTATAGCGGTAGTAAATAGGGTCCAGGGTTCACAGAAGCCACTCCAACACAGTAGGTGGCGATAATGCACCTTAATGTTGGTGCTACCTGCCATTAATCGAAGAAGAATAAACACTGTCAATGCGATACCAGAAGCTAGTTATTATCGTTTATAAAGTCTCATTTGGAAAATTTACAAATATTGGTTGTTTATAGTTTTTGAGACCTTTGGTCATTTTAAACCCTGAATTAACAGATTACTGGCTAACTTTTCCCAAATTTTACACTGGATGTAAATCCTGTAGTTAATGAGGTGAGTCATGAGACAGTGTATGATTTGCTGTTGCTAAACAACTGGCAGTTATTTTCTCACTGTATGTATTTGCCACGACTTGCAAAAGCAGGGTTTTATTAAACAGAGTTAAATGGATAATTCACTCAAAATTATTAGTTACATAGCCAGCAGCCAT
This sequence comes from Misgurnus anguillicaudatus, assembly GCF_027580225.2. Lineage (NCBI taxonomy): Eukaryota > Metazoa > Chordata > Actinopteri > Cypriniformes > Cobitidae > Misgurnus > Misgurnus anguillicaudatus. Next base: position 8,849,572 of record NC_073359.2, on the reverse strand, counting down.
ATCACTCTGTAGCCTAAGACTGGTTGCCCACTGAAGCTATAGGATTGAGCCTCGACAGTTATTGCATGTCAACTAATGCAATGTTTGGTCACGAACAACTGTTCGACTGTCAGCGTTTGCCAGAGAAGTGAAAACAACAAAATATGGACCGTGGATATGCAGTCATATTTAGCAGTCCAAATTTAGTTTTCCCTTTTGCGAAAAGTCATTCCAAACATCTTGTCAGAGGAAGTTTTCTAGTTTTACTAACTTCCATGCACTAGACATTTTTAATTGAAGAAGACATAGGAGTGTTATCCAAACATAAATGACAAAGGAAAGCCTTTATATTGGGAGCGGCAATGCATGAGGTGTTTCTGAGCTAAAAGGCTGACCCATTTATATTGCACTCATTATGAGTGTTGCAGGTTGTCAATATAATAATAAGAATTTACAAATCACTGATGCTTGCTGAAAATTTATTAGGATCACATTACAAACATTTTCAATTAAAATGTCAACAACAATCATATGAACACTGTTCTCATTTTCTTCAGAAGTCTTATTTGTCAATTATTCATACATTTGGTTCTTAAGCCAGGTCAGAATGTCCTCCTCAATATGAATGGAAAAAGTTCCATCTGGATTGATGGGAACAGCATAAGGGAGATGAATCGCCATTCTTGACATTGTCATCTAAAGCGGCAGATACAAAAATAAATTAGTTGTTTTTCAAGTTATAAATTACTCTTTGTGAGTCATAAACATTTAAATGAATGATTCTTGTCTTCTCACCTCTGGAATCCTAGCCATGACATTCAGAGTCCTTTGATTTGGCAAGGCTGCAGTCAGTTCAATCTCTTTATCGCTGTTTGTGGCTCTTTCAAGTTTGAATCCTGCCCGGAGAGCTGCCATAGAGATTTGCTTAGACACCCTATTAGAGAAGTGATACAAAGAGCAGAGTTATATTTAATTTTTTTTAAATAGCCTAAGAATATGTTGTGTGTTAATTAACATTACTTTTTGGCATAGTTGGTAACAATAATTGGAAGTCTTTCCCATTCCAGCTCCAGACGGGCAGCAGGGAATTCTCCAAGAACACCAGCCTCAGCTTTGGCAGTGATTTGATATTGTTGACACTCTGGACCCCAAGCAACCTTTGCCTAAAAGGACATTTAAGGTGTGTTAAATTTACTTCAATTCAACTTAAATCTGTTCAGTTGGATTTTTTCAAGATCCACTCCTACCACAACTTTGTGCTTGCTGAGCAGGACACCATCAGCACAAATTTTCATGTTGTCATTTTCAGCAATTGAGGACACAACAAGCTGGACTCTTTCAGTTGGCCTATCAAAATAAGCAGCAAGTTGGTAGCCCAGGAGTTTTCGGTCAACTCTCACAGCACGGGCAAAAACAGCAAAAACAGGTGGGATAGAGTTTCCAAGGAACTTAGCCTAAAAAACACATGTAACCTTAGTAAGATAATGATAGTTTTTGGATTTGTCTTATGAACAACACAACACAAACTGACTCACTTGTTTCTGAATGACCTCAAAACTAGACCCAGCGCTTCCACTGCTTCTTGCCTTTGAGGCTCCATGGGGTGCCTGGTACTGTAAACAGAAAAATGCTTTGTAACAAAATCTGTATAGGAAATCCTAAAAAAATGTCTACACTTGCTGTGAACAATAGTAATTTTAGTATAGTTACCCGATCTTTGTGGAATTTCCTAAAAGGCTCAATGATGGTGGCAGTCTGAAAAGGCATATAAAATGATTATACCTGTTTCTTAGAGAAACTTTATGACACCTAATACCTAACCTGTAAGCAACAATCCATCTCCTCACCTTACTCATGCGAGAGCTGGAGATGGAGGAGCTTGAACTGCTGGAACTGCTAGAACTGCGGCTGTTGCTGCTTCTGCTGCTGCTTCTGCTGCTACTGCTTCTGCTGCTGCTGCTGCTGCTACTCTTGGAAGATACCGGAGCATTTTTGGCTTCAGCCTCCAGGATTTCCCTCAGTTTCAACAGGATGGTCTTTCCCTCTGGAGTCTCCTCATCAATAAGGTTGATTTGCTTATTGAGCATCTCAGCTGCTTTAGGCCCAACTTGGACCTCAAGCTCCAATCTTTCAACTGCAGGACCATCACCTGCAGACAAAACAACAAACCTTTATATTTTCTCTGAGAAGATTTTGATTTGCATGAATGCAATGCTGTTTATAAGAATACCTCTTGCTATAGCAACACGTGCTGAATGCTGTCCAAGTATGTAGAATAGTGGAGCATCCTTGATAAAAGCAGCATTGCGGGAGTTCACTTCAACGCATCCTTTGAGTTCAATGTATGGGACAGCATGACACATAGTCTTGTGCAGTGGAGCAGCAGATCTCACAGACCGGACATCAGCAGATACACCATAATAATGTCTCTCGGAAGACTGTCAAGAAAAAATGAAAACTTAAGCAAATTAAATCTTAGGATGTTACTGCATATGCAAGTTCAGGAGTTGATTAAAAACTTACCTGTTCACCAGAACTAGTCTGAGAGTTTTGAGCAGACATCTCTGGCACCAAAGGAACAATCCTCTCAGCAGTGGGATCTTCCATATTTCTGACCACAGCAAGAGTCTCAAAGCTGTCCAAAAAAGAAAAAAACAGATACTTTTAGCAGTCTTTATTTTTTTACTTTTTGTTATTTTGTTTGTTTGTTACATTTTTGCATAAATTTTATACCAGCTTTAATAACTGTATTACCTCATGGTAGCAATATGTTCAGGAACCTCAACAGGCAGGAGCTCCACCTTGTAGTTGCCCTTAAGGAGGTCTGCTCTTGCAGCTACTTTTCCAGGGAGGATTGTACGGATCTTTCCTTTGGCCATTACAGCAGCTTGGATCAAGGCAGTGTTTACTCCCATCACAGCAAAGGTCTGCAGAGCAACACTGAAAGAAGAGATTACAATCAAGGTTATATTTGTCATACTAAGTTACATATTTTAGGTCTGTCTGCATGTACAAATATGCAGCTTTTATGGTCAACCTTGGTTTAGCTTCAGCTTGCAGATGAATATCAGTCCTCTTCAGCTGCTCAAGAGTTAAGGTGTCATGTTGCTCAGGAAGAGGAGGTGTGATAGTGGCCTTAACTTGAAGGATGAACAGAATAAAATTCAAAACTAGAAGCCTTTTATAAAATAGGACAGAACATGAAAAATTAACCACAGAAATGTACCATTGACGGATGCAGCAGCAACAGCAGCAGTATACAAACTGAGCTCCATTGGCAGACCAACTGCTGTTGGTAAGATACGACGCACTTCAGCTGCTAACAGGGGTTTAGCATACTGCATGGCAAATCCTTCCTGCAATGCTTTAAGGGCTTCCCTTAACAGTTCACGTTGTTTTTGTCCAGTAGCCAGCTGGGGATAGTATTTATGATAAATTTTGTATTATGATTGTAACAGATCTGAAATTTATAGCAATCAGCGAGAGGACATCACAATACCGGTATTGCTTGTTCAATGAGAGTCTTGTCAATGTTGACAAAAGCCACTTCTTGTCCAAATAATTTCATGTAGACTGAAGCCAATGGCTGATTGTCTGGCAGATTCTTCCAGTTGGTGAACTTAAGGAGTTGAAAGAGAAATCATGATGTAAGCAAAATGCATCTTTGTTTTTAATGATTTACAATTAAACAATAAACTTAGACATAACTTACTGCTTTTAGTGTGCGCCTTATATTTGTAATAACGTCAGCATTTTGATCTGCAGCAGGTGATTGCTGAAAAGCTTCTTGGATTCCTTCAGTTCTCACACCAAACTGTTTAAAAGATGCCACCAAGTAAATGCAATGAAAGTATCTAAAACCAGAAGTCTAATAGTTAGGAAATTAATCCTAAGTGTTCACCTCAACAACATCGGCAGCAGCTCCAGCCAGGTAGGCACGTGCTTTAGCTATGACAGCTCTGGGCAGGATGGTGGCACCATCATTGATCATATAGGCACTACCAGCAGCTCCAATCATTAGAGGAGCTTCACATTGACAGAGAAACCAATTAAGTTAATGGACAAAGTCTTGTAATTTCACAAGATAAAGCTGTTAAGAAATGCCCTTGGTGCCTTCTGTTCACTGACTACCATGATTTACTGTGACTTTGACTTACTATGATAGATATCCAACTGAAGGGCTCTGCTGAAATGGTAACTAAGCCTGTCCAGCTTGCGGCTCAGCAGTTTGATGGCAACACTTGCTGCACCAGCACTGAAAATGAAAACAATGATTATTTATTGTGCTGAAATGAAGGGATATTATAAAATACTAAATTCGATAATGGTTTGTTATCCTTACACAGACGCCATATCAGGAGCAGTGATTCTGGTCAAAGACTTAATGTGAGAATAGGCAAAGCTTGCCACGTGCATGTTGGTCTCAAGTCTCAAAGCACCAGCAAGGCTGGAGACAAGAGCCACTGAGGGTTTTGACTCAAACAACACAATACAAGCAACCATACGGACTTCAGGGTGGAGAGCCCTGTCCACTAAGAGCTGCAAGGCCAGTGGCTGAACCTGAGGTGAGAAACAAAGTTCGTTAACTTTGAAAGAAAAGAAAAATGTACACAGTTGGTTTTTATGGCTGAATTTCAATGACTTCTGACCAATTTCTTACCAATTTTGGTTCCTTCTTGGCAATGTTCCTCAGGGCCAAGATGGCATCAACCTGGACTTTAATGGGCAGAGTAGTAGCTGCAGTTCTCAGTCCTGGCAGGACCTTTGTGATTGTTTTAAGACTAGCAGGGTGACCAGCATTGCCCAGAACTTTCAAAGCCAATGAGATTTCACGAATGTCGTTTTTGGCAATGGCGTCTGCAGCAATATCGTGGATGGGCCTGAGGATTGTTATGTGTATATTGTTAGAAAATATAGCAAATTAGTAGTCCTTCTCAAAGCAAGGATGGATTGAAGTTTTTACCCTGAGGAGCTCAGTAGGGCAGGTGGGTACTGCATCACAGTGTTTGGCGATCATAGAACCATATCCAAGCATGACCACTTCACGTACTGCTGGGATTGCAGCAACTTTCTCATTCATTGCCAAACTCTGTTCAAAAAGATTTTAATTAACTAAACTGCAATCGGGTTTGGCTCAGGCAATATTTACAAATCTACGCTTTGATAAGAGTAAAATGTACCCACAGCAGTGAACTGGATGGTTTCCAAATCAGCAGTGACCATTTGCAGAGCCATCACAAGAGCCTGAATGAATTCAGAATTGTTAAGTTCACCAGCCAGAAACTTCTCCTTAATGAATTTTATAACGACTGGTGTCCCAACAGCAGGAAGAGCATCCAGAAGCCAGCGCCTAACAGGAACATTGTTTTATTGAAAAAATCTTTCTAATTCCAGAGTATTTCAATAAATATATTTCAACAATGTACCTGTAAATTGGTTTGTCCTTGAATTGAGCCCAGATAGCCTCAATATTCTCCCAGGTGGCAACACGGAGGAGCTGAATGAGCTGAACATACTTGAGAGGAGCATCATCATGGACCACAGCCATATTGTTAGCAACCAAGTGCTTGAGGACTTCTACAATCTAAAAAAAGAAAGGGTAATATACATTTGAAATTTGAACAGTTTGAACAAATTTGAACAATTGCACCTTTAAACCTCAGAGTTTTAAAACTTAAACCATTTAAACTTCTTTAAGTTAAAGGCGGAGTGTACGATATCTCAAAAACACTTTGGAAAAGGGAGTCGGGCCGACTACAAGACACACTTGTAGCCAATCAGCAGTAAGGTGCGCATCTACTAACCGACATCAGTGCCTGGGTTGCGTATGTGTGGCACTGGTCTGTCAAAAGAAGGTCTAGATTCTATTGCCGTAGGAGCTTGTTTGTTTAGGTGATTTCAAATATCAACATTGACTTTCAGAAATCATGGACCCTGCCTTTAAAGGATCATTTAAGATAAACAATCAAGTGTACCTGGGCTGGTGCATCGCTGATCTTCATTAATTGAATAGGTGACTGAAGAACCTCAGTTGCAAACTCATACTGCAGGGATCCACGGGCCAAGTAATCAGCTTTGTTGGGAACGATTGGGTTCTTCTCAATCTCAACAAAAGTCAAGGTTTGTCTGGAAAAAGATTTCTCAGTCTTAACTGCATAAGAAAATGTGAACAAAATATCGTAACTTAATTTAAAAACCCAACATACTTTGATTCCATCAGGGCAGCACCATGGATCTCATTGAAGGGTGAAAACTGATGCACTTCCTCAACTGTTGCTTCAGTTATCAGTACACCGTTTGCAGCTGATTTCATGATGTAGTTGTAAGTTGCAGTTTCAATCAAACTCTTGATTCTCTGTTGATAGAAAGAAAGGAGGTTTATAGTCTGAAATTTTCAATCTATTAAATATTTCTCCAGTTTTTGCTTTGCATTACCTTTGTGCATTCAGAACAGCTCTCAGTGTATGCCAAGCCAATGTCCTTCATGATTCTGTCCTGACAGTGGCTGAGGTCCTTAGACTTGGTGACAATAATGTGGTTTGCCTTTTGATCCTCATTGATGACATAGTGGGTCCTGCACACTCCCTGAGCTCCAGCCTTTCAGGAAAAGTAAAAACAAATTTGATAGGAGGTCTTAAAATGGATTTATAAGGTACATTGGCCACGTTCTTACCTCTTGCAGTTCATAAATGTTCTGGGTCTTCTTGAGGTTGAGCTGAAGGATGTTGAGGATTCCTCTGTGCAAGTTCATGACAGTAGAGGATACTCCTGCTGGGGCAAATACCTTTCCAACCACACCATTGGCGTACTCAAACTTGATGGGAATCTGAAGCTGAGCAGCCAGTGCTGCAGTGAGCTTAGTGGCAGGAATGAAAGAATCCCTGGGCCAGATGCCGCCATACTCATGGAGCACAGGATCCATGAGCTGTACATAAACATTTTAACAACTCTCTTAAGATACATCTTTTAAGATCATCTACTGTAGCACAATTTTATTTCAGTTTATCTCTACTACATTTGTAATATTTACCTTCATCAGGAAGTTATTTTCTGTCACAGCGGTGAGATGAACCTTGCTGCTGACTTTAATTCCTGCTCTGGCCAGACCTTCTTGAGGAAGACCGCCCAAGAGCAAAGCCTCATAGTTGTACACATAGGTCTTATCAGGGGCAAACTCAGGAACTGAAAAGAGTTCAGACAATTTTTAATGGCATTTTTAAATTACCATATAAAGAAGAACCCAAAAAAAAAGATAATAATTCTTACCAAGGTTAATCTGTTGACAAGCTGAAATAATAAAGACAATACACTTAAAATCACTTTAAAAATGTTAACATATGTTTTTATTTTTTGTAAAATGAGAAGTTTTATTAAAAAGAAACAATATTTTATACAATATAGTAAAGTTTAATTTTTACTTACCCACAAGGGCCACTGTCAGGGCAAGCACAACCGCTCTCATGGCTGGTGGTTTGTGTAAAACTCCACAGAGGTACAAATCTTTTATAGTAGTTTCTTGCTGACCACGTATTATTTGTTAAATCAATTATTAACATTTGGTCAACTGATTTGTACATAGATATCAATTAGAAGTTAGGTTGCCCTGGCCTGTAATCATGTCATCTTCCAACCCAATGTCCACAGTGAAATATTTGTCTTTTTTCTAATATAAAGAAATCTATGTATGATTGTCTTAATATACTGATATAAATTAGAAGAAATATATAGGTCACTGTATATTTAATTAATTAATTGAACTTAATTGTTTAAGTACACTATACAAACTCCAAGTTTGGTGATCTTATCAGTTTAAATATGACCACCAAGTTAACTGAACTTAATTATAATTTTTTTTTAGGAGACCCATTACTCAATCGAATTGGTGGAAGTTTCAAGTTCAAGCAACTTGTTAGGGTTTTCAGTATGGTATACAGTATGGATCAATCTATATTGTATAAAGTGTTATGTATATCCTGTAGGAATATGTTCTTAAAATACCATCTATTTGCCACTGTTCACTATGTTATCTTTACTGGGTAACACAGTTGATAGGTAACTTAAAACATTTTTAGTGTTTTGAGCATTTACTAAACATGGAAGCCTACACCTACTGACCATGTGGTATGTTTAGAAATATATTTTTAGTTTCAGTTAAATTATCGTGTTAAAATTAAATTTTAAAGCATTACTTTTTTGAGTATAGGTTCTTTTCTAGTTTACAATGATTTTACCTGGTTTAACTTAGGCAAAACTATAAAATATATTTTTATGCCTTTTTTGTTGCTTCAGATGCTGGCCATCTTTCCATTTTGATCCTTCTTGACCCATCCAGGGAGGCCAAAACTTACTTTGTATTAAGTAATGCAAATTTTGATTACATTGCGAAAGTTTAAGGTTAGGTTACCCTGGCCTGTAATCCTGTCATCAAAAAGAACTGTTAAAGTCCATATTACTTTTTTAGTGAAAAAGATTAAAAAAACAGTAAGTGAACTTTGTAATTATTTATTCCAGATATGGAATCTGGACTAAAAAAGGCGTTTAGAAGAGAAAGTAGTTTTGAAGACACAATTTAAGAAAAAATATAAGCGAAACAATAAAGCCCACAGTGATAGAACCCTTACAATTATATTTTAACATCTACTTAAAAAATGTATAGACATAATAAATAAAATCTTCCAACTCCTGATCTCCCATCTTTATCATTAGGCAGATGGATATTTACATTTTGTTCCACAATTTGGAGAGAAATTTTTCCATAAATCTTAGATAGGATCTATACCAAAATTTTGTCTCTTAGGATCCACATTGCTTAAAACAGTGGTTCTCAAACTGGGGGCCAGTGCCAGGGGGGCCCCAGTTTTATGACATTTTATGAAATACATTAATTTATCATAAATTCTGTGAAATTAAACCTAAAAAATAAGGCTACTAACCAACAGCACTACTTTGTATAATTTTATGTTTTGTTTAATTAAAATGTGAAGTTTCAGAACAGTTTTTTGTCATACATTTTTTTTGGGGGGGGGGGGGCGCAAAGGAATGCACTGTACACAAAGGGGGCCGCACGCTGAAAAAGTTTGAGAACCACTGGCTTAAAAGCAACGTGTGTGTGTGTGTGTTTGTGTGTGTACCTGATAAAAAATATCCATATTTAAAACTTTATTATATTCTATTACAAGACGTTCATGTGAAATCTGATGTAAACAATGGGCAATATATCTATATTTCACTGATTATACGCATTTGTGGACAAAAATGGTCATTGGATGTATTTTATTGGAGAGTTTTTATGGGTTATTCACACATCTGAAACAGACTGTATTCGATTCTTGACCGTTATGTCAACACAAAGGTAAGGAGTCCCGTTTATATTTTGCATGTTGTCATCTGGACTTCTGTAACAAAATACTATATTTATGATGCTAGAGCATCTGTATCTCAAAACAGAGACCATACACTGATGCTAAACCCGGAGACCTTTTAAACGATGTATAGTAATGTTAATATTATTCATGTTTGTAGACAGTAGGCTAGATATTGTTAGCAGCGTTAAAAAACTGACGTCTTTCCGCCCCCGAGCTAGTGCGCGATGAGAGGTTAACCACCTGGAGCTGCATGGATTACTTCTGTGAAGGATGGATGCATATTTTTGGGCTTCAAAGTCAGAAGTTGGTTCCTGGTTATTAAGCTTGGAAGAGCCAGGACATTTTCTAAAATAACTTTGTGTTTGTCTGAAAAAAGATAATCACGAACATCGAGGATGGCTCAAAGTATATAAAAAGTTAATGTTCAAAACTTTTAACCCTAACCATAAGAAAACATTGAATTCCTATGAGAATCAACATCTGAAAAGAGTTCACATCTACCTACAAGACAACCACCACACTGTGTGGGGTCTTTACTATGGCATGCCCCTTACGGCATTGTTTCTGCATCTTGTTCATACAGAATGCTTTTGAAGAAGGTTTTGTAAATCAAAATATAAAGAAATCAAGTACAATCTATATAAATATAACCAGTTATGTGTATCAAGTAGTTTACCGTTATGTATTTAGGTTATTACCAGTATGTATTGCAATCATGAGAAATTGTTCAAGGAATACATGGTGAGGGTCTACATGTTAAGGGTCACAAAGGATCTGGAAAGGACACCTTTATAAAAGTGATGCCATGAGTTTCTTTATGTTACAAGCCTGAACACGAAGCTATTGTATTGGCTCTTGGATAACCAACCCTATATATACAAACCATAGTACAGAAAGTGGTCAGAAGGTCTTGCAAGATCTCCTCACGGCTTTATCTCGCTAACAATAAAGTCCAACTTTGAAATCGAAACCCACGACTGAAGACGGTTTTACTCCGGAAAAAGGGGAACCACAACACTTTCCATGCATGTTATGACAATGTTACTAGGTCCACTTGATGGGAGCAATCCCAGAACAATTATGAGATGCTTTGGGGTTTACACAGAAGCCAATTTTACAGAAATTTTGCTGTGTACTTCTGCTTTGTTTATCAGTGTTTGTAAGATGCGCCGGTTGATTGTTGTGATGTTTATACCGCCCCTCCTCAACTGTGATTGGACCGCCATGTGTAATCTAACATTGACAAGCTTTTCACCCAAAGTTGAATATTTTTAAACTCTCAGCATTCAGTGCTGAGCACGGAAAAACCGCAGAGCTTCAGCGCGAAAAAACTGCCAGTTGCTGGCTTTTTGAAAAGCGCCACGCTTCCATTGGAAACAGTTGAAAACATATGCCGACGTAGAAGCTTTGGTGTGCACACTACCTTATAGACCAGGGATGGGCAACTTTGGTCCTGAAGAGTTTAGCTCCAACCATAATTAAACACACCTGAAGCAGCCAATTAAGGTCTTACAAGGCATACTAGAAACTTTTAGGCAGGTGTGCTCAGGCAAGTTGGAGCTAAACTCTGCAGGACACCGGCCTTCCAGCACCGAAGTTGCCCATCCCTGTTATAGATGATGTATATGAAAGTTAAATTCTAAATTCAATCATGCATTTTAATTTAATTTGGGGATTCCATTGTTAGATCTCCCACAATATCATGGTACATTCATACGGGGCAAAAGCGTTAACACTTCCCATTCACTTTCAATGGGTGACGTCATGCATTGCCGAACTGAATTGTGGATTTGTCGGCACTGCGTCAGTCGCCTTATGCAAATAACTTAGGCAGAGCTAGCCAATTACATTTATGGAAGACCGGAGCATGTGCTGTGGCCACTGTGATTGGCTGTTGGCCACACTTCAGACAAGCCTTCCGTCAAGTGTAAACGCTATCGCCCCGTGTGAATGTACCGTTACTGTGTATCTTCCTTTTGCCAGTTATGCAATGCTTTCATATGATCAACTGTTTATTGATTTATGCTTCATATTTAAATTAGACTCTGAATTGGTTTTTGAATTATGATTTTCTTACCTAGCTAATAAATTATGTTTGACTTTATTCTAATTTACTTTGACTTCTTGACTACAAGTAAATTTGATGAATCTTTTGTTACTGCAAATCTACGACCAGGATTAAGTAGGCGTATCCTCTGCCTTTTCTGTTATTTATATGGTTTGAGGAACCACTTGATTCTAACAATAAAGGTTAAGATTGGCATATCGGCTGCCTTTAATTATTTGGTCAGACAAACCTCTTAACTCTTAACTAGTTGCATGGTCGAGATTGTACCCAGCAACTTCTGGTGCAAGACTCTAAGCAACATTGAGAACCAATTGAACAGTCAATATAATAATGACTTAAAATAGAATAACCAAACATCTCTCCAAATGTAATGATTATCAGAGATAACTACATTTGATTCATATTACAAACAGTTTGTAACTTTTGTTATTTTAACTTTTGGATTCAGGTCTGGTGGTAAACTGATGATTTTGCTATGTAGTTACAGTGTCCCAGCATTAAGGTGTTTTAAGTATTCTTGCTATGTCAGTTCATACAGTAGCAAGTATTTGCTTTCATTTAAACACTTTAAAAGATTTTTAGCTAATAAATCATGATGAAACAAAACACTTTAAGCTAAAAGGCTGACCCATTTATATTGCATTCATTATGGGTGTTGCAGGTTGTCATTATAAAAATAAGAATTTACAAATCCTTGATGCTTGCTGAAAATTTATTAAGATCACATTACAAACATATGCATTTAAAATGTCAACAATAATTACCATATTAACACGGTTTACATTTTCTCCAGAAAATGTACAATTTAATTTATTAATTATTCCTACATTTGGCTCTTAAGCCAAGTCAGAATGTCTTCATCAATATGACCAGAATAAGTTCCATCTGGATTGATGGGAACAGCATACGGAAGATGAATCGCCATTCTTGACATTGTCATCTAAAGCAGCAGAAACAAAAATAAATTAGTTGTTTTTCACATCATATATGACTCTTTGTGAGTCATAAACATTTAAATGAATGATTCTTGTCTTCTCACCTCTGGAATCCTAGCCATGACATTCAGAGTCCTTTGATTTGGCAAGGCTGCGGTCAGTTCAATCTCTTTATCGCTGTTTGTAGCTCTTTCAAGTTTGAATCCCGTCTGAAGAGCTGCCATAGAGATTTGCTTAGACAGTCTATTTGAGAAAAGATGCAAAGAACATAGATTTTATTTAAACATTTTTTAAATAACCTAAGAATATGTTGTGTGTTAATTAACATTACTTTTTGGCATAGGTGGTGACAATTATTGGAAGTCTTTCCCATTCCAGCTCCAGACGGGCGGCAGGGAATTCTCCAAGAACACCAGCCTCAGCTTTGGCAGTGACTTGATATTGTTGACACTCGGGACCCCAAGCAACCTTGGCCTAAAAGGAAATTTGAGGTGTGTTAAATTTACTTTAATTCAACTTAAATCTGTTCAGTTGGATTTTTTCAAGATCCACTCCTACCACAACTTTGTGCTTGCTGAGCAGGACACCATCAGCACAAATTTTCATGTTGTCATTTTCAGCTATTGAGGACACAACAAGCTGCACTCTTTCAGTTGGCCTATCAAAATACGCAGCAAGTTGGTAGCCCAGGTGTTTTCGGTCAACTCTCACAGCACGGGCAAAAACAGCAAAAACAGGTGGGATCGAGTTTCCAAGGAACTTAGCCTAAAAAAACATATGCAACCTTGTTAAGATAATAATAGTTTTTGGATTTGTATTATGAACAACACAACACAAGTTGACTCACTTGTTTCTGAATGACCTCAAAACTAGATCCAGTGCTTCCACTGCTTCTTGCCTTTGAGGCTCCATGAGGTGCCTGGTACTGTAAACAGAAAAATGCTTTGTAACAAATGCTGTACTGAAAATCCTAAAAATGATCTACAATAGTTAATATATACAATGAACAATTGTACATAACAATATTAATTTTAGTATAGTTACCCGATCTCTGTGGAATTTCCTAAAAGGTTCAATGATGGTGGGATTCTGAAAACGCATAAAAAAATGATTATACCTGTTTCTTAGAGAAATTACACCTAATACATAACCTACCAGGAACAATCCATGTCCTCACCTTACTCATGCGAGAGCTGGAAATAGAGGAGCTTGAACTGCTGGAACTGCTGCTGCTTCTGCTGTTTCTGCTGCTGCTGCTGCTTCTGCTGCTGCTACTCTTAGAAGATACTGGAGCATTTTTGGCTTGAGCCTCCAGGATTTCCCTCAGTTTCAACAGGATGGTCTTACCCTCTGGAGTCTCCTCATCAATAAGGTTGATTTGCTTATTGAGCATCTCAGCTGCTTTAGGGCCAACTTGGACTTCAAGCTCCAATCTTTCAACTGCAGGACCATCACCTGCAGACAAAACCAGAAACTTTTATATTTTTCTCTAAAATGATTTTGATTTGCATGAATGTAATGTTGTTCATAAGTATACCTCTTGCTATTGCAAAACGTGCTGAATGCTGTCCAATTATGTAGAATAGTGGAGCATCCTTGATAAAAGCAGCGTTGTGGGAGTTCACCTCAACACATCCTTTGAGTTCAATGTATGGGAAAACATGACACATAGTCTTGTGCAGTGGGGCAGCAGATCTCACAGACCGGACCTCAGTTGATCCACCATAATAACTAGTTCTCTCGGAAGACTGTCAAGAAAAAAATGGAAACTTATAGCAAAATAAATTTTAGGATGTTGCTGCATATCCAGGTTCAGTAGTGGTTTGAAAACTTACCTGTTCACCAGAATTAGTCTGAGAGTTTTGAACAGACATCTCTGGTACCAAAGGAACAATCCTCTCTGAAGTGGGATCTTCAATATTTCTGACTACAGCAAGAGTCTCAAAGCTGTCCAAAAGAGATGAGATACTTTTAGCTACCGTTATTTTTTAACAATACTGTTATTTTGTTGGGTTCAGTTTCTACATTTTGGCATATATTTTATATCAGTTCTTCTAACCGTGTTACCTCAATGTAACAAAATGTTCAGGAACCTCAACAGGCAGGGCCTCCACCTTGTAGTTGCCCTTGAGAAGGTCTGCTCTTGCAGCAACTTTTCCAGGGAGAATTATATGGGTCTTTGCTCGGGCCATTATAGCAGCTTGGATGAAGGCAGTGTTTACTCCCATTACAGCAAATTTGTGCAGAGCAACACTGGAAGAAGAAACATTATGTTTGTAAAACTAATTATAGAATTTCTTTCTTTATAGTTCAATGTGTGGCTATTAATGAGTACCTTGGTTTAGCTTCAGCTTGCAGATGAATATCAGTCCTCTTCAGTTGCTCAAGAGTGGTGGTCTCAGGCTGCTCAGGAAGAGGAGGTGTAATAGTGGCCTTAACTAGACGGATTAACAGAACAACATTAAAACAAGACGCCTTTTTTTAAAAGAACTTGAAAAATTAACAACAAAAATAAAGAAAAAACGTACCGTTGACGGTTGCAGCAACAACACCAGCAGTATACAAACTGAGCTCCATGGGCACACCAACGGATGTTGGCAAGATACGACGCACTTCCGTTACTAACAGAGGTTTGGCATACTGCATGGCAAATCCTTCCTGCAATGCTTTAAGGGCTTCCCTTAACAGTTCACGTTGTTTTTGTCCAGTAGCAAGCTAGAAATAGTATTTATGAGAAGTTTTGCGTTCTGATGGTAACAGATCTGAAATTTATAGTAATGAGCAAGATTACATGAATTACATCAGTACCGGTAATGCTTGTTCAATAACAGTCTTGTCAATGCTGACATAAGCCACTTCTTGTCCAAATAATTTCATGTAGACTGAAGCCAATGGCTGATTGTCTGGCAGAGCCTTCCAGTTGGTGAGCTTCAGGAGTTAAAACAAAAATGATGATGTAGGCAAAATGCATGCTGTTTTTTAATGGTTCACAATTAAACAATAAACTATTGTTTCACAAATAAATTCACAAATAAACAAAAACAATAAAACAGAACTTACAGCTCTTATTGTGTGCCTTATCTTTGTGATACGGTCAGCACTTTGATCTGCAGCAGGTGATTGCTGAAGAGCTTCCTGGATTCCTTCAGTTCTCACGCCAATCTGTTTAAACGAAGCCAAAGAAAATAAATGCATTGAACGTATTTTAAACCAGAAGTCTAATATTTAGGAAAATAATCTTAATTGTTCACCTCAAGAACATCAGCAGCAGCTCCAGCCAGGTAGGCACGTGTTTTAGCTATGACAGCTCTGGGCAGGATGGTGGCGGCATCATTGATCATATAGGCACTACCAGCAGCTCCAATCATTAGAGGAGCTTCACATTGACAGAGAAACCAATTAAATTAATGGACAAACTCTTGTAATTGCACATAATAAATAATCAAACAATTGCCTATGGTCCCTTCTGTTCACTGACTACAATGATTTACTATGACTTTGACTTACTATGATAGATATCCAACTGAAGGACTCTGCTGAAATGATAACTAAGCCTGTCCAGCTTGCGGCTCATAAGCTTGATGGCAACATTTGCCGCACCAGCACTGAAAACAAAAAAACATGATTATCTCTTGTGCTCAAATGAAGGGATATTATCAATACTGAATATGAAAAAAGTTTGTTTTTCTTACACGGATGCCATATCAGGAGCAGAGATTCTGGTCAATGATTTAATGTGTGAATAGGCAAAGCTTGCCACGTGCATGTTGGTCTCAAGTCTCAAAGCACCAGCAAGGCTGGAGACGAGAGCCACTGAGGGCTTTGACTCAAACAACACAATACAAGCAACCATGCGCACTTCAGGGTGAAGAGCCCTGTCCACTAAGAGCTGCAAGGCCAACGGCTGAACCTGAGGTGAGAAAGAAAGTTTGTTTTATTTAAAGAAATGTAAACAGTTGGTTTTTATGGCTGAATTCCAATGATTTCTGACCAATTTCTTACCAATTTTGGTTCCTTCTTGGCAATGTTCCTCAGGGCCAAGATGGCATCAACCTGGACTTTAATGGGCAGAGTAGTAGCTGCAGTTCTCAGTCCTGGCAGGACCTTTGTGATTGTTTTAAGACTAGCAGGGTGACCAGCATTGCCCAGAACTTTCAAAGCCAATGAGATTTCACGAATGTCGTTTTTGGCAATGGCGTCTGCAGCAATATCGTGGATGGGCCTGAGGATTGTTATGTGCATATTATTAGAAAATATTGCAAATCAGTAGTCCTTCTTAAAAAAAAAAGGATAGATTGAAGTTTTTACCCTGAGGAGCTCAGGATTGCAGGTAGGTACTGCAACACAGTGTTTGGCGATCATAGAACCATATCCAAGCATGACCACTTCACGTACTGCTGGAATTGCAGCGACTTTCTCATTCATTGCCAAACTCTGTTCCAAAAAATTTGAATTAAATAAACTGTAATCAGGTTTGGCTTAGACAATATTTACAAATCCACACTTTGATAAGAGTAAAATGTACCCACAGCAGTGAACTTGATGGTTTCCAAATCAGCAGTGACCATTTGCAGAGCCATCACAAGAGCCTGAATGAATTCAGAATTGTTAAGTTCACCAGCCAGAAACTTCTCCTTAATGAATTTTACAACGACTGGTGTCCCAACAGCAGGAAGAGCATCCAGAAGCCAGCGCCTAACAGATACATTGTTTCAGTTATAAAGAAATCATACTTACTAACTACAGTCTATTACTGTTCACATATTTCAACAATGTACCTGTAAACTGGTTTGTCCTTGAATTGAGCCCAGATAGCCTCAATATTCTCCCAGGTGGCAGCACGGAGGAGCTGAATGAGCTGAACAAACTTCAGAGGAGCATCATCATGGACCACAGCCATATTGTTAGTAACCAAGTGCTTCATGACCTCGATGATCTAGAAAGAAAAAAGGCAATATTTAGTTGAAGAACAAATGCACCTTCAAACCTTCTATTTAGACCTTTTAAAAACTTAAACCATTTAAAGTTAAAGATCTTTTAAGGTAAACGGTCAAGTGTACCTGGGCTGGTGCATCACTGATCTTCATTAATTGAATAGGTGTCTGAAGAACCTCAGTTGTAAACTCATACTGCAGGGATCCACGGGCCAAGTAATCAGCTTTGTTGGGAACGACTGGGTTCTTCTCAATCTCAACAAAAGTCAAGGTTTGTCTAGAAAAAGATTTCTCAGTCTTAACTGCTTAAGAACATTTGTAAAAAATGCTGTAACTTAATTTAAAAACCCATTATACTTTGCTTCCATCAGAGCAGCACCATGGATCTCCTTGAAGGGTGAGAACTGATGCACTTCCTCAACTGTTGCTTCCGTTATCAGTACACCGTTTGCAGCTGGTTTCATGATGTAGTTGTAAGTTGCAGTTTCAATCAGACTCTTATCCCTCTGTTGAAATAGAGAAAGTGTCATTTTTATATAATATAATATATAACGTTTTTTAGATTTATTGTATTTTGTATTACCCGTGTGCATTCAGAACATCTCTCAGTGTATGCCAAGCCAATGTCCTTCATGATTCTGTCCTGACAGTGGCTGAGGTCCTTAGACTTGGTGACAATAATGTGGTTTGCCTTTTGATCCTCATTGATGACATAGTGGGTCCTACACACTCCCTGAGCTCCAGCCTTCCAGAAAAAGTAAAAACATTAGATAGCAGGTCTTAAAATGGATTAATAAGGTACCATGGCCACGTTCTCACCTCTTGAAGTTCATAAATGTTCTGGGTCTTCTTGAGGTTGAGCTGAAGGATGTTGAGGATTCCTCTGTGCAAGTTCATGACAGTAGGGGAAACTTCTGCTGGGGCAAATACCTTTCCAACCACACCATTAGCATACTCAAACTTGATGGGAATCTGAAGCTGAGCAGCCAGTGCTGCAGTGAGTTTAGTGGCAGGAATGAAAGAATCCTTGGGCCAGATGCCGCCATACTCGTGGAGCAGAGGATCCCTGAGCTGTACAGAAACAATTTTACCTTAAATTCTAATAAGGTTTTCCAAAATGAAACAACTCTCTTAAGATACATCTTTTAAGAGCATCTACTGTATCACTATTTTAATTTCATTTCTACATTTGTAATATTTACCTTCATCAGAAAGATATTTTCTGTCACAGCGGTGAGATGAACCTTACTGCTGACTTTGATTCCTGCTCTGGCCAGACCTTCTTGAGGAAGACCGCCCAAAAGCTGAGCCTCATAGTTGTACACATAGGTCTTATCAGGGGCAAACTCAGGAACTGAAAAGAGTTCAGACTATTATTAATACAATTTTAAAATTACGATATAATGAAGAACAAAAATTGCCAGATCATAATTCTTACCAAGGTTCATTTGTTGACATGCTGAAATAAATAAAAAATATTTGCACTTAAAATCACACTTTAATTTTACATATACTTGTAAAATGAGATAAAAAGAAATAATATATACACAATATAGTATAGGTTAAATTTTACTCACCCACAAGGGCCACTGTCAGGGCAAGCACAACAGCTCTCATGGCTGGTGGTGTGTGTAAAACTCCACAGAGGTACAGATCTTTTATAGTAGTGTCTTGCTGACCAGATGTTATTTGTTAAATGAATTTTTAACATTTGGTTAACTGATTTGTACATGTATATCAATTTAAGGTTAGGTTGCCCTGGCCTGTCATCATGTCATCCTCCAGGCCAAAGTCCATAGAAATGCTGTAAGGGCCATTCAAGTCAAACCGAGATGCTTTGTCTCATGAGATAAGAGTGATTTGAATGTCCCTTGTATATGTATGTATGTATGTTGGTCCCAATATATTGATATATATTATGAGAAATATATGGGTAATTTTATAATTAGTGGTGTATTTGAAATTTTGACTTTTCCCAAAAACCCAAACATGACCTTACATAAAACCCTAAAATTCAAGTACTTATTCTATTAGCCAAGCTCAGGGTAACCTTGTTTTTAGTTTTTTATTCAAAAAGATGTTTTTCCGGTCAACTATGTTGTTCATCTGACGTTAGCACAATTCTCTTATTTTGGGCTTAAGTGATGAGACTTGGGAGGTTGAGTCCAAGGCCGAGCCGAGCAGACAGAGAGACATGGGGAAGCAGAGACTCCGGAGGGCCAAGGTGGAGCTGATGGCTCGGGCAAAGGATGCTCAAGTCCTAATTGAGCTGGCAGCTGGAGACCTCGAAGCACCCTCAACAAAATGGCAATGGCGTGCTGAGGGATCTCCCGCAGTCAGTAAACCCAGGGATGATAATTTAGCTGGCATACATAGAGAAGGAGAAAGAGGCAGGACCAGTGGGGGCAAAAGGGGAGGCTGGGCGAGACCAGCATGGATGATGGGGGACTGGAGGAGACCAGTGGGAACAGTGGGGGCGAAGATGGGGCTGTGTTAAACCAGCGGGGGCGAAGGGTTGGCTGCGCAGGACCTGCGGGGTTAAAAGTGAGGCTGCGCGTGAACAGCGGGGGCGAAGGGGAGGCTGAGTGTGACCAGCAGTGGGGCCGAAGGGGAGTCTGCGTGGGACCAGCAGGGGTGAAGGGGAGTATGTGCGGGACCAGCGGGGGCAAAAGGGAGTCTGCGAGGGACCAGCGGGGGCGAAGGTGAGACTGCGCGGGACCAGCGGGGGCAAAAGGGAGGCTGCGCAGACCAGCGGGAGTGAAGGGGAGGCTGTGCGGACCAGTGGGGGCAACCCATCCTCACCCCATGGCGTCAATATTTGACGCACTTGACCATGCGTCAATATGTACCGCGGAGGGTATACCTTTCGCGTCATTTTTTGACGAACTGGGGACTTCAATACTATTACGTCCGTTGCATTCTCTTTCCTATTTTCTTACCATTTTCGCGTCGGTTTAGGGTTAGATTTACATAATGACATCCCTACCCAAACCTAACTCTAACCCCAACGCCAGGTGACAACTGTCGTACCTAACTCTAACCCCAACGCCAGGTGACAACTGTTTAATTTCGCGTACACTGTTTAATTTTGCGTAATCTAACCCTAAACCGACGCGAAAATGGTAAGGAAATAGGAAAGAGAATGCAACGGACGTAATAGTATTGAACTCCCCAGTTCGTCAAAAAATGACGCGAAAGGTATACCCTCCGCGTAACATATTGACGCATGGTCAAGTGCGTCAAATATTGACGCCATGGGGTGAGGATGTGTTGGCGGGGGTAAAGGTGAAGGCTGTGCGAGACCAGCAGAGGTTGTAGACAGCAGAACAATTCATTAATAAAGTCATTATTTCCAGACATTAGTTGTAGCTCACCTTCAGCGATGTGTACGGGCAGTAATACGAGAAGGGGGTGTCTGAAACTAAAACCAAAAAGTCCAGTAAATGTTCCTCGAGTGAGGGTATAACCATAATGTGCGACGGGGTAAACTAAAGTACACACAAACACTGAGACGGGGGAAAAATGAACAACTTGCTGTCATGGCACACATGGGAGATGAGGATGAGTTGATCACATAGCGAAAATTTAAGGTTAGGGTACCCTGGCCTGTAATCATGTTATCAAAAAAGAACTGTTAAAGTCCATATTACATTAGTTAAATAAAGTGTAAGTGAACTTTGTAATTATTAATTTCCAGTTATGGAATCTGGACTCAACTAAATTATGTTTTCTACATTACTTACCTATTATAATTTATATATAATTTACATTTCATTGTCTATTATATTTTACATTACTTGCATTAAAGGAATGCTCCAGCAAAAAATTAAAATGACCCCATGATTTACTCACCCTCAAGCCATTCTTGATGTACATCATTATCTTTAGTCAAAGTTTGTTTTTTAATTTCCTGGATTTTCCAAGCTTTATAAGGTTTTAAACAGGATCCAGGGAACAACTTTTGACTTTAAAGTAATCCACACGGCTTCAGGGGGTTAATAAAGGACTTCTGATGGTAATCACTGTGATGTTGTAAGAACATATTCAGATCTTCATAAACTACAATAAGGTTTACAATAAGGTTGTATTTGTAAACATTAATAAATGCATTAACTAAAATGAACAAACAATGAAGGATATAGTTTTCAGTATGTATTAAAGAGCCCCTATTACGTTGCCAAAAATAATGAATAAAATATGGTTTAATAAAAATGTGTTTGCGTGGTTTATGGTTAAAAACACATTGTTGCTCCTCTATGCTCCGCCTTTCTGAAACACGTTGGTTTGTACAAAGGTCATTGGCTGTGTCCGCAATTCTTGACCTACTGAACAGTAAACTGTAAATTGTTTAAGGTGAAAGATGGCATACTATAGTATATTTGTGATTTTTCTGTAAAACACGTACAGTATTTATGGCTAACATGGGAGCTTCTTTAAGCTCACATACGTCGCTAAAGGATTTACACACCACATTCTAAACCATATACATGTTAAAGACACTTACTAAATGTCTATTTAACATCTGTATGCTACAGAAATGAATGAAAACACTTATTTAAATTTGAAGTTGTAGTTTATTTGAACTGTTTTAGTTATTAACAAGAGTTGATTTCTGTGCAGTTGCTTGATCACGGTCTTCCTTAAACCATGTCCCCATTAATAAGAGCAAGATTGTGAGGTGATTAGGGTATGGAGTGATTAGGCAGATGGGTGCACTTAGACAAGAGGATATAGCCACCATCTTTGAGGATGCAAAAAGGAAATTGCATTAACTCATGCATTAATCATTGCTTAACCGAAAATGAATGTATTAACATCACCTGCATTTATCTAGTTTGTATTCAAGCATAGCTGTCATCTGACAATACATATTAAATTACAGTTTTATTATTTTACTCATACTAATATAATGAAATATTGGTCAGCAGTTGTCATTGTTATTGTGCATAACTGTTGGGGTAGGCTAGCAATGTAATTCTGGGGGTATGATATCTTAGAGATCTTATTATTTTTCAGACTATAAAACCCCAGTCTTCTCCAAAAGCGAGCTTTTCGAGCAGCTGCCCGACCTATCCAGACAATCATCATCTTTGTCCAGACATGTTCATCTGAAAAAAGATAATCATCGAGGGTGGCTTGAGGGTGAGTAAATCATGAGGTAATTTTCATTTTTCATTATTAAAGGTCCCGATTATCTTGATGGTTCTACAGATTATCTTATCAGATTTTTCCTTGGTGTGAGGTGTGTTGAGAGTGTCCAAACCCGACCGGAAGAACGTCTGAGCCGCCCCGATCGCGAAACGTATGTATTAAACATGTTTAATATTTACGATCAGAAATCCTGATATGTGGGGGGAACCCCGAGGACAATTCTCATGTTTGTGGTCTATCAGATTTTGAAAGTCTTATAAGATGTAAAATATCTTTTGTTGTGTATCCAGCATAAGCTTATAATGATTTTTATTTTTAGTGGTTCGGTCAGATATCGCAGGAAATATTTGAAGTCATTTGTCTTGGTTAATAGAAAGAACAACACTCGGCTATGTGGGTGTTCTGCAGATAGTGGAGCATTGTAGGCCTACATACACTTAAAATTGAAAAGTCACCTAACTAGTAGTATATTATGTATTTGTTAGTATATTCATCTAACACATCTAAAACTTTCTGGAAGGGGGTCCTCCAGGACCAGGGTTGAAGAACACTGCAGTACTGTATCCGACCCAGAGTCGTCTGCTGTCTGGGTGAGAGCTGAGAAGTAAAGTAAACCTTATTCTCCGACCTCAAGAGGTGCTCTAGTGACAAACACTAGAGGTCAAAACCTTCAGCCTCCATTTTAGAACCATTGACTCCTGCGCCAGTCCTGTTCAAGTCCCACTCGGGGACTAGTAGATCCGGTTACATAAACATGTCAATTTTTTAAGCACTTTCTCTGATTTCATGTGGGGAATCAACGGTTACTAAAACCTCAAATTGTGGAGAGCTTCCAGTGAAAAAGGGAAAGTGATAGAGCCAGTGCAAGTTAAGATTGGCAGGAAAAAGGCTTAGGAAATCCACAGCAACAGAGTTAAGACAAGGAAATTCCTGTTTACAGCATTAAGGTAGGCATTAACTTTTTCATTGTGTCTGAATGATGTCCTAACATCATTCAATGGCACTTTGATGGTTATGCTTTGTGTGTTTTAAATGTCCTTAAAAGTCTTTTGGTATAATTGTTTTGATAAGAGAAGTAGTTATAGTTTCATTTAATACAATATGTACAGTATTCCTGCTACAGTATGTCCATTTGTACAGTAGCAAGTATTTCCTTTCATTTAAACACTTCAACATGCACGCTTTGATGTAACAAAAGACTTTGAGCTAAAGGCTGACAATTTATATTGCATTCATTATGGGTGTTGCAGGTTGTAATAATAAAAATAAGAATTTACAAATCACGGATGCTTGCTGAAAATTTATTAGGATCACATTACAAACATTTTTAATTAAAATGTCAATAACAATTATATAAACATTTTTTATTTAAGTCTAATTTGTTAATTATTCCTCCAGTTGCTTCTTAAGCCAGGTCAGAATGTCCTCATCAATATGAATGGAAAAGGTTCCATCTGGATTGATGGGAACAGCATACGGGAGATGAATCGCCATTCTTGACATTGTCATCTAAAGCAGCAGAAACAAAAATAAATTAGTTGTTTTTCAAGTTATATATTACTCTTTGTGAGTCATAAACATTTAAATGAATGATTCTTGTCTTCTCACCTCTGGAATCCTAGCCATGACATTCAGAGTCCTTTGATTTGGCAAGGCTGCAGTCAGTTCAATCTCTTTATCGCTGTTTGTGGCTCTTTCAAGTTTGAATCCTGCCTGGAGAGCTGCCATAGAGATTTGCTTAGACAGCCTATTTGAGAAGTGATACAAAGAGCAGAGGTTATATTAATTTTTTTAAATAGCCTAATAATATGTTGTGTGTTGATTAACATTACTTTTTGGCATAGTTGGTGACACTTATTGGAAGTCTTTCCCATTCCAGCTCCAAACGGACGGCAGGGAATTCTCCAAGAACACCAGCCTCAGCTTTGGCAGTGACTTGATATTGTTGACACTCTGGACCCCAAGCAACCTTTGCCTAAAAAGGACATTTGAGGTGTGTTAAATTTACTTCAATTCAACTTAAATCTGTTTAGTTGGATTTTTTCAAGATCCACTCCTACCACAACTTTGTGCTTGCTAAGCAGGGCACCATCAGCACAAATCTTCATGTTGTCATTTTCAGCAATTGCGGCCACAACAAGCTGCACTCTCGCAGTTGGCTTGTCAAAATATGCAGCAAGTTGGTAGCCCAGGAGTTTTCGGTCAACTCTCACAGCACGGGCAAAAACAGCAAAAACAGGTGGGATAGAGTTTCCAAGGAACTTGGCCTAAAAAGATATGTTACTTTAGTAAGATAATAGTAGTTTTTGGATTTGTATTATGAACAACACAACACAAATTGACTCACTTGTTTCTGAATGACCTCAAAACTAGATCCAGTGCTTCCACTGCTTCTTGCCTTTGAGGCTCCATGGGGTGCCATGAACTGTAAGCAGAACAATGTTTTGTAACAAATGTTGTATTGGAAATCATAAAACTGTTTTACATTGCTGTTAACAACTATAATTTTGTATAGTTACCCGATCTTTGTGGAATTTCCTAAAAGGCTCAATGATGGTGGGATTCTGAAAATGCATATAAAATTATTGTACCTGTTTCTTAGAGAAACTTTATGACATCTAATACCTAACCTGTAAGCAACAATCCATCTCCTCACCTTACTCATGCGAGAGCTGGAGATGGAGGAGCTTGAACTGCTGGAACTGCTGGAACGGTTGATGCGGCTGCTGCTGCTTCTGCTGCTACTGCTGCTGCTTTTGCTGCTTCTGCTGTTTCTGCTGCTTCGGCTGCTGCTGCTGCTGCTGCTACTCTTAGAAGTAGCATTTTTGGCTTGAGCCTCCAGGATTTCCCTCAGTTTCAACAGGATGGTCTTTCCCTCTGAAGTCTCCTCATCAATAAGGTTGATTTGCTTATTGAGCATCTCAGCTGCTTTAGGGCCAACTTGGACTTCAAACTCCAATCTTTCAACTGCAGGACCATCACCTGCAGACAAAACAACAAATTTTTATATTTTTCTCTAAATGATTTTGATTTGCATGAATGTTATGTTGTTCATAAGTATACCTCTTGCTATAGCAACACGTGCTGAATGCTGTCCAATTATGTAATATAGAGGAGCATTCCTGATGAATGCAGCATTGCGGGAGTTCACCTCAACACATCCCTTGATTTCGATGTATGGGACAACATGACACATAGTCTTGTGGAGTGGAGCCGAAGTTCTCACAGACCGGACCTCAGCCGATGCACTATTATAATGTCTCTCTGAAGACTATCCAGAAAAAATTAAAACTTCAAGTAAATTAAATTTTAGGATGTTTCTGCATATCCAGGTTCAGGAGTTGATTAAAAACTTACCTGTTCACCAGAATTAGTCTGAGAGTTTTGAACAGATAACTCTGATACCAAAGGAACAATTCTCTCAGCAGTGGGATCTTCAATATTTCTGACCACAGCAAAAGTCTCAAAGCTGTCCAAAAAAGATATGAGATCCTTTTAGCTGTCTTTATTTTACTTTTTGTTACTTTGTTTGGTTCAGTTCTTACATTTTTGTATACATTTTATACCAGCTCTACCAACTGTGTTACCTCATGGTAGCAATATGTTCAGGAACCTCAACAGGCAGGGCCTCCACCTTGTAGTTGCCCTTGAGAAGGTCTGCTCTCGCAACTACTTTTCCAGGGACGATAGTACGAAGCTTTCCTTTGGCCATTACAGCAGCTTGGATCAAGGCAGTGTTTACTCCCATCACAGCAAAGGTCTGCAGAGCAATACTGAAAGAAGAGATATATAGAATCATTATATTTGTAAAAATATGTTTTATATTCTATCTCTGTCTGCATGTAAAGGTATGCAGCTTTTATGGTCAACCTTGGTTTAGCTTCAGCTTGCAGATGAATATCAGTCCTCTTCAGCTGGTCAAGAGTTAAGCTGTCATGTTGCTCAGGAAGAGGAGGTGTGATAGTGGCCTTAACATTGAAGGATGAACAGATCAAAATTAAAACAAGATGCCTTTTATAAAATAGGACAGAAAATGAAAAATAACCCACAAAAACGTACCATTGACAGTTGCGGCAGCAACAGCAGCAGTGTACAAACTGAGCTCCATGGGCACACCAACTGCTGTTGGCAAGATACGACGCACTTCAGCTGCTAACAGGGGTTTGGCATACTGCATGGCAAATCCTTCCTGCAGTGCTTTAAGGGCTTCCCTTAACAGTTCACGCTGTTTTTGTCCTGTAGCAAGCTGATGATAGTATTGATGAAAAATTAAGCATTCTGATGGTAACAGATCTGAAATTTATAGCAATCAGCGAGAGGACATCACAATACCGGTATTGCTTGTTCAATGAGAGTCTTGTCAATGTTGACAAAAGCCACTTCTTGTCCAAATAATTTCATGTAGACTGAAGCCAATGGCTGATTGTCTGGCAGAGACTTCCAGTTGGTGATCTTAAGGAATTGAAAGAGAAATCATGATGTATGCAAAATGCCATGCTGTTTTTTAATGATAACAATTAAACTCTAAACTTAGACATAACTTACTGCTTTTAGTGTGCGCCTTATCTTTGTGATATGGTCAGCACTTTGATCTGCAGCAGGTGATTGCTGAAGAGCTTCTTGGATTCCTTCAGTTCTCACACCAATCTGTTTTAAAGATGACACCAAGTAAATGCAATAAAAGTATCTTAAACCAGTCGGATATTTAGGAAAATACTACTAATTGTTCACCTCAAGAACATCAGCAGCAGCTCCAGCCAGGTAGGCACGTGTTTTAGCTATGACAGCTCTGGGCAGGATGGTGGCGGCATCATTGATCATATAGGCACTACCAGCAGCTCCAATCATTAGAGGAGCTTCACATTGACAGAGAAACCAATAAAATTAGTCAATAACATATTGTAGTTTCACATAATAAAGAATTAAACAATTGCTTATGGTGCATCTTTGATGACTATTATGATGTACTATTATTTTGACTTACTATGATAGATGTCAAGCTCAAGGGCTCTGCTGAAATGGTAACTAAGCCTGCCCAGCTTGCAGCTCAGGAGTTTGATAGCAACATTTGCTGCACCAGCACTGAAAATAGAAGCCATGATTATCTCTTGTGCTCAAATATTATTATATCTATATTATGTATTATAAAATATTATAAAATACTTAATTTGAAAATGGTTTCTTATACTTACACGTATGCCATATCAGGAGCAGAGATTCTGGTCAGTGACTTAATGTGAGAATAGGCAAAGCTTGCCACGTGCATGTTGGTCTCAAGTCTCAAAGCACCAGCAAGGCTGGAGACAAGAGCCACTGAGGGCTTTGACTCAAACAACACAATGCAAGCAACCATGCGCACTTCAGGGTGGAGAGCCCTGTCCACTAAGAGCTGCAAGGCCAGTGGCTGAACCTGAGGTGAGAAACAAAGAGTTAGAGAAATGTACACAGTTGGTTTTCTATGACTGAATTCCAACCATTTCTGAAATTTACCAATTTTGGCTCCTTCTTGGCAATGTTCCTCAGGGCCAGGATGGCATCAACCTGGACTTTAATGGGCAGAGTAGTAGCCGCAGTTCTCAGTCCTGGAAGGACCTTTGTGATTGTTTTAAGACTAGCAGGGTGACCAGCATTGCCCAGAACTTTCAGAACCAATGAGATTTCACGAATGTCGTTTTTGGCAATGGCTTCTGCAGCAATATCATGAATAGGCTGTGGAGTTTGATGGAGGCACAATCAGAAAACATTAAATAGTTAAAATCCTTATCAGAATGGTAGATTGATGTGTTCACCTTGAGGAGCTCAGGATTGCAGGTGGGTACTGCATCACAGTATTTGGCAATCATAGAACCATATCCAAGCATGACTATTTCACGTGCTGCTGGGATTGCGGCGACTTTCTCGTTCATTGCCAAACTCTGTTCAAAAAGATTATAATAAAAGAAACTGTAATCAAGTTTGGCTCAGGCAATATTTACAAATCTTTGATAAGAGTAAAATGTACCCACAGCAGTGAACTTGATTGTGTCCAAATCAGCAGTGACCATTTGCAGAGCCATCACAAGAGCCTGAATGAATTCATAATTTTTAAGTTCCCCAGCCAGAAACTTCTCCTTAAGGAATTTTACAACGACTGGTGTCCCAACAGCAGGAAGAGCATCCAGAAGCCAGCGCCTAACAGATTGATTGTTTTAATAGAAAATAAGAACAAAAGGAATATAAGAATAAAAAAAACTGATCTCAATGTATATTCTTATTGACATTACATGAAATTATAATTTTTACCTGTAAACTGGTTTGTCCTTGAATTGAGCCCAAATAGCCTCAGTATTCTCCATGGTGGCGACACGCAGAAGGTGAACGAGCTGAATAAACTTCAGTGGAGCATCATCATGGACCATGACCACATTGTTAGTGACCAAGTGTTTTAGGACCTCTATGATCTAATTAAAGACAATATTCAGGTGTTGTCCTGGTTAACAATATTCATGCCCTTTCTTAACATGAAAATTCGTAATTCGTAAATTAACTTTAATATTTAACCTGGGCTGGTGCATCACTGATCCTCATGAGTTGAATTGGGGATTGAAGAACCTCAGTTGCAAACTCGTACTGCAGGGATCCACGGTGCAGGTAATCGCCTTTATTGGCAACAACTGGGTTCTTCTCAACCTCAACAAAAGCCAATGTTTGTCTGAAACAAATTGTCATTTCTTAATCTTAACTCCTTAAAAATTGCTTATTCAATTTGTTTGTAGAATTTTTAACAGGACCAATCATACTTTGCCTCCATCAGAGCAGCACCATGCATCTCATTGAAGGGTGAAAACTGATGCACTTCCTCAACTGTTGCTTCAGTTATCAGTACACCATTTGCAGATGGTTTCATGATGTAGTTGTAAGTTGCAGTTTCAATCAGACTCTTATCCCTCTGTTGAAATAGAGAAAGTGCCATTTTTTAATATAATATAATATATAAAGTCTTTTAGTTCTTTTGTATTTTGTATTACCCGTGTGCATTCAGAACATCTCTCAGTGTATGCCAAGCCAATGTCCTTTATGATTCTGTCATGACAGTGGCTGAGGTCCTTAGACTTGGTGACAATAATGTGGTTTGTCTTTTGATCCTCATTGATGACATAGTGCGTCCTGCACACTCCCTGAGCTCCAGCCTTTCAAGAAAAGTATAAACAAATTAGATAGCAGATCTTCAAATGGATTATAAAGGTACGTTGGTCACGTTCTTACCTCTTGCAGTTCATAAATGTTCTGGGTCTTCTTGAGGTTGAGCTGAAGGATGTTGAGGATTCCTCTGTGCAAGTTCATGACAGTAGGGGAAACTCCTGCTGGGGCAAATACCTTTCCAACCACACCATTAGCATACTCAAACTTGATGGGAATTTGAAGCTGAGCAGCCAGTGCTGCAGTGAGCTTAGTGGCAGGAATGAAAGAATCCTTGGGCCAGATGCCACCATACTCGTGGAGCAGAGGATCCATGAGCTGTACAGAAACATTTTTACTTAAATATAGTAATGCTATTAGAGCTGGGGTCTGCTACTCCCAAAACATTTTAGGTTCTTAACAGTGTATACCTTCATCAGAAAGATATTTTCTGTCACAGCGGTGAGATGAACCTTGCTGCTGACTTTTATTCCTGCTCTGGCCAGACCTTCTTGAGGAAGACCGCCCAAGAGCTGAGCCTCATAGTTGTACACATAGGTCTTATCAGGAGCAAACTCAGGAACTGAAACGAGTTGAGATCATTATCAGGGTCAATTTTTAAATATTACATTTATGTTTAAAACAGCAAGGTTTAAAAGGAAAAATGTTTTAACAAAATCATAATACATACCAAGGTTAATCTGTTGACATGCTATAAGAAACAAAACAAGCAATCACATTTAGTTGTTTAATTAAGGATTATAAAGCTTTTCTTTAAACTGCTAATAAATGCATCTAAAGAGTTATTATATTTAAATAAAACATTCAAAATGTAAACTCTGACTTACCCACAAGGGCGACTGTCAAGGCTAGCACTACAGCTCTCATGGCTGGTGGTTTGTGAAAACTTCACAGAGGGATAGAGTTTTTATAGTGAATTTTTGCTGACAAAGTTTTGTTTGTTAAATCAATTATTAACATTTTGTCAAATGATTTGTACATAGATATCAATTAGATCCATATCAATTTGTACTTGAGACAAGTCAACTGATTTGAACATAGAGGTTAGGTTACCCTGGCCTGTCATCTGGTCATCCACTAGGACAATGTCCAGAGTACATCGTCAGCTCATGCAAAAAGTCCAATTAGGCAAAACTAATCACACATTGAATTCTCTAATATTTGTTTTTTAAATATTGCCAAAACGACAGTTTGATATGGGTCTGTGCATGCTTTAGTTTTCAGACTTCCGGTGAAACGTTGGCTGCCGCTTCTCCGTCCGCAATCTACTTTTAATTTTCTACGCTAACACACTCGTTTAATTTAATAAATTGGGATTTTATCACTTGGTGGTTTTATATTGTTTCATTGATACTGGAGTTCCACTGTTGGAGTGCTTTGTGATTTTGATTTAGCGCCGTGGGACTGATTCTGCTGACTGTGAACGCTAGCTGTGACTTGTGATCGGCTTTCTATATGCCGGGGTGTGATAACTACTTGTCTGGATTCTATCTCACGTGTGATTCAGTTTGGATATTACTGCTCTGATCATGTGGATTTCGTTGCTGTCCGTTGTCATCATCATTGTTTTGACCCTGTCTGGGCTTTGTGGAGAGTGGGTCCTTCAACAGTTGGATTTCATCATGATAAGGTCTCTTTTTCCGAACCTCGCTCATTGGAACATCATACTTCCTGACGTCTGTGTTCAAAAGACCTTGAAATCATGTCGGCTTTTACGTCGGCCGAAATATTTACACAGAGGATCACGACGAAATGTTTATACTACTGGGACTGGCATTAAAGTTTTATGTTCTCGATCCAAGGACTCTGAAACAAAAAAGCGTTTTCTTCGTGGCGTTTGCCATGGAAACTTGATATATCCACAACTAACTCATCAGAAAATGAAAAACTTGAAACTGCTCGATTTGCACATTTAAATGTGCGTTCATTGTCTAATAAGACTGCTGTACTCCATGATATCATACTAAACAATGCTCTGGATTTCTTTTGTATCTGTGAGACTTGGCACCAGCCAAATGACTTTATAAATTTAAACATGAGTGCCCCACCGGGATACACGTACATTGAGAAGCCACGGTTAAGTGGCAAAGGTGGCGGTGTCGTTGTTATCTACAGAGCTAATATATCTGTCACGGAAATTACTGTTCCTTGTGTATCATCATTTGAGTGCATTGCTTTTAAAATGAATGGTGTTTCACCTGTTCTTATTGTACTTATTTATCAACCTCCTAAACCAAACCCTCTGTTTTTTACAGAACTCTCAGAGCTACTTAGATCTTTTAGCTCGGTTTGTGAAACGATGGATGTGACTGGCAACATTAATATCCACGTGGATGACTCTAATCGTAATCTAACTGTTGATTTTATGGATGTGTTAGACTGTTTTAATATGACTCAACATGTGACATTTCCAACTCACAATAAAGGTCATACACTTGATCTGGTCTGTTCTGTTGGTGTGGACATTGATCAGCTTGATAGCAATGACTTGTGCATTAGTGATCATAAGCTTTTTAGTTTTAATATAAAAGTCTAACTTTTAAGAAGTACTCATAAAAGGGTCATTAATTTTAGAAATATCAAGAATGTTAACTTTGACAGTCTCTCCTGTCTGATTTCAGAGCATTCAGCTGTTGAAACGGTTGATCACTATAATTTCATTTTGTCATCTGCTTTGGATGTACTAGCCTCTATGAAAGAACGTGTTGTTTCATTTAGTAAATCATCTCCATGGTACACTACTGAGTTAAGGGCTATTAAGACGAAAGGAAGGCAGCTTGAACGCCAATATAAGAAATCTGGTTTAACTGTTCATAAGCTTATGTATGATGAGCATTTGAGTGTATATGCTGAAGCACTCAAAGCAGCAAGAACACAGTATTATTCGGCTATCATTAGTGATGGTGCTGCAAACCCTTATAAGATTTTTAAAACGATCAACAGCATTCTTGCACCTGTTAAGTTGCCTATCTGTTCTTCTGTTCAGGAGTGCAACAAGTTTCTTCGTTTTTTTATGGAAAAATTTTAAAATATACACAAGTCAATCAGTTTGTTACCCTGCTCTACAGCTATTGAGATCTATCCATCAAGTTTCCTGGAAAGCTCATTTTCTGGTTTTAACATTGTCACTGATAATTGTATTCTAAAATTGGTGATGGCAATGAACACAACTACATGTACTCTTGACCCAATTCCAACATCAGTTTTAAAGGGGTGTCTTCCTTCAATTAGTTCCTTTATCATGAACATTGTGAACACCTCTCTTACTACTGGTATAGTTCCAAAAGCTCTTAAAGTTGTAATAAAGCCCGGATGTAATAAATCTGATCTATCAAATTATAGACCCATCTCTAATTTACCCTTTCTTGCTAAAGTTCTAGAACGTGTTGTTGCGGCACAACTCGACTCACACTTGTCTTCCAACAAGCTTTTTGAACCTTTTCAGTCTGGGTTTAGAAAGGGACATAGTACAGAGAAAGCTTTGGTTCGAGTTATGAACGACCTGCTCATCTCAGCTGACTCTGGAGCCTCTACCATCTTGGTCTTGTTAGATCTTAGTGCTGCATTTGATACAGTGTGCCATTCTATCCTGATAAATAGGTTGGAGAGGTGGCTTGGTATAACTGGTACTGTGCTGAGCTGGTTTAAATCTTACCTTACTGATCGTTCCCAGTTTGTTGTCCTGGGAAACAACAAATCTCAAGTTGGACAGGCCTCTCACGGTGTTCCTCAGGGATCAATTTTGGGTCCCATTTTGTTTAGTGTCTATATGCTTCCTCTGGGGCAAATTATTAGGAAATATGGCTTGGGGTATCATTTCTATGCTGATGACACCCAAATCTACATCAGCTCCAAGTCTGATCCTACTCGCACCTCCACAATTCTATCTGAGTGTGGGCAGGAAATAAGAACATGGATGCACCATAATTTGTTAAAATTAAATTGCTCGAAAACAGAGGTGCTACTCATTGGCACACCAGCAGTCATTCACAAAGGGAATAATCTTAATTTAATTATGGATGACAGTCTAGTACTTCCATCTGTTCAGGTTTGTAACCTTGGAGTGATTTTTGACACTCACCTGACACTAGACTCTCACATTAAGAGTATTACAAAGTCTGCTTTCCATCATCTTAGAAACATTGCAAGGATTAGACCTTTTCTAACACCACCTGATGCTGAAAGGCTTACTCATGCTTTTGTTACTTACAGAATTGACTACTGTAATGCTCTGTTTGTTGGCTTGCCGGCTAAATCAATTAAACGGCTGCAGTATGTACAGAACTCAGCGGCACGTGTTCTTACACATACTTCATCACGTCAACATATAACAGGCGTGCTTTATAGTCTGCATTGGCTTCCTGTGCAGTCGCGTATTGTTTTTAAAACACTCACTATAACTTACAAAGCTTTGCATGGAATTGCCCCTTCCTATATTTGTGACTTAGTCAGTCGTTACAAGGCTCATCGCTCCCTTAGGTCTGCTGATTCTCTCACTCTCCAACAGCCTTTGTGTAGATTGAAATCTATGGGGGAAAGATTGTTGTCTTTTGCTGCACCCAGGTTATGGAATGTACTTCCCCTGGCTATCAGAGAAGCGAATTCACTATCCAGTTTTAATCCAGTGTAGTGGCCTTTACCTACATGTTTTTGGCCTGTGGGAGAAAACTGGAGTCGAGTAAACCCACAGGGAGAACATGCAAACTCTACTCAGAAAGGCCGCCACTTGACCTAACCAGGGCTTGAACTGGGGACCTTCATGCTGTGAGGCAACATTGCTACTGGGCTGCCCCAATTATAAAGTAAAACATAATCAAAAAGTTAGCATTTTGTTTGATAGAGCTGTGTAAATAAGTTAAACTCTAAGTAATATGTGCCATTTTACCTTAATACCATTAGGCGTTTAAACAATTTTAAGAGTTTGGTTAAAAGGTTATATTGAATAAACGAAAAAGCATTTTTCCTTTAATCTCGCTTTTAAACTGCTTTAAATAAAAGTAGAGCAAAATATGACATAAATCGTATTTTAATGCAGCTGACCTATTGCCTTTATTGTACTTTTTTCCTTTGATAAGCTGGACAGCATCAAGCTGGTGTGTCTCAACTTGATTACTGTAACGTGGGTGCTTAAAGAAAGCGAAGGAGAGTGGAATCCATGTGCAAAAGAGGTTTAATAAAGTTAATCCCAAAAGGGCAGGCAAACACATCCAGTAGCAATCCAAAACGTAATCCAATAACAGGCAATAAGTCAGGGCAGGCAGTAAAACAAACAATATCCAGATGAACAGGCTCGGGTCAAAAACAGGCAGACAAAGAACAAAAACAGACAGACAAAGAACAAAATAAAAGCCGGAACAGAACAGGGTGTCAAAATAAAAGTACAAAACACAAGACAAAACCCTTACAATTACATTTGAAAAATAATCATGATGTTAAGTTGGCTTGATCAGTTTTTATTTTTTTCCAAAACCATGCATATAGACATTTTTCTCTCAAAAATACAAACATGTACATACATCTAGCTCATATAGAATTGTAGCCCAGTTTGTGCTGAACACAGTGTTTTTTGCCATTAATATGTTTTTAAGCAACTGAAAAAAAGCACAAATGTCAGTGCATGTCAATAACTTCCCCAGGGCCCTAAAAAGCCCTTAGACCCCAGAGGGTTAAGAATATAAAAAGTCAGTGTTCAAAACTCGTAACCTTACCCCAATTCACAACAGTAATGCTGGGTAAACACCAAAAGATAATCAGGCTGATTTTGGGCCGATTTCCCTTCTTCCGACAATCCTAGCTTTGTCCTGATTATCGTGATGGTGCTATAGATTTTCTTATCAGATTTTCCCTTGGTGTGAGGTGTGTTAAGAGTGTCCGTTTTATAATTTTTCATTATTTTAATAAATTAAAAACATTGTTTTTAAGTATATGAGAACTATTATAATTTTAAATTACAGACCCTAAGTAAATTCCATTAATATATTTAATCAGTACTGTATATGCCCGACTCATGTATCGGACCGGTTTGAGCCCCACTCAAGCAAGTAGGACCGGTAACATTGGTGTTGTGACCCCATATGGGATTGAGGTTTGGGGGGTGAGTGTAATGTGCCCAGCTAGTCAGTAAGAGCTGAGAAGTAAACCAAACCTTACTCTCTGACCTCAACCTAGGTGATCTAGTGACAGACACTAGAGGTCAAAACCTTTAGCCTCCATGTTAGAGCCAGTTTTTAAGTGCTTTCTCTGATTTCATGTGGGGAATCAACGGTTGCTAAAACCTCAAATTGTGGAGAGCTTGCAGTCAACATGCACGCTTTGATGTAACAAAAGACTTTGAGCTAAAGGCTGACAATTTATATTGCATTCATTATGGGTGTTGCAGGTTGTAATAATAAAAATAAGAATTTACAAATCACGGATGCTTGCTGAAAATTTATTAGGATCACATTACAAACATTTTTAATTAAAATGTCAACAACAATTATATAAACATTTTTTATTTAAGTCTAATTTGTTAATTATTCCTCCAGTTGCTTCTTAAGCCAGGTCAGAATGTCCTCATCAATATGAATGGAAAAGGTTCCATCTGGATTGATGGGAACAGCATACGGGAGATGAATCGCCATTCTTGACATTGTCATCTAAAGCAGCAGAAACAAAAATAAATTAGTTGTTTTTCAAGTTACATATTACTCTTTGTGAGTCATAAACATTTAAATGAATGATTCTTGTCTTCTTACCTCTGGAATCCTAGCCATGACATTCAGAGTCCTTTGATTTGGCAAGGCTGCGGTCAGTTCAATCTCTTTATCGCTGTTTGTGGCTCTTTCAAGTTTGAATCCTGCCTGGAGAGCTGCCATAGAGATTTGCTTAGACAGCCTATTTGAGAAGTGATACAAAGAGCAGAGGTTATATTAATTTTTTTAAATAGCCTAATAATATGTTGTGTGTTGATTAACATTACTTTTTGGCATAGTTGGTGACACTTATTGGAAGTCTTTCCCATTCCAGCTCCAAACGGGCGGCAGGGAATTCTCCAAGAACACCAGCCTCAGCTTTGGCAGTGACTTGATATTGTTGACACTCTGGACCCCAAGCAACCTTTGCCTAAAAAGGACATTTGAGGTGTGTTAAATTTACTTCAATTCAACTTAAATCTGTTCAGTTGGATTTTTTCAAGATCCACTCCTACCACAACTTTGTGCTTGCTAAGCAGGGCACCATCAGCACAAATCTTCATGTTGTCATTTTCAGCAATTGCGGCCACAACAAGCTGCACTCTCGCAGTTGGCTTGTCAAAATATGCAGCAAGTTGGTAGCCCAGGAGTTTTCGGTCAACTCTCACAGCACGGGCAAAAACAGCAAAAACAGGTGGGATAGAGTTTCCAAGGAACTTAGCCTAAAAAGATATGTTACTTTAGTAAGATAATAGTAGTTTTTGGATTTGTATTATGAACAACACAACACAAATTGACTCACTTGTTTCTGAATGACCTCAAAACTAGATCCAGTGCTTCCACTGCTTCTTGCCTTTGAGGCTCCATGGGGTGCCATGAACTGTAAGCAGAACAATGTTTTGTAACAAATGTTGTATTGGAAATCATAAAACTGTTTTACATTGCTGTTAACAACTATAATTTTGTATAGTTACCCGATCTTTGTGGAATTTCCTAAAAGGCTCAATGATGGTGGGATTCTGAAAATGCATATAAAATGATTATACCTGTTTCTTAGAGAAACTTTATGACACCTAATACCTAAACTTTAAGCAACAATCCATCTCCTCACCTTACTCATGCGAGAGCTGGAAATGGAGGAGCTTGAACTGCTTGAACTGCTTGAACTGCTGGAACTGCTGGAACGGTTGATGCGGCTGCTGCTGCTTCTGCTGCTACTGCTGCTGCTTTTGCTGCTTCTGCTGTTTCTGCTGCTTCGGCTGCTGCTGCTGCTGCTACTCTTAGAAGTAGCATTTTTGGCTTGAGCCTCCAGGATTTCCCTCAGTTTCAACAGGATGGTCTTTCCCTCTGAAGTCTCCTCATCAATAAGGTTGATTTGCTTATTGAGCATCTCAGCTGCTTTAGGGCCAACTTGGACTTCAAACTCCAATCTTTCAACTGCAGGACCATCACCTGCAGACAAAACAACACATTTTTATATTTTTCTCTAAATGATTTTGATTTGCATGAATGTTATGTTGTTCATAAGTATACCTCTTGCTATAGCAACACGTGCTGAATGCTGTCCAATTATGTAATATAGAGGAGCATTCCTGATGAATGCAGCGTTGCGGGAGTTCACCTCAACACATCCCTTGATTTCGATGTATGGGACAACATAACACATAGTCTTGTGGAGTGGAGCCGAAGTTCTCACAGACCGGACCTCAGCCGATGCACTATAATAATGTCTCTCTGAAGACTATCCAGAAAAAATTAAAACTTCAAGTAAATTAAATTTTAGGATGTTTCTGCATATCCAGGTTCAGGAGTTGATTAAAAACTTACCTGTTCACCAGAATTAGTCTGAGAGTTTTGAACAGATAACTCTGATACCAAAGGAACAATTCTCTCAGCAGTGGGATCTTCAATATTTCTGACCACAGCAAAAGTCTCAAAGCTGTCCAAAAAAGATATGAGATCCTTTTAGCTGTCTTTATTTTACTTTTTGTTACTTTGTTTGGTTCAGTTCTTACATTTTTGTATACATTTTATACCAGCTCTACCAACTGTGTTACCTCATGGTAGCAATATGTTCAGGAACCTCAACAGGCAGGGCCTCCACCTTGTAGTTGCCCTTGAGAAGGTCTGCTCTTGCAACTACTTTTCCAGGGACGATAGTACGAAGCTTTCCTTTGGCCATTACAGCAGCTTGGATCAAGGCAGTGTTTACTCCCATCACAGCAAAGGTCTGCAGAGCAATACTGAAAGAAGAGATATATAGAATCAAGATTATATTTGTAAAAATATGTTTTATATTCTATCTCTGTCTGCATGTAAAGGTATGCAGCTTTTATGGTCAACCTTGGTTTAGCTTCAGCTTGCAGATGAATATCAGTCCTCTTCAGCTGGTCAAGAGTTAAGCTGTCATGTTGCTCAGGAAGAGGAGGTGTGATAGTGGCCTTAACATTGAAGGATGAACAGATCAAAATTAAAACAAGATGCCTTTTATAAAATAGGACAGAAAATGAAAAATAACCCACAAAAACTTAACATTGACAGTTGCGGCAGCAACAGCAGCAGTGTACAAACTGAGCTCCATGGGCACACCAACTGCTGTTGGCAAGATACGACGCACTTCAGCTGCTAACAGGGGTTTGGCATACTGCATGGCATATCCTTCCTGCAGTGCTTTAAGGGCTTCCCTTAACAGTTCACGCTGTTTTTGTCCTGTAGCAAGCTGATGATAGTTTTGATGAAAAATTAAGCATTCTGATTGTAACAGATCTGAAATTTATAGCAATCAGCGACAGGACATCACAATACCGGTATTGCTTGTTCAATGAGAGTCTTGTCAATGTTGACAAAAGCCACTTCTTGTCCAAATAATTTCATGTAGACTGAAGCCAATGGCTGATTGTCTGGCAGAGACTTCCAGTTGGTGATCTTAAGGAATTGAAAGAGAAATCATGTTGTAGGCAAAATGCCATGCTGTTTTTTAATGATAACAATTAAACTCTAAACTTAGACATAACTTACTGCTTTTAGTGTGCGCCTTATCTTTGTGATATGGTCAGCACTTTGATCTGCAGCAGGTGATTGCTGAAGAGCTTCTTGGATTCCTTCAGTTCTCACACCAATCTGTTTTAAAGATGACACCACGTAAATGCAATGAAAGTATCTTAAACCAGTCTGATATTTAGGAAAATACTCCTAATTGTTCACCTCAAGAACATCAGCAGCAGCTCCAGCCAGGTAGGCACGTGCTTTAGCTATGACAGCTCTGGGCAGGATGGTGGCGGCATCATTGATCATATAGGCACTACCAGCAGCTCCAATCATTAGAGGAGCTTCACATTGAGAAATAATCCAATAAAATAAGTCAATAACATATTGTAGTTTCACATAATAAAGAATTAAACAATTGCTTATGGTGCATCTTTGATGACTATTATGATGTACTATTATTTTGACTTACTATGATAGATGTCCAGCTCAAGGGCTCTGCTGAAATGGTAACTAAGCCTGCCCAGCTTGCAGCTCAGGAGTTTGATAGCAACATTTGCTGCACCAGCACTGAAAATAGAAGCCATGATTATCTCTTGTGCTCAAATATTATTATATCTATATTATGTATTATACAATATTATAAAATACTTAATTTGAAAATGGTTTCTTATACTTACACGTATGCCATATCAGGAGCAGAGATTCTGGTCAGTGACTTAATGTGAGAATAGGCAAAGCTTGCCACGTGCATGTTGGTCTCAAGTCTCAAAGCACCAGCAAGGCTGGAGACAAGAGCCACTGAGGGCTTTGACTCAAACAACACAATGCAAGCAACCATGCGCACTTCAGGGTGGAGAGCCCTGTCCACTAAGAGCTGCAAGGCCAGTGGCTGAACCTGAGGTGAGAAACAAAGAGTTAGAGAAATGTACACAGTTGGTTTTCTATGACTGAATTCCAACCATTTCTGAAATTTACCAATTTTGGCTCCTTCTTGGCAATGTTCCTCAGGGCCAGGATGGCATCAACCTGGACTTTAATGGGCAGAGTAGTAGCCGCAGTTCTCAGTCCTGGAAGGACCTTAGTGATTGTTTTAAGACTAGCAGGGTGACCAGCATTGCCCAGAACTTTCAGAACCAATGAGATTTCACGAATGTCGTTTTTGGCAATGGCTTCTGCAGCAATATCATGAATAGGCTGTGGAGTTTGATGGAGGCACAATCAGAAAACATTAAATAGTTAAAATCCTTATCAGAATGGTAGATTGATGTGTTCACCTTGAGGAGCTCAGGATTGCAGGTGGGTACTGCATCACAGTATTTGGCAATCATAGAACCATATCCAAGCATGACTATTTCACGTGCTGCTGGGATTGCGGCGACTTTCTCATTCATTGCCAAACTCTGTTCAAAAAGATTATAATAAAAGAAACTGTAATCAAGTTTGGCTCAGGCAATATTTACAAATCTTTGATAAGAGTAAAATGTACCCACAGCAGTGAACTTGATTGTGTCCAAATCAGCAGTCACCATTTGCAGAGCCATCACAAGAGCCTGAATGAATTCATAATTTTTAAGTTCCCCAGCCAGAAACTTCTCCTTAAGGAATTTTACAACGACTGGTGTCCCAACAGCAGGAAGAGCATCCAGAAGCCAGCGCCTAACAGATTGATTGTTTTAGTAAAAAATAAGAACAAAAGAAATATAAGAATAAGAAAAACTGATCTCAATGTATATTCTTATTGACATTACATGAAATTATAATTTTTACCTGTAAACTGGTTTGTCCTTGAATTGAGCCCAAATAGCCTCAGTATTCTCCATGGTGGCGACACGCAGAAGGTGAACGAGCTGAATAAACTTCAGTGGAGCATCATCATGGACCATGACCACATTGTTAGTGACCAAGTGTTTTAGGACCTCTATGATCTAATGAAAGACAATATTCAGGTGTTGTCCTGGTTAACAATATTCATGCCCTTTCTTAACATGAAAATTCGTAATTCGTAAATTAACTTTAATATTTAACCTGGGCTGGTGCATCACTGATCCTCATGAGTTGAATTGGGGATTGAAGAACCTCAGTTGCAAACTCGTACTGCAGGGATCCACGGTGCAGGTAATCGCCTTTATTGGCAACAACTGGGTTCTTCTCAACCTCAACAAAAGCCAATGTTTGTCTGAAACAAATTGTCATTTCTTAATCTTAACTCCTTAAAAATTGCTTATTCAATTTGTTTGTAGAATTTTTAACAGGACCAATCATACTTTGCCTCCATCAGAGCAGCTCCATGCATCTCATTGAAGGGTGAAAACTGATGCACTTCCTCAACTGTTGCTTCAGTTATCAGTACACCATTTGCAGATGGTTTCATGATGTAGTTGTAAGTTGCAGTTTCAATCAGACTCTTATCCCTCCGTTGAAATAGAGAAAGTGCCATTTTTTATATAATATATAATATATAAAGTCTTTTAGTTCTTTTGAATTTTGTATTACCCGTGTGCATTCAGAACATCTCTCAGTGTATGCCAAGCCAATGTCCTTTATGATTCTGTCATGACAGTGGCTGAGGTCCTTAGACTTGGTGACAATAATGTGGTTTGTCTTTTGATCCTCATTGATGACATAGTGGGTCCTACACACTCCCTGAGCTCCAGCCTTTCAAGAAAAGTAAAAACAAATTAGATAGCAGATCTTCAAATGGATTATAAAGGTATGTTGGTCACGTTCTTACCTCTTGCAGTTCATAAATGTTCTGGGTCTTCTTGAGGTTGAGCTGAAGGATGTTGAGGATTCCTCTGTGCAAGTTCATGACAGTAGGGGAAACTCCTGCTGGGGCAAATACCTTTCCAACCACACCATTAGCGTACTCAAACTTGATGGGAATTTGAAGCTGAGCTGACAGTGCTGCAGTGAGCTTAGTGGCAGGAATGAAAGAATCCTTGGGCCAGATGACGCCATACTCGTGGAGCACAGGATCCATGAGCTGTATAGAAACATTTTTACTTAAATATAGTAATGCTATTAGAGCTGGAGTCTGCTACTCCCAAAACCTTTTAGGTTCTTAACAGTGTATACCTTCATCAGAAAGATATTTTCTGTCACAGCGGTGAGATGAACCTTGCTGCTGACTTTTATTCCTGCTCTGGCCAGACCTTCTTGAGGAAGACCACCCAAGAGCTGAGCCTCATAGTTGTACACATAGGTCTTATCAGGAGCAAACTCAGGAACTGAAAAGAGTTGAGGTTCAATTTTTAAATATTACATTTATGCTTAAAATAGCAAGGTTTAAAAGGATTTCTTTTAACCAAATCATAATACATACCAAGGTTAATCTGTTGACATGCTATAAGAAACAAAACAAAAATCACATTTAGTTGTTTAATTAAGGATTGTAAAGCTTTTCTTTAAACTGCCAATAAATGCATTTAAAAAGTTATTAT
Organism: Misgurnus anguillicaudatus; assembly: GCF_027580225.2. Taxonomy (NCBI): domain Eukaryota; kingdom Metazoa; phylum Chordata; class Actinopteri; order Cypriniformes; family Cobitidae; genus Misgurnus; species Misgurnus anguillicaudatus. The sequence continues at coordinate 8,806,859 of NC_073359.2, read as the reverse complement.
ATTTAAATAAAACATTCAAAATGACTTACCCACAAGGGCGACTGTCAAGGCTAGCACTACAGCTCTCATGGCTGGTGGTTTGTGAAAATCTCCACAGAGGGACAGAGTTTTTATAGTGAATTTTTGCTGACAAAGTTTTGTTTGTTAAATCAATTATTAACATTTTGTCAACTGATTTGTACATAGATATCAATTAGATGCATATCAATTTGTCAACTGATTTGAACATAGAGGTTAGGTTACCCTGGCCTGTCATCTGGTCATTCACTAGGACAATGTCCAGAATACATTGTCAGCTCATGCTAAAAGTCCAGTTAGGTAAAACTAAATCACACTTTCAATTCTCTAATATTTGTTTTTTAAATATTGCCAAAAATTTTGATATTTGATATGGGTGTGTGCATGCTATAAACCAGGGGTACCCAAACTCGGTCCTGGAGGGCCAATGTCAACATGTTTTTGATCAGAGTGCCTCCGATGTGCTTCCAAGCAGATCTCTTAGCGCGCCATGCACCACAGGAAAATCTAATAAGATAATCGGTACAACCACAAAGACAACAGGGACTTTACCTAGGATTGTCTTAAGGGTGAAAACTGGCCCAAATTTGCCCGATTACCTTTTATTGTGTGGTGGCCTTTACCTACATGTTTTTGGCCTGTGGGAGAAAACTGGAGTACCCAGAGTAAACCCACAGGGATAACATGCAAACTCTACTCAGAAAGGCCACCACTTGACCTAACCAGGGCTTGAACTGGGGACCTTCATGCTGTGAGGCAACATTGCTACTGGGCTGCCCCAATTATAAAGTAAAACATAATCAAACAGTTAGCATTTTGTTTGATAGAGCTTTGTAAAGAAGTTAAACTCTAAATATGTGCCATTTTACCTTAATACAATTAGGCGTTTAAAAATAAAGTGTTTGTGAAGCAGACACATCTAAATATAAAGGCTGATCACTTTAAGTCTAAACTTAAAACATTCTTCTTTAACAAAGCATTCACATAAAATGTCAAGTAAATGTACCTATCCCGCAATAGCTAGTTTGTCTAGAACAAAGTATTCACATAACTCATCTGGGTAATATACTTATGCCGCAATAGGACGCCTGTCTGGAACCAAGCGGATTTTAAACCACAATACTGTATGACACTTGCATTACATGCAAACGGCCCCTATGCTAATAGGATTTTGTTTTTCTCTCCCTGTCTCGTCCGGTACCCCCGAGGACAATGAGACAAACAGACCCAGAATTGTTATCCTCCTAGGAGTTTTCCCACAGCGTTTTTCTCCTAGGGTTTTTTCATCCCCGGGAGAGTCAGCCAACATTGGCTTAACTTAGCACTTTACTGTATACGTTACATTATTATTACGCTCACTTATGGTTTATTCTTAGCCGCTGTATTCTTCTTCTTATATGATCTATATTCTCTTTATTTTAAATTTAATTTGTTTAAATAATATTTTGACATATTTTCAGTTATCGAGCTATATGATGATGTTCCGGTTTGGTATAAAGGTGAGACTCTTATTTTGAAAAGCGGCAGCATACATTGTAGTCACGGTTGTAAAAAAACATATCTACACTATGGTTCATCAGCTCCTTAAGTTTTATATTTTGATAGCACCCCCCTAAAGGGCATAAGGTGTGTATGTTCATATATTTAAACTGTTGATTTAAGTAAATGCTGTGTTATATTTGTCACGATAATGCAGTCAAAGTGTTTATGAACATAATAATAATAATAATAATAATAATACCTTACATTTATATAGCGCTTTTCTTAGTACTCAAAGCGCTTTACATATGAATGGGGGAATCTCCTCAAACCACCACCAATATAAAGGCTGATAAGCATTTTCCACTTGTTTGTTAGCTCTTACGGTGATCTGTTGGAGTTTTCAAGGCTCAATAAAACTTCATTAAAACCATCAGTAAAGTTTTGGCTGTTATTAGGATGGGGTCTGCTATAGTTTTGTTAAAAGGTTATATTAAATAAACAAAGTAATTTTTACTTTAATCTCGCTTTTAAACTGCTTTAAATAAAAGTAGAGCATTATATGACAGAAATCGTATACCTCTAAATTTTTTAATGCAGCTGACTTTTTTATTAATTTGCCCTATTGTCTTTATTTTACTATTGTTTTCCTTTGATAAGCTGGACAGCAGCAGGCTGGTATGTCTCAACTTGATTACATTAGGAAAATAATCATGATGTTAAGTTGGCTTGATCAGTTTTGGGTTAGGGTCACCCTGGTCCCTAAGTCTGTCAGCAAAAAAAAAAAAAATAAAGTTCAAATTAGTTTATTTAACTGATTGAAAGATAACAAACATAAACTTTGCACACCTTATGCAAGCCATTTTCACATAGAGAAATTTTCCACAGGTACAAGTTTTAAGTTCAAATAATTAAAATGCTTAAAAAACATGTTTTATTGTCTTAAAATCAATTATTGTTTTAAAAATCAATATTCATTCAAAGCAGTGACTGCGTTAAGCAGCTTTTAGCATGTTCAATATACAGTATTATGTTTGATATATGTGTGTTTAATATATGTACATTAAGTTGTTTTTAATGTCAAATTGAATTTACTGTATGCAATGACCATGTTTACAATGTTTTATACATGCATGTTAAATGTACACTGTAAAATATTTCTGTAAAAATTACAGCATGACTGGGTATTACTGGCAACTAGCTGCCAGTAACTTACTGTAGATTTTACATTTATGTTATTTACTGGAAACAGTTTGTTTAAAGTTAAATGAACATGAAACATTTTCAGTTTTTATCTTCTACAGTAAGTTACTGGCAACCAGCTGCATAATAACAGCTAATTTTTTACAGTGTACACATGTTAATCATAGAAGTTTAATTATATTTTAATGTAATAGAGGTTAATATTTTTATTAAATATAAATAAAAAAATAATGGTAAATAATAATAATAATACAATTCAACAAGCCACACAAGCATTGGTTTTAGATTACTGGGAAATTGATAGAATAATCATTAAAATTAAATAAAGGTTACAAAAAAGCCTCTCTAATTGAGACTACACATTTGCACCACTAATGTGCATATTATTACCTAAAAGGTAAAGGTAAATATCTGTACCAAATTGGTACATATTAGGACGTTTTTAAAAGGTACCATCCCAGTGACAACATTTGTACCTTTTTTCTGAGAGTGTACTATGATTGCTGCTACCCAGTCTCACGAAATTATGTACCTATAGTCACGTAATTTTTTTAATTCTTTTTCGTGATACTGTCATGAATTTCCGTGTTTCTTCATGATCGTATCACAAATTTCTGTCTATGCGTCATTGTCACGTTTTGGTTACTCAACTGCTTTTTCATTGTTGCTACGATTTAGGGTTAGATTTGGTGTTTGCGTTAGGATGTCACTTTAAATATTGGTTTATATTATTTTTTTATTTCTTTGTTTATATTTTCTGATTTTTAAACCATTGTCGTCTGGCGTTAGGGTTAGAGTTGAGTTTGGGTAAGGATGTCCTTTTATGTAAATCTAACCCTAAACCGAAGCGACAATGGTAGGAAAAAATGGGGTAAGCAAAAAAATTCAAGAAATATTTGCTTACCCCATTGGCAGATTTTTCTTTGCTTGTTTTATGCACAAAATCACTCAAATTTGATATTTTTGGTCTAAAAACTAGACTTATTTTCTTGGGTCGTTTGGTTTATCAAAGAAAATAGATCTTAATTTAAGAATTTTTAGATATATCAAGGCAATGGCAACACGCATTATTATGGCAATAAGGTCACACGCTGTACATTCTGCAGCATTCATGTCTTTCATAACATTACATAAAGCAATTAAACAGTGTTCAAAAAGTGTGTTTTATCTGAACACTTCCTACACTCTTAGTATTTTTGTCTTGTTTTCAGTAAAATATCTAAAAATTCTTAAATTAAGATGTTTGTTTTATGCACAAAATCACTTAAAGGCGGAGTCCATGATGTTTGAAAGCCAATGTTGATATTTGAAATCACCTAAACAAACACGCCCCTACCCCAATAGAATCTGGACCTTCTGTTGATAGACGCGCCCCCACACATATGCAACCCGGCATTTGATTTGATTTGATTGGCTATATGTGTGTTTTGGTAGTCGGCCCGTCTCCTTTTCCAAACCGTTTTTCAAACATCGTGGACTCCGCCTTTATTTTTGGTCTAAAAACTATACCTATTTTCTTCATCAAGAAAAAGCATCTTAATTTAAGAATGTTTTGATATTTTTACTGAAAACAAGACAAAAATACAAAGAAATATTTTTTTTTATATTTTTTGCAGTGTAAGAACCACTTTCTCCAGCTCAACTTTGACTTTGTACAATGTACATTTACATTGTACATTAAAAATGTAATCTAGATTGTTTTGCACATCTACCATTATACACTATTTCATACTGCCCTTTGGCTTACCACAATGCATTTCCAATTTATATGCATTTAGTCCCAGACTAACATGAATGTTTCAGGGGCCTTCATTTAAAAACACACTGCACTTGCACTGGCATATCTTACCATGAACTGTGGGGATAATTTGTACCAAGCATTACATGACAAGCTGTATGCATGTATGTGACCAATACAAGTTGCACATACTGTATGCATGTGACCAATAAAACTTGAAACATTAGTGTTAAGTCATTTATTGGATTTAACATATTAACATACAGTAGTTGTGAGAAAATGGTGACTTGTTTTTTAAGATAGTAATTGTAAATCACATTTCTGTCTGGTCATTGATGATTGTGTGATATTAAAAAATACAAAACATGGCTACAAATACAATACAATAGACAATGATTTATTTGACAATTTTAGGCCATCATCTGCAGATTTATTAAACCTTTTTTTCATGTGGATATAATCTGTTACAGGACCACCTATACACGGAAAAAAATGATTCATTGAATTCAATTTTTTTAAGGTAAGTGGTTGCAATCAATTTATTTAAGCTACATTTAAACAAAAGTTTTACATTTTATTTTACTTTACTAATCTTTTTTGTTTAAATGTAGTTTAAATAAATTGATTGCAACCACTTACCTTAAAAAATTGATTAAATTCAATGAATCATTTTTGTCAGGGAAAGTCATACGTTACATATATTTATTTTCTTACTTTAAATTACTATTTATTTCTTACTAAAAGTCACAATCAGATGCACTTTAGGCATACAGTTTAAACACAGCTTTCAGAGCAATAACAGTCCATGTGAACTTCAGTTTCCCTCAGATCTTCTTTATTCCTTAAGTTGCTGCTCAAATTTTCAGAATAGTTCAATCTGGAGTCTAAAATCAAAGCATCAAATCATAATTAATGCTAAATAAATACAAAAATCAATATAAATTGGGGAAATTTTGAGGTAACACATCTTACTAGATGGCAAGCAGTAGTATTCAACAATGAGTTGGCTGGTCATGACTGGCACACAACCGGGCAAACAACGCAACAGAGGCCCAACAGAGTAACATTCAGAATGATATTTATCCAACATCTGCCTTGCCAGTTGAACAGTTTCAAGCTTCATGTGACACCCTACAACAAAACATTGTACAATAAATTATTTGATTAGCTTACGTTTTGTTAATACAATGTTGTTACATAGTTAGCAGTTGAACACCTACGGTTAGTATCAAGACAACTTTCAGCAGTAAGCACCCATGAGTGGGCAAAGACTATTGGGCTTTTGGTCAGGTATCCACTGGGTATGTGATACTCCTGCCTGATTTCTCCATCAGCCTTTCCACAAAGACCACAAGTCTGCCCCCTCATCCAGTCCGCAATATAAATCTGCAGAAACAAGACTGTAAATTAGATGAAAATATCCATCCATTTCATGAAAAATCATTAATGATCTTCCAGTTTTTTGTTACCTTCCACTGGCCAGCTGTATAATAGACCTCTTGAAGACCATAGTTTGGGGCAAAGAGCAAGACACCTTGACCTTTCTTTACAATTTGTATGCTTCCTATGAAAAAAAAGCCTCATTCATTTATTTTGAAAAATTGAATTGCATATCATAACAACAGTAAAAATTACAGTAAAAGCCACATTTTTTTAGCAATGAATGTAAAAAGAATTTCAACCTGTTAGGTCCTTGTATGGGAGATGGTTGGTTGATAATTCAGTTCCATTTATTTTAAATTTTATCGCACTTTCTTGGTGATATAGTTCAACATCCCTGTTGTGTAAAGAAAGATTGTGATTTTCTACATACTGCAAAGATGAAATAAAGAACCCAGAAAGCTGTACTTACATGTCAGCCACCTTAACTTTCAGGGCGTTGTGCTCAGAAACATCATCCTTTCTCATTAAGACCATGAATTTATGCTCTGTAGTACAATCTTGAACCAAGACTTGGTAACAGGAATATGGAGTTTCAAAGCTGTACTGCCTGTTGTTGAATGTGGTCAATGTGTTTCCTACCATATTGCATTTAGCTAAATCACAAGATGAACAAAAGTTGCTGACTTATTTTTTACAAAACATAAAGTTTGTTTAACTGTTTTAACTAACCTGTACTAGTCTCTATATAAAGATTCCACATGATGCCTTTAAAATCTTGTTCTTCATTGGAATATGTAGACTCGCTTGTAAAAGGCAAAGCGAGAGGTAGAACCAAGCCAAATTTTGACAAGGTCATCTGTAAATCCACAGATTTTAAGGTGGTGTCAAACGAACTACGTATGTACCTCTGCCTACATTTTTCACAAATATGTTTCTCCTGGTACATATTTCTGCATCTTTCAGTTGGAGTGTCCACTAGAGGCACTGAAAGGACTTACATTCAGTGTCTAAAGCCACACAGAAAGTGCGAAAACGCCTTCTTACCAAAGCACTTGGGCGCTCCCGTAGCGTCTGCTGTTATTAAGTAACCTAATGGGCTCGTTATAGTCGTGCGTAGGTCCTATGGCGTAGCCGCGACAGCGTCGGTTCCACGTCGGTTTTCATTTATACTTTTGCGTCATTGTCCGCGTCGACGTGCAAACACACGGGCAGACTGCTGGTAGGCAGTATCCACACGTGTAACCACAGTAGCAGCGCGACCGTCACAGAAGAAGCTGCTAACACAAACGAAGAAGAAAAAGGCAGCCTGTTGTGTATGATTTGAAAAGACCAGCAATGATGGAGGTAAATAAACAGGGACTTTTGTTGCAGTTTTAGTTAAATAACTCCTCAACTTGGCTCATCTTTGTTTTCACCGTCGCAAATGGAAATACCCATGACGCAGTTTTTTTTACCTGACGGGAGGGGTTCTGGTGGACCAATCCGCGTAGAACTGTTGCGCTGTTAAAAATTTTGCGAGGTGCACGTCAGGCTACGCACAGGCTACGGATAGCCTACGCGGCGTAGAACTTACGCACAACTATAAATCGGGCTTAAGTGTTACACGCCCACTTGCGGAAATCGAAATTGGCAACCTATGGTCAGGATCAATCGTATTTCGCTGAAGTATGTCAAGAACTTGCCGTGTACAGGAAGCGTATTGGTGACTTACAGATGTATATTGATGATTCGTTACGGTCCCTTTTGAATGTTTTAATCGGCTGTGTTTTATTAAAATACAACTACATGGACAGTGTAAATACCAGGAAAAACGTATTTCAGGTTAGGCATGGGTATGCAGGTACAACCCCTTTTAGTGACAAAAGACTGTTACTTACTGCCGGGGTCTTGATAATGATGTCTAGGGTTCTTTCAGTTGGGACACGCATTATAAGTTCAATCTGTCTCGCATTGTTTTTTACATAGTTAGTGGAAAATCCAGTCATTTGAGCTGCAGCAGGAATGTACTTGGACAACCTTGAAATAAAAATTAAAATGACTACATACATTTTACCTTTTCACAGACCTGAACTGATTGGCGGTTTGTTTCCAAAAATATCATTAAAAAAGATATATACACGTCAGTATAATAAAAAATAAAGTATACTTGTAAAATCTATTTCCCAATCTCAGTGGTATTCAAGTGTGATAATAAACAGATTAAAAGTTGGATTAAGAGGAACCAACCTCTTGGCATACTTCTTGATGAAAGTGGGCAACTTCTCCCACTTCACTTTAAAATGGACCACAGGACTCGCATCTGAGGGACCAGTCTGTACTTTGATGGTTGCTGCATATTGCTGGCCCTGTGCACCCCAGGCAATCTTTGCCTAGATTAGAAGCGAGTTTTCAATGTTTTATCGTAACGGTTAGAGGTGACTTAACTGTAAATACGTTCGATTTTCTTACAGCAGCTTTGTGTTTGCTCAGCAGAACACTATCAATGCACATCATCCAGTTGTCTTTTTCTGCAATGGAGGCCACAATGATCTGAACTCTTGAGGTGGGCTTGTCCAAGTAAGCAGCTAACTGGTACCCCAGCAACTTGCGATCAACTCTTACAACTTGTGCAATGATAGCAACCAGTGGAGGAACAGAATCCCCAAGAAATCGTGCCTATTGCCATATAAAGACACATGAATGCTTACCACTTTGTTAGGAATACAAAATCAAACTGTTAATAAATAAATAAAAGGGTTAATAAAATTACAGACTGATCAAATGAACTGATCATACCCCTTTCTGAATGGCCTTAAAACCTTCACTGCTTTTTTGATTGGAGAGCTCCTGGAACAGATATGCCCTTTATTGCCTTATAAGCCTAGTATATATGGAAGTATATAAACACAGGAATACATGTATAAAGAGATATTAAATATATAAAATGAAAAATACTATGTATACTGTACAAATAACCAACATTATGTGTATGAGGAATGAGTAGGCAGTGCAACAAAATATTCACAAACCATTTTCGCATAATGATATATATTTTAAAATAAGTTAAAGGGGACATTTCACAAGACTTTTTTAAGATGTCAAATAAATCTTTGGTATCCACAGAGTACATATGTGAAGTTCTATCTCAATATACCATATAGATAATTTATTATAACGTGTTAAAATTGCCACTTTGTAGGTGTGAGCAAAGTGCTGATCTCTGCACTAAATGGCAGTGCTGTGGTTAGATTAAGGGGAGGTATTATTCCCTTCTGACATCACAAGGGGAGCCAAATTTAAATGATCTATTTTTTCACATGCATACAGAGAATGGTTTACCAAAATTAAGTTACTGGGTCGTTCTATTTTACATTTTCTAGGTTGATAGAAGCACTGGGGGCCCAATTATAGCACTTAAACATGGTAAACGTCAGATTTTCATGATATGTCCCCTTTAAATGACATTAACTTTTTACAAGGATGAATAAACTGAAGTGTCATCTATCCTAATAAAAAGACTCACTTTCGACAAATGGGAGCTGGAAGAGCTGCTAGAACTGAAGCTTTGGCTGCTGCTGCTTCTGTCATGGGAGTTAAATATATTGTGATTGAAGAACCTGGTTGAGCTTAAATTGTTGTTCCTCTGTTCACCCTCCAAAGTTAACTTCAGTTTCTGCAGTATGCTCTTGACTTTGGAGGTCTCTGTATTAGCATTGATCTTTTTAAGAAGTTTCTTAGCTGCTCTTGGGCCCAATTGGACATCCAACTCAAGACCCTCAACTGCAGGACCATCGGCTGTCAATGAAGAAATAATTAAATAACTAATTTTCACTAAGGTACTTAAGCCAAGCACACTTGCATTTCCATATGTTTGAATATTGGCACTTGCCTCGAGCTATTGTAATGTGTACTCCATGCTGTCCAATCATGTTATAAAGGGTGGTGTTTTCGATGAAGGCTGCATTACAAGACATAACGTCCATGCATACTTTGATTCCAATGTGAGGTAAAACAGAACATTGAGTTTTGTGAAGTGGAACATTAGTTTTCATTTCAGACTCCATAGCAGGTGGCATAACAGATTCAGATGACTGTGTAAACAGGAACAAAAAGATTAGCAATCTATTCGTTTTGCTTCTCTATCGCCATCTCTGTTTAAAACATAATATTGCAGGTTACAGTAAGCTGGAAAAATAGTTCAAATTTCATCATCAGAATACGCACGCACTGTCTGCGCACCGCCAGATTTCTTGTAACCTGTTACGCATGTGCGTACAGAAAAATGTAGTATGTAGCCCAGGAGATGCATTGCATTTTGTCGCAATGCCAATGCGCCAAATGTTTGCGTAGAGTGTGCAAGTACGTTCATGTACATGTAACAAAAAAAACTTTGCTCTGGGCTTTACCTACTTACTTTACGTGTATTGAAAAACAACTGAAATTTCCTGCTAAATCCGACCATTGCCTTAGCAGTTCTTGTTAGCTCTTACAGTTGAGTCACATAAGCAACCGTTGTCTTACCAAACCTCCAGTTGAACCCGTAGAGCCAAGTGTTTCTTTTGAATGTTGCACAACTACTGTTTCTGGCACAATTGGTATACTCCTTTCTGCAACAACCTCCTCAATGTGTCCAGCTACTGCCGAAGTATTACAACTAGTGTTAAACAGAAAGAAAATTTAAATTCAGTTATGGATGTAGTAAAGATAATGATGGTAAGCATATATATCTAACAAATCAAAATATTGTCTACCGCGCAGTTGCAACATGCACCGGAAAGACAACAGGAAAGGCCTGTATCTTGAAATTAGCATTTGGTATGTCAAACTTCGCTTCGATTTTCAGAGGCAAATATGTGTGGATTTTTCCTTCAGCTATTGAAGCAGCCCGAATAAAGCCAGTGTTCATCCCCATTACAGCAAAAGCTTGTACAGCAACGCTTGGTGAAACCTCGGCAGTTAACTTCACATCTGTCTTCATAAGATGGGCGATACTGATGGTCTCGCTTACAGGTGGTGTAACAATAGCCTGAACTGGACAAAATAGCAAATCAGGTTTACAATTTTTAAATAATGATTTTCTTTTAAAAACAGGTTTACCTTTCAGATTAGCAGCCACAACAGCGGCAGTGTACAAACTGAACTCCATGGGCACACCGGCTGCTGATGGAAAGATTCGGCGCATTTCTGTTACCAGCAAGGACTTGGCATACTGGAAGGCGATGCCGTTCTGCAAGGCTTTAAGGGCTTCAACAGCCAGCTCATGTATATGACCTCCAACAGCAAACTATAGATAGATATGGATTTATAACTCCAAAAATGTTCGAGTTGACTACACAGAAATCTGAGCCAAACAAGCATTTTTGCATTTAAAAAACATCCAGGCTAAAACAAGGCAAATTTTGGGCCAACAGTAAAAATTTCAATATACTGTATGTCTAACCATTCAGTAGCCTCCCCCCAAAAGAAATTAAAGAAATAAATAAATGAAACCAAACACTTTGTAATCACTGTAGACTTATATCAGGGATGGGCAACTTCGGTCCTGGAGGGCCGGTGTCTTGCAGAGTTTAGCTCCAACCATAATTAAACACACCTGTAGCAGCCAATTAAGGTCTTACTTTGCATTCTAGAAATTTTTTGGCAGGTGTGCTAAGGCAAGTTGGAGCTAAACTCTGCAGGTCCCTCCAGGACCGAAGTTACCCATCCCTGACTTTTATCATACATCTCGCAAGTTATTTTGGCCAAAACGACATGTAACCAAATTCAGGGTCATTTGGGCTACAAGTTGGTTACTTATAGTCAAAATATATCAGGTCTATGGTTAACCTAGATAGTGAAATGACGGCTATTTCTTTCTACATATGACCAAAATACATACCTGTGTTGCTTGATCAAGAACTGCTTTGTCGATGTTTGCAAAAGCAATCTCTTGTCCAAGGAATTTCACATAGATTGATCCCAAGGGCTGCTTGTTTGGCAGGGCCTTGAGTGCCTTTAGCTGCAGTGTATCACAGTAAACAGATAAGAAAATATGTCATTTTAAAGAAGCATTGAATTGATAATACATATTGGGGTAGTTTCCTGGACAAGGCCTATCCTTGTTCCAGACAAAAATGCATGTCATATCTTAAAATATATCAGTGCCAATGTTTTGTCTCAAGATGCACACCAGTATTGTTTCTGTAAGGTGGGTTTGTAATAACTACTTGAATATTATTATTATTACATAATATACTTACTGCATTAAGCACTTGTTTCATCCTGGGAAGTCTGTCCTCATCCATAAATGGAGATTTTAAAAGTGCCTCCTGAATTCCATCGGTTCTGACGCCAACCTAAAGGTAAGCACTATTTAAGGTCATGCAGAAATTTGAAAAAAAAGAAATTCAAAATAGTTGTTACTAACTGTACCTCAATCGTATCGGCTGCAGCTCCAGCCAGGTAAACACGTGCTTTAGCTAGAACAGCTCTGGGCAGGATGGTGGCAACATCATTGATGATGAAAGCACTTCCAGCAGAACCAGCCATTAGAGGATCTGACCAAGGAAACAGATTAATAACATTTATGAGGAAACCATTGCTGTGTGTGTGTTACCATTAAGACTTCCTTACTCTGATAACCATCCAAGAGTAATGCTTTGCTGTAACGGTAGCTGAGTTTGTCCAGTTTGGGGCTTAACATCTTGATGGCAACACTGCAGGCTGCAGCACTGAAAAGAGAAAAAAAACTATTGTGACTGGACGGATGCAGCTCTATTGAATGATATTAGTTTGTAAATTATTAAGGGAAAACAAAATCCCAAACTACATAACCCTACGTGAAAAAGGGTTTGCCCCCAAACTTAATAACTGGTTGGGCCACCCTTAGCAGCAATAACTGCAATCAAGCGTTTGTGATAACTTGCAAGTTGTCTGTTACAGCACTGGAATTTTGGTCAACTCATCTTTGCAGAATTGTTGTAATTCAGGCACATTGGAGGGTTTTCAAGCAGGAACCGCCTTTTTAAGGTCATGCCACAGCATCTCAATAGGATTCATGTCAGGACTTTGACTAGGCCACTCTAAAGTCTAATTTTGTTTTTCTTTAGCCATTCAGAGGTGGACTTGCTGGTGTGTTTTGGATCATTGTCCTGCTGCAGAACCCAAGTTCGCATTAGTTTGGTTGTCGTCTTGGAACTCTGCCATGCAGACCATTTTTGCCCTGTCTCTTTCTTATGGTGGAGTCATGAACACTGACTTAAACTGCGGCAAGTGAGGCCTGCAGTTCTTTGGATGTTTTTGTGGGGTCTTTTGTGACCTCTTGGATGAGTTGTTGCTGCACTCTTGGGGTAATTTTGGTCTAGAAATAGCTTTATAACATTTTCCAGACAGATAGATCCCAATTACTTTACTTTCACATGATGTGTAGCTTTTGACAATCTTTTTGTCTACTTCACTTTGTCTGGCAGGTCCTATTTAAGTGATTTCTTGATTGCGAACAGGTGTGGCAATAATCAGGCCTGGGTGTGGCTAGAGAAATTGAACTTATGTGTAATAAACCACAGTTAAGTTATGTTTTCACTGGGGAGCAAACACTTTTTCAAACAGGGCTATGTAGTTTTGGATTTAGTTTTTCCTTAATAATAAAAACCTTCATTTAATTATTGCATGTTGTCTCATGGCAATTTGTACATATTTACAAGAAGCTTATTCATACTAATTTGTACGACCTAAGGTCTTTGTACGATTTGCTCCCCCTGTGACGTTTGGGTTGGGGGCTGGGTTAGTGGTGATGTTTCATTATTATTTTTTTTATAAATCATCGTAAATTTTTGTATGAATTCATACGCATTAGCCAACTCGTCAAGTTAGGCTGTCTTATCTTCGTCTTAACCCCTCAAAGTCTTGGTCTTGACTTTGTCTCAACAACAGACTGTAAAAAATATGGACGTAGTGTCCATGACTTAACCCGTAGGTTTGTAAAGAGCATTTTTGAAGCCCAGAGAAGGCAGAACCTGCCGTCACCATCTTGGCAGCGGGTCACCGTGCGGATAACCGAAAATGGCTTCACAGCAGATAACGGAAGGTTGTCTCTGGGTCTCAACACACTCTTGGCTTGTTCTTGGTTTAGGTGGTCTTGACTACATCACTAGCCACTAAAAATATTTTTACAATTTTTATATTTAATACTAGAGAAAATTTGTGAAGAATAAGATGTTGAGATAAGCAGACGTTATAATTTTTGCTATATAAAAATATATTTACCAATGTATTTCAGGCATGTGTTGAGTGTAAACTCACACTGAAGACAGGTCAGGTGAAGTACTCTTTGTCAAAGCTTTGATATGAGAGTATGCAAGGCTGGCCACCTGTAAATTTGTCTCCTTCTGCAGAACACATGCAAGAGTGGTCACCAGACCCATGCCTGGCTTTGTCTCGAAAAGCGCAATCCATGCGACCGTGCGCAGCTCGGGGTGGAGATCTTTGTTCATAAAGATCTGCAGAACTACCTCTTGGACCTGAAGCGCAAACATAAATACACATGGCAACCCACATGATGTTACTAATGTGATCAATCACCAATTTAGTAAAATTGCAAAGCATGACTCAGATATCTCAAACTAACCTGTTTGGGTTCCTTTTTGGCAATGGCTTTTAGAGCCAAAATGGCGTCGACTTGAACTTTCAAGGGGAATGCAGATGTAGATAGAATCTTAACAATGGGTTTAATGCTAGCAGGGTGGCAAGCATTGCCCAATACTTTTAGAATCAGAGTGATTTCTGCAATATCATTCTTAGCAGTCACTTCAGCTGCAATGTCATGAATGGGCTTGAAGAAAAAGAGAAAGAAATAATTATCTCCAGATATGTGACCCTGCCTGCATTTTTTTTACATAAAATGTTCCTACATAATGTAACCTAGATTCACAGACAGGGTCATACATATACACTCATATAAAGTAAAATAAATAAAGTAAAGAATTTGTTTTACCTTTAAAAGTTCCACTGGGCATACATGAGCTCCAGCACAGTACCTGGCAATCACTGTCCCATAGCCGAGCATGGCAATCTCACGTAGACCTGGTATTTGTTGAACCTTGTGACTCAGAACCAGACCCTTTGTGTTTATACAGTACACGGAGAGGTTATAGACATTATATGACATGCTATGAGTTTGCACCTTGCGTAATATTCAGATATAAGTGTACGTACAGAGTAGATCTTAATGGTGTCCGAATCAGCAGTGACCATGTGCACCACAGCCAGAAGGACCTGTGTAAACTCAGAGATAGAAAGTTCACCTGCCAAAAATGCCTTCTTGACGAATTTCAAAGCAGCTAGAGTGCCAACTGCAGGAACTGCATCTAGGATCCATTTCCTTAGAAGAGTCATACTGTAGATAAGTAACAATGTCCACACACCGGTTTAAGACTGAATTAAACCTAAATGTACCTGACATTTGGTCTGGTTTTGAACTGAGCCCAGATTCCTTCAATATCAGCCAAATTTCCGAAACGCAAAAGCTGGATAAGATGAATAAATTTTAAAGGAACATCTCCATGGACCTCTTCCAGTTTTATGGTAGCAAGGTGATTCAGAGCATCTACTATCTTAATGAAAACAAATATAGAAAGCTATTATAATAGTATTACATACTCATTTAAAAACTGAAGACAGTGTTAAAGAGTTTAGAATAAAAATGTGTGATCCAGTCTGTGAAACTTATTCTTTGTGTATGATTGATAGTTAATAACGTTCTGTGAAAATATGACCTTGATATCTTTAAAATTGACTTAGATCATGTCAAATATTGAAAACAGATACAGACAGAAGATCAAGTGATTGACTTTGGACTTCTTATTACATTTACATGAGGTTTACATTAGGCATCAAGCAGACACTTATATAGAGATTTAAAAAGTGAGGAAGAAAAGCCTGAAGATTTGTCATTACGTGTATCTTCTTTATATGTGTGGAAAAATAAGTAGGCTATAATAATGTATAATATAATGTATAATGATAATATAGATTATGTATAATAATATATAATCAAAAAATATTACAATATAAAATATAATCATGTTAATTGTATATTTCAGCATTATAATTATGGCCTAGTATTTGATTTTAGCATATGTGATTATTGCGTACAAGTGGTTTTAACAAAAATATCAAATTTAAACGATTTTGTGCATAAAACAAGCAACAAATCTGCCAATGGGGTAAGCAAAAATAATGCTGATTTTTTACACACTAGATTCAAGAAAATGTACCCCATTGGTAGATTTTTTGCTTGTTTTATGCACAAAACCACTTAAATTTGATATTGTTGGTCTAAAAACTAAACTTATTTTCTTGGGTTGTTTTGCTCATCAAGAAAAAGCATCTTAATTTGAGAATTTTTAGATATTTTTACTGAAAACCAGACAAAAATATTAAACACTTTTTTTCTTGAAAATCATTTTTTTGCAGTGTGAGACTTTAGTTTTGTTTTCACAGACATGGTCACATATCATATATATTCTCACCTGAGCCTGTGGATTATTTATTCTCATTAGCTGAATGCTGCTCCAGAGAGTCTCAGTACTAAATTCGTATCGTAAAGATCCGCGGGCTAAATATTCAGCACTGATTAAAATTATGGGATTTGCTTTAGTCTCCAAAAAAGTAAGGGTTTGCCTGAAAAAAAAATACAAACATATTTTTACCATGCAAATCTGTACTTTTGTGCACAGTTTAAAATCATTAACAATAAAAGTATATACAAATTAACCTAATTTCCATTTGTGTCTCATAAAGATGTGTAAACTGATGAAGCTCTTGGACTGTTGCTTCAGTGATCCGAAGACCAATGGGTGTTGGCCTCATGATGTAGTTATATGTTACAACTCCAGTGATGCTTTTAACTCCCTATTTTGAGAAAATCAGCATTATCAAAATTGTTAACTTTAGCTTAGATAACTTCAGGAGAAGTTCTAAGTCTGACCTCTTGACAGTCGGCGCAGTTTTCAATGTATGTTAAGCCAACATCCTTCATTATCCTCTCATGGCAATGGTTAAGATCCTTGGACTTGGTGATGACAACATTGTTCGTTTTTTCATCTTCTCTGACAACATATTGAGTTCTGCAGATGCCATGAACTCCATCCTTATCAGAAACAAAACAATGCATTAAGACCACAGATTTAATATCTAGAATCATAAATATTTTATTTCTGTTGATCTCACTTCCTCGATCTCATAGATGTTCTCAGTGTTCTTGAGGTTGAGCTGAAGGATGTTTAATATTCCTCTGTGCAGGTTGACAATGGCGGTTGGGACTTGTGAAGGTGCGAATATCCTTCCAACTACACCCTTATTGTATTCAAATTTAATAGGAATCTGGAGCTGTGTGGCCAGGGCTGATGAAAGCTTAGTAGTAGAAAACGTACTTGTAGGCCAGACTCCATTGTACTCAAAAAGCTGAAGATGTGAGAGCTGAAGAAATGTCAAACTATTAATAGTCATACATTTATGTGCTGCTTTTCAATTATACGCTAGCTTGCCTGTGAAAACACAAGTTTTATATGTTTTGACATAAAATCATACTAACATAGTTCACCCCAAAATGAAATTTTTGTCATTATTTACTCCCACTCATTCTTTATTCGGATGAACACAAAAGATGATTTTAAGCATGCAGTTGACGGTACCCACTGACTTTCATAATATTTGTTTTTTCTACTATGGAGGTCAATGGGTACCGTCAACTGTGTGATAACCCCCATTTATCAAAATATCTCCTTTTGTATTCATCAGAATAAAGAAACTCATACAGGTTTAGAACAACTTGATGGTAAGTAAATGACAAACTTTCATTTTTGGGTAATCTATCTCTTTCACGAGTTCACACTTACAAATAAGTTGGATAGATTAAATTAGTAAACGTATTTGGCGTGCTGTCCGGGGAGAGGGCTCTGAGCTCGGAAATGGGCCCGAACGCAGAGTATCTCCCCCCCCGGTTTAGGAATTAACTTAGAGAGTGAGAGGAGGCAGGGTGGTGGAGGGATTCTGAAGACTGCAGAGGATCTTTGGAGAGTTAAACTGTGACTTAAATATGGCCTGCTTTGTGCTGATTGGGTAGATATGATGATTACTGATTGAGGACAGCTGGTGGTACTAGTATTTGTTGATTACTGATTATAGACAGCTGGAAGTACTTAAGTGGTTTATTTGACGTGCTCCTCCCGAACTACGTTAATAAAACATAATTTAAAGTGAAATCAATGATTAAAATCAAACTTTGATGCTAATCTCAGTATTACATTATGAGACTTTAGCCTAGATTTGTTAGTAAAAATACGCTGTGTTATTCTTGGTATACTGCTTACCTTAAGGATGTATGTATTTTCAGATATGGCACTAATGTACACCTTGCTGTTGATCTTGATGCCGGCTCTGGCCAGACCGTCTTGGTGAAAACCGCTAAAAAGCAAAGCTTCATATCTGTACACAAAGGTTTCAGTTCCTGCCAACACGGGGACTAAAACGCAAAATAACATTTACACATTTGAAGGCGCATAATATTTACACAATAAAATGAGATTTTACAGTTTGCTTATGCTTACCAAGATCTACATGGTGGCTTGCTGCAATATCAAGGAAAGTTTAACATTAGTCCTGAAATGTTGGTTTTATGGGTAATGGGTATTATGATTTTTTTACTAAGATCAAAATTTTAGGTTACTTACCCACAAGGGCTATAGTCAGGGTCATGATGATAACAGCTCTCATGGTTGTGGCTTTAGAGTCAAGCTTTGCTGGCAAAATACTGATACTCATAATGTATGATTAACTAGAATCAACATGTATCCAGTCTAAGCAGCTTATTGGTTTAACAGAGAAGTGCATGAGAGACCAGAGTAACCTGGACTTCAGTGCTTGATCCATTTATCATTTAGATCTGGAAAGCCTACAATGTTTTAACAATATATTTTTATATTTATTAACATACAATACTGTGCAATTCTTAGGCCACCACCACCAGACTTGTTGTTTTAGAAGTTTTAATGTCCATCCATATTTATTTTTCAATCTATTTTATTAAGATACAAACAGAAAATACAGGAAATATGACCTCTCTTGGCGCTAAACACATCTTGAGTGTTTTTGTGCAGAATGAAGTAAAAAGAGTAATTTCTTTAAAATTAGAAATTAGGATTTTATTTTATTTAGGTTTAAGAGATCCTGCAGTTTCCTGCTATTGCTCAAGTGGAAGGGGAGTTTACCCTAAAAACATTTTTATAGAGTTTTTAATACTACATGCACATTTCCTCTATTTTGTGGATGTATTCTATTAAATAGACTGAGAAACAATTACATATGATCACTATAACATTGCAAAAACAACTAATCTAATTGTGGCATGCATGGTGGCCTAAGAATTTTGCAAAGTACAGTATACTAAAATATAAGCAAAAAATATATGACATATGCACAAAAATAAAAATATTTAAAGATTATTTAAGTATTCATTACTAATTCTGGTAACCCTTTACTTGAAGGGGTGTTCATAAGACTGTCATGACATCTTCATAATCATGATATGACACGTGCTATGAACATGAAGGCGATTTTATGCACATTTATGACAACTGTCATTGAGTGTCATTCGCTCAATTATGTCATTTTTAATGCAAAGATGACATTGTTTTAGACGTCTTTGTTATGACAACTTGTCATGACACCAGGGATGTATGTGTTTTATTTACTAATATAAACAACAAAGAAGTCTAAAAAAAATCTAAATACAAAACAAGTGTCTTAAAATTGCTATGATCTCAACAAGTACAATGCTTTTGCTGTGTTGATGCTTTTTCTACCGAAAGAGGAAGCTGGGACAAGCAAAAAAATCACAACTTCCCATTTAAGCAAATAACCTTTAGTTAACAGCTGTCTACCACTCACTATAACCACAAGCCAAAAGAAGATGATATTAGACAATGCATCTAAACGATAGAATCTCTAAAGAAAGACTGAACATTTAATACACTGAAAAAAAAACCTTGTAGACATCGGTTGCCCATGATTGAATAGATTTTATTCTTAAAATTAAATTAAAATGAATTAAAATGAATTTCATTTTAAGAAACCTTGATTCAATCATGTTGAACTGTTGTACATAATACATTATGTAAATCCAACAAGTTTGAAAAAAACATCATTTAAAAATAAACTTAATTCATCATGTGCAACCAGAGATTATTTTCAATGTTTGCAGCATCTGCTAAAAGTGAATTTAAAAAGTTTGATTGCAAAATGAGATAACTTTTTCCAATTAATATAAATTAAACTGCAGTTGGTTTGTAGCACAATAAAACACAATAAAAACATATAACATAAAAACCTCAAAGCTATTTGACATCAAAGCTAAAAGACTCAATTGGTCTGTTTGTTATTTAATTTCCTCTTTGCAACATACATGCTTGGGCTTAATGATACAACATGGCAACATAATAGCAACGACAAAGTTATGCAATGATTGAAACAGTCTGTTAACTGAACATTACAGTGGCGTACTGAACATCCTCGTTTTCTGTGGTGTTTGTGGTGTCTGGAGATGTCTGCTTTGTTTTTAAATTGACAAAATGAATGCTGCTATAATGAATATCTTCATTTTTGCAATCTTCTTTCTGTGTGTGTTCAGACGGTGCTGCATCAATGTGCACTGAGTCATACTGAAGATGAGAAAACAAAGCAAAGATGAGATTACGTGCATGTAAGGTTTTTAAATAAATAAAATCTTTTTGTTATCACCTGTGCTTCCTCTTTTGCATTCTTTACTTTCTTTAACAAGAAACAGCTTCTCATCCTTATAAAGAAACAGATTTAATTAGACATCAGTTTTAAAGAGTTAACCAAAGAGTTAACAGGGTCAGTGTTATAAATCACAATTCTAGAGACAAATACATATGAGGAGCTCAGATGGAAACACCTCTAAACAACACTTCTGTCAAAAATTAGATAATGATATTGTAGTGAACAGCGTTGTTCATTAAATACTTTCACTTAAATTCCACTTTATTTCAGCCTCAGCCATTCAGAAATACAGTTCTGTGGGCAGAATCCATTAATTTACAAGAAAACATGTCAGACGAACGTTTTGCATCTGAGCTCTTCGTGTTTTCTTCATTTTATGTCATAACTTTTCTTTGTTTAGAAACTTTCAGAGTGCGCTCAATTGTGTTTATAATTTAACAGCAAAATCCCAAAGTGGCCTTGGACTATACTGTATTGAAAAGCATTTTAAATTAAGGTTTTACTGACCTGTACCACATCAGGACTCCTATGAGTGTAAGAGTCAGAAACACAGACAATGTGATTGCTGTGATTTGTAACCATGTGGATTTCTCTGGTTCTGTAGAGGACAAAGAAATAAATAAGATTTATTATAGACAAACTGCAGCAAACATTTAACACTAAAGTCAGATGTATGATGAGATGTTGTGTTACCTCTTACAGTACATGAATACTCTTGTAGCTCCTCACTGTTGATTGAGTCCAGGTACAGCTTGTTTAATAATCTCAATCCATCTGTTACCTGTTGTCCATTCTTATACCAGATGTAAGTATGTTTGTTATCCAGAGTGCATTTGGTTGAACAGCTTAATATCACTTTTTCTCCATCTATCACAGGGTTTGGGCTGCTTATCACCTCTGTGTCTGAGATTTCATATAACAAAATTCACATGAAACATTTTTCAGAATTAAGCTTAAAATAGTTTGTCGATTAAATCAACTGGTGAAACATGACATGAGAAAGCCAATAATATGGATTTGATTCAGGAACTAAACTGATAAAATATACACTTCAGAAACATTTTGAATAGAAATGCAAACATTTAATGTAATATTAATACTTTAATAAATACTCAAATAAATCTAAGAAATAAAGCTGCTGGAATGACAGCAGGCTTTAACTGAAAAGCGTCTGACATTTTATAAGATCAGATGTCCTTTAGCAAATAATGATGTACTCATAGACATCACAATACAACTGTACATCAATGTCATTGACTCTTAACTCATTTAATCTCAGTAGAAGAATAAATGCAAGAAATTATTGCTGTCCCTTGATATTACTATCATACTAATTATACTATTAAAGGGGCCATGGCACAATACTTTTTTAAGATGTCAAATAAATCTTTGGTGTCCCCAGAGCACATATGTAAAGTTTTAGCTTAAAATACCATATAAACAATATATTATAGTATGTTTAAATTGCCACTTTGTTTGTGTGTGCAAAAATGTGCTGTTTTGGGTGTGTCTTTTAAAGTTGAAACTCAAATGTGCTGTGAATTTCTTTTTCTCTCTCTCTTTTTCTCTGCACTAAATGTCAGTGCTGTGATTGGATAGTGCAGGTTAAGGGGTGGTAATATTATAACAAGTGCTCCTTATGACATCATAAGGAGAGCCAAATTTCAACGACCTTTTTTTTCATGTGCTTGTAGAGAATAGATTACAAAACAAAATTACTGGGTTGATCTTTTTCACATTTTCTAGGTTGATAGAAGCATTGGGGACCCAATCATATCACTTAAACATGGAAAAAGTCAGATTTTCATGCCATGGACCCTTTAAGTTCTAGTCTTTTCATGACGCTACTATTATACAATATTCTTATGAAATGACACATCTGGACAAAATCAACTTTTACTTTATATTCTTATATTTTAATACTAGATTAGACTGGTAAGGGCTAGTTTGCTACTGGCCTGGTTGCTGGAGCAGCATATTTGAGGTAATAACTAGCAAAACTTGGTCAAGCAGTGGTCAAACTGCATGGTCTTTGTGTTCAAGTTGGTCATGTAAGTCTTGTAGCTAATTGAAAACTATGGCAAGAACAGCAAATCAGCATCATATGCAGAAAACAAAACTGAATATTCTGCTCTTCTTAGTAAACCTCCAACATTCAGTGTAAACTCCCTTGAAAGAAGAGCATGTTAAAATAAACCTGTAGCTTAAATGATTGACAACATTGCTTTTCATTTTGAAATCAGAATATGATGAAAAAAAATTCTCAGCTCTTTGGACCCCTAAGCACCAGTAGCATAAATATATTCATTATAAACCTGATCAGTGAATGCAGCTTTACAGAGAGTTTATTATTAGCAGTTACCTGTAACAGTAAGAGTGACTCCAGGATAACCAGAATAGCCATGTAATGTGTTACTGATGATCCTGAATCGATATTGACCAGAGTCACTCGTGTTGACGTCTTTGATTCTCAGTGTGTTGTTTATATACTCCACACGACCAGCAAACTGATGATCCTCACGTAGATCCCGAATATCCCCTACATTTCCTTTCCGTAAATGCCAGTATGTTTTCTCTACTGTATATCCAGTGGGATGTGAGTATGAAGAGTGAATATCTACTGTTGATCCCACTAAAGCACAAACTCTTGTAGAGGTGTAAGTCACACCCCAACAGCTACTGTTAGAAAGACCTGAAAGAGTCACAAATCACTGCTGTAAAATTAACAATTCATTTAAAATATCTGTACAAATTTCTGGATGCGTTAAAGTGACAGTTTTTGTTTGCACTTTCACTTTAATCTATCAGTAAATGTTACACTTACACACAGATGAGGAGGGATTGCCATACGTAGAGCAGGAATAGCTGTCGGTGCTTCCACTTGATGACACAAATATGGATTTAGATTTGTCATCTGTAAAATATAGCCCATTCTTGTACCAGGAGTAATCTTTTACAGTTGTCAGATTGCAGGAAGAATCACAGCTCAGTTTTACTCGTCCATCTGTAGATTCAGGATTCACCCTCACCTGTAAAACTAAAAAAGCAAAACCTTACATTACATGAGAAATGAAAAGAGTTGAACTGGACTGATGAGAATGTAAATGTACCTGTTACTGTTAGATTGACTGTGACTGAGCTGAGATGTTTAACTCCATCCTTCATAATGATCATGAGCTGATATTCTCCACTGTCTCTCTCTATCACATCTGATATTGTGAGCTCTGAATTGTAGTTTGTGATCTCCTGTTTCACTCGTCCTGAGTAATCTGAATCTAAAGTCAAATCTTCAGGTTCATCTTTGTTTCTCCAGTTTGTTCTCTGTTTCTGACTAAACCAAAACCCAGTTTTGATGTTGATGTTTGAGTAATCGCACCACACTGTCACCTGTGCCCCTCTCACAGCACAAATATTCTGTTTATTACAGGTCACAGTAAAGCTGTTCAATGTTAGAGACCCTGAAAAAGAAAAAGGGAAAATACTGATAGTTGTAACATACTGTACGATAAAGATACCTTTTTTAAGTAAAGCGAAAATCTTAAACCGGCCAACTTCAAGCTAAACATCTTAAACATTTAATCCTATGAAATACAGTACTCTGTATTTTTTTTACTCTTTTTTTAAGATACACACAGAAAATACAGGAAATATGTACACAAAAACAAAACAATTTTCATGACTAAATGTCTTCTTTAGGCATCGTCAGTGTTGTGACCTCTCTTGGCACTAAACACATCTTGAGTGTTTTTGAGCAGAATGAAGTAAAAAGACCAATTTCTTTAAAATTAGGATTTATTTTCATTTAGATTTAAGAGATCTTGCAGTTTCCTGCTATTGCTCAAGTGGAAGGGGAGTTTACCCAAATTACTTGACACTTCAGCTTATACTTTTATACAGATTTTAATACTACATACTAAAGGCCCGAATCACTTTATACCCAAACCCGACGTGCATAATTTTTTTTTAAAGAACCCGAGACAAACCCGAGAAAATTAGACCCGAGTCCGACCCGAACTAGTGGCATTTTTTTTTACCCGACTGGACCCTAATGTGGACGTCACTGACGTGTGATTTCTGCAGACTCACATGCAGCAGTCAGACAGAAAGAAACTCCGGTGGCCTCGCAACCAATTTGGCGAGCTGCTCCGTTTGTTTTACTTTGTTATCTGACGATGACACCAAGGTAACTGCTAAAATGTACATTTAAAATTGACTGACATGTCTGTCTCAATGAAAATTAACCTATAACCAGTCACACAATGCCGCAAGCGCTCTTGGCAAACAGAGGAAAGGTTCAAAAAGGACATTGACGCACACAAGCGAGAGTTCGGGTCTTCTTGGATACATTCGGCAAAAACACATTCATTTTAAATTACCCGAGACCCGATGCCGCTATTATTATTCCCGACCCGTGTCCGAAGCACACGTGAACTGTCTCGGGTCATACCTGTCACGATACGCAAGACAGAACCAAATTGCCAGACACGGATATACAAAAACTGGGAGTTTATTGTAACACAAAAATACAAATCAACAACACACGAGGGGGCAAAATAACATAAACAGAATAACAGAATATGAAGGGACACGAAGCTTGGTACACTGAACTATAAACTAACAGAACACAATACCCGGGATAACTAGACTAAACTGACAAAGTACTCATGGATGTAACAAGGCATGGAACAACATAACACAACAGTGAACAGGCACAGACTAACA
Source organism: Misgurnus anguillicaudatus (assembly GCF_027580225.2). Lineage (NCBI taxonomy): Eukaryota > Metazoa > Chordata > Actinopteri > Cypriniformes > Cobitidae > Misgurnus > Misgurnus anguillicaudatus. The sequence goes on along the minus strand of NC_073359.2, from coordinate 8,781,559 downwards.
AACACAAGGACCTTAAATAAGGGAGAACTAATGAAGACAACAGGTGACATGAATAAACCAATGAGGGTGAAAAGGGAGCGAGGTAAAAGTGACAAGACACCGGGAACACGTGGTCTAGTAAAACCAATCCTCAGACCACGTGATCCCACACAGAACATGGGCATGTCATGATTCTGCCACAAGACTAGATTAAACACAGGATAAACTGGCAGAACCATGGTCAGGTTTTCGGATCTAAGTGGACCCGTAAAGACCTCTACTTCATACACATTTCCTGTATTTTCTGGTTGTATTCTAATAAAGAGACTAAGAAATTATTATATATGATCAGTATGCAATTGCAAAAAGAACAAATCTAATGGTAGCATGGTGGCCTTTTGCACGGTACTGTAGTTACATGAATATGATATCTCAATGTTATTATTAATTATAATATTATTAGTGCTATCAGTGTTTGAGAGGAACAATATTACTGCACATTCAATACACGCAGGTTAATTTTTGTTAGTGATTTGTGGAATCTGTTGTTAGGTTTATTCAATTTACCTTAACAACAATTAAGACACATCAGACCAAAAATAAAGGTTTAAAACTCGCGAGGGAAAGAACCAGAGAGATTTCTTCTCAAGAAATCCTCAAGCTGTCTCTCACCGATTCTTTGTCTGCAAGCTCTTTTTATTAGATGGGTTGACACCCAAAAAAGATAAGTCCAAGACAACATACGTCATGGATTTTTAACACGTACACACACACATCTGAAAACATCTTTAAACTAGACTATAGGTAAAAGCTGTGTTCTAAATAGATAAGCAACTTTCCACCACCCTGAACTCTAAGGGGTGGAGGTGTCAAAACCTCAAAGTACAGTATGTACTCTTCTTCTATCTATGTGGTTACAAGAAAGAATGCAAAACATAGTTTGTTTTCTATTACAGAGAAAACCTTAATAAAAACACATCTACTTTGTTTAATAAAACACATCTAGTTGTTTTCAGTTATAGAGAAAACTAAAAAGTAACACATCTATAAATGGTAATAAAATAATTTTATCCAACATCTGTGGTACAATGAAAAGACAAAAATCTCTGAAACACTTTACAACAACTATGGATAAATAACTATGAACAAACACACCAGAAAGATATTCGCTCAGTTTTGGCACTTTTGTATGGACGCAATTCTCTTCTATAGACCCTTTTACTGTTTGTACACAATGATGACGTGACAGTGTATGTGAGCGCATGTTGGCAACGGAAGTATGGCAAGAATCAGCAGTGAAGCAAGACAGAAAGTTATTTTGTAAAGTTGACTTTATCAACTTTTTCAACAAAGCTACCAAATCCGTGTACTATAGTGGAGTGGATAGAAGACAATAACAGATGTCGAAATATAAAGTGGCCAGTTACATATATACGTATAATATATTAATGTAACAAAACACAACAACAGACGTTTTGATGCTGGGAAACCGTTTTGATAAACTTTCTGAGTTGCTAACCAGTTAGAACCAATGGGGAAAAACACCAATTCTGTTGCCAAAATGCGCGTGCAGGCTATTTGATCACATGAGCTGTAAAAGGATCTATAGGAATGAGATTAAAAAGGTTCAAGAAGAAAGCTTTGGTACATCTACTTACTCCAACAACTCACTGTAAAAAATATTTTTGTGATTAAGTTTTCTCAACTTATTTTTTTATGTGGACATAACTAAATTGTTTCAATTGTTCACTTGACAATACATTTTAAGTTCATTCAACTTTCAGGACAAATAAACAAGTATAACTGTTGTTTTAACTGAAAAATTCAAGTTCTAACAACTACAGTTTTTTTTGTTTATTTTGCTAACTTTGAAAAGTGTAGCTGACAAATTATTAAGTAATATGAACTAATTTCAGTTAGTTGGGTAAACTGCTGATTTAAGTTAAGCAAACTGATGTGAAGTTTTAAAATTACATAAATTAAGTTCAGCAAACTAAAGTATAGTTTTCAAAACTACATTGATTAAGTAAAGTTAACTAAAGTGAAGTTTTCAAAACTACATAGATTAAGTTAAGTTAATAAAAGTGAAGTTTTACAAACTACAATGATTAAATAAAGTTAACTAAATATGAAGTTTTCAAAACAACATTGATTAAGTTCAGCAAACTAAAGTAAAGTTTTACAAACTACATTGATTAAGTAAAGTTAACTAAATTAAAGTTTTCAAAATTACATTGATTAAGTTCAGCAAACTAAAGTGAAGTGTTCAAAACTACATTGATTAAGTAAAGTTAATTAAAGTGAAGTTTTCAAAACTATATTGATTAAGTAAAGGTAACTTAAGTAAAGTTTTCAGAACTACATTGATTAAGTAAAGTTAGCAAAAGTGAAGTTTTCAAAACTCCATTGATTAAGTAAAGTTAATTAAAATGAAGTTTTCAAAACTACATTGATTAAGTAAAGGTAACTTGAGTAAAGTTTTACAAACTACATTGATTAAGTAAAGTTAACTAAATTGAAGTTTTCAAAATTACATTGATTAAGTTCAGCAAACTAAAGTGAAGTGTTCAAAATTACATTGATTAAGTAAAGTTAACAAACGTGAAGTTTTCAAAACTACATTGATTAAGTAAAGTTAATTAAAGTGAAGTTTTCAAAACTACATTGATTAAGTAAAGTTAATTAAAGTGAAGTTTTCAAAAGAACATCAATTAAGTTCAGCAAATTAAAGTGAAGTGTTAAATATTACATTCATTAAGTTCAGCAAATTAAAGTGATGTTTTCAAAACCACATTGATTATACTTTTGTCACCATACAAATGGCTTCCCATCCATTAAAATTGAGTAAGAACAAACATAAGGCCGCTTGGGTGAGCCCTTTATGCGGCCGGAAGTCCTTTACAGCTGGAAGATGACAAAATGGACGCAACGACGCTGCCCTGGTTGTCTAGGAAAATAATGTGAGTACAGAGTAAATGTAACATTTTATAAAGTGGATTTACACACACACTCATACACACCCATATATGTGTTTGTGTATATGTATATGTATATGTACACCCACGGCCACTTTATTAGGTACACATATCGAACTGCGTGGTAATGCAAATTTCTAATCAGCCAATCACATGCCAGCAACTCAATGCATTTAGGCATGTAGACATGGTCAAGATAATCTGCTGCAGTTCAAACCAAGCGTCAGAATGAGGAAGAAATGTGATTTAAGTGACTTTGAAAGTGGCATGGTTGTTGGTGCCAGACAGGCTGGTCTGAGTATTTCAGAAACTGCTGATCTACTGGGATTTTCACACACAACCATCTCAAGGGTTTACAGAGAATGGTCCAAAAAAGACATAATATCCAGTGAGTGGCAGTTCTGTGGGAGCAAATGCCTTGTTGATGCCAAAGGTCACAGAAGAATGGCCAGCCTAGTTCGAGCTGATAGAAAGGCAACAGTAACTCAAATAACCACTTGTTACAACCGAGATATACAGAAGAGCATCTCTGAACGCACAACACGTCAAACCTTGAGCCGGATGGGCTACAGCAGAAGACCACACCGGGTGCCACTCCTGACAGCTAAGAACAGGAAACTAAGGCTAAAATTCACACAGGCTCACCAAAATTGGACAATAATAGATTGGAAAAACATTGCCTGGTCTGATGAGTCTCGATTTCTACTGCGACATTCAGATGGTAGAGTCAAAATTTGGCGTCAACAACATGAAAGCATGGATCCATCCTGCCTTGTATCAACGGTTCAGGCTGGTGGTGGTGGTGTAATGGTGTGGGGATATTTTCTTGGCAAACTTTGGGCCCATATAGTACCAATTGAACATCATGTATTGTTTCTGACCATGTTCATCACTTTATGACCACAGTGTACCCATCCTCTGATGGCTACTTCCGGCAGGATAACGCGCCATGTCATAAAGCGCAAATCTTTTCAGAGTGGTTTCTTCAAATGGCCTCCACAGTCACCAGATCTCAATCCAGTGGAGCATTTTTGGGATGTGGTGGAGCGGGAGCTTTGTGCCCTGGATGTGCAGCCGACAAATCTGCAACAACTGCGTGATGTTATCATGTCAATATGGACCAAAATCTCTGAGGAATGTTTACAGTACCTAGTTGAATCTGTACCACGAAGGATGAAGGCAGTTCTGAAAGCAAAAGGGGGTCCAACCCGGTACTAGTAAGGTGTACCTATAAAGTGGCCGTTGAGTGTATATATATATATATATATATATATATATATATATATATATATATATATATATATATATATATATATATATATATATATATGTTTATTTATTTATTTATATATATATATTTATTTATATATTTATGTGTGTGTTTGTTGCGTATTTGGTTCACAAATCTGTAATTTCATGGTAATTACATTTATTTGATTAATAAGCATACTTTGGGATTATCTTTAGTGCCGGGCATAGATTAATCTAGATTAATCACATACAAAATAAAAGTATTTAGTGCCAGGCATAAATTAATCTAGATTAATCTCATACAAAATAAAAGTAATTTTTTGCATGACATATGAGTTTGTCTGTGTTAATATATATATAAATTGAAGAAACATTTACATGTGTATATATATTTTAATTTATATTTTTATTCTATATTATATTAAAAAAAATATATAAGTAATACATTTATTAAATGTATGTGTGTGTGTGTTTAAGTATACATAATATTTACACACAGCACAAACTACTTTAATTTTTTGTATGAGATTAATCTAGATTAATCTATGCCCAGCCCTAATTATATTCTTGAAAATAGAAGATTCACTGATTGTGTTCTCTCGTGTTGACTCGTAGGTTTTATTGGCCGTTTCTTAATCCGAATGCTGCAGCCTCCGGAGGTCGCATATGCAGGCTGCATATGTCATCAAGCCTGGTTTATTTGAGTTAACTGAGCATTACATTTGCAAGACAATAATATTACAACAATTTACAATTAACCTAGAATAATTGTCACCTTTATAATTGTTTATATTCTGAAATAAGACAGTCTTGATGACGTATGCAGCTTGCATATGCGACCTCCGGAGGCTGCAGCCTTTGGATTGATTCATTACCAAACCGGACAAAACCGGATACCACGTCAGTCAGTCAGTGACAGTCACCGCATGTAACTTACGTGTAGTTAGAGTGCATCAGTGCAAGCCGCCTGATCCAGGTAAGTTTTTATGTCGGTTATTAAAAGTTAATAAAAAAGTAACTGTCCGTTTGAAACGAAATGGGTAAAGAAACAACAATGTCTGTGATATTTAATGTCTCCGGTTTAATTACAATTCGGAATTTTAACCTTCCTGACTGACTTAGCGCCATTTCACCACAGTGTTTTTTTAAATTGTTTTAAGAAACCTTGATTTTCTGGTGAATTACCCATGGTTTTATCACAGAATATTTTTGAGTAGAATTTTAGACTGTTTGTACATGGAAGATTTGTTTATTGTTTTGACTCGCAGGTTCAATTAAGTTGATTCGCAAAACTTGATTTTATCATTACCAAACCGGACAAAACTGGATGTCGTCTCAGTCACCGACTCGCCGCATTTAACATGTGTATGTTAGTTAACAGAGTGCAAGCTCAGCCGCATGGTCCTGGTAAGTTTTTATGCCAGTTAATAAAAATTAACTGTTTATTTTAAAACGAAGTGGGTAAAGAAACAGGTATTACTTTGTCTGTAATTTTTAATGTCTCCGTTTTAAGTAACTTACTAATTATTCGGAATTTGGACCGTCCTCGCGCTATATCACCAGTGTTTGTTCAAATTGTTTTAAGAAACTATGGTTTTATCATACACGATTTATTTTATATTTTTTTAGACTGTTTGTACATGGAAAATTTGTTGATTTGGACTTTTCGTGTTGACTTGCAGGTTCAATCAACAATTCGAAAAAGCCCGGACGCCGCCTCAGTCACTGCATTGTGTTTAACTATTTGTATGCGCACTTGCGCAGAGTGCAGGGTAAGTTTTTATGCCTGTTCTTAAACGTTATTACAAATTAACTTATTTGAACCGAAAGGTTAAGTATTAATTTGCCTCTGATTTGTAATGTCTACATTACAACTATAGGTTTGTTTATTCTGCTTAGTCATATTGACTTTTAAGTTCCATAAAGTAGACTAAGAAGTGTCACAGAATCGGACAAATTACACAAATTTGATGCTGGGAGAATGAAAGAGACATGTTTTTATATTGACCAAATTAAATATGTTAATGTATCTTTCGCGCTCTATGGCAGGCAGGGTGGACAGATAATTTCTCAACATGTTTAATCTGAGTGATTTCATAAGTTATTTACGCCTGCCGGCTGTGTACGAAGGTTGCTTTGTTCTGCTATTTTGAATGGAAGCCAATGGAAGGTCTAGGCTGATTTCCCCCAAAAGTGGGCGTGAACCTGTTCAGAGACATTCTATGACGTTTCGCCGGTTGTGCGTATTGTTTTGTACCGGTGTAGCAGCCGGTAGAATGTCTGTTCCCTTTGTCACTTTTTGTACACCCAGCTGTTTTTTCTGAATATTTATTTCATAGTTTTAATTGTTGTAAGCTGTATTAGATTCTACAGACTCTGTAAATATGCTATACCATACTAGAAATATAAATTAATAAAAAACACACAGATATTCTTGGGTACCTGCGCCTGCGCTGTCGGCAGAAAAGCTTTATCGACTGGAGGGGGAACAGACATTTACGAGGGGAACAGGATCAGCTGCTACACCGGGATGCGTGTCATTTAGCCATCAAAACACAGTATACATCAGGGGTCTCCAACCTTTTTTTATTGGAGAGCTACTTTCTAAAAAATAAAAGTGGTCGAGAGCTACTTGTGTCACGTTATACCTAAATTAGTGAGTTCATAGACACCTGTCTATTAACTCACTGTGATTTGAACTCTTTCCCCGACAGCATTCTTTTTTTTTTAAAGTTGCCAGCCAGTGCCAGGATTTTTTTTCTTCACAAAATTGTAATACCTTCCAGAAAATGCTTTTCTTCAAACATAAACATACATCAAATGAAAGAACAGATCTGTTTAAACAACAACAACAAAAAACTTTCATGTTGTCTTTATTTATACTTTTTTATCAACTCTTATATGGGTAGGATTCGTCCAAAAATACCACATTTTGAATAAAAAAATCAATTATTAAAGATCAGATTTAGAAAGATGATCCAAACATAGAGTATTAACTGCTTTTGGATTCATAATAGGGATGTGCATGTATGTCACGTATGGCTGGTATCTCTTGACATTTGATGTTTAAATATGAGATGATATTGCACTTGTGACGACTGTATTTTCATTTTTTCAAAAAATGAATCAGAAAATGACGCATCCATTTTAACCATATAGTGGCTCGACTCGAGATGTGCGCGGATCGTCCGGTTGCCGCGGCGCAGGCTTCACAACGTTGCGCGGACTTATCTGTTTGTTTTTGAATCATACATATTAAATTCATGGATTAAAGTTGTCCGTCGTAGCGACGGATTTCCGTCAGTTGTAAAATTATCAAATTAACTTTTCATAAACACGCCGTGTATTCACCTTGTTAAGTGGGATGTGATCAAAGCCTGGAGTGGAGCAAAATCACGTTCCTCTCTCCACTGTAAGCGTTCTGTAATCACTACACACCAGATCCACTCCGCGTTTTCTGTCTGTATCTCACGTTAAGCTAAGGTAAATCTTTGTTTCTGCTAGCATGGACATACTTGTAATGCAGGGAGGATCCGATGTTTTGGACATCGAAAAAAGTGTATAAGACCGATGGAGATTAAGGGGCCAGTCACACCAAAAGCGTTTATGGCAGTTGCAGGTGCCTTTTTTGAATGATATTCTATGGACAGGACGCGTTTATGCGCGCCGAGCGCCTTGCAGTTTTTTGCCACCTGCCGCGCACGCGTTTTTGAAGGAGCACTGAGAGCGGAGAAGCGCTGACGTCATTCGAGTCTTTCCATTGTCCAATCAAATGAGGGGAGATGCGGGCCTTACGTTGTGGTGAGGGAAGTTTACAGTTGCTTTGAAGAACCGGACTCCACTCGCTTACTCTCTCCTGCGTGTTTGTGCACCTCTCACCCTCAAACAAGGTCAGAGCAAGTGCCCTCTTTTTAAAGTTTCTGCTAATATGACAGTTAACAGCAAAAGAGCGCTCACGCTTCAATATTTGATTGACAAGACAGCTGATTCGGTGGTTGCTTAGCAATATGAAAAGCCGCGTCACACTGCTCTTTTTTAAAAAAAGGCAGTGTGTCGCGCCTTGCGTTTGCAAGCGTTTAAAGCGCTTTTGGTGTGACTGGCCCCCAACTTGGCTTAGCGAAATGAGGAAGATTGGCAAACCTTTCAGTTCGTGGGCTAAGAAAATCAAACAGCCAGGTAATTTACTTGTCTTTGCACAGTAAGCCTAGGGTCCTGTATTTTGGGGGTAATTGATTTGTCTCGTACGTGATCATTTTTGACTGCTACGCTGATCTAACCAGTGGCTATGGCTAATACAACGAATTTGTTAAGCTCATGGGTAAACTTCACGTGGTGCCACAAGAACCAAGAGGCAGTCAGATGACATCAAAATCCCGTGAGAGCGAACCGAGAACTCATTAGACGAGACTGCTTCCGAAATGCTCTCGCAGTACTTTGATGTCATCCACCTGTCAGTTCTTGCAGTTGCATGTGCGCGTGGTCAGGAAATCTTGACGTTTGTACATGTATCCACATTCAAAAACAAGTGTTTTTAAATTGAAACAATAACAACAGGGTTAAATGTGCGTGCTGTTTCTGTATGAGGGTAATAAGCAAGTCGCCCATTCGCTTGAGCTTGTGAGTATTTTTGCCGCTTTATTGGCCTTAAATACACATAAGGTTATGCGTCAAAAATCCAGTCTTTGCAAGTATCCTTAAACACGACCATTTAGGGCTTAGGAGAAAGTAAACAGCAGAAAAAAGGGTAAGTTACCTTTTTTGCTTATATCTGTCACTAATGTTAATCAAACAATTAATCTCTTACTGCTCTTGACTAAATCAATTTATACCTTTACTAAGATATATACATTATTGTTTATTATCCTTATTTCATCACTGACTGTTTATCCTTAGTGAGCTTGAATTTTGTTCTTGTGTAATATACGCACGTTGCGCACAATGCGTTGTTTTAAGTGCATAACATTGCGCATTAAATAGCACCTCAGCTCTGCCTCTATTGTAAAATAATAATTTGTTGATAAAGGGTACAGTCATTTAATGTACAACTGTCACTATGATTACATCCTGTGCAAATTGTACACGAGTTTTATTCGAGTTGCTCGTTCAGGGTTTATATTCATACATAATGTTACTGTATTAGAGCTGTGACTGTAAGCTGTTGTGTGAGCAGAACAAACCCTGGATTATTTTTTTATGTGTACTGAATAATATGATATAAACATTTCTGTACCACTTTTAAAAAAGTTGTATTTGTTCACATTATTAAATGCATTATATAACATGAACAAACTATGAAATATATAGAGTATATAAACATTAATTAATTCTTGTTTATGTCATTAAAGTAATTGATGTTAGTTCATGGTGCATTAACTAATGTTAACAGTTTCAACCTTGATTTAAAAAAATTTATAAGTAAATGCCAAATTAATAAGATTTACAATTAATAAGTAATTAAGATTCATTAAAGGTGGTGATATTCATATTTCTTTTTATATAGTGAGTTAGCTGTTTCACCTTGATCTGAAATGCCCTGCAAACTACATCTTACAGAATCAATTTAAGTTTGTCACAAGTAGATTAAGATGACGGGATAACGTTTTTAACCCTTAGTGCAGGAGTCACAAGTGTTTTGTTTTAGACAGATATTAAAGGTTCAATTAAAGGACTGTGTTAAAAGTAAAGCTGTAAATTAACAAACTATTATTAAACCTATCATATGTTGTAATTAAGTGTTAACACTGTTTATTCACAAAAAACCATACTCGCACTGCTGCTGTATTTCATAGTGACAGTTGGCAACCCTATAAATCCCACAGTAGACTTCAATATGGCATTAATGGCAAAAAAACATCTCCCCTTAGAATGCCCTATTGGTCTCGCCTATTTACAAGGAATATGACTTGGCCTGAAAAAAATTTCAGTCAGAAGAATTTTTTTCACTTTAATCCATGTAAATTACTGATGTCATATGATACGCCGGTCTACACAGCTCAACACGACGTCAAACAAGTACCCAGTCTTTACCACAGGCGCTTGTAACAATAACCAGACATCCAAATGCGCCATAACCACAAAATAAATAAATAAACCCACGAGCGAGCTACCTGCAATTAAGTCGCGAGCTACCAGTAGCTCGCGAGCGACGTGTTGGAGACCCCTGCAATAAAGTCTTTAAATCTGATAAAACATTGTCTGGTGGTTTTGATGAGATTTCAAGTGGTCGCCCTTCATTTCCAAATGAATAGCAGGTACCGCCTGTGGGCGTCACCTCATTACAGATAATGAAAAGGAACAATGCAACCACTAGCATCCTCAGATCTATAGAACATGTTTGCAAAGGCGCTCCCATAGAAACTATCCCTGCGGCAGGAAAGCGAGATATAAAATGTAAAAGCAAAACAATATAAAATGTGGACAAACTCAACTAAGTTAAACGAGGAACTTCATCTTGTATCCTATGTATCATCAAAGCTTTCCGACTTTCACGTTCATGTGAATTTTGTAAGTCAGGAAATTATTTACAACATATGAGTGGAGTATAAACTAGCATCATGTGCAGTGCTGGTGTGATGCTGTTTACACCACAGAGCGCAAAATATTTCAGTCGACCGTTCAGGCATTTAAAGGCGCTCTAAGCGAATTCACGCGTGTCCTCACTATCCGCTAGCTGCCTGTCCGCAGAATCTTGATCTATTTCACAACAGGGGTTTTAGAATTAGCAAGTCATTTAACATTTTTTACAATTACAGGGGTGGTTGTTTACCTTGATTTAGAGTTTTATTCATGTGAAAAATATAATTAAAGTTTAGGTTTTATCTAATTACTTTGTGTTTCTTTTAGTTAATCCAGTAATGAAATCTTTTTCTTTTTCTCATTCTTTTCAGCCAATTGATGATGAAAAAGTTATTGTTCACAAAGTGTAGGTGGCCATCCTGACAGTGAGTGATGACACCCGAAAAGATAGTGTCTTCCCAGATGACGTTGTGGATGTGGCTGTGATACTGGAGGAGAAGCTAGTGGTTTTGAATCTCCAGGATGTTCCAAATGCTTTTGCAATACTGTTTGGACTCCTTTACACTTTGAATATAGACTATCCCAAAGAGTAACGATACACCTTTGAGGTGATCCGGCGCATTTTTATGAAGATTGACGGAGAAAGCTGCTCAGCAAAGGTTCATGGTCTAAAAATAAATTGATTCAGTGAGGTAACACTGGGTAATGCAACTGAATTGTTAGCTGAAATTGAAATGTCATGAAGCCAATCTATAATGTTAAACAATGTTGTTTATTGAGTTTGTTTAATGTTGAGACTGTAATTGATAAACTTGTTAAAGTTAGGAGCTTAGAAAAGTGTAGTAAAACTAGTTTTAGCTGAGATCATAAGTGATTTGAAGCTAGTTCTTTATCTTGCAATGCGAATAACATTGTTCTACAAGTTACATGCTTTGGGGATCTGGTCAATGCAGCGATGTAGCACTGGTACATGCAATCAGTTTTATGTATTTTTGATGTATTTGTTGAAGTTTGAGACCGTAATTGATCAATTTGCTGAAGCTTGGGAGCTTAGATAAGTAAAACTTGTTTTAGCTGAGATTAAAGGGATTGTTCACCCAAAAATGAAAATTGTCATCATTACTTACTCTCATGTTGTTACAAACCTGTATTCATTTCTTTGTTCTGATGAACACAAAGGAAGATTTTTTTTTAGAAATGTTTGTAACCAAACCGTTTGTGGACCCCATTCACTTACATGTTATTTTTTTGCCTACTATGAAAGTGAATTGGGTCCACGAACAGTTTGATTACAAAAAAAATTCAAAAATCTTTGTGTTCATCAGAACAAAAAAATTTATACAGGTTTGTAACACCATGACAGTGAGTAAATGATGCCAGAATTTTCATTTTGGGTGAACTATCCCTCTAAAATGCATTGAAGCCCGTATATTTTGTAAATTGTAGGACAATATTGTTCGCATTGCATGTACCATTGCAACCTTGCTGCATTGACCAGATCGCCAAAACATGCAATCAGTTTGATGAATTTTTAATTAAAGTTTGTGAATGTACTTGAACACTTTTTTAAAGCTTGAGAGCTTAGAAAAGTTTAACACTTGTTTTAGCTGAGATTAAAAATAGCTTGAAACCAGTTTAGATCTAATGTAGGGCAGGTTCTCTAAATTGAATGCTTTAAAGTGATCTTGTTTGGATATATCCTTTGCTCAGAATATGAAGAGTTTCATTGCAAAACGAGATAACCACCGTTTTTTTAATTGTCCAAAAATCTTGTTTTTTGGTTGTGCATTCCAATTAACTTAAATTCAAAAACAGTTGGTTTGTTTTGATTTAAACCTTCATAACTTAAAAAATACAGCTAAGTAGCACCATAAAACAAAATAATAACATGATAACATAATAATAAACATGTTTTGACAAAAATGTTATCTCGGTTTTCAACGAAACTCTTCATATGATTTTTTTTATTAATGTTGAGTAATGTAATAACTTTGTTATTACTAGAAGGTTATTTCTTTCTTGTTGCTTGTACTAGAGGCATTGTGACTTGAAACACCTTTCTTTGAATGTTTTTAGGTATTTTATTTTTGCAATAAAATGTATGCGAAAGGTGGACATTAAATTAATTTTATATCATTTTTGTTTAGATCAGAAGTGATTTTAGAAATTGTTTACAGATTCAGTATTGCTGCAGGTTTTGAAGTATTTACATTTTCCAAAAAATCACTTTAGTTTGCTGAATGTAACGGATATAGTTCTGAGGACTTTACTTTAGTTCGCTGAATGTAACGGATGTTGTTTTAAAGACTTTGCTTTAGTTTGTTGAACTCAACGGACGCAGTTTTGAGGACTTCGCTTTAGTTCCCTGAATGTAACGGACGTGGTTTTGAGGACTTCGCTTTAGTTCCCTGAATGTAACGGACTCAGTTTCAAGGACTTCACTTTAGTTCCCTGTATGTAATGGACGCGGTTTTAAAGACTTTGCTTTAGTTTGCTGAATGTAGCAGACATAGTTTAGATGACTTCACTTTAGTTCGCTGAATGTAACGGACAAAGTTTTGAAGACTTCGTTTTAGTTTGCTGAATGTAGCAGACATAGTTTAGATGACTTCACTTTAGTTCGCTGAATGTAACGGACAAAGTTTTGAAGACTTCGTTTTAGTTTGCTGAATGTAGCAGACATGGTTTTGAAGACTTCACTTTAGTTCACTGAACTCAATGGAAGAATTTTTGTAGACTTCGCTTTAGTTCACTATATGTAATGGACGCCGTTTTAAAGACTTAGCTTTAGTTCACTGAACTCAATGGAAGAATTTTTGTAGACTTCGCTTTAGTTCACTGAATGTAATGGACGCAGTTTTAAAGACTTAGCTTTAGTTCACTGAACTCAATGGAAGAATTTTTGTAGACTTCGCTTTAGTTCACTATATGTGATGGACGCAGTTTTAAAGACTTAGCTTTAGTTCACTGAACTCAACGGAAGAATTTTTGTAGACTTCGCTTTAGTTCACTGAATGTAATGGACGCAGTTTTAAAGACTTAGCTTTAGTTCACTGAACTCAACGGAAGAATTTTTGTAGACTTCGCTTTAGTTCACTGAATGTAATGGACGCAGTTTTAAAGACTTAGCTTTAGTTCACTGAACTCAACGGAAGAATTTTTGTAGACTTCGCTTTAGTTCACTGAATGTAATGGACGCAGTTTTAAAGACTTAGCTTTAGTTCACTGAACTCAACGGAAGAATTTTTGTAGACTTCGCTTTAGTTCACTGAATGTAATGGACGCAGTTTTAAAGACTTAGCTTTAGTTCACTGAACTCAATGGAAGAATTTTTGTAGACTTCGCTTTAGTTCACTGAATGTAATGGATGCAGTTTTAAAGACTTAGCTTTAGTTCACTGAACTCAACGGAAGAATTTTTGAAGACTTCAGTTTAGTTCGCTGAATGTAGCAGACATAGTTTTGAAGACTTCACTTTAGTACACTGAACTCAATGGAATAATTTTTGTAGACTTCGCTTTAGTTCACTGAATGTAATGGACGCAGTTTTAAAGACTTGGCTTTAGTCCACTGAATGTAACGGACGCAGTTTTAAGGACTTCGCTTTAGTTCACTGACTGTAATGGACGCAGTTTTAAAGACTTGGCTTTAGTTCACTGAATGTAACGGACGCAGTTTTAAGGACTTCGCTTTAGTTTGCTGAATGTAGCAGACATAGTTTTGAAGACTTAGCTTTAGTTCACTGAACTCAACGGAAGAATTTTTGTAGACTTCGCTTTAGTTCACTGAATGTAATGGACGCAGTTTTAAAGACTTAGCTTTAGTTCACTGAACTCAACGGAAGAATTTTTGTAGACTTCGCTTTAGTTCACTGAATGTAATGGACGCAGTTTTAAAGACTTAGCTTTAGTTCACTGAACTCAATGGAAGAATTTTTGTAGACTTCGCTTTAGTTCACTGAATGTAATGGATGCAGTTTTAAAGACTTAGCTTTAGTTCACTGAACTCAACGGAAGAATTTTTGAAGACTTCAGTTTAGTTCGCTGAATGTAGCAGACATAGTTTTAAAGACTTCACTTTAGTACACTGAACTCAACGGAATAATTTTTGTAGACTTCGCTTTAGTTCACTGAATGTAATGGACGCAGTTTTAAAGACTTGGCTTTAGTCCACTGAATGTAACGGACGCAGTTTTAAGGACTTCGCTTTAGTTCACTGACTGTAATGGACGCAGTTTTAAAGACTTGGCTTTAGTTCACTGAATGTAACGGACGCAGTTTTAAGGACTTCGCTTTAGTTTGCTGAATGTAGCAGACATAGTTTTGAAGACTTCACTTTAGTTCACTGAACTCAACGGAAGCATTTTTGAAGACTTCACTTTAGTTTGCTGAACTCAACAGACATAGTTTTGAAAACTTGACTTTAGTTAACTAAACAACTTCACTTTAGTTTGTTGAGCTTAAATCAGAAGTTTACTTGACTAAATTAAATTGGTTCATATTACTTAATCATTTGTCAGCTACACTGTTTAAAATTAGTAAAATAAACTCAAAAAAGCCCATGCAAAAAATGAACAAAATATAATGAGTTAAGTGAACAAATTATTTTTTACAGTGTACTAAACTGTCTGTTACGACCTGTGAGGTCTGTGTGTTGTACTTGTGTTGCTGTGGTGTTCATACCTTGAATGTGTAACAGCAGGATCAGAGATGAGAGTCTGGAGTTCATCATTTCACTTTGAAGAAATATACAATTCTGCAAACATGCTTTAAATAACATTTTAAATAACATCAATGCCAGAACAGCTAAATTAACCTCACGTAAGAGAAAAAAATCATAACATACTTACTTAGTTGTTCACATTTAAACATAAATAATTTTTATATCGCTGCTCCAAACTCCAGCACAGTTGTTGATGTCAATGTGTTTTAAAGCTGCCATTAAACACAAGAAGATCAAGAGGAAGAGGAAATACTCTGGGTGCTTCTTAGATTCATGGTTCCTCTTTTCTTCACTCCTCCACCAATCCGCAACCCAGAAAAGTCAAACTCAGTCATGAAGAACATTTCAAAAGTCTAATAGCAGAGCGAGAAGCTGAGGATGGAGGAGTGAGGAGGTTTTCAGAGGAGTTGTGAGAGAGGATACACAGGTGTGTCATAAGTGAACGTGTTGGGTCGACAAAACCTGATGCACAAATAAATTCTCCTCTCTTTTCACATCATCAAATCAGATTCAAACACATGAATCTCAGTATTTATCATTAAGTTGTGGTTCTTGTGCACTGCTTTCAGACAGTATGTTTAATACTAATGTGTAATAGGCCTTACATTTGAGATAATATACTGTTTTTGACTTCATTCTGGTATATAATATACAAGACATGGGTAAGTTTTGTTTGTTTTTATGACAGAGAAGATAAAGATAAAAAGAAATAGAAAAATACGTTAGTAAGTAAGGTGTTGGCGGAAGAGATGGGTTTTACCCGATTCTTAAAGAAGGCTATGGAGTCAACAGATCTTGTTGCACCGGCAGATCATTTCACAGATGTGAAACAGAATAAAAAAAGGTAGACTTTGGGATTTGTAACTTAGCATGTTGTAAACAAGTACTAAAACCTATTTACACACCAAAAGAAATGTAAAATCATAAAAATAGAACAACTTCGTTTTTCAAGTGAATTCAACCTACTATTTTAAGTTTTGCCTCGTGATAAGTAAACATAACTTTAAAAAACAACTTTGAAATGTTTTAACTCAATTTGTAACTGTGGGTTCACACCAGCCGCGTTTGAGGCGTCAAATTCGCGTCTACCACGTCTAGTTTACCGCTTGAACATTTTGAGTTTACTTGCTTCATTCGCATGTGAAAGCTGCATCATGGGAGGGGCTTCTGCGACTCTGCTCGCTTCCTGTAATCACGTCACTACTATAGCAAGCTCCTGATTGGTTAATGTGGCACGTTATTCCGCCAAAGTTAAATTTTTCCCCCGTGGCAACGCACAATTCGCACGGAATCGCGTTTACCGCTCATCAACCAGACCTCCAGACGCACATCAACCCGTCTTCAGATTGACTTAAAGGAACAGTATGTAAGAAATGTATATCAATTAATCATAAAATGGCCCTGATATGTCACTAGACATTAAGAAATCATTTTCATTTCACATACTTATGTCACTGACAACATTGGTATGGCCAGGATATTGTCATTTAAAAAGTGGAGTTGCAGCCCTCAACTGATGTTTATGTTGTCATGTTGTGTATTGGCCACCAGTTTTGTGATTGCAGTACCAGTTTTGGCCACAATCCTACATACTGTTCCTTTAACATTGAAATCACTCGCGCTTGAAGCCTCTACCACGGCTAGTGTGAATGCAGCATTAAACTTGGGCACCTGTAACAGCTTATTATAACGGCTGGATATTTTAAAATAAAACCTTCATTAAAAAGTGTGGTTTAATAGACCTTCCGGAAGGCCAGCAAGAAGAGCATTGCAGTAGTCCAACCTGGAGATTACAAGGGTCTGTATCAGAAGTTGTGCAGCATGCTTTGTAAGATATGGCCAGAGTTCCCTCTGGTGGAGTATGAAGGCACTCAACCTGATAAATGTTACAATATGACCCCTAAAAAGTGTCATATATACACATATTTAAGAACATTGTACATAAACGGTTAGAATTTGCAACAAGACATACATATTTTACCAGAAGCCTAAATTAGAAATGACTTACTGAAAACCTTATTCAATCAATATTTATATGTTTTACAATAAAACAGTATTTGACAAAACTTTGACATTAAAATTAATATAGTGACACACTGTAAAAGTTTCACATATACAGCAGGGATTAATTGGCTATATTTACTACTATAAACAACCAAATAAAGTATCAAAAATATCAAACAACTTTCTTCACTATGACCACTATCTCACTATGATCTCAGCTAGTGCAACACTTTTGCTGCGTTGATGCATTTTCTCCTAAAAGAGGAAGCTGGGCTAAACAAAGAATCACAACTTCCCTTTTTAGCAAATAGCCTTTAGTTTAAAGTCCTATCACAATACATTTATCACAGCGCACTATACACACAAGCCAAAAGAAGATGAGAACAGAGACTGCATCTAAATTATAGCATCTAAAAGAAAGACATTAGGAAATATATATAATAGATAACATCAAAGTAATCAGACATCAAAGCTAAAACACTCATGACAACATAGCACTCACAAAGCTAGGCAATGATATCAACAGTCTGTTAACTAAACATTACAGTGGCGTACTGAACATCTTCATTTTCTGTGGTGTTTGTGGTGTCTGAAGATGTCTGCTTTGTTTTTGAATTTAAAAAATTAACGCTGCTATAATGAATATCCTCATATTTGCAATCTTCTTTCTGTGTGTGTTCAGACGGGGCTGCATCAATGTGCACTGAGTCATACTGAAGATAAAATAAAGTTCAGTTAGGATTACAAACAAGAAACATTTTAAAATATATGTGTGAAAATATATGTAAATCTTTTATCAGACATTATCACCTGTGTCTCCTCCTTTGTATCCTTGTGATTTCTAGACAAGATACAGCTTCTCATCCTTATAAAGAAACAGATTAAATGATGCATCAGGTTTAAAGAGTTAACATGGTCACCCCATACGGAAATGTAATATATGACATATATGTCCCTATATCAAAACCGATCTTGGCATATATGTTACATATATATGCAATATATTAATATCACATATATAGATCCTCTGGATATATGAATATATAGGTTTAAAACATATATGAAATACTCATATTAAAATGTATATAAATACATATATTAATATCACATATATAGATACTCATGATATATGAAGATATATGTTTTAAACCTATATGAAATACTCATATTAAAATGTATATAAACACATATATGAATATCACATATATAAATAATCTTGATATATGAGATATATGTTTTAAACCTATATGAAATACTCATATTAAAATGTATATAAATACATATATTAATATCACATATATAGATACTCTTGATATATAAAGATATATGTTTTAAACCTATATGAAATACTCATATTAAAATGTATGCAAATACATATATTAATATCACATAAATAGATACTCTTGATATATGAAGATATATGTTTTAAACCTATATGGAATACTCATGTTAAAATGTATTTAAATACATATATTTAAAATATGTAAATGTATGAATTCTTATATGGGTTTGTATTTTACAACCATATAAGATGGATTTTTACATGATACTGTATGCTCCAACCATATGATATCAATATGTTTTATGTCTAGATTTCTAAAACAACATAGCCTATATAGGTCTGTAAATATATTGTTTAAAAATGATTAGGGTCATAACATTATAACCCTGCCTAGTTTCAAACTGCATGCATTTGGCACAATACTATACTTTTATTATGGAGTTATACTCCATAGGGGCGGTTTCCCGGACAGGGATTAGACTAGTCCTAGACTAAAACATTTTTAAGAGCTGTCCAAACTGAAAACAACTTGCACTGACATATCTTAAAATACATCAGGGCCCTTTGTTTTGCCTCAAAATGAATACAGGTAATGTTTTTAGTAAGGCATGTTTGTTAAAACTAGTTATATTTCCTAATTAAACTAAGGCCTTGTCCTGAATTAAGATAATCCCTGTCTGGGAAACCGCCCCCATATTACTCAATGTACAAGCTAGAAATTAAGCTCTGCACACCACAGGTCTACTAAAGGGTTAATGGTGCCACATGGTGATCAACAGTAAAAATGACAAATTTGACCTCTTTGCAAAAGGAAAAACCACCAACATTCAAAAATGCATCATAACAAGGTGTCATTGCTCTGCAATCAAAAAATGTGGTTATAATGGAAGTCAATGGGGCAAAAACAGCCACTAACAATAAATGATGAAGAAAACAATAATCAAAAGCCAATGTTTTTACTTTACATTTGACATGCCCAAGACTGCGAAAAAGGTTAAAAAAAAATCCAGTCTACAATCACTTTTTGTATTGAAAATTTGTCATTTAGATTTTCCCCAAATCCACTTATGAACTTGGCAATTAAAGAGTTAAAATCATGGAATTTTTGTAAAAAATGGTAGTTTTGATCAGTACTGACTAACAAATTTATGCAAAAAAAGTGAAAAAATAATCTGATACATTTTTACAGATGTTTAATTTAGTGGATGTATTAAATTTGAACAATGCACAAGGGTTAAATTTGCACGGTGTACCCATGCATAAAATAAAAACAGGAGGAATAATAAAATGAACACTTTAAAATACAAGCTAAACAGCGCCTACTTCAGTAACACACAAATAGCTTAAGTTGTTAGCCCCTCCCGTCCAACGGCTGGGTGGATCAGTGGATAGTGGAGGTGACTTTCAACGTGAGGACCCGGGTTCGAGGCCCGACTGGACTCATCAGGTACATTACAAATAATAAATTGTGTTTGTGTGTTAAGTTGTGTGAATGGGTTGTACGTCCTACCTGTGGTCTGAAACATGTAAAAAATTAGATAAAAACCACGGTTCAAATTTAATTATTTTATGATATATGATAAGTATATGTATGCAACATATATTAGACATGTATGTGAAGTCATGTATGTCACATATATAAATAATTATATAGATGATATATATGTCTATATATGTTTTTTGCACACATAGACATATATTTGTATGGGATAGACATATATGTCAATATATGAAATTGTTCCATTTTCGAATAGGTGTCATATATGGTTGTACATATATGTACATATAAGTTTCTACTTTATATTACCATATATTTCATATAGGGATATTTCATATATTCACATATATTACATTTCCGTATACATCACAATTCTAGAGATCAAGACATATGTTTTTTTTGTTTTTTATGTCATAATTTTTCTTTGTTTAGAAACTTTCAGAGCAAACATTAATTAATTAAACAACAAAATCCCAAAGTGGTCTCAGACTTTAGGATCTCACTGTATTGAAACACATTTTAAATAAAGGTTTTACTGACCTGTACCACATCAGGACTCCTATGAGTGTAAGAGTCAGAAACACAGACAATATGATTGCTGTGTTTAGTAACCATGTGAATTTCTCTTGTTCTGTAGAAGACACAGTAATAAATGAGATCAATTTATTTCAAACTGCAGTAAACATTTAACACTAAAGTCAGATGTATGATGAGATGTTGTGTTACCTCTTACAGTACATGAATACTCTTGTAGCTCCTTATTGTTGAATGAGTCCAGGTATAGCTTGTTTAATAATGTCAATCCATCTGTTACCTGTTGTCCATTCTTATACCAGATGTAAGTATGTTTGTTATCCAGAGTGCATTTGGTTGAACAGATTAATATCACTTTTTCTCCATCTATCACATGTTTTGGTCTGCTTATCACCTGAGTATCTGAGATTTCGTATAACAGAATTAGGCTTGAAATAGTTTGTTGATTAACTTAACTGGTGGAGCATGGCATGAGAAATTTGAAATTGATTTAATCCAGTAAATAAACTGATAAAATGTATACTTTAAAAACATTCTGAACAGAAATCCAAAGATTTAATGTAATATTAATATTTTTCTAGAATTCAGAGTGCTAGGATGGAAAAATTATTTATCAACAGCAAATCAGTAGTGAATGCAGCTTTACAGAGAGTTAATTATGA
This sequence comes from Misgurnus anguillicaudatus, assembly GCF_027580225.2. NCBI lineage: Eukaryota > Metazoa > Chordata > Actinopteri > Cypriniformes > Cobitidae > Misgurnus > Misgurnus anguillicaudatus. Next base: position 8,760,137 of record NC_073359.2, on the reverse strand, counting down.
GCTGTTACCTGTAACAGTAAGAGTTACTCCAGGTAAACCAGAAAATTTCCCATCTGATCTGTTAGTGATGAACCTGAATACATATTGACCAGAGTCACTCGTGTTGATGTCTTTGATTCTCAGTGTGTTTCCCACAAACTCCACACGACCAGCAAACTGATGATCCTCACGTAGATCTTTGTCTTTCTTAGATGGATCATTCATCAAATACCAGAATGAATCCTCTACTGTATATCCAGTGGGATGTGAGTATGAAGAGTGCATATCTACTGTTGATCCTACTAAAGCACAAACTCTTGTAGAGGTGTAAGTCACACCCCAACAGCTACTGTTAGAAAGACCTGAAAGAGTCACAAATCACTGTTGTAAAATTAACAATCAATTTAAAACATCTGTATAAATAAACTCATATATAGACGGTTACATCGGACGTACGTTATACACGTCTGGATCCAAACCTTACTTCCGGTTTCGTTTTTTTTAATGGTCTGACTAGTTGCTAAACTGATCTCTTGAACAAATGCCTCGTCGAAAATAACAAATGTTTTGGTTTCCTTTGTAATCTATGTGTTGTTTTTTTGCTTGTTATATAAATAAACTACGTTATATAAATAAAAGAACTTCGTTGTTATTTATTTTTAGCGGAGTTTACCGGAAGTTACGTGCGGAAAGCAACAGCCGCTTGTTTATGTTGTTACTGCTGAAACGGTCTATAGATAAACACAAGATTGTAAAAATTTTGCTCTTTCACTTTATAGTGAAAATTAAACTTTTTGCTTATAATATAATATATATTAAACATTAGACTTAAGGATACTGTAACTCAGAGAGAATTTAAAATTCGAGAAAATCCTTCACTACACCTTTAAAAAGTCCCGCTGATACGGAACAGGTGAGGGGAAATCGGCGAATCGCGGGGAATTATGGGAAATTGAGTCCGGGTTAGAATTCGGGGGAATGAAAGTGCTGAGTCCCAGGGGTGTTAGCGCTGACATCCATAACAGATACAGTGTATAAAAGCTGTAATGGCCCAAAACACTGACCACATTTGCATACAGAAGATTTAGAGTTTAGATTTTCTATGAAGTCAAATTTCCTGTCCAATCAAATGCTCTCTAGGCGCTGAAGTGTCCCGCCATACCTGTCAACACTCCGTTTTCCCAGGAGTCTCCCGTATTTCACACCTATCTCCCCACCCCTCCCGTTTTGTTATTTCTCCCCAGAAACTCCTGTAATTTTAACAGCCCTACCTCGTTATATGAATAATCACATCAATATGCAGTATTATGTGCAGGATTTTGGAATCCAAATGTTAACAGGCATGGTCCCACCCCCTACATTGAGCGAAACCTCTGTCTGAAATCACAAGTGCCTGAAATAAGACACGTGTTAATACATTTACTAGTTCTTTGGCACTATGTAAGGGATAAGAAACTACTCAGACTGTGTACTCCCCTTTGGGTCATGCCGCATTACCACCTTAGGTGTGCATTATTTTCTAAAAATTCAAAGGCCCACCAGCAATTATTCCTTTTATAATTTTTATTAAAACTAAGTCTAATAGAGTCCTGATTTCGATATAATATAAAACTGTGACGCTCACAAGCTGTCAAATGCGGCTTTGCTGGACTGTGCTGTAAATGAAACGCTATTGGTTATTTAAAAAGGGGGGAGGGTTTTTTCGATAGTTTCGTTCTGACTTCTAGTCAGTGTTGGCAACTTGAGGACTTTGTTGCTAGATTTAGCACTTTTTCAGACCCCTTTAGAATAAAAAAAAACACATAGCTATAATTCTATCTACTTTTTGGATGAGTTGTAGCTTGAGATCTGTATGCATTTTGTGTGCCCTGTACTGTCCCGCGAACACAAGGTTGTGTATAATAGAGGGCTACACTGCTTCCTGTTTCAGTTAAAATGACGTCACCACATCAAATGATGTTGCACGTTTCAAAGCACTTCAGTGAGCCTTTAAACTAAATATTGAATCACACTTACACACAGAAGAGGATTGAGAGTATTTGCCAGCCTCAGAGCAGAAATAGCTGTCAGTGTTTCCTCTGGATGGCACTAATATGTTTTTGCTGTATTTTAAATATTGTCCATTCTTGTACCAGGAGTAATAATCAGACGTCAGTTTGCAGGAAGAATCACAGCTCAGTTTCACTTTTTCTGTAGATTCAGGATTCACCCTCACCTGTAAAACTAAATAATCAAAACCTTACATTAAATGAGAAATGAAGAGAGTTGAACTGGACTGATGAGAATGTAAATGTACCTGTTACTGTTAGATTGACTGTGACTGAACTGAGATGTTTAACTCCATCCTTCATAATGATCATGAGCTGATATTCTCCACTGTCTCTCTCTCTCACATCTGATATTGTGAGATATGTGTAGTCTTCAGTGATCCACTGATCCACTCGTCCTGAGTAATCCGAATCTAAAGTCAAATCTTCAGGTTCATTTTTGTTCCTCCAGTTTGTTTTCTGTTTCTGACTGAACCAGAATCCAGTTTTGATGTTGTTCTTTGAGTAATCGCACCTCACTGTCACCTTTACCCCTCTCACAGCACAAATACTCTGTTCATCACAGGTCACAGTAAAGCTGTTCAATGTTAGAGACCCTGAAAAAGAAAAAGGCATAATACTGATATTTGTAACATACTGTACTGTAAACTTAACTGTTTTTAAAGTAAAGCAAAATCAAGGTTTTAATCTTTATCGGACCAACTTCAAGATAAACATCTTACATTGACATGTTTTAACAGTTATAAATATTTAGGTATCAGAAATCTTCAAGAGATTGAAAAAAACATGAAATAGCTACATGAAAATCAAATATTGCAATGTTGTTATATATGTGTTTTTGCGGAACAATATTACAGCACAATCAATCCACTACAACAATTATGGAGAAATAACTTTTAAACAAACAAACAAACAAACAAACAAACCAGAAACATAAATTCACTCATGTTTTGCACTTTATTGTATGGACTCAATTATCTTCTATAGGAATCAGATTAAAAATATTCAAGAAGAAAGCTTTGGTAGATCTACTTACTTCAACAACAACTAAACTGTAGTGCACTTAATAGTGTTCATACCTTGAATGTGTAACAGCAGGATCAGAGATGAGAGTCTGGAGTTCATCATTTCACTTTGAAGAAATTCACAATTATGCGAACATGCTGAAAATAAAAAATATATATGTTTAAGATTAAACATTTGGTATAAACTGTTGTAGAGTTGTCTGACTTGGTTGGAGTTGCAGCAGTGGTTTGTAAGGTTTTTGGTTTAATAAGCTGATAGCTATAAAAAGCTACTGATCTCACTTCCTTCCTTTTTCTTATTAAAGCCAACGTGAAACACTTGCACCAGTCTTAAACAGTAAAATGCAGTCTAACACAAACTGAGTGAATCAATTTCTGTATTAGTAAATGGTCAATAAAATGAGCTAAACTCTTAACTATGAAAATATTAAATATTATACACCCTCCATGATATTTCGGCCATGTTTAACACACTAACTCAAACACTAAGATCAATACCAGAACAGCTAAATTAACCTCACATAAGAGAAGAATAAAAATCATAACATACTTACTTAGTTGTGCACATTTACACATAAATTATTTTCAGAATGCTGCTCTAAACTCCAGCACAGTTGTTGATGTCAATGTGTTATACTGCAGTAAGCACAAGAAGATCAAAAGTTAGAGAAAATACTCATTGTGCTTCTTAGATTCATGCTTCCTCTTTTTCTCGCTCCTCCGTCCACCAACCTATAACCCAGAAAACTTAAACTCAGCCATGAAAGACATTTCAAAAGTCTAATGGACCCCTTAAAAGTTTGTAAACATTGCAACGTCTCTGGGTGGGCGGGGCTTAGCTGGAGGCAAAAAGAGGCACGGATGCAAGCATAATCTAGCACGTTTTAGGAGGGATTTAATATAATGACGAGTGGATAACATTACAGAAGCCTACTATTTAGATAAGCCTGGTGTAGTTCTTGTATCTTGTTCTCATTGCAAACATTTTTACCAGGTTTTGGATATTTCCTAGACAACATATGAATTACTTTCAGGTGGTTTGGGGAATTTTGTCAAAGCTTATTGTCTAATGTACCAGAGTAAGCTATTACGTGGCTATTATACACATTTTGTCAGGACGTTCTTGCAACCCGGTGGCAACTTGTCTTTGACCCCGGTACTGGGTCGCGACCCGGTGGTTGAGGACCACTGCTCTAGCTGCCATAAAACGGAGCTTTGATGTACAGAATCTGTCAAAATGTATACAACAACCACCATGAACGCTCTTTCAAGATGAACACGACGCCGCTTTCAGTACGAAACCACTAGCAATGGTCCGACTAGCACACACTTTTATCATTTCTTACCACAATGATCCTATTAATGTTTACTTAACCAAAGTTTAGCACGTTTGTAACATTTTAACATTCGTAAACTTTTGGACAGAAACTACAAACTTACCCACATTTGTCATTTGTAACTGTTTGGACAGACAGAGTTACCAACGTTAGTGAATGTTTCCATTGCATCGTGGTGGATTAAGAAAATTATACTTTCAGTGTTACTAGTAGTGTTTTGTAGAAGACACAACAATATAAATGTTATGCACCAAAATTCAGGATTTTATTAAAGGAAATAAAAGAAATGACTTAGGAAAAACCCAGATGCACTGAATGTCTCACCCTGACATCCCCAATTTCTGGGGACGTAAATAAAATAAAGTCTCATTACACAATAATACCAATGCTTAGCTATTTCACGTGCACACGCAAAACTAAACTTTAGATTTTTTTACTCCAATGTCACCTTAGGGTCTCTGTATAAACCAAACAGTGAACTAAAAATAAAAAAAATATATTAAAAAATTACAACAACTGGGTATTATAAGATCTATATTGTTCATTACATTGAAGGTCAGTATTTATTATTTCAACCCATATTCATGAAATGCGTATAAATAGCACACAGTTGAAAAGTCGATCAATGCATATGCCAAATTCCAATTTTGCATTTACATTTAGTCAATTAGCAGACGTTTTTGTCCAGAGCGGCTTACAAATGAGGTAAACAATAGAAGCAATTATAGCAACACAAGAAGAGCAATACATAGGTGCACTAGAAATAGTCTCATCAAGTCCAACACAGTATACATAGCCAAGTGTTGGTTATTATTATTATTTTTAAGAATGTACAGATAAAGAAAAAGGAAATTGGAGAACGATAGTAAGTCCTATATTAGGAAGTGAGGTAATGGCGGAAGAGATGGGTTTTAGCCGATTCTTAAGAGTCAGCAGATCGTGTCGCGATCGGCAGATGATTCCACAGTTGTGGAACAGCTCCTGAGAACGTACCCGATAATGTTTTTCCCTTTATGAGATGGCACCACAAGCCGTCACTCGGTGACAGAGCGCAGGGATTGAGAGGGTACAAAAGGCTGTATAAGCAAGTAAAGGTAAGGGGGTGCTGAGTCTGCTGACCCAGTGGTGGTTTTAAAGGCCAGGAGCAGAGCTTTAAATTTGATGTGAGCTGCTATAGGAAGGCAGTGTAACTTGAAAAAGAGAGGAGTGACGTGCACCCTCTTTGGCTCATAGAAGACCACTCTTGCTGCTGCATTCTGAATCATCTGTAGGGGTTTGGTTGTGCAGGCTGAAGGTCCAGCCAGTAGCTCACTGCAGTAGTCCAGCCTGTACAGGACAAGAGCTTGGACTACCTTCGTAGCATGCTCATTTTGAAAAGGTCAGGCGGATTTTTGGGCAGTGCTGGCAACATGCTCAGTGAAGCCATGTTTTCGAATGACAGAACCCAGGGATGTCATGTATATCGAAAAGAGCAGTGGTCCAAGCACGGAGCCTTGTGGCACCCCGGTATTGAGACGTTGGGGTTCGGAGACATCACCTCTCCAGGATACCCTAAATTACCTACCTGTGAGATAAGACTTGAACCATAGAAGTGCTGTGTCGGAGACACCCTTGGCCTCGACAGGAGGATGTGGTGATATTTCTTCTTCTTTACAACAAACAGGTTTGGGATTAATGATACAACATGGCAACATAGCAATAACAAATTTGTGCAATGATTGCAATAGTCTGCTAACTAAACATTACAGTGGCGTACTGTACATCTTCTTTTTCTGTGGTGTTTGTGAGGTCTGAAGAATTCTGCTTTGTTTTTGAATTTATAAAATTAATGCTGCTATAATGAATATCCTCATATTTGCAATCTTCTTTCTGTGTGTGTTCAGACGGCGCTGCATCAATGTGCACTGAGTCATACTGAAGATAAAATAATGTTCAGTTAAGATTACAAACAAGAAACATTTTAAAATATATGTGTGACAAATCAAATCTTTTATCAGACATTATCACCTGTGCCTCCTCCTTGACATCCTTGTGATTTCTAGACAAGATACAGCTTCTCATCCTTATAAAGAAACAGATCAAATTATGCATCAGTTTTAAAAAGTTAACATGGTCAGTGTCATGAATCACAATTCTTAATTTGATGTCATATTTTTTCTTTGTCTAAAAACTTTCAGAGCACACATTTAAATTAAACAACAAAATCCCAAAGTGGTCTCAGACTTTAGGATCCCACTGTATTGAAACACATTTGAAATAAAGGTTTTACTGACCTGTACCATCCTATCAGGACTCCTATGAGTGCAAGAGTCAGAAACACAGACAATATGATTGATGTGTTTAGTAACCATGTATCTTTCTTTGGGTCTGTAGAGGACACTGAATCTAACCAGTTCAGAAAAAAATAAGATCAATTTATTACAGACAAACTGCAGCAAATATTCAACATTAAAGTCAGATGTATGATGAGATGTTGTGTTACCTCTTACAGTACATGAATACTCTTGTAGCTCCTCACTGTTGATTGAGTTCAGGTACAGCTTGTTTAATAATCTCAATCCATCTGTTACCTGTTGTCCATTCTTATACCAGATGTAAGTATGTTTGTAATCAAGACTGCATTCAGTTGAACAGCTTAATATCACTTTTTCTCCATCTATCACAGGGTTTGGGCTGCTTATCACCTGTGTACCTGAGATATCATAAAACAGAATTCACATGAAATACTTTTCAGAATTAGGCTTGAAATAGTTTGTTGATTAACTCAACTGGTGAACAATATGGCATGAGAAAGCCAAGAATATGGATTTGATTCCTGAAATACAAAACATTTTGAATAGAAATGCAAAGATTTAATACTTTTCTAAAAATAGAAATAAAGAAATAAAGCTGCTAAAAGGAGTGTCATCAATCAACTGGGCAAAATGTTCTAGCGTATGTAGAGAAAAATAGACTGCTTGTTCAACAGAGACCAACCACAGGTTTTGTTTAATTGTATGTGATGTTTAATAGATAAATAATAAATAAGTGTACATTAAATTATTTTCTCATTTAATCTTAGGAGAAGAACTAGCAACTAGCAAAAAAGCATCCTATGCAGAAAATAAAACACAAAATATGCTGCTCTTCTTAGTTATTTATTCCACAAACATTCAGTGTAAACTTCATGGGAAGAAGAGCAGATAAAATTAAACATGTAGCGCAAATGATTGACAATATTGGGCTTCTCAGTTTTATAATGTGATGTTACTGTTTCTAGAACACTAAAAAAACTTACTTAAATATATATACTTATCAGCTGTCTGGACACCAAATCAGTAGCATAAATATATTCATTATAAACCTGATCAGTGAATAAAACTTTACAGAGAATTTATGAGCAGTTACCTGTAACAGTAAGAAGGACTCCAGGATAACCAGAAAATTCTTTTGATGTGTTAGTGATGATCCTGATTTGATAATCACCAGTGTCTTTCGTGTTGACGTCTTTGATTCTCAGTGTGTTTCCAACAAACTCCACACGACCAGCAAACCGATTATCCTCACGTAGATCCTGAATGTTCCCTGAATGCCAGTATGTTTCCTCTACTGTATATCCAGTGGGATGTGAGTATGAAGAGTGAATATCTACTGTTGATCCCACTAAAGCACAAACTCTTGTAGAGGTGTAAGACACACCCCAACAGCTACTGTTAGAAAGACCTGAAAGAGTCAAAATATCCTGCTGTAAAATAACAATCAATTTAAAATATCTGTATAAATAAACTCATATATAAGATTGTACACATTTTGCTCTTTCATTTTAAAGTCTTTATAAAATCAAAATTTAACCTTTTCCTTTTAGTATAAATATGTTAGGCTTAAGGATACAGTATATATAAGCTGTTATGCTTTGCATATATAAGCATTCAATATTAAAAAAAAATCATGTGCACAAAAAGCAGTTTAGATTTTCTTTGACGTCACCCTACCAGTGGCAGCCGGTGACTGTTTTTTTTGAGGGCGCACGACGCGTAGCTCATGAAAACATGTATTAAACCCATCATGTGTGGCTCATCATTTCAAAATACATGTCTGCTGCAAACACTTTAAAGGGGTTTATGATAAAACAGATGCTTGTGTGCCAGATAATCAGAGTTTAGTGTTAGGTTAGTGACTTGAGAGGTTTTTTTATGCAAGCGTCTCTTTATCATAAACCCTTTTGATGCGTCTGCAGCAGGCATCTATTTTGACATAATGATGCTCATAGGTTCACATGACTCAACGGACACATATTTTGAATTCACGCCTCTCAGAAGAGAAGTCACTGCCGCCACCACACCCTACACTTAGCTTACCATCAAATTTCCTGTCCAATCAAATGCTCTCTAGGTGCTAAAGTGTCCCACCCCCTACATTGCACTTAACCTCCGCCTAAAAATAACGAGTGCCTGAAATGAGACACTTGTTAATATATTTACTACTTCTTTGGCACATAGGGCACTATGTATGGGATACGAAACGATTCAGATGTACTCGACTTCGCATTGTGCCACATTACCACCTTGGGTGTGCATTATTTTCTAATAATTCAACAGCCTGTCATCAATTATTCCTTATATAACAGTTTTATATTATATCAAAGTCAGGACTCTATTAGGGTGTTTTCACACATCATTTTTCAGTTAGTGCAGTTCATGTTCACATATGTTGTTTTTACTGTCCTTGAAAAGCCGCACCGTGCACCACGTGACAACGGTCAGCACTGTCAATGGTCTCTGACAGCTCTTAACATGTCATGACCACCCCCCACGTTTCCAACAACCAGCCTGACAGGAAGAGTGAAGCTAGCAAGATATGGAGAAAAATGATGCACGTCTTTGCAAAGTTTTTTGTTTTAACGCGAAATTGTGCAACTGATCTACTAAAGCTCTTCTCACTAAACCGTTTGCTAAAAATCCCGTTATGTCACTATTTGTGTGTGTGGAGGACAGTAGTGCGTACCAGAGTGAGGCTGTTGTGTTTATACTGACCCAAACAAACCATACTCGGCCCATCATTGGGCTGACCTAAACAGTGCATGTGTAAAAGCACCCTTAGATTTTATTTTAATAAAACTGTGACGCTCGCAAGTTGTCAAATGCGGCTTTGCTGGACTGTGCTGTAAATTAAAAAGTCAAAGTCAAACTTACACACAGAAGAGGATTGAATGTATTTGACAGCCTCAGAGCAGGAAAAGCTGTCAGTGTTTCCTCTTGATGGCACAGATATGTTTGTGCTGTTTTTAAAATATTGTCCATTCTTGTACCAGCGGTAATTCTTTTCAGATGTGAGATTGCAGGAAGAATCACAGCTCAGATTTACTCGTCCACCTGTAGATTCAGGATTCATCCTCACCTGTTGAACTAAATAAACAAAACCTTACAATACATGACAAGTATAAAAGAGTTGAACTGGACTGATGAGAATGTAAATGTACCTGTGACTGTTAGATTGACTGTGACTGAACTGAGATGTTTAACTCCATCCTTCATAATGATCATGAGCTGATATTCTCCATTGTCTCTCTCTATCAGATCTGATATTGTGAGTCGTGAGTAGTCTTCAGTGATCTCCTGTTTCACTCGTCCTGAGTAATCTGAATCCAAAGTCAAATCTTCAGGTTCATCTTTGTTTCTCCAGTTTGTTTTCTGTTTTTGGCTGAACCAGAATCCAGTTTTGATGTTGATGTTTGAGTAAGAGCACCTCAGTGTCACCTGTGCCCCTCTCACAGCACAAATATTCTGTTCATCACAGGTCACAGTAAAGCTGTTCAATGTTAGAGACCCTGAACAAGAAAAAGGCATAATACTGATATTTGTACTGTAACATACTGTACTGTAAAGGTAACTTTTTTTAAAGTAAAGCAAAATCAAGGTTTTAATCTTAATCCAACCAACTTAAACATCTCAAATTTAATTATTTTAACAGTTATAAATATTTAGATATACAAATTATTTAAGAAAATAATTACATATGTCAATGTTATTATTATTAACAACAATAATAATATTAGTGCTATCAGTGTTTTAGAGAAACAATATTACTGCACATTCAATACACTACAGCAATTAGTGTGAAAGCATGCGCTTTGGTTTGTCTAGTGTTTTCCCTTTCCCACTCTCCTAATTTATTATCCCATTATTATTTCATGATCATCGCCTGTTCCCCTCTTGATTTGCTGCATTATTGAATGCACTTGCATTTGCTGTCGTGTGTTGGTTTGTTTTGTGTTACATTGTGAGTTTTTGAGATCCTGTTACTTTGTCAAGTCATTGTTCCTGTCTAGGTTACTGTCTCTGCAGTTGCCATTCCCTAGCATTCAGACAAAACACCAGAAATCAACAGGCTATAATGATGCTCATTAAAGATAATGTTAAATATTTTTAGTAGAATATATCTGAACATTGGTATATCACTAATACGGATCATTTATACGCATGGGCGGCGGAAGCAAATGAAAAGTGGGTGGGTCCCCACAACAGAGAAGCGTTTAACTTTAACGTTACCTAAGAAGAAGAACAATGGAAGACGAAATGGACGAGGATATATTCCAGAAAGTGAGTCATTTATCCTCATTTATATTTGCTATCATGTAATATGCTTATGGCTTGTGCAGTTCAGCCTAAATAAGCGACCTCAGCAAACTGCACGCTTCGGATTGAAAAACTTTCGCATTGACGCATGAACTCATGTAATGTAATGCCGTACAGTGTTAAACAAAGTTATTCACTTTCGTATCGTTCATGGCAACTTTCAGTAAGGCTGAACTTCAGGATCTTTTTGTCATGGGCTTGCCAGAGCTTTTGTACTAGACTCAGGTCTGAGTGTATCTGGCAAGACCATGACAGTACTATGTTCTGTGTGGGAGCATGTGGAGGCCTATGGTTAACGCATGCACCCAAACTAGAACCCAGCGAAGATGTTTGCCGGTAGCCGCCTGGCGATACGGGGTAGGGGTTCACGTCCCGCATACGAATTCTATGACCCACTCGTACGCGGACCCGAAGTTTATGCCAAGCGGCGACCAACCGGACCTGCTGGATCCCGCCAGACTCAGGCCAGCTTGAGGGGCATTAGGACTGGGGCTACCCGGCTGGAGAGGTCGACTCCCGTCTTCCCGGTGCTGGAGACTACTCCCGGGGCCAGTCTCGGTCCTGCACTCCCTGCGTCCAGACGGAGGAGTAAGAGGACGAAGAGGGCCTCGGAACCGGCGCAGCCGGAGACTCGTTACCCGCCGGCGCAGCCGGAGACATGTCACCAACCGGCGCAGCCGGAGACTCGTCACCCGCCGGCGCAGCCGGAGACTCGTCACACGCCGGCGCAGCCGGAGAGACGTCACCCGCCGGTGCAACCGGAGAGACGTCACCCGCCGGTGCAGCCGGGGACTCTTCACCCGCCGGTGCAGCCGGAGACTCGTCACCCGCCGGTGCAGCCGGGGACACGTCACACGCCGGTGCAGCCGGGGACACGTCACACGCCGGTGCAGCCGGGGACACGTCACACGCCGGTGCAGCCGGGGACACGTCACACGCCGGTGCAGCCGGAGACACGTCACACGCCGGTGCAGCCGGAGACACGTCACACGCCGTGCAGCCGGAGACACGTCACACGCCGGTGCAGCCGGAGACACGTCACACGCCGGTGCAGCCGGAGACACGTCACACGCCGTTGCAGCCGGAGACACGTCACACGCCGGTGCAGCCGGAGACACGTCACACGCCGGTGCAGCCGGAGACACGTCACACGACGGTGCAGCCGGAGACACGTCACACGACGGTGCAGCCGGAGACACGTGACACGCCGGTGCAGCCGGAGACACGTCAGCCGCCGGCGCAGCCACCGGAGACACGTCACACGACGGTGCAGCCGGAGACACGTGACACGCCGGTGCAGCCGGAGACACGTCACCCGCCGGCGCAGCCACCTGCGCAGACGCATGCGCAGTCACACGCGCAACCAGGACTACGTCACCCCTCGGCATCTCAGCCTTTGAACTTTGGGACTCGGTTTATGCACCCTGGACATTTTGTTCCCCCTGTTTTTGCCCCTCCACCCCTTCATCATGTATTGTTTTTGTTAAATCACCCCAATCCGTTTGTCACATATGTTTGTTTACCCTTGTTGTTCGTGGTAATGTTGTCGTGGTTGTCTTCTGTTGTGCAGTCTTTCGTTCCTTGTGTTTAATGTTTTGTTTGTTTTTGTTTGTGACGTCTGGTATCCGTCTTTGAAGATGGGGGTACTGTCATGGGCTTGCCAGAGCTTTTGTACTAGACTCAGGTCTGAGTGTATCTGGCAAGACCATGACAGTACTATGTTCTGTGTGGGAGCATGTGGAGGCATATGGTTGTGTGGCTTCCACATGTTCACAGTGTTTTGTGGCTGTCATGGTCTTGCCTGACATTGGTTATGATCCAGGTTGGATGTTAGAGGGCAAGACCATGGCAGCATTGTGTTTACGTGGGAACACGTGTGTTTCACATCATGTCTGTGTGACACGTGTTCCCAGTGTTTTGTGGCTGTCATGGTCTTGCCTGACCCTGGTTATTATCCAGGTGGGATGTTAGAGGGCAAGACTATGGCAGCATTGTGTTTATGTGGGAACACGTGTGTTTTCACATCATGTATGTGTGACACGTGTTCCCAGTGTCTTGTCACTTTTACCCTACTCCCTTACGTACTCGTGTCTTAAGTGATTAATTATGTTCACCTGTTCCCCATTGATGTGCTGTCTATATAATGCCCTCGTGTTCTCTGTGTGGTGTGCGTGCGTTGTTTGGAATACTCTGTAGAAGTGTTTGATGTCAAGATCTGTTCCTGTTTCCCAGTTTTGAGTTTGTGTTCATCACAGTGTTTGGTTTACTTTCTGTTTTACCCCCACGTGGGTGTTTCTGTTCTTATTTGTAAATAAATTCATAGTTATATTTTTGTACATCTTTGCGTTTGGGTTCGTCTTTTAGTTTTCCAGTATTCGGTGTAATCCCACCGTGACACTTTTAAGTGTGTGCTGTAATATGATTCCATATATTGTTTACATGCAAATCATTGCACTTTACACGCGACACCGTTTTTATGAGCGCCGCATTGTTTACGCAGAGACGGGAGTACTCGCTCACATGGACGCCATATGCGATGTGTTTTAAAAGTTCATACGCGCTTACAGAAACACATTAAAACATCGTTAAAAACAAAAGACGATCAGTTGATGGGCATCTGAAAACAGTCATCTGAAAACAGCTTTTTATAAAACTAATCACTGCAGATGTTTATCTGAGATGTTCTGAATTTAGTGTATCTACATTGTAGAAATGAGGGATGAGCCCATGGTGAATTCAAACCAGCCGTATTTATTATGTAAACATGTAGCGTATATTCAGCTTACAGCATACACAGCCACAGGCAACAAAACCGAAACTTAAACTCTTTAACCCGGCAGGCGAATATATAACAGCGCCAACCGGACTCCTGCGCATGCGCACTTTCACTAGTACGGTGTCTCTCAGTGTCCATACAGTGCGCAAATGCAATCATTCACAAGAATGATCTACATCCTTCTTCTTTAGATTGTGCTTCCTACGGCAAAACTGAATAAAAGGTTAGGTATTAACTTAAAACACTATAACAGTTAAATTTTCCATATTGGGAAATTTGTACTTGTAACATTCAAAACATCTTAACATTCTTTTGTGAAATAAGTGCATTAAGTGGCATCTGAAGACATTTTCACTGGAACAAAATTATTATTATTTTTAATAACATAGAGCTTCATGATATGCACTATAATCAGAGCTATAGAGTCCCATAGAGTCTATTGCAAAATAACAAAAAATATTTCTTTTTGTTTTTAAATGTCCTTGGTTTGCAGTCCATAACAGTGAGATGCTCATAGCTTATTCTTTGGATTAGGCCTACAGACGCGACCCGAGCGTGTCACATATAGTGTGTTACCTGGTGTTACCTTCGTTGGAGACTGAACAGCAGGCCTCTGCTGATTGCTGGTAGGCTGAGGTGTTACCTGGGTCTCTCGAGGTATGTGTGGTGTTTGTGGTGTGTGTGGGGGACTGACTGGTGTAGCCGGATTGGCGTATTGACAATCAAAGTCTGCTGGGTCGACCTGTAGTGGTGGTGGCTCGGCGACTGGGAGAATGTGGCGGCGATTTCTCCTGTAGGTTCCTCCGTTAGACTCGATGATGTATGAGCGTGGTTCCTCGCACACTTCCTTCACAGTGCCCAAGTGGTCGTGTCCCTTGATGGTCTGCATCCTTACGACTTGTCCTTCTTCAAGTGGCTGTAGTGGGCGGCTTGATGCATCATAGTACCGCTTTTGAATGAGTCTTTTATTTTGAAGTTGGGCAGTGACCCGCTTTGTGTTTTTCGGGGCTGGCTCCAGCAGTTTGGTGCTGATAGGAAAAGTCGAGCGTGTCTGTCGTGACATCAGACGTTCTGCAGGCGAGCCCAATGCTTGGTCGCGGGGAATGTTCCTGATGTTCAGCAGGTTAAGATACACATCAGTCCCATCTCTGTGAGATTTTTCCATCAGTAGTTTGGCACTACGGACTGCTCTTTCTGCCAGTCCGTTTGACTGTGGATATCCCGGGCTGCTGGTGACGTGAATGAAGTCCCACTGCTTGGCAAAATCCTTGAAGCGTTGGCTTGTGTATTGCCTGGCATTATCACTGATGAGGGTGTGAGGTGTTCCATGGACAGAAAAATGCCTTTTCAGCTTCGTGATCACAGCTGCTGAAGTTGTGTCGCGGAGAAGGTCAATTTCATACCACCCTGAGTATGAGTCCACCAGCACGTGGTACTGTTGTCCGTGCCACTCAAACATATCAGTAGCCACCGTAGACCATGGCAAGGCTGGAACTGGATGTGGCTGTAAAGGTTCCTTTTGCTGGTGTGGTCTGGTGCTATTGCAGACGGAGCATGATATCAGTTCTTCTGCAATGTCCTTGTTCATTGACGGCCAAAAGACTCCTGGCCCTACGTCTGGTTGCCTCTAAGCCTGGGTGACCTCTGTGTACAATATTGCTGTATTCCCGGTGCAGGGAGTGCGGAATTACTGCTTTGTGGCCCTTGATTACTATTCCATCTTCCACCACCAGCTCATCTCTGTAAGGGAAGAATGAACGAATGGATGGGTGGACGCTGCGTTCTTTGTCAGGCCATCCACGTTGAATAACTGTGCTGAGAGCTTGTAGCACCTGATCCTGTGCTGTGTGTGTCTGGAGTTCTTCTAGTCTGTTAGTTGAGATGTAGCTGATGGACATCACGTCAAATGTACTGTTTGCAGCTGGGCTTTGTGAAACAGGTTTGTTTGGAGCTCGTGATAGGGTATCGGCTAAGTACATGTGCTTACCCTTCTTGTAGACCAGCGTGATGTCATAAGCTTGTAATTGTAGTAACATCCTTTGCAGTTGGGCAGGAGCAGTGTGAATGGGCTTTTTTAGGATCGTTACGAGGGGTTGGTGGTCAGTTTCAATGACTGTGGGCTTCCCATACACGTAATCCCTGAATTTGGTGCACGCAAACACCACTGCCAATAGCTCCTTTTCGATTTGGGCGTAACAGGTTTCCGTGTCGGTGAGCGTGCGAGATGCGTAGGCGACTGGTCTCTCCTCCTGTAGACATGCAGCACCAAGTCCATAACATGACGCATCACAGGTCAGTGTAACTGGTTTCCTTACATCATAGTAAGATAAGACTGGAGGGCTGGATAGGCATGATTTGAGACGATCGAGCGCCTGCTGATGCTGTGGAAGCCAGCACCACGCAGTGTCTTTGTGTGTGAGCTGTCTCAGGAATCTGTAGCGCCCGAACGGTGTACTGAAAGTGGTGAGCATTGATGACTTATCATCGAGAGGTATCTGCCAGAATGAGCTCTTTGCGTCTAATACAGAAAACACCGTTGCACCTGACATCTGGGTGGCAACTTCCTCAACGCTACGCATTGGATAGTGGGGTCTCTTCAGAGCAGTGTTCAGGTCCTTTGGATTAATACACAGTCTGATTTCTTGTTTGTCTTTCTTGTGTGTTGCTACCATAGACGAGACCCAGTCTGTAGGTTCTGAAACTGTAGTTATGACACCGTTATTCTGCATGTTGTCGAGCTCGGCTTTGACACGTGTCTGCATTGCCACCGGAATACGATGTGCTGGACAAACTACTGGTTGTACAGTTGGATCCAGTGTCATAGAGTATGTGATAGGAAGTTTCCCTAGCTCGTCACTGAACACATCTTTGTATTGTGCGAGTATCTGTTGGGTGAAATCGTCATCGTTCTCAGTGCTAACATGATGAACGTGGGGGCTCATTGTGACAATACCCATGCGCACACATGCACGAAATCCCAGCAGTGGCACTACGCCTCGGTCCACGAGAAAAAAAGGTAGTGTGTGTTGCTCTCCATCTAAACAGCAAGGCAGTGTGACTATACCAGTAGTTTCTATTTTGCTGCCTCCATAAGCCACTAGGTTGGTGTCTTTGCTGCATTTTACTGGTCGCTCGCCGTCAGCAAGCTGTTGGAAGGCATCTTTTGACATCACGTTGCACTTAGCACCTGTATCTACTTTAATTTCAAAGGGCTTGTTATGTATGTGCAGTGTAACAAATCCTTCATCTGTTCTTTCTGTTTGAGGAGTGACGCAAACACCACTGCCAATAGCTCCTTTTCGATTTGGGCGTAACAGGTTTCCGTGTCGGTGAGCGTGCGAGATGCGTAGGCGACTGGTCTCTCCTCCTGTAGACATGCAGCACCAAGTCCATAACATGACGCATCACAGGTCAGTGTAACTGGTTTCCTTACATCATAGTAAGATAAGACTGGAGGGCTGGATAGGCATGATTTGAGACGATCGAGCGCCTGCTGATGCTGTGGAAGCCAGCACCACGCAGTGTCTTTGTGTGTGAGCTGTCTCAGGAATCTGTAGCGCCCGAACGGTGTACTGAAAGTGGTGAGCATTGATGACTTATCATCGAGAGGTATCTGCCAGAATGAGCTCTTTGCGTCTAATACAGAAAACACCGTTGCACCTGACATCTGGGTGGCAACTTCCTCAACGCTACGCATTGGATAGTGGGGTCTCTTCAGAGCAGTGTTCAGGTCCTTTGGATTAATACACAGTCTGATTTCTTGTTTGTCTTTCTTGTGTGTTGCTACCATAGACGAGACCCAGTCTGTAGGTTCTGAAACTGTAGTTATGACACCGTTATTCTGCATGTTGTCGAGCTCGGCTTTGACACGTGTCTGCATTGCCACCGGAATACGATGTGCTGGACGAACTACTGGTTGTACAGTTGGATCCAGTGTCATAGAGTATGTGATAGGAAGTTTCCCTAGCTCGTCACTGAACACATCTTTGTATTGTGCGAGTATCTGTTGGGTGAAATCGTCATCGTTCTCAGTGCTAACATGATGAACGTGGGGGCTCATTGTGACAATACCCATGCGCACACATGCACGAAATCCCAGTAGTGGCACTACGTCTCGGTCCACGAGAAAAAAAGGTAGTGTGTGTTGCTCTCCATCTAAACAGCAAGGCAGTGTGACTATACCAGTAGTTTCTATTTTGCTGCCTCCATAAGCCACTAGGTTGGTGTCTTTGCTGCATTTTACTGGTCGCTCGCCGTCAGCAAGTTGTTGGAAGGCATCTTTTGACATCACGTTGCACTTAGCACCTGTATCTACTTTCATTTCAAAGGGCTTGTTATGTATGTGCAGTGTAACAAATCCTTCATCTGTTCTTTCTGTTTGAGGAGTGATGGTGTTCACACACTTGTCATTGAGTTCAACACCGTCCACATAAAAAGTGTCATCACAGACGCTGTTGTCTGTCTTTTCCAGTTCCAACTGGTGAACAGATTTTCTATAGTCTTTGTGCCTTGCATAGCTTTTCTTTTCATAGCCTTGGCGGTGTGACATGGACTTACAGCATTTTTTGTAATGATTGAATTTTTTACAGTTATGGCATTGCTGGCCAAAAGCAGGACACTTGTCTCTCTGTGCAGTATGGCTACCTCCACAATTGCTGCAATTTGTAATGCATTTTGCCTCTTGTTTGCCTGCTTGAGGTTTATATCTTGACCTTTGGTGCCACCCACTGGAATTTGGCTGAATTGCGTCGACAGTGGTTGCTGTTTGGGGCATGGCTAGCGTTCTATTACTTTCTTCAGTCATCTCGTATATGCGGCAGATTGTGATAGCTTTTGTGAGAGTTAATTCGCTGTCACGTAGCAAAGCCTTTCTTATGCTGTCATTTCTGATGCCACATACTATTCTGTCACATATCAGTTCATCGGTAAGGTTTCCAAAGTGACAACCGTTAGCTTTGATCCTCAAGTCATTAATGTAGGATTCGATAGTTTCACCTTGCTTTTGATTTCGTGAATGAAACTTGTGTCTCTCCATAGTTTTGTTATGTTGAGGGTTACATACCTCCCGAAATTTTCGTTTCAGACACTCAGGGTCTTCTCTAGACTCTGCTTGGACGATAATGGCTCCCCCTTCACCTGGCGCTCTCACCTCCGCTGCATAAGCAAACGAACGCTCCCGTTCGATGGCCTCCGCTCCTGCGAGATTGAGGAGGATATATGCCTTTGTTTTGTCAGGCTTGTCAGAGTGCGCCGCTGCTATAAAGATGTCGTACTCCTGTTCAAAAACTCGCCAATTCTCTGCGAGGTTCCCGTCGAAAACGAGGGGGTCTGGTCTACGAAATCCATCCGCCATCACGTCTTTAATCGTAACTTTAACTTGTGTTTAACAAAACTCACAGACGATAGATTCGTTTCATCTTCTGACACCATGTAGAAATGAGTGATGAGCCCATGGTGAATTCAAACCAGCCGTATTTATTATGTAAACTTGTAGCGTATATTCAGCTTACAGCATACACAGCCACAGGCAACAAAACCGAAACCTAAACTCTTTAACCCGGCAGGCGAATATATAACAGGGCCAACCGGACTCCTGCGCATGCGCACTTTCACTAGTACGGTGTCTCTCAGTGTCCATACAGTGCGCAAACGCAATCATTCACAAGAATGATCTACATACATGATAGTTTATCTGAATGTAGTGCTATCAGTGATGTTTACCCATCAGTTATGTATATGGTATTTCTCTGGACAATTTATGCTAACAGCTGTTTATAACTCTCTTACAGGTCTGCAGTTTTTGAATAGGGTTTGTTCCCAAATAAACTGAAATTGTCCCACTGACGTTCATTTCTATTTTGATTATATTGTTAACTTAATAAACCTCAAACAAACATGTATACATTTGTCCTCACTTTCTTTAATGTAGTTCCCTCTTACATTCCTGCTTAAACTCTCATTATGCAGCTCATTATGGGAGTCTTTTGTTTCCTGAGCTGTCAATCAATCCTTCTCGCATACGGCCCCTCTAAACAAAAAGTGTCTTACAATTTCTAAATCAATATATTGTTTTATGTGAAAAAGAAGGCAGTATGATTTTCACATCATTTTAAAGAAAAAACTCTAGACTACTAGATTCTGTTTAGAAAAGTCTATGTTTATTATGGGTTTTGTGGACTTATATCAGTGACTTAAAAATTTTGCTTTTTTAAAAAACACGCATAAACATTATTTTCTCAAAAATACAAACATGTATATACATGTAGCTCATATAATATTGTAGCCCAGTCTGTGCTGAACGCAGTGTTATGAGACACTTGCCATTAATATGTTTAAAGCAACTGAAAAGAGACCAAATGTAAGAGCATGTCAGAAACTCTGCCAGTGTCCCAAAATAGTCGGACCCCAGAGGGTTAAAAATATCCGGAAAAAAAACATTTTTGAGGAAAATACATAACCTGCCATTGTTCAAAACTATCTGCTTGCCTTAGCTCGATTCAAAACGGTAAGCTTGCGTATAAACGGACTGGCATCACGTCACGTGCAAACAACAGCGCAATGTATGGAATCATATTACAGCACACACTTAAAATATCCTGTAGTGCATCCTTACTATTAAGATAACATAATAGTGAATGTAATACCGTGTCTACTGCACGACATGTAGAGAAATACACGCCACGTGAGTAACGCGTCCTCGTTTGTAAACAATACATACGCGGACGTGTGTAACTTACCCACGTGACATGAGTTGGTTAACTCATGTGCTCTATCACTTCATTTAAAAGTCTTTATTGTGTGTTTATAAGTGTTTACTGGCGGTTGTCATGACAAGATTTGTGAAGGGATGTCACACTTTGTTTTGTTTTGATATTATCTTGTTTTAGTTTATCTGTTGCTGGAGTTGCACTTAAGTTAGTTAAGAATTACAACATTTGAAAAGCATTTTAAACAACCATGATTTCTATTTTGTTTTTCATTTGTATCGTTTCCGTATTGTTGTCTGCAACTGTACATCTACTTTTATATTATTTTCTTCTATACAGTAGGAATGAGATTAAAAAGGTTCAGAAGAAAGCTTCGGTCCATCTACTTACTTCAACAACCACTAAACTGTAGTGCACTCAATAGTGTTCATACCTTGAATGTGTAACAGCAGGATCAGAGATGAGAATCTGGAGTTCATCATTTCACTCAGAAATTCACAATTATGCAAACATGCTGAAAATAACATTTAATACTAAAGCCAATATGAAAAACTTGCAACAGTCTGAGGGCGGTTTCACAATTGGTGTGATTGCCTGGTCCGAAACACGAACTTGATTGCTCCCCCCTGCCCCAGATGGACTGTGTTCACATATTATTTTTGTATCCGAACCGCGGTATGCTTGCATCGTCAAGCTGCAGTCGGCGCATACTCATGTTGCTTGGCAACCGCTGTAATAATAATAATAATAATAATAATAATAATAATACATTTTATTTAAAGCGCCTTTCAGAGCACTCAAGGACACCGTACAGTAAAATGACAGTCATAAAACAACTCGACAATACAACAGAACATCAACAGTAAAACATACAATATTTAAAACTGATCAGAAAAAGCTAATTTAAATAGGTATGTTTTAAGACATGATTTAAAAGTAACCAGACAATCACTTTCTTTTAGGGATTTTGGAAGAGAATTCCAGAGATGAGGGGCAGCACAGCTGAACGCCCTGGACCCCATATTGACTAAGTGAACGGAAGGTACTAGAAGGGAGACATAATTGGAAGATCGAAGTGTACGCTTCGGGGTGTAGATGTGAAGCAGTTCAGAGAGATATAAGGGTGCTAGATTATGAAGAGCTTTGAAAGTGTGAAGCAGAATCTTATACTCTTATACCTGATATTTAACGGGAAGCCAATGTAAGTGATAGAGAACGGGAGATATATGCTCAATGAAAGAGGTTCTAGTAATTATACGGGCAGCTGAGTTCTGGACCAGTTGAAGTTTGTGAAGGAGTTTGTGAGGTAAGCCAAATAGAAGAGAATTACAGTAATCAATGCGTGAAGTGACTAAAGCGTGAACAAGAATGGCTGTTGAATTCGGGCTGAGAAATGGACGAAGACGGCTGATGTTCCGTAGGTGAAAGTATCCAGGGCGAGTTATATTATTTACATGTTTTTCAAAAAACAAAGTGCTATCGAGGACCACACCCAGACTCTTAACCTGAGAGGATGGAGATATTGTAGAGTTGTCAATGGAAATTGTGAAACTATTAGATTTTGACAAACTGGAATTTGTGCCAACAAGAAGAACCTCTGTTTTATCAGTATTTAATTTGAGAAAATTGTGTGAAAACCAGGATTTAATCTCTTCTAGACAATCTGAGAGAGAGGTTGACAGAAGAGTAGAATTTGGTTTGGATGATAAGTAGAGCTGGGTGTCATCCGCATAGCAATGAAAACTAATGCCATATTTCCCGAAGATGTTACCAAGGGGTAGTAAGTAAATGATAAACAAAAGAGGGCCCAGAACAGAGCCTTGAGGGACACCAGCAGTGACAGATGACAAGTATGACCAGAAATTTTGGAGCTGAACAAATTGAGTGCGTCCGGAAAGATAGGATCTGAACCAGCTAAGAGGAATGCCAGTGATACCTATTGAAAGTAATTTATCTAAGAGAACATGATGGTAAATTGTATCAAAGGCTGCACTTAGATCGAGTAAAATGAGTAATGTTAAGAGTCCAGAATCAGCTGCCATCAGTAGGTCATTAACGAGTTTTACCATGGCGGTCTCTGTACTATGCAATGGTCGAAAACCAGACTGGAAATTTGCGAACAGACTATTTTTTAAGAGGTGGGCATGTACCTGAGATGCAACAAACTTTTCCAAGATTTTTGAAAGGAAAGGTAGATTGGAGATTGGGCGAAAATTTGAAAAATTATTAGGGTCAGCACCCGGTTTCTTGAGTCTTGGAGTTATAACAGCAAGAAGGTGCCAAATGCATAGAATTGCTTGCATGACTTTTGTTCTTATTTTTTTAAACCTTTGGTTTTGTGTTAAAAAAATAATACAGAAACACACTTGTGTCTGTCTAACGCAAATATACTAAAGTTGTTTAGAAAACAACAGGTTGTCCTGTTTTTCCCCGAAGTCAACTTTTGCGGAGGCATTCAGAAATCATCTATCGCTTGTCGTCAAGGTAAGTGCACGCACACAAACACACACACACACACACACACACACACACACACACACGTTTGTTTTGGTATCTTAGTGGGGACATGCCATATGCTTAATGGTTGTTTACTGTACAAACTGTATATTCTATCCCCCTTAGATTACCCCTAAACCTACCAATCACAGAAAACATCCCCACAACGTAATATAAACCTGAACACACACGCACACACACACACACTCAGTCTCTCGGAAGACATCGTTCACATCATCCAAACGTCCCAAACTCTGAAGTCAATCAAACCCGGGTGTGCACCAAAAGTGCTAATGTGAAACCGCCCTTAAACTATAAGTGCAGTCTAACACAAAACGAAGGAATCAATTTCTTTATTAGTAAATGGTCAGTAAAAGAAGCTAAACTCTTTGAAAATATTAAATACAATTTCAGTGTCAAAATAAATATTTTGCAAGACTTTGTGATTTTTTTTAATCCTCTGAAATTTTTTTGACCATGTTTAACACACTGACTCATTAACACTAAAATCAATGCCAGAACAGCTAAATTAACCTTACGTAAGAGAAGAACAAAAATCATAACATACTTACTTAGTTGTGCACATTTAAATGTTAATTATTTTCATGTTGCTGCTCCAAACTCCAGCACAGTTGTTGATGTCAATGTGTTTTACAGCTGCCAGTAACACAAGAAGATCAAGAGGAAGAGGAAATACTCTGGGTGATTCTCAGATTAAAGCCGCCCTTTTTTTCTCGCTCTTCCGTCCACAAACCCACAACCCAGAAAACTCAAACTCAGTCATGAAGGACATTTCAAAAGTTTAATAGCAGAGTGAGAAGCTGAGGATGGAGGAGTGAGGAGGTTTTCAGAGGAGTTGTGAGAGAGGATACACAGGTGTGTCATACGTGAACGTGTTGTGTCGACAAAACCTGACGCACATAAATTCTCCTCTCTTTTCACATCATCACATCATTCTGTCTTAATGTGATTTTAATTATTGAAGTTAAATTATAATTTCAGTAAAACACAACTGTTATGACCACAAACCTGCTTTTTTAAACTTAAAATATTAAATATTCTCACATTACATATTGTTGTGGAGTTGACTGACTTTAAGTGGCAGTGGTGGTTTGTGAAGTTCTCACTTTAAGTCTAAGTTCTGTCCTGTGAAAAAATACAATAGCCCTTGCTAGCTCTTTTCACAGGACACAGTGTTAAACTGAGTCTAAAACTGAAGAAGCATTTTTTTCCAGTAAATTGTCAGACTAGCAGACTAGAAGTTCTGGTTGTTCTGTTGTTGTGGCAGTAAACACCCCCCCCCCAAATGGTCTCTTTAGCATGTCGAATTCAAAAATTCTTATATGCTGAAGGGAGTATACATTTTTCATATAAAAGTGCTTTGTTTTGTTTTGCACATAAAATAAATATCAATAACAAAAAAGAGATTATTCATGCACACAATCAAAGAAAGTGCTGTGAATGCACTTATTTTGTAGAGGACCAAAGATAAAAGATGGTGTATCATTTGTGGCTATCTGTGCTATCTGAGGTAGTTCACGCTCAAGTTTCACGTAAATTAACAAAAGACCATTTCTTACTTTATTATTCATTCAACGATTATGTGATATGTGATGAAAAAGGACAAAAATAACAATGTAACCTTATTCCTGAGAGTGAGAGCTTTCATTTGATATATGACTTGCCCATGTTGGTCATATTTGAAAAATATTAAATTAAATAATATAAATTTTAGGTGGGGGAATAGTGTAAATTAAGTGTAAACAACTTTCTTACAGTAAAATATATGTCAAAGTCATGCATATCTGCAGAAAGTAGAGATTCTAAGCTTTCAAATAGTATGTCACATGGGGTCCAGTCCATGACAGAGCATTAAAAATTAAAGGAATATTTTATATTATGTAATAACAAGTAATTTTGGACCCGCTACAATGTGTCAGCATGTAAAGAAGCTATTCAATTTTACATTTAATTAACTTTAATTGCTATTATTGCAATCTTGTTAGTAAAACCCTGACTTAAATATGACCTTAACTTAAAAGCCGACAGAACGAGTAACAAGCAGTGTTCAGGAAAACGCATTACAAGTAATGCACATTATGTTATAATATTACTTTTCTAGAGTAACAAGTAAAGTAACGCATTACTTTATAAATGTACACATGAATATTTTAATTACTTTAAAAGAAGTAATGCAAGTTACTTTTCAGTTTAATTAATTCAATTTAAAAATAAAATAATGTACTGAATTAAACTGAACACATTAAAGTAGAATTACGCACACTGTGCGCCTGAGCAGGAACAGTTTGAGTCAGAAACAGAGATGGCATGCAGGAGCTTGACATTTTTGCAATTGGAAATATGCAATTTATGAATGCAGAAATTCTCAGTCATAAAAACACATGCAAGGCCTGAAAGAGATCAAGCTTCAGCCAAGTAAGAAAAATTCATGCAAAAGTAACTTAAAAGGAATTACTTTCCATGAAAGGTAGCTAGTAATGCAGTTTGTTGCTTTTTGAGGAGTAACTTAATATTGTAATGCATTATTTTTAAAAGTAACTTTCCCCAACACTGGTAACAAGGTTATGAGTTTTAGATTTTAGGTAAATTCTACTTTCAGTTGAGTCTTTAGCTAATTTGTAAGTTAGTTTTTGAAAAAGATTTAGAAAATTATTTGCACAAGAAAATCACAAGAATTTCAGTAAACTAATTGTTTTATTGAACACCAGTCTAAAGTTTTTGTGTGCGCATATTTTTCTAAATTTATATTGTTTTATTTGTGTAGCACTCCTCTATTGATAAGACTCCCAGTCTTTTAGCATGTTTTGAAGATTAGCTCACAATGCAATAATAACAGGAGTTATATGGAGTCAAAACAGTGCCGTATATGTTTGTAAAAAAAAAAAAAAAAAAATATTGCAAAGCAAAATAAAGTTTTGCAAAAGAAAATGCAAGCAAAAAATTAAGAATCGCAAAGAAAAATAAAGCATTAAGAGAGAAAAAAACAGTATTGCAAAGGAAAATTAAATTTCACAAATATAAATAGAGCAGAGCAAAAATACAAATACAAATGAATGCAAAAATCAATGACTGCTGTAAAAGAAATTGCACTCTGCCATACAACAACAATTTTGCAAACCATTTAATTCATTTGCAACTACTCATCTGCTATAATTCTGCGTTTCAAACAACTGTGTGTTTGCAATGCTGCCTTCCATTTGCACTTCTTTTTTTCTTTGCGATTCACTTTGTGACATTGTTTTGGCATCTGGGCGGAGTCAAGGGATTGGGGGCGTATTGAACTCCCCCGAGTGTGTTGCATCATCAGCGTAAGTTGCAGACTGTGCTGGAGCTGAATCAGGAAACACAGACATGCGGCTGGATCTGCTGTATGTGTAAATGATTGTTTTCTTTTAGTTTGCTAGTATTAAAATGGTGTTCAGTTAACTTAATATGTATTAACATGTATACTCAAGTTAAAGAAGTTAGAGACTAATTAATGTGGTGATTTTATTAGCGGTACACCTGCAGCAGACAATATAAGTAGAAATACTTTTGTACTTTACTAGGATAAAGCCATGTTTTGTTTAGCATTTTTATTAATGTAGTGGGGCCATGGTAAATGTGTGGTTACTATGGTTTTTAAAATACTATAGTTAAACTATAATTCCTGTAGGGTCCTATGGGTCGTGATGCATCATTATGTGTCCTTTTGTTATTGTCATATTGTGTTTCTGAGTTTGTAACAGCATGTTACCATTTAGTGAAGGGGGGCGGGGGTAATTTTGCTCGAAATGCAGAAACAAGCCATAACTTTGTTTTAGTGGTAACTCTTTTGTAGGTACATTTATAATGTCTATTGCATTATTACTATTACTGTTACTAATAAAAAACATCTCTGTGGGCCCCAAAAGTGTGTGGGCCTTGTAATCGTCCTAACTTTCCCCCTAGTGGTGCCCCTGTAAGCGTGTGAACTGACTGAAATGCGTGAGACTTGAGAGCCCTGAAACTTAGAGAAGATACTTTAAAACATTTTGTACAGCTTTAAACACATTAACCAAACATTGAGTTGTTTCAACCCAACATAAACGTTATTTCTACAACAGATGAGTTTAAAAAAAATCAACCCATAGAGTTGTGTTGATTGTATAACCCAACCTGTTGGGTTTGTCCATCTTTGACCAAACATTGGGTTACAAAACAACCCAAGTTGGGTTAATTTTACCCCAACATTTTTTAGAGTGTGTATGTAGATAAAAAATGGCACATTTGAAGGTTTTGTTAAAGGTTATTACATCATAGGTTGCCATCATATGTGACATGGTGAATAATATGTCCATTAGCATACCGCATCCACACTACACTATATAAAACATTAATTTAAAGCTTGATTTACTTTAGGTCTTGACTGTGAATAAACAAAGCTGTTAAAATAGTGATATTTACACACTCTGAAATTTACAGAAAACTTTATCCAGAAAATGTCAAATAAAATTTTTTTTTCATTCGGATGCAAAAAGTTTTGCAGGTTTTATTGCAACAAAAAGATTTGTGTACAGCAGGATAATTTATGTTCAAACTTTTGTTTATTAAATCAAATTGCATACTTCCTTTTGTTGTATTTTTTGTTCAAGAGTAGAAAATTAAATTTTCATACAAATAAATCTTAATAATCTTTTTGTTTTGACAAAGATTTAGACATTTTAAAGTCCTCTTGTATTATTTACGCCTGTCGGCTGTGTACGGACGTTGCTTTGTTCCGCTATTTTGTATGGAAGTCTATGGGAAGTCTAGTTTGTTTCCCCCAAAAAGGATCAGTGACGAAATTGACAGTCAAGTTCCCGGATGTGCCGGTAGTCCGTATGTGACATCACTGCATCAATGATGTCACTGCTGAGAGATTTTTGATAGGTGATGATGTCATAGAGAGTTGTGACATCACTCCAGCAGTTCAGCTGATCTACACACAGACATGTGCACCACTTGAGTCTAACAATGACAAACACATAGAAAGAGATGATGTTATAAAATCTGAGCATTAGTTTATTGTATTACAGAAGATTCTCTATATACAGATTGTCTCACCTCTTCATGTTTGTCATCAGTTCTGTTTTTAGATTTTAATTTCTTCATGCTGATGAAAAACCTGTAGGATCAGAATTCACACTCAGTAATTCAAAGTCTTCAAATCTGAATTCATATCAAAATATCCACAGTGTGTTGTGCAGTTATGAATTTTACTTAATATTCTTCTTACCACATCCACAGAGCTCCTAAAATGAGAAACTGAGGCAGAAACACCAGCAGACAGACTGTGAGATGACCCAACACTGAGATTGTTTCTGAAAAACCACAGAAATGTAGTAATACTTAAAGAAGACTCAAAGTAGCTCAGTGATGATGTGTTAATAAATCAGAATCATGGACTGAAACTATCTATTTTATCATTTAACATTAAAGTCAGATGTATGATGAGATGTTGTGTTACCTCTTACAGTACATGAATACTCTTGTAGCTCCTCACTGTTGATTGAGTTCAGGTACAGCTTGTTTAATAATCTCAATCCATCTGTTACCTGTTGTCCATTCTTATACCAGATGTAAGTATGTTTGCTATCCAGAGTGCATTTGGTTGAACAGCTTAATATCACTTTTTCTCCATCTATCACAGGGTTTGGGCTGCTTATCACCTGAGTATCTAAGATTTCATAACAGAATTCACATGAAATACTTTTCAGAATTAGGCTTGAAATAGTTTGTCAATCAACTCAACTGGTGGAGCATGACATGAGAAACCAAGATTATTTGTTTCAGGAAATAAACTAATGAAATGTATACTTCAAGACATTTTAAATAGAAATGCAAAAAAATAATGTTATATTAATAGATTACTTTTCTTAAGACTTAAATGGTTAGTTCATGCAAAAATAAATATAACATCATCAAAGTAGTCCATCCGACAACAGTGGGTCAGTTAGAACCCGTTAAAGCATAGAAAATACATTTTGGTCCAAAAATAACAAAAACTATGAATTTATTCAGCATTAAATTCTCCTCCGGGTCTGTTGTGAATCCGCGTTCAATGGCGCTGCTGACGTGTTATCTGGTGCGCCCGAGCTTCGTTTACAGTCTGAGGGACTAGGACATCCGCAGCATGCACACTTATGCAACATTTAAAAAAAATATAGCTGTACCAAAATACAAACAATGTAGAATAGCTTGAATACAGCGTACGTCTCCCTCAGGAGCTACACGAAGCTCGGGGGCACCAGATAACACGTCAGCAGCGTCGTACGTCAGCAGCATCATTGAACGTGGATTCATAACAGACCCGGAAGAGAAGACAACACTGAATAAAATGGAATTTTTGTTATTTTTGGACCAAAATATTTTTTAAGCTTCAACAAATTCTAACTGACCCACTGATGTCACATGGACTACTTTGATGATGCTTTTGTTACCTTTCTGGACATGGACAGAGTACCGTACATGGATTTTTAGTGGGGGGTCAGCAAGCTCTCGGGCTAAATATAAAACATCTTAAACTGTGTTTCGAAGATGAACGGTGGTCTTACGAGTTTGGAACGACATGAGGGTGAGTCATTAACTCTTTCACCGCCATTGACGAGATATCTCGTCAATTAAGAGAAAACGCTTCCCCGCCAATGACGAGATTTTCCGTCTTTCCGCAACTTTTTAAACCTGGAAGTATTGCCCTATGACAAGCTCCTGCATGTCCGTGTCTGTTTTAAAGATCGCTCTGAATGGGATCTCTATGAAAAGTCTGTCACAAAAATGGAATTATCTCAGCTTTTTGCTCAAAATGTGGTGTTTTTGCAGAAACCTACCCATATTCAAAAGCTGATTACAAAAGAACCACTGAAGGTAGGATGAAACGTTTGTTGTTGTTTTTTTTGGAAAGCAGAGGGTCTGTTCTTTCATTTGGTATATTGTATGTTTATATATTTAAAGAAGAACATTTCCTGGAAGGCATTAAACTTTGGTGAAAATCATGAAAAATGCTGGCGCTGGCTGGCAACTTTTTAAAAAAATGCTGGCGGTGAAAGAGTTAATGACATTATTTTCATTTCATTTTTTGATCAAATAACCCTTTAAAACACATAAATAGAACAAAAACAGCCTTCATGATGGGGTGTCATCGATCAACTGGGCAAAATTTTCTAGCTAACTTACACAAAATAGACTGCCTATCCAACAGAGACCAAACACAGGTTTAGATTTATTGTATGTTTAGGATGAAACTAAAATATAATTTCTTATAAAATCTCTACCTCAGGCATTAACTGAAAAGCATCTGACAAATGATAAGATCAGATGTCCTCTAATGAATAACAATGTACTCATAGAAATTACAATAAAACTGTACATCAATGTCATTAACTCTTAACTCATTTAATCTTATGAGAAGAACTAGCAAAACAGCATCCTATGCAGAAAACAAAACATAAAATATCCTACTCTTCTTAGCAATTAAAACCTCAAACATTCAGTTTAAACTTTATGGGAAGAAGAGCAGGTTAAATTAAATCTAAATATTTTAATTCTAGAAATGTGATCTTGCTGTTTCTAGAATCTAGAACACTAAACTGTAAAAAAAACCAGAAGAAATTACAATGTTATTGCAGCTGGGTGGGTTGCCGGTAATTTGCCGTAGATTTGAATTTATGTTGTTTACTGGCGGGAGTTTGTTCAAAGTTGGATGAATGTTGGATATTGGCAGGTCTTTGTCTTTACAGAATAAAACTATACAATGGCGGCCTCATGCAAAGCATTCTGGGAACCAGAAATCATCATCAACCTTTTTCTGTTTTTTGCTTCAGATTTTGTTTCCCAGAATGCTTTGCTTGATGCTGTTTTTTGGTTTTGCTCTGTAGGGACAAAGACTTGTGAGTGTTGAATGTTCATTTGGCTTTGGGCAAAATGTTGCCAGTAAAAAACAAAAATTTAAATCTACGGTAAATTACTGCCAACCCAGCTGCAATTTCTGCGTAATTTTTTTGCAGTGTAGGTTGAAAAAATTAGTTATAAGCTGTCTGGACACCAAATTAGTAGCATATTTATGAAAAACCTGATCAGTGAATGAAACTTTACAGAGAGTTCATTATGAGCAGTACCTGTAACAGTAAGAATGACTCCAGGATAACCAGACAATCCATCTGATGTGTTAGTGTTGATCCTGAATAGATAGTCACCAGAGTCACTCGTGTTGACGTCTTTGATTCTCAGTGTGCTTCCCACAAACTCCACACGACCAGCAAACTGATGAACCTCACGCAGATCCAAAGTATTATTGTTTGGTAAATGCCAGTATGTTTTCTCTACTGTATCTCCAGTGGGATGTGAGTATGAAGAGTGAATATCTACTGTTGATCCCACTAAAGCACAAACTCTTGTAGAGGTGTAAGTCACACCCCAACAGCCACTGTTAGAAAGACCTGAAAGAGTCACAAATAACTGCTGTAAAAGTAACAATCAATTGGAAATTGACCCATATGTACTGTAGATGATACGAGATTGAATTTTTTAAAAATTTTACTCTAAATTAAAATAAAAAAATCTGTATAAAGTATAAATACTTTTGCTAAAGGGGTCTGAAAAAGTTCTAAATCTAGCAACAAAGCCCCCCCCCCCTTAAAATAACCTATAGCGTTTCATTCACAGCATAGTCCAGCAAAGCCACATTTGACAGTGGGACACTTCAGTGCCCATAGAGAGCATTCGATTGGACAAGAAATTGAAGTGTAGAGTGACATCACAGAAAATCTACACTGCTTTTTTATGCACATGTTAAAAATGTTATTTGCAAATTTTGTCAGTATAGACTTTTTGGACAAGCTGTAACTTGAGATCTGTATGCATTTTGTGTGCCCTGAACACAAGGTTGTGTATAATAGATGGCAACACTGCTTCCTGTTTCAGGTAAAACGACGTCACCACATCAAATGATGCTGCACGTTTCAAAGCACTTCAGTGAGCCTTAAAACTAAATATTGAATCACACTTACATACAGAAGAGGAATGAATGTATTCGCTATACGTGGAGCAGGAATAGCTGTCAGTGTTTCCTCTGGATGACACAAATATGTTTGTGCTGTATGTTAAATATCGTCCATTTTTGTACCAGGAGTAATGGTCAGATGTGAGATTGCAGGAGGAATCACAAATCAGATTTACTTCATCTGTAGATTCAGGATTAATCTTCACCTGTAAAACTAAATAAGCAAAACCTTACATTAGATGAGAAATGAAAAGAGTTGAACTGGACTGATGAGAATGTAAATGTACCTGTTACTGTTAGATTGACTGTGACTGAGCTGAGATGTTTAACTCCATCCTTCATAATGAACATGAGCTGATATTCTCCACTGTCTCTCTCTCGCAGATCAAATATTGTGAGTCGTGATTGGTAGTTTCTGATCCACTGTTTCACTCGTCCTGAGTAATCTGAATCTAAATTCAAATCTTCAGGTTCATCTTTGTTTCTCCAGTTTGATTTCTGTTTTTGGCTGAACCAGAACCCAGTTTTGATGTTGTTGTTTGAGTAATCGCACAACACTGTCACATGTGCCCCTCTCCCAGCACAAATATTCTGTTTATCACAGGTCACAGTAAAGCTCTTCAATGTTAGAGACACTGAAAAGGCATAATACAGGTATTTGTAACACACGGTACGTAAAATCAAGGTTTTAATCTTAATCTGACCAACTTCAAGATAAACATCTTTCATTGACATGTTTCATTGACACGTTTTAACAGTTTAGGTATATTTAGGTATAAAAATCTTTAAGAAAATGAAAAAAAAACATGAAATAGCTACATGAAAATCATATATTGCAATTTTGTTTTATTATTAAAAATAATATTATTAGTGCTATTAGTGTTTTAGAGGAAAAATATTACTGCACATTCAATACACTACAAAAATTATGGAGAAACAACGTTTAAACAAACAAACCAGAAACATAAAGTCACTCAGTATTTGCATTTTATTGTATGGACACAATTCTCTTCTATAGGAATGAGATTAAAAAGGTTCAAGAAGAAAGCTTTGGTACATCTACTTACTCGCTCAAACTGATTTTGCCAAGTGGTTGATGTCCTCAGGGCAACATATTGTGTTGACCCAAGGACAACATTTTTCTAAATAAAACCTAAACCTACCCCAAATCCAAACCCTAACCATAACCAAACCCTAAAATCAGAGGGACATGATAAGTGAAAAACAATGGTCTAGAAACAGTTAATCCTTGTTGTAAGCTTAAACAAACTGTAAACTTATTTCTGAAATCTGGTTGGTTGATTGAAATGTTGTCCCAGGGTCAACGTAATGTTGCCCTGAGGACATCAACCACTTGGCAAAATCAGGAGGGCCCTACTTAATCCAACATCAACTAAACTGTAGTGTACTCAATAGTGTTCATAGCCTACCTTGAATGTGTAACAGCAGGATCAGAGATGAGAATCTGGAGTTCATCATTTCACTTTGAAGAAATTCACAATTATGCAAACATGCTGAAAAAATTATGATTAAGATTAAACACACATACAGAATATGCTAGTGTGAAGTTGTCTGATTTGGTTGGAGTTGCAGCAGTGGTTTGTAAGGTTTTCGGTTTAATAAGCTGATAGCTATAAAAGTTGCTGATCTCATTTCCTTCCTTTTTCTTATTAAAGCCAACGTGAAACATTTGCAACAGTCTTTAACAGTAAAATGCAATCTAACACTAACCGAGTGAATCAATTTCTTTATTAGTAAATGGTCAATAAAATGAGCTAAACTCTTAAATAAAATATGAAAATATTAAAT
This sequence comes from Misgurnus anguillicaudatus, assembly GCF_027580225.2. Lineage (NCBI taxonomy): Eukaryota > Metazoa > Chordata > Actinopteri > Cypriniformes > Cobitidae > Misgurnus > Misgurnus anguillicaudatus. The sequence goes on along the minus strand of NC_073359.2, from coordinate 8,726,327 downwards.
ATTATACACCAAGCGTTATTTTTTTATCCTCTAAACAATATTTCAGCCATGTTTTACACACTAACTCAAACACTAATGTCACCGGGTGACTATGATGGGGCGGAACCGAAAGTGGCGGAGAAAGGTTCCGCCTGACGACGGTTTCCGCCCGGGCCCGATTTTTAACTACACCACTTTACTTCCTGGTCTCCCTAGCAACGCAAAGCAGGAGAAAATGAGCAACAGGTGGGGTGAATTAGGTTGGCCGCCCACGATTGGAGGAGAGAGCAAAGACAGGACACATAAGAAGGCCAAAAGAAGCACAAAGCAAGCGAGTTGTTTTCGGGTGTTAGTCCCTTTCTGCCTTGGGCAAACTTTAACACACGCTCCGTCCCTGGAGGAGCCGAAGGGCGCCGTTGATCCGTGAACCACTTATAGTGTAGGGAAAGAGTGCGGCTGCCAAAAGAGGCGAAGAGGACGGGGCTGTGTGAAAAATTAAAGGGACACTACACCGGGGAGCTTGTTGGTGTACTTTGTGCACGCTGTGTTTGCTGCTGTGTAAGCCGCCGTATTGATCCATGTCGATCCCTTGGGGAAGAAAAGAGGCAAAAGGTGTCTAGGCGAAGGGATTTGTGGACGGATTTACTTACGAGTGTGATAATTCAGAGTCAACGAGTGCAGTTAAACAACAGGTTGTGAGAATAAACAACGAGTGAGTAACCGCTGTTATATGTGTATGCAGTATTGACAAACGGCTGCTATTGTGCATTCTGAGTGTGTTAAAGGTACCTGGCCCCACTGTGAAGGGAAGCGTGGGTGAGCCGTGGAACAACCGGAAGTACGAACTGGAACAACCTGAGAGCGGTTTGCTGTAGGTCGTCTGGCCCTGCGGATACAGGAAACGTGGGTGAGCCAAACGGGTAGTAGAGCAACATACAGGGGTTGTACTGATTTCTTCATTGTGTACCATACTATCTCTCCGGTGACGAGAGCGACGCCCAACCAGCCTCACTGATTGCTCGAGGCCAGGTGGTCCAGTCCCGAAATTCACGTGAGAGTGTGTCGAGTGCTGTGGGTGAGTGCAATTATCATTTGGTGTCTACACAAAGCTTGCTGTGTGTGCTGTGCTTGTAGTGTCTAGAACTGCCCCAGCCTCGGACGACTCGTGAGGGAAGAAGAACACGTTGTGGCTCGTGCCCCGTGTGAAGAAGAGACCAAATCTTTCGGCCCCCTGTGTGTCAGTAATAACCGCATCACTTTGAAAGTAAACAGTGGTGAAGCCCAACGTTACGTCCAAGTGAGTAGCAACTAAGTGTACTGTACGGATTCTGGGTCGTGGCAATATTTGAATCTATCCCCCAGAAGTCATTGGTGTGTGCGGAGCCTCATCGAGAGTTCGCCGGCTGTCCAAGCAAGGAGGGAGAGCTAGGGAAGCGTTCGGCTCCGTAGCACTCGACCCATCAGTCCCTACGACACCCTTGAGGCGTAAGCAGACCTGTGGAGGTATACGGTGCATGAACGTTGTTACGAAAGCCCACTGTCCGAAGGAAACAAGAAGTTCAAACCTCGTGAGTAACTTACCTGTGTGATGTGGTAATCTGTCTGTGCTTATAGCAAAGTCCTGGGGAGGAAAATGAACTGTGAAATACTTACCTTTGCCCTAGTGTACCGTCTCGAAGCGGACGAGAGGTCCAAGTCCCATGAGTAACTTACCTGTGTTATGTGTTGAGCCATCTGTGCCCACAGCAACGTCCTGCAGAACGAACGAACTGTGTAGGAGGAGTAAATTACTTACCTTTGTCCTAGCACACCGTCCCGAAGAGAGTGAGGGGCCCCCACCAGGAAAACCTAAGGGTGTAGGCGATACGGAGAACAAAAGATCAGACTAGTAGCAAGTCTGTGTTGAAGTCAAGTCACTAACAGTGTTTTACCTGTTTTGCCTCCAGGAGGAAGCGGAGGGCGCCACGGATTTGAGGACCAAGCCGTAAAGGAGCCCCTGCCCCCATTCCCCGGTCCAAACCTGTCCTGGAGGCGAGAAGAAACCACATTAGTTTTAATCGCCCTTTCCCCTTACCCTTGTTTTTTTAAATATTTAAAGAAAAATTATACTTTTAAACTGTAGTATACTTGTCTGTCTGGTCATTGGAGTGGTCTTGGGAACCTCCTCGAGGTGGAAGTTAGAGAGGGGCGTGGCCTTTTAGTCACCTTGGGTCCGCCCCGGCCGTGACACTAAGATTAATACCAGAACAGCTAAATTAACCTCATGTAAGAGAAGAATAAGAATCATAACATACTTACTAAGTTGTTCACATTTACACATAAATTATTTTCATATCGCTGCTCCAAACTCCAGCACAGTTGTTGATGTCAATGTGTTTTACAGCAATGAGCACAAGAAGATCAAGAGAAAATACTCGGATTCATGCTTCCTCTTTTTCTCGCTCCTCCGTCCACCAATCCACAACCCAGAAAACTTAAACTCAGCCATGAATGACATTTCAAAAGTCTAATAGACCCCTTGAAAGTTTGTAAACATTGCAACGTCTGCAGGTGGGCGGGGCTTAGCTGGAGGCAAAAAGAGGCACAGATGCAATGTTGACAAGCGTAATCTAGCACGTTTTAGGAGTAGACGGTGGGCCGAGGGGAGATTTCGTGTTATCAGACGATCTCTTGTGATGGATAACCCAGTTTTTTTTATGTAACCGCTACGCTTTTCAACAAAGCAAAAAAAAAATTGTTGCCACTTACACACCTTGCACATTACTATAATATCGGTAACTTTCTCCAGGTTATTTTCCCGGCGAATAGAGCAAGCAGCTACGTTTGGGGTCCGAAGTTCATGACGTATTTGTTGCCTTCATCCAATAGCGTGCGTGGAAAAGTGATGACGCGTATCAACAAACTGGCGAGTTTCGCTGGAAAGATTGAACTTGTTAACTAATTTTAGCCACAAATGCAGTTTTAATATTCAGTTTGACACAAAATGTGAATGTAGAGGTAACGTTGCCCATTCTTACCGTTTTTATTTTATGTAACCATCTTTGTCATGTCCTGTCATTTTTTTGTAATCTTTAATAAATACACCGTTCTATTTTTTTTACACCGTTCTGATATCTGTTATCGATTGGAAACACAACGTCATAAAGCTAGACAGACAATTATTTTCCCTGCTTTATCATGTTTACTGGAAAGAAATGTCAAAAAATGAAGTGCTGCATGCATGTATTTGAGGATAGTGGACCCACCATTCCCTTCACAGGCAGAAATTGATTTAATCAGTGTTTCTGTGGAAAGACCTTGAATGCAGAGAAAGCATTATACAAGAATAACACAGGCATATAAGTTACAAAGCCAGGAACCGACAAACAAGTTAATCAAACTAGCTAACACAAGCTACCACAGGCAGTGCTACAGCCATTTCACAAATATCACAAAGATAAAAAGTGCACAAAGGAGAAGAGAGGAAGTTTTTATTGAAGATACTGCAAAGGAAGGTTGGTAGTATATTGTATAGACATGCAGTGAAGAAAGTAGCATGGTTTACAGCAGTATAAATTAAATATGCAATGTTTAAGCAGTAGCCTTTAAATAGCAGAGCAAAAATGCATCAAAGACAAATGGTTTAAGATTATTATAACAGTTACATAGAAAATCCCTGGTGGATGGTGACACACACACATACATATATATATATATATATATATATATATATATATATATATATATATATATATATATATATATATATATATATATATTAGGGCTGTCAATAGATTAAAAAAATTAATCTAGATTAATCGCATGATTTCATGAGTTAACTGCGATTAATCGCAAATTAATCGCACATTTTTATCCATTCGAAATTTACCCTAATTTAACACTTTTCAGGTTTTTAATATTCTAATCATATATACATATATAGATGCTTTATGCAAATGTATGTTAACAACAGCCTGTTTACATTTTAACAGAATCACCAGCCATTGTTTTGTATATGAATTTTCCTTTCAGAAGATATTTCTTTCTCCATTTTTGTTTGCTGCTGCATCATTTGTGACCTGTGCTGGCAAGTTGAGTCGGAAATAGCAAATAGTTGTTCATATTTTGACATTCTCTATTAAAACATAGAAAAATGCATGATTTGTTGTCAAAATATGACAGAACTACACCTGTTTGAAGTTGAAAGAGTCAAATTACCACAAACATTTCCACATCCATACATTATATTACCACATCAATACCTTAAAATCACTGGTAAAACTAATAGATTTAGCACACACAAAGCAAAAACATCATCAATGTATGTTCAACTTTTTTTCCTTTTGTTTGATTGACATTGAGACAAACTGCTTAAAATCTAAGTGATCTAATATAATGTTACACATCAGATAGTTTTACCCAACAGTTAACCAAACATTTACTTAAAACATAACAGATTATAGAGCCTACCTGCGTGAATTCTTATCAAAACAGATATTTGTAAAACTGTAATTTTGTGTAGATGTCTATATATCCGGGTCGCGCACTCGCGCGTCTGTGTGCACGCGCTTCAGATGTCAGTCAGTCAACGTGAGGGGATCGCTTTTGAGTCTTGTCGCTCTTAATAACTCTTTAACATTAATCAGGAACCGAACTTTATCTCTCTTAATGACTCTTTTAACATCAAGCAAGTCCTGCAGTCTATTTTCTAAGTCATGCATAAAAGAGAAACCAAAATGAATTGAGACGCATCTTTGTATTAGATTAAGCATTAGGAGGACGGTAACGTTACACCTCTCAGACGTATAAATAAAGATCATATCAGATGTCCAACGAGCATTTAGAGCATTGGATTTGGTAGACAATTTGCTTAATGTTCTTATTTCTATGAAAACCTTTTACTCATTTAGAGAGAGTCACATTTGTCTGCGTCTCTGTTCATTCAACTATGGGCTGGACCAAGGGTCAAACAGAAATTGCGCGTTGCGTTAATCTCCGTTAATAAAATTAGTGGCGTTAAAATGAATTTGCGTTAACGCGTTATTTTTGACAGCCCTAATATATATATATAGAACAAATGTAGATGCAGTGTATTAACAGTAATATAATAAAAACAACCTACAAAATTTTCCTTTTCAATTATGGCATGATTGGCATCGTTATTATCAACAAAACCAGACACCTGGGGTCTCATTTATAAATCCTTACTAAAAGTCTACATACGCACAAAAGCCAAAAATGGCATACGGCAAAAAACACCAAGACAAAACAAAGCACTGTTCCCTTTATAAATCACAGATCACCTGCAATTGTTCATACATGAATCATTCTCAGGTCCCACCCTGCAAGCCCATCTCCCATTAAGTTCGGTTTTGTATAGATCACAACCTTTGTGTGGGAACTGGCGTATGCACAAAACGGGACTGGAAATGTGCGTACACCAGTTCCCACACAAAGGTTTTGTTCTATAAAAGAAAAAACTTAATGAGAGATGGGCTTGCAGGGTGGGACCTGAGGACGATCCATGCACGAACACTTGCAGGCGATCTGTGATTGATAAAGGGAACAGTGCTCCGTTTTATAGGTCTTAATATTTTTTTGCGTATGCCATTTTTGGCTTTTGTGTGTACGTAGACTTTTAGTAAGGATCCTACGCACAGTTTTATAAATGAGACCCCTAAACGATGTGAAATTGGTTTATTACCCATCTTAAGGGAACAGCTGGAAACAATATATGTAGCATGAGTTTTTCACTGCTGAAAGTTACAAATCATTTTTCTTCAATCAGTGATGTGCAGAACCTAAACCTATTGTTTTGCACTTTTTTAGTGGTAGAGGCAGAGGATGGCGAGGCAGCGGCAGTAAAAACACAGGCTCTGAGGTCTTAAGCCCATGGTCTTTACACATCCAAGCAGGCCCCACACCTTGCATTATCTGCAAACATAAGAAGTATAAGGTTCAGAAAAACAGCAGTAAAGGGGTTAAAATAAAATTAACAATATAAAACAAGGTATCACTTCACCTGCCCTTACAAAAATTAACCATTGTTTTTCTACAGTTAAAAAAATGGTTACTGTAGTAAAACCATGGTAATCACAAAATAACTATTGTTTTGACAACTATGGTTTTATAGTTAAATCGTGGTTAGTGTAGTAAAACCATAGTTTTGCTGATAGTAATCAATACAACAAAATACATTGGTTACTACACTTTTACCACAATAAAACCATGGTTAATTTTCGTAAGGGTGCTATCGAGATTATACCCGGTACCTCACCACACAAAAACACAAGAACATTAACACACATATGCAAATGGGTAACGTTACAAGCACTTCGGCAAAGCAGTCATTGAGGAGAGGCTGTTAACAACGTGAACTTTGACTGTAAACATTGCAGCTTATAAAAACTATAATACTGTGAAAAGCATAAATTATATAAAAATGTACATTTTCGCTGCTCTAGTTGTCTACACACCCAGCAGCTGTCGAAGTGTGGCTTGCCCACCGGTCATTTTAAAGCGCAGTGGGCGCAAACTTTATGAAATATTACAAGAACATTCGGCTGGGGTGTGTCTCTCTTAAACGGAGATGTAAGAGAAATGAAGACGACACATATATATATTTTGTGTATGATCGGCGGTAAAAGTGAATCTGCACGGAACATCGTTGTTGTACGGAACGGTTAACGTTAGTCTACGCCTACGTAAAACAACACTAACGAGACGCATACATACGTTTGAACAAACCAATGTACACAACAAACATTTTAAATAGATATCAATTAAATCAAATGAATACTTACAATCACACAAAGAATGTCCTTGGCGATGGTCAATTCCGCTGAAGCTCGTGTCTGAATCCGTGTAACAGCTGATCTACTAACCCACGTCTGATTGGTTAATAATAATCCTTTGTCAGTATCTTGCCGCTCTATTGGTTCGACTGATATAGTAGGCAACCGCGTTTGCCTGCATATTTACGGGGACATTTGATCATTTCGGGGGAAAATGTGCAATAAATGCGAGTGGCAACACTTTTCATATCGTTGAGAATAAAACAACCGTCCAAACTTTACAAATTCAGGTTCTCCCTCCATGAGGATCATCCATTTCGAAAAGTAAAGCAGATACGGAGCCTCGGCCCACCGTCTAGAGGGATTTATTATAAAATATAATGATGAGTGAATAAGATTACAGAAGCCTACTTTTTAGATAAGCCTTCGTGTATCTTGTTCTCGTTGGAAACATTTTTACCAGGTTTTGGATATTTTCTAGACAACATATGAATTACTTTCGGGTGGTTTGGGGAATTTTGTCAAGGCTTATTGTCTAATTTACACGAGTAAGCTATTACATGGCTATTATAAAAAAAAAATGAGAACGTTCTTGCAACCTGGTGGCAACTTGTCCATGACCCGGAACTGGGTCGCGATACGGTGGTTGAGGACCTCTGCTCTAGCTGCCATAAAACAGAGCTTTGATGTGCAGAATCTGTCAAAATGAATGCGCTTTCAAGATGAACACGACGCCACTTTCGGTCTGAAACCACTAGCAATGATCCGACTAGCACACTCTTTTATCCTTTCTCACCACAATAATCCTACAGTATTTACTGTTTACTTAACCAAACTTTAGCACGTTCGTAACATTTTAACGTTCGTAAACTTTTGGACAGAAATCACAAACCTACCCACATTTGTCGAAATCCGTGAAATCCTGTCAACTCTTCCTCCTACGAAGAGCATGCGTGACCTAGACAATCTTATATCTGACTTAAGAAGCGCTGAAACATCAGGAGATGGAAATTTAGCATCAGAATAAAATGTTCGAACGTTATGATTTTTTGACAGAAACTCTCTACCCAATTTATTAACAGTTTATCATTTAGCAATGCATATCAGAATTTAACCCACACAAGATGTTTTTATCGTTTTTCTACTTATAGTACATGGAAATATTATATCTCTGTTTCCTTTAGATTCATAGTTAAACATTTGTAACTGTTTGGACAGAAGGAGTTACCACCATTAGTGAATGTTTCCATTGCATCGTGGTGGATTAAGGAAATTATACTTTAAGCAGTCGCTGTCAGCAGTCTGCTTTCATCCATAAACAGCTCAAATACTCATCAGCACTGTAATAATATTTTTGTCTTCATCTCGGCACTGAATAATGAAATAAGTCCATAAGAACGTGTTTGTCACTTTAACGTAAGTAAATTAAAACAGTGGACAGTATATGTGAGTTCATCATGTGTGCTCTGCATTGAGCTATGTGTGAATAGTAAGCAAAATCATTAGCAAATAATGAGAAAATAAAAACTGAATGTAAACAGGAAAGAAGAGTCACGTAAACATCTTTCTGCGATTAAGTCCTTAGTCTGATTATTGGAAATGATAGCATTATTGGTGAACATATAAAGATAGTAAATAGCTGGGTTTCCATACTAGTAACCAACAGTAAACCAAACGGCATGCTTTGAAAATGGACACAGGGTTGCATTGTTGTCATGACTGGGAACAGGAATCAGGACGCACTCGCAGGGTTCACATGAAATAAATAACATTTAATATAAAACGAACAGAAATAAAACACGAGGAGTAAAACAGCAACACAGGAACATCCAATACAGAGAACAACAGGAACTGATGTGGAACGACGACAATGACAATGATCCGGCGACAGGTGAACAGACAGCAGTATAAATACACAACACTTAACAGGGAACAGGTGTGATGAATCAGTCCGTGAATTGTCCAGATGACGTAATCGGAGACACAAACAAAACATGACACGGATCACCGTGACATAACCCTCCCCTCTACGAGTGGCTACCAGACACTCACATAAACAAAAAACAAAAACAAAGTCTGGTAGCGAGAGTCCAAGGGAGGGGTGGAGGGCTTGGGGACCCTGGCGAAGCCGGCAGCCGCCGGGATGAGACCAACAGGAACGGTAGGCCGGACTGCGCCAGGAGAACCGAAGCGATCGCTCCAAGAACCGAGGCAGACGAATTACCCCCCTCCTGGGAATCGCCGACGATCAGCTGCCCCCGGAAGTCATCTCCCATCCCCTCGCGGAAACGGAGACCCTCTCTCGGTAGCCACCCCGGGGAAATGATCGGGCGTGGTCCGTTCCGGATCCCCCTGCGAGCAGGATGGTGATCCTCCGAGGGACCGTCGACGACGACTCAACCGTTGGGGGACCGCCTGGGCCGATCCTCCTCCCGCATGCTCGCAGGAGCGAGCGATCGCTCACGGTGGTCCCCAAGAGACATCGGGGCTGATGGGTAATGAACCCCGATGTCACTACTCCCCCTCGACGAAACTCCTGGGGGAGCCGCCCTCCGTGAACCCGCTGCGTCCAGTCTGGCCGGATCATTCTGTCATGACTGGGAACAGGAATCAGGACGCACTCGCAGGGTTCACATGAAATAAATAACATTTAATATAAAACGAACAGAAATAAAACACGAGGAGTAAAACAGCAACACAGGAACATCCAATACAGAGAACAACAGGAACTGATGTGGAACGACGACAATGACAATGATCCGGCGACAGGTGAACAGACAGCAGTATAAATACACAACACTTAACAGGGAACAGGTGTGATGAATCAGTCCGTGAATTGTCCAGGTGACGTAATCGGAGACACAAACAAAACATGACACGGATCACCGTGACAATTGTAGTCACGATGGGGCAAGTTATTTATTTATTAGCAGTGCAACTTATAATTGTCAAATTAAATGCTGTGCACAGAAGAAGGAATGCAGCATTTTTGATGCAGACACTAGCAGTAAGGGCATTAAGACGACGTCAAGCTCCATATATGTTAAAGACGACAGCGGAAACAGCTAGACGGTCAGTCCCGTGGGTTTAAGGTTTGCTACGTCAGAATTTATTCGGCAAATGTGTTTCCATCCCCCATGATTGACATTTAAACTTTTTCGTATAAATCAAAAACCACCTCAACCAGACGTAAAAACTTTTTTGTGAATTAAAGGATTTTTAATTGAAATAAAAACGCCCAATTTTGATTAAACATTTCTTAATTCAAACTTAAATATGATCCTAACCTAAAGACTGACAGAACAAGTAACAGGGTTTTGAGTTTAAGGGACTTTTTACACCTGGTCACTTCATGTGTTTTCTCGGATCAGATATCTGATCTGATTTGTTTCATTTACATTAGGCCACATAAATGCATCTTGTCAAAACGGTAGGGATGTAACGATTCAATTGCGATTCAATCGCGGTCCTCATTAAAAATCTGACTGAAATCGATTCTGAATCGCAAGGCTGCGATTCTTTGTTTTATGCACAGCTTGTGCCTGTATTACGGCATTTGGTCAGTATGTCCTTATCAATCTAAAATCATTATGAGTCTGAGTCGTTTATAACGTGCATTTAAAAAAGCAACACTCAAAATCATTCAAAATATTCTTTATTATCATGAAAATACCTGAAACAATTTGAAGAACAGCGTAGAAATATTCCTGTGTAGACATTTCCTGGAATAGCGTTTGTAATGCTACTTCTTGTGTGGCACAAAGGGAGTTTCTGCATGAGAGCGCCCCCTGGCGTTCGGATGTGCCGGGTTTTCACTGTAATTCATTCAAATTCATTCATTGAGAAAACGCGCATTTGCAGGATTAATCGTTACACCCCTAGAAAACGGATATGAATCCGATCTTCTCCTGCGCAAAATGCAAATACACTATTCATTACTCCGGCTTAAAAAATTAAGACGACATTTATGCAACAAAAGGCAGCAGTTACTGTATGTTCACTGTATGTTGGGCATGTGATGGATCACGAAGTATAGAGCAGCCGGAAAGTCAGACAGTGTGATAACTGACAGGACCATGACGGGGAAAATTGCTTCACAAAACGCCCTCTAAAAGTTATATTTCTTTGTTTAATTTAATTGAGTTTGTCATTGGTTCTAGAAAGCTTTTTTACTCACTGTCGTAGCTCCATAAAGCAATAAGCATGTCGTCTTTGTTTGTTTGGCTCTCTTCCGGCTAACTTGCGAGTGACGTGCTTAAGTTTGGGAGGAGAAAAGCATTTAGTCTGAAATGCGTCCCAGACCACCTCCTGAAGTGGTTTAAGCGATCAGATTTAAATCCGTCTTGGAAATGTTTTGGAGGGCATTTACACCTGGTTAATTCCGGATAGCTATCCGATCAAAGAAAATGCATCAAGTGATCAGGTGTAAAAATAAATTAAACATTCAGTAGAGGCTTTAGCTAATTTGTGGGTTAGTTTTTTAAAAACATTCAGAAAAATATTTGCACAAGAAATTGCTTATTTTCAGTTACATAATCTGTTTGATTGATAGCGGCCTAAAGTTTTCTTTTTAGATGTGCACATATATTTTTTTAATATTGTTTCATTTGTGTAGCACTCCTCTGTTGATAAGACTCCCAGTGGTTTTATGACGTTGCTAAAAAGAAAATGATTTTGTGTATTTGATGTCTTATAAACACCCCTTCAGGTAAAGTGTTAACTATTATATAGTAAATATAAAACACATTTCTTAAAGTCATTATGATCTCAGTGAGTTCAATACTTTTGCTTTGTAAATGCATTTTCTTCTTAAAGAAGACGCCTTGCCAAGTAAAAAAAAATCATATTTTTCCTTTTTAGCAAATAATCTATAGTGTATAAGCCTATCTCATCCATTTATCACAGCGCACTATACACACAAGCCAAACGAAGATATTAGAGACTGCGTCTAAATTACAGTATAGCATCTAAAAGAAAGACTGAACATTTTAATACTGTATGCATCATCTGCTAAAGTAAATTATTTTCACTATTTAAGGGCTACATTAGGAAATATATAGAATAGATAACATCATAGCTGTTAGATATAAAAACTAAAAGACTCAGTTGGTCTGTTTGTTAATTTTTTCTTCTTTGCAACATACATGTTCAGGATTAATGCTACAACACAGCAACATAATAGCAATGACAAAGTTATGCAATAATTACAACATTCTGTTAACTAAACATTACAGTGGCGTACTGAATATCTTCATTTTCTGTGGTGTTTGTGGTGTCTGAAGATGTCTGCTTTGTTTTTGAATTTACAAAATTAACGCTGCTATAATGAATATCCTCATTTTTGCAATCTTCTTTCTGTGTCTGTTCAGACGGCGCTGCATCAATGTGCACTGAATCATACTAAAGATAAAATAAAGTTAATCAGTTAAGATTACAAACAAGAAACATTTTTAAATATATGTGTGTCAAATCAAATCTTTTATCAGACATTATCACCTGTGCCTCCTCCTTTGCATCCTTGTTATTTCTAGACAAGATACAGCTTCTCATCCTTATAAAGAAACAGATTAAATTATGCATCAGTTTTAAAGAGTTAACATGATCAGTGTCATAAATCACAATTCTAGAGATCAAGACATATGTTTTCTTCATTTTATGTCATAATTTTTCTTTGTTTAAAAACTTAAGCTGAAATATAGCTGCAAGCAGCGATGGCGGGCCCTCGCACGTATTTTTACCGCTACACGGTGCCTCCGAGAAAACAATGCACGGTGGGCAAGTGCATCAAATGGGTAAATATCAGTGGACTATTTATGTTGTTACTGACCCATTTGGGACTGTAGGTAAAAGAAACCCCACATTTTGGACAAACGGGGGTGCTAGTGAGCGACTTAAGAGACACGCCTATGTCTGACCTGTTTGTCAACACTTAACAGTTGACAACTCTGATGTGTGTGCCAAATTTGAAGTTAATCTAAGCATGCCAAGAGGCTTAAATATTCCTGAAATAATAGTAAACTTTGATCCGTTGCCATGGCGACAGCGTTCGAAATGTCAAAAATCCCTTCGCATTTTATCATCTCCAATGTCTCGGCATCATGTTGACCACTTCTCGTGTCAATCGCATGAATGTCCTAGAAGGAGTATTGAAAAGTTCACTGCATGTAACTGTAAGCCTTAAATATGCCGGAAAATGAAAGCAAAGTTTGACACGTTGCCATGGGAACACCGTTTGAGATATCAAAATTCCCTTCGCAATTTATCATCTACAATGTCTCGGCATCATGGTCATCATGTTTGGTGTCAATCGCCTGAATATTCTTGAAGGAGTATTGAAAAGTTCACTGGATGCAACTGAAGGGCTTAAATATGCCTTTAAAATGAAAGTAAAGTTTGACACGTTGCCATGGGAACAATGTTCGAGATATCAAAAATCCCTTCGCAATTTATCATCTACAATGTCTTCGCATCATGTTGACCACTTTTGGTGTCAATCGCATAAACATTCTAGGAGGAGTATTTAAAAGAACATCGCATGCGCCTGTCAAAAAAATCCACCTTTGTGACTGTCACACTTCCTGGCGCCTGGTGGTGGCGCTATACCCGGGAGTCACAATAGGCACATCGATGCGATCGGAATCTTCAGACGAACAAACACCCCGCGTGTCATCACAATAAGACATTTTTTGCCTTAGATATTAGACACTTCCTGTTTCTCTGATTTCACCATGAATTTGTCGCCTCGCCATGACAAAACCGTTCGAGATATCAAAAATCCCTTCGCAATTTAGCAAGTACAATGTTTCAGCTTCATGATCACCACGTTTGGTGTCAATCCCATTAATCCACTAGGAGGAGTATTTAAAAGTTCACCGCATGCATTTTTTAAACAATCCAAAATGGCCGACTTCCTGTTGGGCGGAGCTAATATGTTAGAGTACGAAAGTTGTTCGGGTCAATGAGATCTATATGCGTACCAGCTTTCGTACATGTGCGTACATGTTTGTCCGATCTGTGCACCAATGTTTTTTTTTTCATTACAGGGGGCGCTACAGAGCCCCCCTGCCACGCCCGTGTTCCAGCCTTTGGTTTTCTGCGATGACGGACGACTCTGACGTCTGTGCCAAATTTCAAGAGTTTTCGAGTATGTAAAGGCACTCAAAATTCCCAAAAGTGTTGAAAAAAAAAATAAAAAAAAATAATAAAAAAAAAATAATAAAAAATATAGCTGCAAGCAGCGATGGCGGGCCCTCGCACGTTTGTTTACCGCTACACGGTGCCTCCAAGAAAACGATGCACGGTGGGCATGTGCATCAAGTGGGTAAATATCAGTGGACTACCCATTAAGGGACTGTAGGTAAATGAAACCCAACATTTTAGATAAACGGGGGCGCTAGTGAGCCACTAAATAGACACGCCTTTATCTGACGTTTTTGTCAACACTTTACAGCCGACAACTCTGATGTGTGTGCCAAATTTAAAGTTAATCTAAGCACGCCAAGAGCCTTAAATAAGCCTGAAATAAAAGTAAAGTTTGACGCATTGCCATGGGAACAGCGTTCGAGATGTCAAAAATTCCTTCGCAATTTATCATCTACAATGTCTCGGCATCATGTTGACCACTTCTTGTGTCAATCGCATGAATCCCATACGAGGAGTATTTAAAGGTTCACAGCATGTAACAGTCAGCCTTAAATATGCTGGAAAGTGAAAGCAAAGTTTGACGCGTTGCCATGGGAACAGCGTTTAAGATATCAAAAATCTTTTCGTAATTTATCATCTACAATGTCTCACCATTATGTTGACCACTTCTGGAGTCAATCACATTATTTCCTCAGGAGGAGTATTTAAAAGTTTACCCCATGCAGATGTAAGGTTTAAATATGCCTTAAAAACGAAAGTAAAGTTTGACAGGTTGCCATGGGAACAGCGTTTGAGATATCAAAAATCCCTTCGCAATTCATCATCTACAATGTCTCGGCATCATGTTGACCACTTTTGTTAACAATCGCATGAAAATCCTAGAAGAGTATTTAAAAGAACATCGCATGGAACTGTGAAAAAAATCACCTTTGTGACTGACACACTTCCTGGCGCCTGGTGGTGGCGCTATACCCGGGAGTCACAATAGGCACATCGATGGGATCGGAATCTTTAGACGAACAAACATCCCGCATGGCATCACAATAAGATATTTTTTGCCTCAGATATTAGACACTTCCTGTTTCTCTGAATTCGCCATGAATTCGTCGCCTCGCCATGGCGGAACCGTTCGAGATATCAAAAATCCCTTCGCAATTTAGCAAGTCCAATGTCTCGACATCATGTTCACCACTTTTGGTGTCAATCGCATTCATCCTCTAGGAGGAGTATTTAAAAGTTCACCGCATGCATTTTTTAAACAATCCAAAATGGCGGACTTCCTGTTGGGCGGAGCTAAAATGTTAGAGGGCGAAAGTTGTTCGGGTCGATGAGATCTATATGTGTACCAACTTTCGTAAATGTGCGTACATGTTTGCCCGATCTGTGCACTACTGTTTGTTTTTGCATTACAGGGGGCGCTACAGAGCCCCCGTGCCACGCCCGTGTTCCAGCCTTTGTCTGTTCGCAATGACGAACGACTCTAACGTCTGTGCCAAATTTCAAGAGTTTTCGAGTATGTTAAGGCACCCAAAATGCCCAAAAGTGTTAAAAAAAAAAAAAAATAAAAAAAAAATAAAAAAAAAAATAAAAAATTCGAGCAAAAACAATAGGGCTTCGCACCTTTCGGTGCAGGCCATTCTGGCCTGCTCCTCGGTGCTCGGGCCCTAAATATAGCTGCAAGCAGCGATGGCGGGCCCTCGCACGTTTTTTTACCGCTATACGGTGCCTCCGAGAAAACGATGCACGGTGGGCATGTGCATCAAGTGGGTAAATATCAGTGGACTATTTTATGTCGTTACTGACCCATTTGGGGACTGTAGGTAAAAAAAACCACATTTTAGACAAACGGGGGCGCTAGTGAGCCACTTAAGAGACACGCCTATGTCTGACCTTTTTGTCCACACTTAACAGCCGACAACTCTCATGTGTGTGCCAACTTTTAGGTTAATCTAAGCATGCCAAGAGCCCTAAATATGCCTGAAATAAAAGTAAAGTTTGGGGCGTTGCCATGGGAACCGCATCATGTTGAGCACTTTTGGTGTCAATTGCATGAAAATCATTGGAGGAGTATTTAAAAGTTCACTGCATGCAGGTTCTAGAAAGCTTTTTTACTCACTGTCGTAGCTCCATAAAGCAATAAGCATGTCGTCTTTGTTTGTTTGGCTCTCTTCCGGCTAACTTGCGAGTGACGTGCTTAAGTTTGGGAGGAGAAAAGCATTTAGTCTGAAATGCGTCCCAGACCACCTCCTGAAGTGGTTTAAGCGATCAGATTTAAATCCGTCTTGGAAATGTTTTGGAGGGCATTTACACCTGGTTAATTCCGGATAGCTATCCGATCAAAGAAAATGCATCAAGTGATCAGGTGTAAAAATAAATTAAACATTCAGTAGAGGCTTTAGCTAATTTGTGGGTTAGTTTTTTAAAAACATTCAGAAAAATATTTGCACAAGAAATTGCTTATTTTCAGTTACATAATCTGTTTGATTGATAGCGGCCTAAAGTTTTCTTTTTGGATGTGCACATATATTTTTTTAATATTGTTTCATTTGTGTAGCACTCCTCTGTTGATAAGACTCCCAGTGGTTTTATGACGTTGCTAAAAAGAAAATGATTTTGTGTATTTGATGTCTTATAAACACCCCTTCAGGTAAAGTGTTAACTATTATATAGTAAATATAAAACACATTTCTTAAAGTCATTATGATCTCAGTGAGTTCAATACTTTTGCTTTGTAAATGCATTTTCTTCTTAAAGAAGACGCCTTGCCAAGTAAAAAAAAATCATATTTTTCCTTTTTAGCAAATAATCTATAGTGTATAAGCCTATCTCATCCATTTATCACAGCGCACTATACACACAAGCCAAACGAAGATATTAGAGACTGCGTCTAAATTACAGTATAGCATCTAAAAGAAAGACTGAACATTTTAATACTGTATGCATCATCTGCTAAAGTAAATTATTTTCACTATTTAAGGGCTACATTAGGAAATATATAGAATAGATAACATCATAGCTGTTAGATATAAAAACTAAAAGACTCAGTTGGTCTGTTTGTTATTTTATTTCTTCTTCTTTACAACATACATGTTCAGGATTAATGATACAACACAGCAACATAATAGGAATGACATAGTTATGCAATGAAATCAACTTGGTCTGTTAACTAAACATTACAGTGGCGTACTGAATATCTTCATTTTCTGTGGTGTTTGTGGTTTTTGAAGATTTCTGCTTTGTTTTTGAATTTACAAAATTAACGCTGCTATAATGAATATCCTCATTTTTGCAATCTTCTTTCTGTGTGTGTTCAGACGGCGCTGCATCAATGTGCACTGAGTCATACTGAAGATAAAATAAAGTTCAGTTAAGATTACAAACAAGAAAAATTTTAAATATATGTGTGGCAAATCAAATCTTTTATCAGACATTATCACCTGTGCCTCCTCCTTTGCATCCTTGTTATTTCTAGACAAGATACAGGTTCTCATCCTTATAAAGAAACAGATTAAATTATGCATCAGTTTTAAAGAGTTAACATGATCAGTGTCATAAATCACAATTCTAGAGATCAAGACATATGTTTTCTTCATTTTATGTCATAATTTTTCTTTGTTTAAAAACTTAAGATGAAATATAGCTGCAAGCAGCGATGGCGGGCCCTCGCACGTATTTTTACCGCTACACGGTGCCTCCGAGAAAACAATGCACGGTGGGCAAGTGCATCAAATGGGTAAATATCAGTGGACTATTTATGTTGTTACTGACCCATTTGGGACTGTAGGTAAAAGAAACCCCACATTTTGGACAAACGGGGGTGCTAGTGAGCGACTTAAGAGACACGCCTATGTCTGACCTGTTTGTCAACACTTAACAGTTGACAACTCTGATGTGTGTGCCAAATTTGAAGTTAATCTAAGCATGCCAAGAGGCTTAAATATTCCTGAAATAATAGTAAACTTTGATCCGTTGCCATGGCGACAGCGTTCGAAATGTCAAAAATCCCTTCGCATTTTATCATCTCCAATGTCTCGGCATCATGTTGACCACTTCTCGTGTCAATCGCATGAATGTCCTAGAAGGAGTATTGAAAAGTTCACTGCATGTAACTGTAAGCCTTAAATATGCCGGAAAATGAAAGCAAAGTTTGACACGTTGCCATGGGAACACCGTTTGAGATATCAAAATTCCCTTCGCAATTTATCATCTACAATGTCTCGGCATCATGGTCATCATGTTTGGTGTCAATCGCATGAATATTCTTGAAGGAGTATTGAAAAGTTCACTGGATGCAACTGAAGGGCTTAAATATGCCTTTAAAATGAAAGTAAAGTTTGACACGTTGCCATGGGAACAATGTTCGAGATATCAAAAATCCCTTCGCAATTTATCATCTACAATGTCTTCGCATCATGTTGACCACTTTTGGTGTCAATCGCATAAACATTCTAGGAGGAGTATTTAAAAGAACATCGCATGCGCCTGTCAAAAAAATCCACCTTTGTGACTGTCACACTTCCTGGCGCCTGGTGGTGGCGCTATACCCGGGAGTCACAATAGGCACATCGATGCGATCGGAATCTTCAGACGAACAAACACCCCGCGTGTCATCACAATAAGACATTTTTTGCCTTAGATATTAGACACTTCCTGTTTCTCTGATTTCACCATGAATTTGTCGCCTCGCCATGACAAAACCGTTCGAGATATCAAAAATCCCTTCGCAATTTAGCAAGTACAATGTCTCAGCTTCATGATCACCACGTTTGGTGTCAATCCCATTAATCCACTAGGAGGAGTATTTAAAAGTTCACCGCATGCATTTTTTAAACAATCCAAAATGGCCGACTTCCTGTTGGGCGGAGCTAATATGTTAGAGTACGAAAGTTGTTCGGGTCAATGAGATCTATATGCGTACCAGCTTTCGTACATGTGCGTACATGTTTGTCCGATCTGTGCACCAATGTTTTTTTTTTCATTACAGGGGGCGCTACAGAGCCCCCCTGCCACGCCCGTGTTCCAGCCTTTGGTTTTCTGCGATGACGGACGACTCTGACGTCTGTGCCAAATTTCAAGAGTTTTCGAGTATGTAAAGGCACTCAAAATTCCCAAAAGTGTTGAAAAAAAAATAAAAAAAAATAATAAAAAAAAAAATAATAAAAAATATAGCTGCAAGCAGCGATGGCGGGCCCTCGCACGTTTTTTTACCGCTATACGGTGCCTCCGAGAAAACGATGCACGGTGGGCATGTGCATCAAGTGGGTAAATATCAGTGGACTATTTTATGTCGTTACTGACCCATTTGGGGACTGTAGGTAAAAAAAAACACATTTTAGACAAACGGGGGCGCTAGTGAGCCACTTAAGAGACACGCCTATGTCTGACCTTTTTGTCCACACTTAACAGCCGACAACTCTCATGTGTGTGCCAACTTTTAGGTTAATCTAAGCATGCCAAGAGCCCTAAATATGCCTGAAATAAAAGTAAAGTTTGGGGCGTTGCCATGGGAACCGCATCATGTTGAGCACTTTTGGTGTCAATTGCATGAAAATCATTGGAGGAGTATTTAAAAGTTCACTGCATGCAACTGTAAGGCTTAAATATGCCTTTTAAATGAGAGTAAAGTTTGACACGTTGCCATGGGAACAGCGTTCAAGATATCAAAAATCCCTTCGCAATTTATCATCTACAATGTCTCAGCATCATGTTGACCACTTTTGGTGTCAATCGCATGAAAATCCTAGGAAGAGTATTTAAAAGTACACCGCATGCAACTGTCAAAAAATCCCCCTTTTGTGACTGCCACACTTCCTGGTGCCTGTTGGTGGCGCTATACCCGAGACTCACAATAGGCCCATCGATGCCTTCGGAATCCTTGGCCGAACATACACACTGCGTTTCATCCCAATAAGACATTTTATGCTTTAGATATTAGACACTTCCTGTTTCTCTGAATTCGCCATGAATTTGTCACCTCGCCATGGCAACACCGTTCGAGATATCAAAAATCCCTTCGCAATTTAGCAAGTCCAATGTCTCAGCATCATGTTCACCACGTTTGGTGTCAATCGTATGAATTCCCTAGGAGAAGTATTTAAAAGTTCATGACTGACACACTTCCTGGCGCCTATTGGTGGCGCTATACCTGAGACTCACAATAGGCACATCGATGCGATCGGAATCTTCAGACGAACAAATGCCCCACTTAACATCACAATAAGACATTTTTTGCCTTAGATATTAGACACTTCCTGTTTCTCTGATTTCGCCACAACTTTGTCGCCTCGCCATGGCAGGACCGTTCGAGATATCAAAAATCCCTTCGCAATTTAGCAAGTCCAATGTCTTGACATCATGATCACCACGTTTGGTGTCAATCCCATGAATCCCCAAGGAGGAGTATTTAAAAGTTCACCGCATGCGTTTTTGAAACAATCCAAAATGGCCGACTTCCTGTTGGGCGGAGCTAATAGGTTTGAGTGTGAAAGTTGTTCGGGTCGATGAGATCTATATGCGTACCAACTTTTGTACATGTGCGTACATGTTTGCCCGATCTGTGCACCAATGTTTTATTTTGCATTACAGGGGGCGCTACAGAGCTCCTTTGCCACGCCCGTGTTCCAGCCTTTGCCCGTTCGCAATGACGGACGACTTTGACGTCTGTGCCAAATTTCAAGAGTTTTCGAGTATGTTTAGGCACCCAAAATGCCCAAAAGTGTTAAAAAAAATAAAAATAATAATAATAATAATAAAAAAATAAATAAATAAATAAATTCGAGCAAAAACAATAGGGCTTCGCACCTTTCGGTGCAGGCCATTCTGGCCTGCTCCTCGGTGCTCGGGCCCTAAATATAGCTGCAAGCAGCGATGGCGGGCCCTCGCACGTTTGTTTACCGCTACACGGTGCCTCCGAGAAAACGATGCACGGTGGGCAAGTGCATCAAGTGGGTAAATATCATGCTACTACTGACCCATTTAGGTACTGTAGGTAAAAGAAACCCCACATTTTAGACAAACGGGGGCGCTAGTTAGCCACTAAATAGACATGCCTTTATCTGACGTTTTTGTCAACACTTAACAGCCGACAAATCTGATGTGTGTGCCAAATTTAAAGTTAATCTAAGCACACCAAGAGCCTTAAATATGCCTGACATAAAAGTAAAGTTTGACACGTTGCCATGGGAACAGCGTTAGAGATGTCAAAAATTCCTTCGCAATTTAGCGTCTACAATGTCTCAGCATCATGTTGACAACTTCTGGTGTGAATTGCATTATTTCCCTAGAAGGAGTATTAAAAAGAACATTGCATGCGACTGTCAGGCTTAAATAAGCCTTTAAAATGAAAGTAAAAAGTTTGACGCGTTGCCATGGGAACAGCGTTTGAGATATCAAAAATCCCTTCACTTTTTTATCATCTCCAATGTCTCGGCATCATGTTGACCACGTTTGGTGTCAATCGCATGAATATCCTAGAAGGAGTATTGAAAAGTTCACTGCATGGGCTTAAATATGCCTTTAAAATGAAAGTAAAGTTTGACGCGTTGTCATGGGAACAACGTTTGAGATATCAAAAATCCCTTCGCAATTTATCATCTACTATGTCTTGGCATCATGTTGACCACTTTTGGTGTCAATCGCATAAACATTCTAGGACGAGTATTTAAAAGAACATCACATGGAACTGTCAAAAAAATCAACCTTTGTGACTGCAACACTTCCTGGCGCCTGGTGGTGGCGCTATACCCGAGACTTACAATAGGCACATCGATGCGATCGGAATCTTCAGACGAACAAACACCCCGCGTGTCATCACTATAAGACATTTTTTGCCTTAGATATTAGACACTTCCTGTTTCTCTGATTTCACCATGACTTTGCCGCTTCGCCATGGCAACACCGTTCGAGATATCAAAAATCCCTTCGCAATTTAGCAAGTCCAATGTCTTGACATCATGATCACCACATTTGGTGTCATTTGCATGAATCCCCTAGGAGGAGTATTCAAAAGTTCACCGCATGCATTTTTTAAACAATCCAAAATGGCGGACTTCCTGTTGGGCGGAGCTAAAATGTTAGAGGGCGAAAGTTGTTCGGGTCGATGAGATCTATATGCGTACCAACTTTCGTAAATATGCGTACATGTTTGCCCGATCTGTGCACTCCTGTTTGTTTTTGCATTACAGGGGGCGCTACAGAGCCCCCGTGCCACGCCCGTGTTCCAGCCTTTGGCTTTCGGCGATCACGGACGACTCTGATGTCTGTGCCAAATTTCAAGAGTTTTCGAGTATGTTAAGGCCCCCAAAATGTCCAAAAGTGTTGAAAAAAAATAATAATAATAATAATTAAAGCTGCAAGCAGCGATGGAAGGGCCCTCGCACGGATGTGCACCGCCACCCTATGGCATTAGTTAAGCAGTGAACCAGGGGGATATGAATTAAAGTGGGTAAATATAGGTGGAAATTCAAAGGACAAAAAATGTGCCACACCGCCTGTGTGCAGCAGGTGGCGCTATAACTGTACCTGATTATTGTTATATTGACGTGTTTTAGGCCGGGACCCTTATCAAACTTGTGAAGTCGGGGGCAGATCGGATAATGTATGCCTGAATTACAACAGCTTCCTGTTTCATGGCAAAATATCACACTTTGCCAGGCTGCCACGGACACGCCCTTCAACAAAAAGTCAAGATCTTCGCAATTTATCATCGCAAAGGGCTTAAGATCAGTCTGACCAGATATGATAATGATTTGATTAAATCTCTGAGAACAGTAAATCACAGTGTAAAACAAGGCATTTCCTGCTACCTCTAGGTGGCGCTATGACTGAAGCTGAATATTGGCATTTAAATGTGTTCAGGTCAAGACTCTTATCAAACATGTGAAGTGTGGGGCAGATTGGACATTGTATGACTGAGTTATAACAACTTCCTGTTTCATGGCAAAAACGCTGAACTTTGTCAGGCCTCCACGGACACACCCTCCAACGAAAAGTCAAAAGCTCCGCAATATAACATCGCAAAGGCCTTTAGATGAGATTGACCAAATATGATGACGGTCTGATAAAATCTCTAGGAGGAGTTCGTTAAAGTACAAAGCCTGGAAATGACAAAATTTGCACAGAAATCACAGCAAAAATTCAAAATGGCAGACTTTCTGTGGGGTTTAGAGCTTCGCTCCAAGAGACTTTTTTGTAGGTCTTGGGGTGATAGATGACCCTACCAAATTTAGTATCTGTAGGTTTTTCATAGCGGCGGGGCTGTTCTCTTGAAATTTTGCAGGTGGCCCTATCGAGCCATTTCTACATGCACACTTCTGGCGCCTATGCCACATGTACATTTTCGCCACTTCTGACGTGTGTGCAATGTTTTATGACTTTTTGAGCTTGTTTAGGCTGTCAAAAATGCGATTAATTTAGCGATACTTTGCGATGCCGCCACGGACACGCCCTTTAATGAAAAGTCAAGGTCGTTGCTTTTTATCATCACACAAGGTCTTGAGATTACACTGGTGAAATATAATGTTAATATGGTTAAATATCTAAGAGCAGTAAGTCACAGCGTAAAACATGGTATTTCCGGCTGCCTCTAGGTGGCGCTATAAGTGTTACTGAGTTATGCCATGTTGATGTGTTCAGGCCTGGACCCTTATCAAACGTGTGAAGTCAGGGGCAGATCGGACAATGTATGCCTGAATTACAACAGCTTCCTGTTTCATGGTGAAACATCACACTTTGCCAGGCTGCCACGGACACGCCATTTAATGAAAAGTCAAGATCTTCGCAATTTATCATCGCAAAGGGCTTAAGATCAGTCTGACCAGATATGATAATGATTTGATTAAATCTCTGAGAACAGTAAATCACAGTGTAAAACAAGGCATTTCCTGCTACCTCTAGGTGGCGCTATGACTGAAGCTGAATATTGGCATTTAAATGTGTTCAGGTCAAGACTCTTATCAAACATGTGAAGTGTGGGGCAGATTGGACATTGTATGACTGAGTTATAACAACTTCCTGTTTCATGGCAAAAACGCTGAACTTTGTCAGGCCTCCACGGACACACCCTCCAACGAAAAGTCAAAAGCTCCGCAATATAACATCACAAAGGCCTTTAGATGAGATTGACCAAATATGATGACGGTCTGATAAAATCTCTAGGAGGAGTTCGTTAAAGTACAAAGCCTGGAAATGACAAAATTTGCACAGAAATCACAGCAAAAATTCAAAATGGCAGACTTTCTGTGGGGTTTAGAGCTTCGCTCCAAGAGACTTTTTTTGTAGGTCTTGGGGTGATAGATGACCCTACCAAATTTAGTATCTGTAGGTTTTTCGTAGCGGCGGGGCTGTTCTCTTGAAATTTTGCAGGTGGTGCTATCGAGCCATTTCTACATGCCCACTTCTGGCGCCTATGCCACATGTACATTTTCGCCACTTCTGACGTGTGTGCAATGTTTTATGACTTTTTGAGCTTGTTTAGGCTGTCAAAAATGCGATTAATTTAGCGATACTTTGTGAGGCCGCCACGGACACGCCCTTTAATGAAAAGTCAAGGTCGTTGCTTTTTATCATCACACAAGGTCTTGAGATTACACTGGTGAAATATAATGTTAATATGGTTAAATATCTAAGAGCAGTAAGTCACAGCGTAAAACATGGTATTTCCGGCTGCCTCTAGGTGGCGCTATAAGTGTTACTGAGTTATGCCATGTTGATGTGTTCAGGCCTGGACCCTTATCAAACGTGTGAAGTCAGGGGCAGATCGGACAATGTATGCCTGAATTACATCAGCTTCCTGTTTCATGGCGAAACATCACATTTTGCCAGGTTGCCACGGACACGCCCTCCAACGAAAAGTCAAAAGCTCCGCAATTTAGCATCGCAAAGGTCTTTAGATGAGACTGACCAAATATGATGATGATCAGATTAAATCTCTAGGAGGAGTTCGTTAAAGTACGACGCTTCGAAATGTCAAAAAATGACAGAGATAATTCAAAATGGCCGACTTCCTGTGGGGTTTAGAGCTTAGCTCCAAGAGACTTTTTTGAAGGTCTTGGGGTGATAGATGACCCTACCAAATTTCGTATCTGTAAGTTTTTCGTAGTGGGGGGGATGTTCTCTTGAAATTTTGCAGGTGGCGCTATCGAGCCATTTTTACACGCCCACTTCTGCCGCCTATACTACATGTAAATTTTCGCCACTTCTGACGCGTGTGCAAATTTTCATGAGTTTTCGGGTATGTTTATGCCCTCAAAAATGCGATCCATTTCGGAGAAGAAGAAGAAGAAGAAGAAGAAGAAGAAGAAGAAGAAGAAGAAGAAAAATAATAATAAACGGAGCAAAAACAATAGGGCTTTGCACCCACGGTGCAGGCCATTCTGGCCTGCTCCTCGGTGCTCGGGCCCTAAATATAGCTGCAAGCAGCGATGGCGGGCCCTCGCACGTTTGTTTACCGCTACACGGTGCCTCCGAGAAAACGATGCACGGTGGGCAAGTGCATCAAGTGGGTAAATATCATGCTGCTACTGACCCATTTAGGTACTGTAGGTAAAAGAAACCCCACATTTTAGACAAACGGGGGCGCTAGTGAGCCACTAAATAGACACGCCTTTATCTGACGTTTTTGTCAACACTTAACAGCCGACAAATCTGATGTGTGTGCCAAATTTAAAGTTAATCTAAGCACACCAAGAGCCTTAAATATGCCTGACATAAAAGTAAAGTTTGACACGTTGCCATGGGAACAGCGTTAGAGATGTCAAAAATTCCTTCGCAATTTAGCGTCTACAATGTCTCAGCATCATGTTGACAACTTCTGGTGTGAATTGCATTATTTCCCTAGAAGGAGTATTAAAAAGAACATTGCATGCGACTGTCAGGCTTAAATAAGCCTTTAAAATGAAAGTAAAAAGTTTGACGCGTTGCCATGGGAACAGCGTTTGAGATATCAAAAATCCCTTCACTTTTTTATCATCTCCAATGTCTCGGCATCATGTTGACCACGTTTGGTGTCAATCGCATGAATATCCTAGAAGGAGTATTGAAAAGTTCACTGCATGGGCTTAAATATGCCTTTAAAATGAAAGTAAAGTTTGACGCGTTGTCATGGGAACAACGTTTGAGATATCAAAAATCCCTTCGCAATTTATCATCTACTATGTCTTGGCATCATGTTGACCACTTTTGGTGTCAATCGCATAAACATTCTAGGACGAGTATTTAAAAGAACATCACATGGAACTGTCAAAAAAATCAACCTTTGTGACTGCAACACTTCCTGGCGCCTGGTGGTGGCGCTATACCCGAGACTTACAATAGGCACATCGATGCGATCGGAATCTTCAGACGAACAAACACCCCGCGTGTCATCACTATAAGACATTTTTTGCCTTAGATATTAGACACTTCCTGTTTCTCTGATTTCACCATGACTTTGCCGCTTCGCCATGGCAACACCGTTCGAGATATCAAAAATCCCTTCGCAATTTAGCAAGTCCAATGTCTTGACATCATGATCACCACATTTGGTGTCATTTGCATGAATCCCCTAGGAGGAGTATTCAAAAGTTCACCGCATGCATTTTTTAAACAATCCAAAATGGCGGACTTCCTGTTGGGCGGAGCTAAAATGTTAGAGGGCGAAAGTTGTTCGGGTCGATGAGATCTATATGCGTACCAACTTTCGTAAATATGCGTACATGTTTGCCCGATCTGTGCACTCCTGTTTGTTTTTGCATTACAGGGGGCGCTACAGAGCCCCCGTGCCACGCCCGTGTCCCAGCCTTTGGCTTTCGGCGATCACGGACGACTCTGATGTCTGTGCCAAATTTCAAGAGTTTTCGAGTATGTTAAGGCCCCCAAAATGTCCAAAAGTGTTGAAAAAAAATAAAAATAAATAAATAATAAATATAGCTGCAAGCAGCAATGGCGGGCCCTCGCACGTTTTTTTACCGCTACACGGTGCGTCCGAGAAAACGATGCACGGTGGGCAAGGGCATCAAGTGGGTAAAATATCAGTGGGCTATTTAATGTTGTTTCTGAGCCATTTGGGGACTGTAGGTAAAAGAAACCCCACATTTTAGACAAACAGGTGCACTAGTGAGCCACTTAAGAGACATGCCTATGTCTGACCTTTTTGTCAACACTTAACAGCCGAAAACTCTGATGTGTGCAGAGATGTATAGTAACGAAGTAAAACTACTTCACTACTGTACTTAAGTACTAATATGCAGTATCTGTACTCTACTGAAGTATTATTTTTTTCTCCTACTTCCACTTTTACTTCAGTACATATTTTCGATGAGTTTAATACTTTTACTCCAATACATTTTTTATGTGCTGCATAGTTACTCGTTACACTCAAATGTTACGAATCATTCCAAACCTACATTATCACTGCCGGAGCGGTGATACACATTAGAAACACACACAGATTGTGGTCTAAACCAATAGGAGATAGTGAAGAGCGGACCCCTCCCTCCCTCTCACTCACAAATATGAGCCGCGGTTGTGGACAAATGTGAAGTGAAGAGAGAACCAAAGTGCACGAGAGAGACCGATAGAGAGAGAGAATTCGCGAGAAAGGGCGAGTGTGTGCGAAAGAAGGAAACCTAAATACATTGAAACATCTTGTACCTTTACCTATTACCATTACATCGACTAATATTTTATTAATTCTGAATTTTCTATTGCCATATTAGTTAAATTAATCTGAACATTACTGTCCTTGTACTCCTGCTACAGCCAAAGCAATTGTGAGTGTCCTTTAGCTTAAACATTTGAAATAATATAAACAATATTATATTCAAACTTTTGACTGTTTTCTTTAATAACTACATTACACAATACTTGTACTTTTACTTTCAGTACTTGAGTAGTATATTTTAAAATAAACTACTTGCAATACTTAAGTACAAAACATGTTTAATACTTCAGTACTTCCACTTAAGTGGTGTGCTCACTTTTTTGATAGAGCACTTGTACTTTTACTCAAGTCTGGGTCTCTAGTACTTTATACATCTCTGGATGCGTGTGCCAAATTTAAAGTTCAACTAAGCACGCCAAGAGCCTTAAACATGCCTGAAATTAAAGTAAAGTTTGACGCGTTGCCATGGGAACAGCGTTCGAGATGTCTAAAATTCCTTCGCAATTTATCATCTACAATGTCTCGGCATCATGTTGACCACTTCTGGTGTCAATCGCATGAATCCCATACGAGGAGTATTTAAAGGTTCACAGCATGTAACTGTCAGCCTTAAATATGTGTAAAAATGAAAGTAAAGTTTGATGCATTGCCATGGGAACAGCGTTTGAGATATCAAAAATCCCTTCGCAATTTATCATCTACAATGTCTCGGCATCATGTTGACCACTTCGCGTGTCAATCGCATGAAAATCCTAGAAGGAGTATTTAAAAGTTAACTGTATGCAACTGAAAGGCTTAAATATGCCTTTAAAATGAAAGTAAAGTTTGACAGGTTGCCATGGGAACAGCGTTTGAGATATCAAAAATCCCTTCGCAATTTATCATCTACAGTGTCTCGGCATCATGTTGACCACTTCTCGTGTCAATCGCATGAAAATCCTAGAAGGAGTATTTAAAAGTTAACTGTATAAAACTGAAAGGCTTAAATATGCCTTTAAAATGAAAGTAAAGTTTGACGCATTGCCATGGGAATACCGTTTGAGATATCAAAAATCCCTTCGCAATTTATCATCTACAATGTCTCGGCATCATGGTGACCACTTTTGGTGTCAATCGTATGAAAATCCTAGAAGGAGTATTTAAAAGAACATTGCATGGAACTTTCAAAAAAATCCAGCTTTGTGACTGCAACACTTCCTGGCGCCTGGTGGTGGCGCTATACCCGAGACTTACAATAGGCACATCGATGCGATCGGAATCTTCAGACGAACAAACACCCCGCGTGTCATTACAATAAGACATTTTTTGCCTTAGATATTAGACACTTCCTGTTTCTCTGATTTCGCCACAACTTTGTCGGCTCGCCATGGCAGAACCGTTCGAGATATCAAAAATCCCTTCGCAATTTAGCAAGTCCAATGTCTCGACATCATGATCACCATGTTTGGTGTCAATCGCATGATTCCTCTAGGAGGAGTATTCAAAAGTTCAACGCATGCATTTTTTAAACGATCCAAAATAGCTGACTTCCTGTTGGGCGGAGCTTAAATGTTAGAGGGCGAAAGTTGTTCGGGTCGATGAGATCTATATGCGTACCAACTCTCGTACATGTGCGTACATGTTTGCACGATCTGTGCATCAATGTTTTTTTTTGCATTACAGGGGGCGCTACAGAGCCCCCGTGCCACGCCCGTGTTCCAGCCTTTGCCCGTGCGCAATGACGGACGACTCTGACGTCTGTGCCAAATTTCAAGAGTTTTCGAGTATGTTAAGGCCCCCAAAATGCCCAAAAGTGTTAAAAAAAATAAAAATAAAAAAAAAAAAATAATAAATTCGAGCAAAACCAATAGGGCTTCGCACCTTTCGGTGCAGGCCATTCTGGCCTGCTCCTCGGTGCTCGGGCCCTAATAAAAAGAATAATCCGAGCAAAAACAATAGGGCTTCGCACCTTTCGGTGCAGGCCATTCTGGCCTGCTCCTCGGTGCTCGGGCCCTAATAATAAAAAGAAATATAGCTGCAAGCAGCGATGGCGGGGCCTCGCACGTTTGTTTACCGCTACACGGTGCCTCCGAGAAAACGATGCACGGTGGGCAAGTGCATCAAGTGGGTAAATATCATTCTGCTACTGACCCATTTAGGTACTGTAGGTAAAAGAAACCCCACATTTTAGACAAACGGGGGCACTAGTGAGCCACTAAATAGACACGCCTTTATCTGACGTTTTTGTCAACACTTAACAGCCGACAAATCCGATGTGTGTGCCAAATTTAAAGTCAATCTAAGCACACCAAGAGCCTTAAATATGCCTGACATAAAAGTAAAGTTTGACACGTTGCCATGGGAACAGCGTTAGAGATGTCAAAAATTCCTTCGCAATTTAGCGTCTACAATGTCTCAGCATCATGTTGACAACTTCTGGTGTGAATCGCATTATTTCCCTAGAAGGAGTATTAAAAAGAACATTGCATGCGACTGTCAGGCTTATATAAGCCTTTAAAATGAAAGTAAAAAGTTTGACGCGTTGCCATGGGAACAGCGTTTGAGATATCAAAAATCCCTTCACTATTTATCATCTCCAATGTCTCTGCATCATGTTGACCACGTTTGGTGTCAATCGCATGAATATCCTAGAAGGAGTATTTAAAGGTTCACTGCATGCAACTGAAGGGCTTAAATATGCCTTTAAAATGAAAGTAAAGTTTGACGCGTTGTCATGGGAACAACGTTCGAGATATCAAAAATCCCTTCGCAATTTATCATCTACTATGTCTTGGCATCATGTTGACCACTTTTGGTGTCAATCGCATAAACATTCTAGGAAGAGTATTTAAAAGAACATCACATGGAACTGTCAAAAAATTAACCTTTGTGACTGCAACACTTCCTGGCGCCTGGTGGTGGCGCTATACCCGAGACTTACAATAGGCACATCAATGCGATCGGAATCTTCAGACGAACAAACACCCCGCGTGTCATCACTATAAGACATTTTTTGCCTTAGATATTAGACACTTCCTGTTTCTCTGATTTCGCCATGACTTTGCCGCTTCGCCATGGCAGAACCGTTCGAGATATCAAAAATCCCTTCGCAATTTAGCAAGTCCAATGTCTTGACATCATGATCACCACATTTGGTGTCATTTGCATGAATCCCCTAGGAGGAGTATTCAAAAGTTCACCGCATGCATTTTTTAAACAATCCAAAATGGCGGACTTCCTGTTGGGCGGAGCTAAAATGTTAGAGGGCGAAAGTTGTTCGGGTCGATGAGATCTATATGTGTACCAACTTTCGTAAATGTGCGTACATGTTTGCCCGATCTGTGCACTCCTGTTTGTTTTTGCATTACAGGGGGCGCTACAGAGCCCCTGTGTCACGCCCGTGTTCCAGCCTTTGGCTTTCGGCGATCACGGACGACTCTGATGTCTGTGCCAAATTTCAAGAGTTTTCGAGTATGTTAAGGCCCCCAAAATGTCCAAAAGTGTTGAAAAAAATAAAAAAAAATAAAAAAATAAAAATAAATATAGCTGCAAGCAGCAATGGCGGGCCCTCGCACGTTATTTTACCGCTATACGATGCCTCGGAGGAAACGATGCACGGGGGGCAAGTGCATCAAGTGGGTAAATATCAGTGGGCTATTTAATGTTGTTACTGACCCATTTGGGGACTGTAGGTAAAAAAAAACACATTTTAGACAAACGGGGGCGCTAGTGAGCCACTTAAGAGACACGCCTTTATCTGACCTTTTTGTGCACACTTAACAGCCGACAACTCTAATGTGTGTGCCAAGTTTTAGGTTAATCTAAGCATGCCAAGAGCCCTAAATATGCCTGAAATAAAAGTAAAATTTGACGCGTTGCCATGGGAAAAGCGTTGGAGATATCAAAAATCCCTTCGCAATTTATCATCTACTATGCCTCGGCATCATGTTGACCACTTTTGGTGTCAATCGCATGAAAATCCTAGAAGGAGTTTTTAAAAGAACATCGCTTGGAACTGTCAAAAAAATCCACCTTTGTGACTGACACACTTCCTGGCGCTTGGTGGTGGCGCTATACCCGAGACCCACAATAGGCACATCGATGCGTTCGGAATCTTCAGACGAACAAACGTCCTGCGTATCATTACAATAAGACATTTTTTGCCTTAGATATTATACACTTCCTGTTTCTCTGATTTCGCCGTGACTTTGTTGCTTCGCCATGGCAGAACCGTTCGAGATATCAAAAATCCCTTCGCAATTTAGCAAGTACAATGTCTCGACATCATGTTCACCGCGTTTGGTGTCAATCGCATAAATCCCCTAGGAGGAGTATTTAAAAGTTCATCACATGCGTTTTTGAAACAATCAAAAATGGCCGACTTCCTGTTGGGCGGAGGTAATAGGTTTAAGGGCGAAAGTTGTTCGGGTCGATGAGTTCTATATGTGTACCAACTCTCGTACATGTGCGTACATGTTTGTCCGATCTGTGCCCCAATGTTTGTTTTTGCATTACAGGGGGCGCTCCAGAGCCCCCCTGCCACGCCCGTGTTCCAGCCTTTGCCCAGACCTGATGGCCGACGACTCTGATATCTGTGCAAAATTTCAAGAGTTTTTGAGTATGTTAAGGCCCCCAAATTGCCCCGAAACGTAAAAAAAAAATAAAAAAAATAATAATAATAATAATAAAAATAATAATCCGAGCAAAAACAATAGGGCTTCGCACCTTTCGGTGCAGGCCATTCTGGCCTGCTCCTCGGTGCTCGGGCCCTAATTAAAGCTGCAAGCAGCGATGGAAGGGCCCTCGCACGCATGTGCACCGCTACCCTATGGCATTAGTAAAGCAGTGTACCAGGGGGATATGAATTAAAGTGGGTAAATATAGGTGGATATTCAAAGAAAAATGTATGTGCCACACCGCCTGTGTGCAGGAGGTGGCGCTATGACTGTACCTGATTATTGTTATATTAAGGTGTTCAGGCCGGGACCCTTATCAAACGTGTGAAGTCTGGAGCAGATCGAACAATGTATGTCTGAATTACAACAGCTTCCTGTTTCATGGCGAAACATCAAACTTTGCCAGGCCGCCACGGACACGCCCTTCAACGAAAAGTCAAGATCTTCGCAATTTATTATCACAAAGGGCTTAAGATCAGTCTGACCAAATATGATAATGATGTGATTAAATCTCTAAGAGCAGTAAATCACAGCGTGAAACATGGCATTTCCTGCTGCCTCTAGGTGGCGCTATGACTGAAGCTGAATATTGGCATTGAAATGTGTTCAGGCCAAGACCCTTATCAAACGTGTGAAGCGTGGGTCAGATCGGACATTGTACGCCTGAGTTAGAACCACTTCCTGTTTCATGGCGAAAACGCTGAACTTTGTCAGGCCGCCACGGACACACCCTCCAACGAAAAGTCAAAAGCTCCGCAATTTAGCATCGCAAAGGCCTTTAGATGAGATTGACCAAATATGATGATGATCGGATTAAATCTCTAGGAGGAGTTCGTTAAAGTACGAAGGCTGGAAATGACCAAATTTGCACAGAAATCACAGTGAAAAATCAAAATGGCCGACTTCCTGTGGGGTTTAGAGCTTCGCTCCAAGAGACTTTTTTGTAGGTCTTGGGGTGATACATGATCCTACCAAATTTCGTATCGGTACGTTTTTCGTAGTGGGGGGGCTGTTCTTTTGAAATTTTGCAGGTGGCGCTATTGAGCCATTTCTACACGCCTACTTCTGGCGCCTATGCCAAATGTAAATTTTCGCCACTTCTGACGTGTGTGCAGAATTTCATGAGTTTTCGAGTATGTTTAGGCCCTAAAAATTGCGATTCACTTTGGAGAAGAAACGGAATAATAATAATAATAATAATTAAAACTGCAAGCAGTGATGGAAGGGCCCTCGCACGCATGTGCACCGCCACTCTATGGCCTTAGTAAAGCAATGAACCAGGGGGATTGAAATTTCAGTGGGTAAATATAGGCGGATATTCAAAGGAACGTTGAAGTGCCACACCTCCTTTGTGCAGCAGGTGGCGCTATGATTGTATTTGATTGTTGTAACATTGATGTGTTGAGGCCAGGACCCTTGTCAAACGTATGATGTCTGTGACAGGTCGGACATTGCATGCCTGAGTTACAACAGCTTTCTCATGGAGAAACATCACTCTTTGCGAGGCCGCCACGGACACGCCCTTCAACGAAAAGTCAAGATCTTCGCAATTTATCATCGCAAAGGGCTTAAGATCAGTCTCACCTGATATGATAATGATTTGATTAAATCTCTGAGAACAGTGAATCACAGCGTAAAACAAGGCATTTCCTGCTACCTCTAGGTGGCGCTAGGACTGAAGCTGAATATTGGCATTGAAATGTGTTCAGGCCAAGACTCTTATCAAACATGTGAAGTGTGGGGCAGATTGGACATTGTATGCCTTAGTTATAACAACTTCCTGTTTCATGGCGAAAACGCTGAAATTTGTCAGGCCGCCACGGACACACCTTCCAACGAAAAGTCAAAAGCTCCGCAATTTAACATCGCAAAGGCCTTTAGATGAGATTGACCAAATATGATGACGATCTGACAAAATCTCTAGGAGGAGTTCGTTAAAGTACGAAGCCTGGAAATGACAAATTTTGCACAGAAATCACAGCAAAAATTCAAAATGGCTGACTTCCTGTGAGGTTTAGAGCTTCACTCCAAGAGACTTTTTTGTAGGTCTTGGGGTGATATATGACCCTACCAAATTTCGTTTCTGTAGGATTTTCGTAGCGGCGGGGCTGTTCTCTTGAAATTTTGCAGGTGGCGCTATCGAGCCATTTCTGCACGCCCACTTCTGGCGCCTATGACACATGTAAATTGTTGCCACTTCTGACGTGTGTGCAACGTTTTATGACTTTTTGAGGTTGTTTAGCCTGTCAAAATGCGATTCAATTAGCGATACTTTGCCAGGCCGCCACGGACACGCCCTTTAATGAAAAGTCAAGGTCGTTGCTTTTTATCATCACACAAGGTCTTGAGATTACACTGGTGAAATATGATGTTGATATGGTTAAATACCTAAGAGCAGTAAGTCACAGCGTCAAACATGGTATTTCCTGCTGCCTCTAGGTGGCGCTATGACTGTTACTGAAATATGCCATGTTGATGTGTTCAGGCCTGGACCCTTATCAAACGTGTGAAGTCAGGGGCAGATCGGACAATGTATGCCTGAATTACATCAGCTTCCTGTTTCATGGCGAAACATTACATTTTGCCAGGCCGCCACGGACACGCCCTCCAATGAAAAGTCAAAAGCTCCGCAATTTAGCATCGCAAAGGCCTTTAGATGATACTGACCAAATATGATGATGATCGGATTAAATCTCTAGGAGGAGTTCGTTAAAGTACGACGCTTGGAAATGTCAAAAAATGACAGAGAAAATTCAAAATGGCTGACTTCCTGTGGGGTTTAGAGCTTAGCTCCAAGAGACTTTTTTGTAGGTCTTGGAGTAATAGATGATCCTACCAAATTTTGTATCTGTAAGTTTTTCGTAGTGGGGGGGCTGTTCTCTTGAAGTTTTGCAGGTGGCGCTATCGAGCCATTTTTACACGCCCACTTCTGACGCCTATACTACATGTAAATTTTCGCCACTTCTGACGCGTGTGCAAATTTTCATGAGTTTTCGGGTATGTTTAGGCCCTCAAAAATGCGATCCATTTTGGAGAAGAAGAAGAAGAAGAAGAAGAAGAAGAAGAAGAAGAAGAAAAATAATAATAAACGGAGCAAAAACAATAGGGTCCTCACACTTGTGTGCTCGGGCCCTAATAATAAACCGAGCAAAAACAATAGGGCTTTGCACCCACGGTGCAGGCCATTCTGGCCTGCTCCTCGGTGCTCGGGCCCTAATAATCCGAGCAAAAACAATAGGGCTTCGCACCTTTCGGTGCAGGCCTTTCTGGCCTGCTCCTCGGTGCTCGGGCCCTAATAATCCGAGCAAAAACAATAGGGCTTCGCACCTTTCGGTGCAGGCCATTCTGGCCTGCTCCTCGGTGCTCGGGCCCTAATTAAACTATAAAATCCTAAAGTGGTCTCAGACTTTAGGATCTCACTGTATTGAAACAC
Organism: Misgurnus anguillicaudatus; assembly: GCF_027580225.2. Classification (NCBI taxonomy): domain Eukaryota; kingdom Metazoa; phylum Chordata; class Actinopteri; order Cypriniformes; family Cobitidae; genus Misgurnus; species Misgurnus anguillicaudatus. Next base: position 8,690,705 of record NC_073359.2, on the reverse strand, counting down.
TTTAAATAAAAGTTTTACTGACCTATACCATCCTATCAGGACTCCTATGAGTGCAAGAGTCAGAAACACAGACAAAATGATTGCTGTATTTAACCATGTGGATTTATTTGGGTCTGTAGAGGACACTGAATCTAAAGAGTTCAGAAATAAATAAGATCAATTAATTACAGACAAACTGCAGCAAACATTTAACACTAAAGTCAGATGTATTATGAGATGTTGTGTTACCTCTTACAGTACATGAATACTGTTGTAGCTCCTCACTGTTGATTGAGTCCAGATACAGCTTGTTTAATAATCTCAATCCATCTGTTACCTGTTGTCCATTCTTATACCAGATGTAAGTATGTTTGCTATCCAGAGTGCATTCGGTTGAACAGCTTAATATCACTTTTTCTCCATCTATCACAGGGTTTGGGCTGGTTATCACCTGAGTATCTGAGATTTCATATAACAGAATTCACATGAAACACTTTTCAGAATTAGGCTTAAAAAATACCAATCAACATTTAAAGTTGATAAAAAAACATTCATTGAAGTTGTCCTAAGACAAGAACAGGTATTGTGTATTGGTTTTAAGACAATTTTAAAGAAAGGTTTTCATCCACTTCAAATGTTGAACGGTGTAGTTTGTCGATTAGCTCAACTGGTGGAGCATGGCATGAGAAAGCCAAGAATATAGATTTGATTCCTGAAGTTCAAAAACATTTTAATAATAGTAATGCAAAGATTTAATGTAATATTAATACTTTTCTTAAGACTCAAAACACATAAATAGAAATAAAGAAATAAAGCTGCTAAAAGGAGTGTCATCAACCAACTGAGCAAAATTTTCTGGCTTACGTAGACAAAAATAGACTGTCTATCCAACAGAGACCAACCACAGGGTTTGTTCCCTTTCAGTCGGTCACTACGACGTCACGTCGTGACCGACGAATTGGGAGCTCGCTTAGAGAGACCAATCTGCTTCGAATACTACTAAAACGCCAATGAACTTGGCATTGAGATATTTGCATAATGCTGGCGCCGCCCCGCCAGGTGCGTATATAAGGCGCACGTGCAAATAGGGAAATCAGCTTTTTATCGCTTCGAAAGCCGGCAGTATCTGCTACTGAGAAGATACTTCACTCTGTTGGGATCGATTGCGGAAGTTGGTTGGACTGGCAGTACCACAGCGGACGCTTCGCAGTATTCCACTGGCTCTGCATCTTTTTTGTTTTGAGTTTAGTGTGTGCGTTGCCTTCCCTGTGCGCATCATCAACTGAGCATCTGAGTGAATTTCCCTAAAAGAGTGATACGAGAGAGCTTTGTGCCTTGTTAAAGGCAGCCACTCTCTCGTATATCCGGACATTAGCGTCCTTTTCAGGATGGCTTTTCGTCCGTGCGATCTTGGATGCGGGAAGTATATGGGTCCGAAGGACGGTCACAAGCGTTGTCTTTCGTGCTTGGGCATCGAGCACGCGGAGGCAGCGTTCGCTGGGGGTAAGTGTTCTCACTGCGAGAATATGTCCCTTGTGGATTTGCGGAGATGGTTGTCTTTCCTTTGGGAAAAACGCAACCCACGTCCGACGAGCTCTGATCGCCGCCACGGTGCGGCTGTGAAGCTCTCGAAGGATGATCTCCGCATCACTGTGCTGAACCGGGCAGGGGATTCGTCCTCTGCCTCTCAGCCTCCTCATCCACAGCCGGTTGATGCGCCGATGGAAACTTCAGAGTCGTGTTCTACGATGTCTGTTGGATCTGTCGTGCCTCCCTCCGGGTCCACGGAGACCGCAGCATCCGAGGGTGGGTCCTCTACCTCTGAGGATCTGGATGTCCTCCCCCCTTCCGGACGGGTCGTGACGCCGGATTTCGATCCAGAGATGGTGGCCGTGCTCTCTCGAGCGGCGGAGACCGTCGGGTTGGAGTGGGTTCACCCCCCACAGCCCGAACCGTCCCGCCTGGATGATTGGTTCTTTGGAGCTGCCCGGGTTTCACAACCCTCTCCGCCGGTACCTTTCTTCCCCGAGGTGCACGAGGAGCTGACCAGGACCTGGAGGTCGCCGTATTCTACCCGTTTACGGCCGTTTCAGCCCTCCCCCCTCACCTCCCTCACCGATGGAGCCGCTAAGGGCTATACGGTAATCCCCCCCGTGGAGCGTGCGGTTGTGATGCAATTGTGTCCGGCCACCGCTTCCACCTGGAAGGATCGCCCAGCCCTCCCCTCCCGTGCTTGCAGACAGTCTTCCGGTTTAACGGGGGCTGCCTATCATGCATGTGGAGAGGCGGCTTCAGCCCTGCACGCTATGGCGTTGCTGCAGGTCCACCAGGCCAAGGCCTTGAGAGATCTGCACGAGGGAGGACACGACTCGCCTGTGCTTTCGGAGCTCCGGGCCGCTACGGATCTGGCCCTCCGTGCTACGAAGGTCACGGCACAGGCGATCGGTCGTGCGATGTCCACGATGGTGGTCCAGGAACGCCATCTGTGGCTCTGTCTGGCTGACATGACGGATGCAGAAAAGAACAAGTTCTTGGATGCGCCCGTATCCCAGGCAGGCCTGTTCGGCGAGTCGGTGGAGTCGTTTGCCCAGCAGTTCTCCGCCGCCCAGAAGCAGACGGAAGCGATCGCTCAGATCATGCCCCGGCGCAAGCGACCTGCATCTCGCCCCCCAGCGCCGGCGGCCCCGTCTGCTCCTCGCCGAGGGTGCCCTCCGGCGGCTGCCTCCGCCCCCCCCCGCTAGAACGTCTTCTAGACCACGGAGAGGGAACAGGGTGTTCTGAGGAGTTCGAGCTCTCCCCTTCGGAGACCGGACCACCAGCAACCCCTTCGGAGTCTGCGTCCTCAGCTGAGGAGACCGGACGACCGTTTACCTCAGCGGGCTCAGGTCAGTGTCACACACACACATACTGTAGATGCTTATGCTGTCACGGCAGACGCACCGGCAGTCCCGCCTGTCCCGCCTCGCTGCCCCGCCGCGGGTACACCGGTAGTGCCGTTAATTCCTCTCGTACGGTCCCTGGGGGCTTGGCTTCAGCTTCCCAGTCCGTCTCGTTGGGTTTTACGCACGATCCGCCTCGGTTACGAAATTCAATTCAATCGGCACACTCCCAAATTTGCGGGCATACGTTTCACCACGGTGAAAGCGTCCGTTGCACATGTACTGCGTGCAGAGGTCGAAGTCCTGCTGGCGAAGGACGCGATCGAGCCGATCCCTCTTACCGAGATGAGATCGGGTTTCTACAGCCCGTATTTCATAGTACCCAAGAAAGGCGGCGGGTTAGGACCGATTTTGGATTTGCGTGTCCTGAACAAATCTCTTCAGAAGAGGTCTTTCAGGATGATTACACCGAAACAAATTTTCAGTGCAATACGCCCCCAAGATTGGTTTGCAGCGATAGACCTGAAAGACGCGTACTTTCATGTGTCCATTCTCCCTCGTCACCGACCGTTTCTCCGGTTTGCGTTCGAGGGGCGGGCATACCAATACAAAGTACTACCGTTCGGGCTGTCTCTCTCTCCCCGTGTGTTCACGAAAGTGGTAGAGGCGGCGTTAAAGCCCCTCAGAGAGAGCGGTGTTCGCATTCTGGCTTACCTCGACGATTGGCTTATAATAGCGCATTCTCGGCGGACGCTGTGCGAACACAGAGATCTAACACTTCAACATCTCGCCCGTTTGGGTCTTCGGGTCAACTGGGAAGAGAGCAAACTCTGCCCCACGCAGAGGATCTCTTTTCTCTGTATGGAACTGGACTCGATCGATTTATCGGCACGTTTAACAGAAGAGCGCGTCCAATCAATTCTGACTTGCCTCGGTTCATTCCGAGGGAAGAATGCGGTCCCTCTGAAACAATTTCAGAGACTCGTGGGGCGTATGGCAGCAGCAGCGGCCGTGACACCGCTCGGGCTGCTCCATATGAGACCGCTTCAGCGTTGGCTTCACGATCGAGTCCCGAGGAGAGCGTGGCGCGCTGGCATTCATCGTGTAACCATTACACCTGCGTGTCGCCTAACATTCCCCCCGTGGTCAGACCCCGCGTTTCTCAGGGCCGGCGTGTCCATGAGACAGGTCTCCCGGCATGCTGTTGTGCACACAGATGCCTCCGACACGGGCTGGGGAGCCACGTACGACGAGCTCACGGCTTCGGGGGTGTGGACAGCACCCCAGTTGCATTGGCATATCAATTGCCGCGAGTTATGGGCAGTACATCTGGGACTCGTACGCTTCGCTCAGGAGCTGCGAGGGAAGGATGTACTAGTGCGCTCAGACAACACTGCGACCGTAGCGTATATCAACCGTCAAGGCGGTTTGCGCTCTCGTCACCTGTCGCATCTCGCTCGTCGTCTCCTCCTTTGGAGTCAGAAGCATCTGAGGTCCCTTCGTGCCATTTACATACCGGGCTCGCTCAATACAGCGGCAGACGCGCTTTCCCGAGCGGCGCGCCCCGGCGAATGGCGACTCCACCCCCAGACGGTCCAGCTGATTTGGAGGAAATTCGGCCGAGCGCAGATAGACCTATTTGCGTCACCGAACAATACCCATTGTCGCCTGTTTTATTCACTAACCGAGGGCAGCCTCGGCGTGGATGCGTTGGCACACAGCTGGCCGCGGGGCATGCGCAAATATGCGTTCCCCCCAGTGAGTTTAATAGCACAGATACTGTGCAAAGTCAGGCAGGACGAGGAGAGCCTTTTAATGATCGCCCCATATTGGACGACCAGGAATTGGTTTCCGGAACTAATGCTCCTCGCGACAGCCCCTCCCTGGCGGATTCCCCTGAGGAAGGACCTTCTTTCTCAGGGAGGGGGCACATTATGGCACCCGCGCCCCGACCTGTGGAATCTCCACGTTTGGTCGTTGAGCGCGCGCAAGGTTTAAGTGATTTGTCCCAGGCGGTATCTAACACTATTGACGCGGCACGAGCTCCGTCCACAAGACGGGCTTACGCGTTAAAATGGAACCTTTTCGTCACCTGGTGCTCTTCGCAACGCGAGGACCCCAGAGAATGCCCTATTAACATTGTGCTTTTATATCTTCAACAAAGGTTAGATGGTAGGCTGTCACCGTCCACTATTAAAGTTGATATCGCCGCTATATCTGCGCATCACTCACTTATTAACGGCAGATCAGTGGGCCAGCATGATTTGGTTATTAGATTCCTGAGAGGCGCTCGCAGGCTAAACCCCTCGCGCCCTCCTTCTATTCCTCCCTGGGACCTGTCCATGGTGCTGAAAGCGCTACAGAGTCCTCCGTTCGAGCCTTTGCAGTCTGCGAGTCTGAAGCTTCTATCCATGAAGACTCTGACCCTACTAGCATTGGCCTCGGTGAAGAGAATAGGGGATTTACATGCATTCTCTGTTGACGATTCGTGCCTTCAGTTTGGTCCTTCTGTCTCGAGCGTGACCTTGAGACCCAGACCAGGCTACGTGCCCAAAGTTCCCACTACTCCCTTTAGAGATCAAGTGGTGAGCTTGCAAGCATTGCCTTTGGAGCAGGCAGACCCAACCGAGGCTTTGTTGTGCCCCGTACGCGCACTGCGATTCTACGTGGACCGCACGCAAAGCTTCAGGACCTCAGACCAGCTCTTTGTTTGTTATGGTGGCCAGCAGAAAGGGAAAGCTGTCACTAAGCAGAGGATGTCTCATTGGATAGTTGATACTATCGCCCTGGCTTACAATTTGCAGGGCATTCCTTGCCCCTTTAATTTGAGAGCGCACTCCACTCGGAGTGTTGCCTAATCTTGGGCATTAGCTCGTGGTTCCTCGCTAACAGACATCTGTAGAGCTGCTGGTTGGGCGACACCTAATACGTTCATTAGATTCTACAATGTTCGTATCGAGCCTGTATCCTCTCGTGTTCTGTCCTCACCAGGGAGGACACGGAGAGCAGACTCGCAAGTCGGCTTGCAGCCTCCGACTGAGGCTCCAAATTGAGTTTTCAGTATGGAAGGCTAACAGAGCAAAAATGCGTAATGGTTTGATTTGCTCTCTCCACTGCCTTGACAGCCTTTGTTGCGGAGCATTGGCTGTCAGCCTTTCACTAGTTGTATTCTTACGAACCTACGTGTTTGGCCAGGGCCCCACATTGTGTCCCAACGGGTTCCGTTGTGAGTATTATTCCGTGGGGTTAATCCTACCAGCCCACGTTTCCCTTAGCAGAGCACTGCTTTGCTTACACAGCCACGGCTGTCATTTTTACCTCAACTACGGTTGACTTTCGTCCACCATTAGCCCTTAACGGGGCGGTGGCTTCCGCAGCGTCCCTATACCGCTCAGTTAGGGCGCTTCCCAGTCGCTGGCACTACTGTGGGGTTAAAGGAACATCTAGTGCCCGGCCTTCTGCCTTGAAACCTAATTCTCCTATCCTTAAGTGGAACCGGAGGGCTTTAAGCAGACACTGGAAGAGGTCAGCCCCTAGTGGCGTTTTAGTAGGGTTTCCCAATTCGTCGGTCACGACGTGACGTCGTAGTGACCGACTGAAAGGGAACGTCTCGGTTACGGATGTAACCCTCGTTCCCTGAAGGAGGGAACGGAGACGTCACCTCCCGTCGCCACAGGTGCTGCCACCTGCTGTTTAGGCCGGTCACCTTCCGGCTTTCTCAGCGAACAGAAGCTGATTTCCCTATTTGCACGTGCGCCTTATATACGCACCTGGCGGGGCGGCGCCAGCATTATGCAAATATCTCAATGCCAAGTTCATTGGCGTTTTAGTAGTATTCGAAGCAGATTGGTCTCTCTAAGCGAGCTCCCTATTCAGGGAACGAGGGTTACATCCGTAACCGAGACGTTTTATTGTATGTGATATTAAGGACAATTTTTAAATTTAAGTATGCATTACATTTATTTCTTATTTAATCTTAGGAGAATAACTAACAACTAGCAAAACAGCATTCTATGCAGAAAACAAAACACAAAATATTCTGCTTTTCTTAGAAATTAAAACCTCAAACATTCAGTGTAAACTTCATGGAAAGAAGAGCAGGTCAAATTCATCAGCTGTCTGGACACCAAATCAGCAGCATAAATATATTCATTATAATCTGATCAGTGAATGCAGCTTAACAAAGAGTTTATTATGAGCAGTTACCTGTAACAGTAAGAGTGACTCCAGGATAACCAGAAAATTCTTTTGATGTGTTGGTGATGATCCTGAATAGATATTGACCAGAGTCACTCGTTTTGACATCTTTGATTCTCAGTGTGTTTCCCACAAACTCCACACGACCAGCAAAATGATGATCCTCACGCAGATCTTGATATTTTGAAGTATTATTGTTTGGTAAATGCCAGAATGTTTCCTCTACTGTATATCCAGTGGGATGTGAGTATGAAGAGTGAATATCTACTGTTGATCCCACTAAAGCACAAACTCTTCTAGAGGTGTAAGTCACACCCCAACAGACACTGTTAGAAGGACCTGCAAGAAACAATTGATTTTGAACATCTGTATAAATAAAATCAACACAAGATTGTACAAATTTTACTCTTTCATTTTAAAGTCTTCATGAAATCAAAATTAAACTTTTTCTTTTTAGTATAAATATATAAAGGACACAGTATATAAGCTGTTATGGCCCAAAACACAGACAACATTGGCATATATAAACATTAAAAAAATGTTTTTGAATGTGGACAAAAAGCATTGGCAGCCGGTGACGGCGCACGACGTGTAGCTCGTGAAAACGTATTTAACCCATCATGTGTGGCTCATCATGTCAAAATACATGTCTGCTGCAGATGCTTCAAAGGGGTTTATGATAAAACAGACGCTTGTGTGTGCCAGATAATCAGAGTTTAGTGTTAGGTTAGTGTCTTGAGAGGTTTTTTTATGCGAGCGTCTCTTTATCATAAACCCTTATAATGCGTCTGCAGCAGGGACCTATTTTGACATAATGCATGATGCTCATAGGTTCAAATGACTCACTGAACACATATTTTGACATGACGAGCAACACAAATAACACTTCAAACACATATTTTGAATTCACACCTCTCAGAAGAGAAGTCACCGGCCGCCACTACACCCTACACCAGGGTTCCCCAAATCTTACCATTAGAAAGTCCACCTCATACCATACATTAAAAAACCATATTAAGGACTGGCTTTTGTGTACACAAAGATGTGAGCATTTCTCATAATAATTTATATATGCTTGTATTTACATTTTAGCTTTTTGTAACGTATGACAGATAGATGGATAGATGGTAATTTTATTAATTTCCCAACAGTTGTATGGCTGTCTGGTCATATGTTTTAGGTTTTTATGATTTGATGTTTAATGTAGCTAGTATTATGTATATTAATTGTTTTGTGATTTAATATGTTGCGTTTTTAGCCACTATAACATCTTGCCAAATGGACTACAGTTGAAAATTAGCCTGCTGGCTAATACTGGCACATTTACAGAAATGTTTATTAATGTGCACTGTCCTTAAATAAATAAACTAAACTAAACTAAACTACCCTGGAGGGCCGGAGAACTACAGAGTTTAGGTCTAAACCTAATCAAACTTACCCATCTGTGATTTTCTAGTGATCATGAAGACCTTGTTTAGCTTGATCAGGTGTGTTTGATCAGGGTTGGAGCTAAACTTTGCAGTGCTCCGTCCCTCCAGGGTAAGATTCGGGGAACCCTGCCCTAGACTTTAGCTCAGCATCAAATTTCCTTTCCAATCAAATGCTCTATAGGCGCTAAAGGGTACCACCCCCTATATTGCACTTAACCTCCGCCTAAAAATAACAAGAGGCTGAAATGAGACACTTGTTTATACATTTACTAGTTTTTTGGCACATAGCGCACTATGTAGGGGATAAGAAGTGATTCAGACTGTGTACTCGGCTTCGCATTGTGCCGCATTACCACCTTGAGTGTGCATTATTTTCAAATAATTCAACAGTTAATTATTCCTTACATAACAGTTTTTATATTATATCAAAATCAGGACTCTATTAGACTTTATTTTAATAAAACTGTGATGCTCATAAGTTGTCAAATGCGGCTTTGCTGGACTGCTCTAATTTAAATGCTATTGGTTACTTTTCAGACCCCTTTAGCACTTAGTGACAAATCAATCAACTATTTGGATGACCCTTATACAAATCCCCTGACTTTTTGGATGAGCTGTAGCTTGAGATCTGTTTGTATTTTGTGTGCCCTGTACTGTCCCGCAAACACAAGGTTGTGTATAATAGATAGCAACACTACTTCCTGTTTCAGTTAAAATGATGTCACCACATCAAATGATGCTGCACGTTTCAAAGCACTTCAGTGAGCCTTTAAACTAAATATTGAATCACACTTACACACAGAAGAAGATTGAGTGTATTCGCTATACGTGGAGCAGGAATAGCTGTCAGTGTTTCCTCTGGATAGCTCAAGTATGTTTGTGCTGGATTGTAAATATCGTCCATTCTTGCACCAGAAGTAATAATTTTCAAAAATGAGATTGCAGGAAGAATCACAGATCAGTTTTACTTGACCATCTGTAGATTCAGGATTCATCCTCACCTGTAAAACTAAATAAGCAAAACCTTACATTACATGAGAAATGAAAAGAGTTGAACTGGACTGATGAGAATGTAAATGTACCTGTTACTGTTAGATTGACTGTGTCTGAGCTGAGATATTTAACTCCATCCTTCATAATGATCATGAACTGATATTCTCCACTGTCTCTCTCTATCAGATCATATATTTTGAGTCGTGAGTAGCCTTCATTGATCTCCTGTTTCACTCGTCCTGAGTAATCTGAATCTAAAGTCAAATCTTCAGGTTCATCTTTGTTTCTCCAGTTTGTTCTCTGTTTTTGGCTTAACCAGAATCCAGTTTTGATGTTGATGTTTGAGTAATCGTACCTCAGTGTCACCTGTCTCCCTCTCACAGCACAAATATTCAATTTATCACAGGTCACAGTAAACCTGTTCAATATTATGGACCCTGAAAAAAAGGCATTATACTGATATTTGTAACATACTGTACTGTAAATGTAACTTTTTTAAGTAAAGCAAAATCAAGGTTTTAATCTTAATCCAACCAACTTTAAGTTAAACATCTTACATTAAATAATTTTAACAGTTATAAATATTTATAAATATTTCCCTGTCTCGTATCTTGACCCCCTCTTTCTCCTTATTAATTATCCCATTATTGTTTCATGATCATCACCTGTTCCCCCTCTTGATTTTCAGCCTTATTTAATGCCCTTGAAATGAGATTAAGGTCTAGTTCACACGGACACAGGTAATTTTACAACCGGAGGTTCCCCTTCGAGGGAACTCAAGCTGCGTCGCCGAAGTTACGCTATGGGAACGCCCTCTGCGTGATTGCGTCTGAAGCACGTAGGTCAAATCAATCCAATGGTCAAGTGACACGTCATAGGCGGGTGACGTGGGAACCAGGAAGCTATAAAAAGAGCACCCGGCAAGCCGACTTCAGCTCTTTGTGCCTCAGCAAGCGAGTGTGTGTCATTATCATGTCCAAGTCCAAACAAAGTTTTAAGGAGTGTGCTTCCCCGTGTCCTCGTTTCATTACGAGCGAGGACTCTCTGTGGACACAGACTCTCTCGGGGCACAACACGCACAATCATCTCTTGAGAGGGGTTGTTGTGCACATTGTGAAAGGATGCCGCTCCGTACGTTGCGCTCGCGGCTCGCACTCTTCAAAGAGGGTGGTGAGCCGCGTGTTCCCTACGGTTCTGGCCCCGCTGCTGACGAGGCAGAGTGGAAGCTGCGATCGTGGGGATCACAACTAGATCTCGCGGACGAGCTTGAGACGGATCTTCCCCTTTCTCAGCCTTCACCAGCGGGATCTAGTGCCTCGTCTCTGGATTCGGAAGCCCGCGCTGCGGTTTCTTCCGCCCGGGGGGAGCCCAGATTTGCATTTATCGTCGTCCGAGGAAGTCGATATTATGTCTGTGGACGTGGTGGACGCTGAGGAGCCTTCTCATTCGTCCCCCGCGTTTGATGATTTAATGGAGGTTGTCACTAATGCCGTGCCTCGCTTAAAATTAGACTGGCCGGCGGAGACACAGAGCGCGCATCCTCAGAGCATGTTAGACGAGCACTTCTTAAAACAGAAACCTCAACCTTCGCGGCGCAACATGCCTTTCTTTCCTGATCTCCACAGCAAGCTGTGGATATTTAACGATGCCCCGGGTGGAGCAGACGCTTGCGAGCTATCTCTCCCCCGCTGCGGCGTCATCATTAAAATCGCCTTTGCTTCCCACAAAACCGGTTAGATTAACTTCGTCTTTAGTGGGTAAAGCTTATAAGTCTGCAGGGCAGGCTGGGGCTTCACTGCATACCTTAGCTATCTTACAGGCGTACCAAGCAGAACTGCTTAAAGATTTAGATACCGAGGCGGGGGGTACATCTGATATATTTAAAGAGCTTCATTGAGTTACTGATGTGTCACTCAGGGCGATTAAAGAAACTGCGAAAGCCGTGGGTAGATCAATGGAAGCTCTTGTAGCCACGGAACGCCATTTATGGCTTAATCTGTCCGAGCTTAAAACCTCAGATAGGGCATTTCTCTTAGACGAGCCCGTTGGGCCCTCCGGTCTCTTCGGCGATGCCGTTAATACTGTCGTTGAGAGATTTGCGGAGGCTCGTAAGCAGTCGGCGGTGTTCGAAACGCTATCTCCCCCGCCGTGCTCTTGATTCTAGGGCTGCTGGGCGGGAGCAGCCATCGACATCGTATAGAGCATCGCAAAAGCATAGTGTTGCCACTCATGGTCCCCCTCAAAAAAACTGGGGTTCGGGCGGTCGCACTCAGACTTTATCCAAGCAGAAAACAGACCTGAGGACTGTTATTATGGCGAGGAAGGCGTCGGCTAAAAAGAAGTCCTGAGGGACGTAGTGTCATATTTCCGAGGGCAGCCCCCAGTCGGGGAGAGCCGGCAGTCACCTCACAACACGGTGCCCGTCTCTCCTTGATGCCATCGGGATGCCAGTGTGTTAACCCCGCCGCAGTGTGTGTTTCGGGGCACAGCGGCTTCATATTCTTGTGTGCCTCATGCGCGGGGCACGCAACACCTCTCTCCGAGGAGGGAGGCATTAATATCACCCAGGTTAAACCCTGCCAGTTTGGTTCAGGGCACCGGGAAAAGTTTAAGCAGTACACCAAAAGCCAGTCTCGAGAGGCTGGTCCCCCTTATAGAAAATTTGGCAGCGTGGAAACTCCTGCCAAACGTGTCTCAGTGGGTTCTGCAAATAATAGAAAAAGGCAACCAGCCACCCCAATTCAACGGCGTGTTATCTACCATAGTGGGATCTGGGCAGGCTCTAATAATGGAACAAGAAGTAGAAACTCTCTTGTGCAAGGAAGCCATAGAATGTGTTCCTCCTCACAACAAGGAGTCAGGGTTTTACAGCCGCTATTTCATAGTTCCAAAGAAAGACGGGGGGTTACGTCCTATTTTAGATCTACGTCATCTGAACCGGTCTGTTGCAAAACTAAAGTTCAAGATGTTAACTATAAAGCAGATCGTCACACAAATCAGATCCGAGGACTGGTTTGTGACGATAGATCTAAAAGACGCGTATTTTCACATATCTATCCTCCCGCAACACAGGAGATTCCTGAGGTTCGCCTTCTGGGGCCTGGCTTACCAATATCGGGTTCTCCCTTTCGGTCTATCTCTGTCACCTCGTACATTTACAAAGTGCATGGATGCAGCGCTGGCTCCATTACGACTCCGGGGCATCCGTGTCTTAAACTACATAGACGATTGGTTAATTTTAGCCCAATCAGAGAGTATGGCAGCGCAGCATCGAGATGCTGTGCTGACCCACATGAGAGGACTGGGGTTAAGGCTAAATGCAAAGAAAAGCATCCTCTCTCCAGTACAGAGGACAGCTTTTCTTGGCGTTATATGGGATTCAACAACAATGCAGGCACATCTGTCCCCTGCTCGTTTGGAATCCATACTTTTGGCTGTAGGCAGTGTGAAGTTAGGCCAGTCACACAATGTAAAACAATTTCAGAGGTTGTTGGGGCTCATGGCAGCAGCGTCCAATGTGATACCCCTTGGGCTGCTTCACATGAGACCGCTACAGTGGTGGCTTAAAACCAAAGGGTTTTCCCCGAGGGGCAACCCGTTCCGTCTGATCAAGGTCACACGCAGATGTCTTCGTGCCTTAGATCTTTGAAAGAGACCATGGTTTCTCTCCCAAGGACTGATGTTGGGGGCTCAGTACCGTCGAGTTACGCTGACAACGGATGCTTCCCTCACAGGCTGGGGAGCAACTATGGAGGGCCATTTGGCTCATGGATTATGGGGGGCCAGACACTCATCTGGCACATAAATTGCCTAGAGATGATGGCGGTGTTCTACGCCCTGAGATGTTTCATCCCTCACCTGCGGGGCCATCACGTGTTAGTCCGGACAGACAACACGTCGGTAGTCGCGTACATCAACCACCAGGGGGGTTTGCGTTCACGCCCTTTGTACAAATGTGACCCGTCAGGGAAATCAGGGACACACGTCGGCAGCACAAGTTTCGAGAAAATGAGAAACGTTTTTTTTTTTCAAAATTTGTGATTTTTGTTTTATTGCAGAGTCTGTTAGTTGAGATCACGAAGAAGCCTCTCCATGTTTGAGATAGCAGTTTATGTATATTTGAAAGCGTACATTTTTATTTTACATTTTAAAATAGGCTTGTTTTTCCGGAGATTCTAGCGTGCAGCGGGGGGTGTCATTGTCTGTGTGTATATTTACATACTGGATAAGCTTGTGTTTTCGCCTCCGCCCCCAAAGGGAACAGCGTGAAACTGAAAATAATGTCATTAATGACTTACCCTTATGTCGTTCTAAACTCGGAAGACCTCCGTTCATCTTCGGAAGACAGTTTAAGATGTTTTAATATTAGATTTAGTCCGAGAGCTTTCTGTCTCCTCCATTGAAAATCTATGTACGGTTTCCATGTCCAGAAAGGTAATAAAAACATTATCAAAGTAGCCCATGTGACATCAGTGGGTCAGTAAAATTGTGTTGAAGTTCCAAAATACAGTTTGGTCCAAAATAGCAAGAATTATGACTTTATTCAGCATTGTCTTCTCTTCCGGCTCGAGCGTGAAGTCACGTGACTGTAGTGACGTGGCTGCTCTGTCCCTTAGACATGTTTGCTTAGTTTTATTTATTTTTTTCAAACTTATAGCGTGTGTCTCCCCAGACTGTAAATGAAGCTCGGGCGCACAAAACAAAAGAAATATAAAAGAAGCTGGGGCGGAACAAATAACAGTCAGCCGCATCGTACGTCAGCCTGACTTTATGGGGCGCCGCAGTCGGATGACGTCAAAGTACCGTGAGAGCTCTTTAAGAAATCTTACGGAGTAGTTCAATTTCGACTCGCTCTCGCGGTACTTTGACGTCATCCGACTGCGGCGCCCCATAAAGTCAGTGATGCGGCTGACGTACGATGCGGCTGACTGTTATTTGTCCAAACACACAGAAGTTACACAGAGATCGTTGTATTCTTTATATAATTGGCTACATGTTTTGTCTATCAATATTTTCCATGAAGTCATTGGCTGATGGAGGAACGAGCGAGCGATTGGTAACATCTCTTAAGGACTTCACGTTTTCGACGGTGCTGTTTTTGGATTATCTATTATTTTAAATACAAACTTTGAAGGCGGGTTCATGTGTTTAACGGAACGTAAAAACCGGAGTGTAATCTGATATACCCTTACATGTTACGATGTTAATAGTCCTCCGATTGTATATTATATTGTATTACCAGAAGTTCATGCGAAATAGACTATATATCTATATTTCACGGATTATACGCATTTGTGGACAAAAATCATTGGATGATTCACACATCTGAAACAGACTGGATTCGACTTGTGATCCCCACAAAGGTAACGTTAAAAGTCCTGTTTATTTTTGCATTTTGTCATTCGGACTTCTGTAATAAAATACTACATATGCTGCTAGAACAGCTGTATCTCAAAACGGCTTTACAGGGGGTATGGCTTAGCTAAATGAGATGTAAATGAGCCCTATTGTCTCTCCAGCCAGGGAAAAGGGAAAGTGTTAACTTTTTTCTTTCTCAAATTTCTCAGCATTCTCTTTCTTGAATGTGTTACATTCAAATGGCCACAACTTCTCCAAATCTTATCAGATTTCCATGTGTTGCACATCGTTGGAAAGCTTAGAATCTGCACTTTCAGAATCTATGAATAACTCAAAATGCCCCAGATCCGACATGTGTCCCTACTTTCCGTGACTGGTCACAAATTGGCGCGGCATATCCTTCTGTGGACACAGGGGAAGTTGTTGTCCCCCAGAGCAGTGTACATTCCCGGGTGTCTGAATCAGGGAGCAGGCGTCCTGTCGAGACAGGGGCTGAGGCCCGGGGAGTGGAGGCTCCACCCTCAGGTGGTGGAGTCCATTTGGACGAGATTTTACCAGGTGGAAGTGGATCTGTTTGCTTCCAGAGAGACGACACACTGTCCGCTATGTTTTCTCTCACACGCCCAGCACCGCTGGGACTGGATGCCATGGTTCACCCGTGGCCGAGGCTACGGCTGTAGGCTTTTCCCCCAATCGCTCTGCTCCCGGGAGTTCTGGAGAGGGTTCGTCGCAACAACGTCCGCCTGTTGTTGGTAGCCCCACTCTGGCCGAACCGAATATGGTTCTCGGACCTGGTGTCCCTCCTTGACGGCTCACCTTGGGAAATACCCGTCAGGAGGGATCTCCTCTCTCTGGGGGGTGGCTTGATTCTTCACCCCCGCCCAGAGTTATGGAAACTGTGGGTCTGGCCACTGAGGGGGCCAGACTCATAGAATCTGGTCTCTCAGCTGAGGCTGCCGAGACCATTCTTCACTCCAGAGCTCCCTCCACGAGGAAGCTTTATGCCTTTAAATGGAGAGTTTTTACTTCCTGGTGCAGCAAACACCTGCATGACCCTGTGAACTGCCCAATTGGTACAGTCTTGGAGTTTCTGCAGGAAAAGTTCACCGCAGGGTTATCTCCTTCTACGCTGAAGGTGTATGTGGCGGCCATCTCGGCTTACCATGTTCCTTTGGTCGGGCAGTCCCTTGGGAGAGACCCGCTGGTGGTTCGCTTCCTTCATGGCACTTGGAGGCTGAGGCCTGTAGTCTGACCCAGGGTCCCAGCTTGGGACCTGGCTGTTGTGCTGGAAGGTCTGTCCATGGCTCCGTTTGAGCCCATTGAGACCGTTCCAGTCAAGTTTGTGGCACTTAAGACAGTACTTCTGTTGGCAGTCACTTCTCTGAGGAGAGTGGGTGACCTTCAGGCCCTGTCGGTTTCTCCTACGTGCCTTGAATTTGCACCGGGGATGGTTAAGGCTTTCTTGTACCCAAGGCCCGGCTATGTGCCTAAGGTACCGACTTATGTGCCACGACCTGTCGTACTTCAGGCCCTCTGTCCTCCCCCATTTAGGGATAGGAATCAGGAAAAGCTTAAAGGAATATTCCATTTTCTTAAAAGAAAAATCCAGATAATTTACTCACCACCATGTCATCCAAAATATTGATGTCTTTCTTTGTTCAGTCCAGAATAAATTATGTTTTTTGAAGAAAACATTGCAGAATTTTTCTAATTTTAATGGACTTTAATAGAACCCAACATTTAATACTTAACTCAACACTTAACAGTTTTTTTCAACGGAGTTTCAAAGGACTATAAACAATCCCAAACGAGGCATAAGGGTCTTATCTAGCGAAACGATTGTCATTTTTGACAAGAAAAATAAAAAATATATACTTTTAAACCACAACTTTTCGTCAAGGTCCAGTCCAGCGCGATCTAACGTAAATGCGTAGTGATGTAGGGAAGTCACGTGTTACATATCTAAAACGCACATTTGCGGACCATTTTAAACAATAAACAGCCACAAAGACATTAATTAGTATCAGTTGACATACAACAACGTAGGAACGGTCCTCTTTCTCAACACATGTAAACACTGGGGCGGAGTTTCGCGTTCGTCCTCTGTGACCTCTTGACGTGATGACGTATTGCGGTGACGTAGTGGGGTCAGCTGGCGCATCAAGACCGGATCTACACGACGAGAAGTTGTGCTTTAAAAGTGTATATTTGTTATTTTTATTGTCAAAAATGACAATCGTTTCGCTAGACAAGACCCTCATGCCTCGTTTGGGATTGTTTATAGTCCTTTGAAACTCCGTTGAAAAAACTGTTAAGTGTTGAATTAAGTATTAAAGGGGACATTCCATGAAAATCAGACTTTTTCCATGTTTAAGTGCTATAATCGGGTCCCTAGTGCTTCTTCCAACCCAGAAAACATGAAAAATAGCAACCCTGTAACTTTGTTTTGGTAAGGCTCTCTCTGCAAGCATGTGAATAAATAGGTCATGCGGATTTCGCTCCCCCCATGACGTAGGTAAGGGCTCCAATTATAATGATACCGCCCCTTTAACTGCGCTATCCAACCATGAACGGCCTCACGAGTGCGATAGACAGAGAGAAAGAATGACTGACAGCACGACGCGTTTGTATTCCATCAAACACAAACAGGAGCCTACAATCTTATAACTTGTAGTTTTAATAATCTTTCTAAAGATTGAATCAACGTTCTAAAGGATTAACGTTACCTTAGTGCAAGAGAGAGAGAGCGAGTGAGCGAACGAACGAGAGAGAGAGAGAGCAACGCGACGGTTCGCTTTCAAGCAAGTTATGTTGTTTAATATGTTTCTCTGAAGTTTATATAAATGAACACGAGGATTAATGCACTGCACGAGACCGAGTGAGTGAACAACGCGTATTCACTATCATACACAATAAGTAAATATGTTGTTTAATGTTTCTCTGAAGTTTCAAATGAATGAGGAGTTACAAAATAGATGAGAGACTGACAGAAACGCGAATGTGTTCAATATGTGTGCACAATAAACTTAAACATGTAATTTGATCTGTTTCTCTAAAGTTTAAGCATTAAACGTGTTGTTTTATTACAGATCATTTAAATGTGCTCGTGTGGTTTGGTCAAAAAGCAAACTTCTGAGTGTTTGTGGACGTGTATTTTATTGTAACATGCTGAAAATCATTGTGCCTGTTTAAAACAAGGGTCCCATGAGACCTTAAGTCTTTATTTTTATTCCACAATGTTCCCCATCTACTGATAAACATGTATTTAGTATGCATAAAACAGATACTTGACTTTTTAAACTTGTTCATATTTATAATGCTTAACATCGCTCACAAACTTCTTTCGTGAGAGAATCTCCCTCGATGTTCTGTCAGCTCTACAGCGGGAGCGCTTGAGACTCCGCCCACCTGAGCAGCTCGTTTGGATTTAAAGGGATACACACAAAAACGGTGCATTTTTGCTCAGCCCCATAAATTGCCTATTTTAACATGCCACAATAAATTACCTATATGGTATTTTGAGCTAAAACTTCACATATGTACTCTGGGGACATCAAAGATTTATTTAATATCTTAAAAACGTCTTCTGGAATGTCCCCTTTAAATGTTGGGTTCTATTAAAGTCCTTTAAAATTAGAAAAATTCTGCAATGTTTTCTTCAAAAAACATAATTTCTTCTCGACTGAACAAAGAAAGACATCAACATTTTGGATGACATGGTGGTGAGTAAATTATCTGGATTTTTCTTTTAAGAAAATGGACTAATCCTTTAACTTGGTGTGTCCTTGGTCGGCACTGGATGCCTATGTGCACAGATCTTCTTTGTGGAGGAGGTCTGAACAACTGTTTGTGTGCTTTGGCTCACAAAAAAAAATCCATCCACACATAGAGACATAGCACAAAATGTCATAACCTGAAAACCACGCCCACCAGGGGGGAAAACAATCCATCTGTCCCCATTGACTTTGTTAAAAGGTTCAAGAAGAAAGCTTTGGTGATTTTAACAACAACAACAACATCAACTAAACTGTAGTGCACTCAATAGTGTTCATACCTTGAATGTGTAACAACAGGATCGGATATGAAAGTCTGGAGTTCATCATTTCACTTTGAAGAATTCACAAATATTCAAACATGCTTGAAATATTATTTTATAATTCAACTTCAGTAAAAGATTAAACATACATACAGTATATACTGGTGTTGAGTTGTCTGACTTCAAGTTGCAGCAGTGGTGTTTAAGATTTTGTTTTATAAACTAATAGCTATAAAAAGCTGCTGATCTCAGTTCCTTCCTTTTTCTTACTAAAGCCAACGTAAACACTTGCAGCAGTCTTAAACTGTAAATGCAGTCTAACACAAACCGCATGAATCAATTTCTTTATTAGTAAATGTTCAACAAAAATAGCTTAACTCTTAGAAAATGTTAAATACAAATTCAGTGTCAAAATAAATATTATACACTTTGTTTTTTTTCAATTGTGTGAACAGTATTTCAGCCATGTTTAACACGTTGACTCATAAACTGAAATCAAATAATACCAGAACAGCTAAATTAACCTAATTTAAGAGAAGAATAAAAATCATAACATACATACTTAGTTGTTCACATTTACACATAAATTATTTTCATATCGCTGCTCCAAACTCCAGCACAGTTCTTGATGTCAATGTGTTTTACAGCTGCCAGTAAACACAATAAGATCAAGAGGAAGAGGAAATACTCTGGGTGCTTCTTAGATTCATGATTCATCTTTTTCTCGCTCCTCTGTCCACCAACCCACAACTCAGAAAACTCAAACTCAGTCATGAAGCACATTTCAAAAGTTTAATAGCAGAGCGAGAAGCTGAGGATGGAGGAGTGAGGAGGTTTTCAGAGGAGTTGTGAGAGAGGATACACAGGTGTGTCACACGTGAACGTGTTGTGTCGACAAAACCTGACGCACATATAAATTCTCTCTTTTCACATCATCACATAATTCTGTCTTAACTTGATTTTAATCTTTGAAGTTCAATTATAATTACAGTAAAACACAACTGTTATGACCACAAACATGCTTTGAACTTAAAATATTAAATATATTCACATTACATATTGTTGTGGAGTTGACTGACTTTAAAGTGGCAGCGGTGGTTTGTGAAGTTCTCACTTTAAGTCTAAGTTCCTTCCTTATTTTTTACTGACGTTGGAGTCTAAAACGGAATAATTTTTTTCCAGTGAATTGTCAAACAGCTTAACCAGTCATGCTCTGAGGTAATTTTGGGTAATTCCGCATGTATTTGGCCTATCCAAATTCAAAAGCTTCCCATACCCACATGCAGAGGTTTACATATGTAACCCTATAGTAAGACACAATGGCGCTATTAATAAATGAAACAGTACGTCCTGTGCCCTCAGCTGCTTGAATGTTGAATTCGTGCTGAATTTTCTCTTTAAGTATACAAGCAGAAATAAGTGACGCGGTGCCTCCAATTAAGAGAGGTGTACACACAAGAATTTGTAATACACTACATCTCTTAATAAAATCAATAAAGTTGGACTAAGTGTCTTTGTGTAGACTTATTTCCTTAAATAATTTCTTCAACAAGGTAATTAGAAAAGATGAAACACTGGTTTATTTGTTTACATTCTCATATGTCCACAAATTAAATGGTTATCAAAAAAAACAAAACAAAAAAAAAACAAAGAAAAGTACTCTCTAATACTTTCCTTTTTTAAACTTTCAATATAACACGACCACAAGCTCTGCCCACATGCAAATCTTGTTCAAATACCGTGACGATTCTCTATTGGGAAAAACTGACCGAGAATTTGATTCAGTTCGAAGGAGCCGAGTAGGTAAATGACTCAGTAGAACAATCTAGAAATGTAAACAGTGCCCTTTTACATGTAACTCTAACTCCGCTTTCAAACGGAGTTAAACTCTGCAATGAAACAAAATGTAAACCTAAAATCACAAATGTTTGAAACACACAGTTTAATAAAACATTACCCAGATTAATTTACATTATCCAGTTCGACATTCAACTGTCTCTATACCAAGCGCTTGGATTTTCGTTGGGGCCCTTTACGTTGGTGCACATTGAAATACGCTGAAAACCCGAGTGTATATAAATCACTTGAAGTTAGTACTCACAACCTCCACGCAATATGGCCGGAAAAATCCTCCGATACAGACCCAGGGTGCTCAACACTGCCAGGCCGCGAGTCCTCGCGGTTACGCACGGGCGAATCCACCAACACGACGAGCTTGCAGATCACACGAAAATGAAGGACGGCTGCTAAACCTTGACGATGGAGACGGGGTGTTTTCCCATCAGGTGATGTCCGTCTTGTTATCAGCGTGTGCAGAACTGTTACCACAACATGGCGCCCGCTGAACTCTGCGCCGACTTCGTAAACAGTCACAAAACGCAAAACAACAAGAAAACTGTCCTACTATAAACCCAACGGAGAAATAAGAACAGTTCTGGATATATGTTTACTCCTAATAGTTGTTAGTCATTGACCAACTCATCCGATCTCTGTCTCCGTCTTTCTGAAGGGCTCCTCTTTTTCCCCCGCTCTATATTAAAAAAAAAAACTTTATTTTTCCCTTGAAAACCTCCCACTTTTACTCTGATTGGTCATTTTCCAAGTCCATCAAATTACACATAACAGCTCATTGGATACAATATATATAACAAATATGATGCATTACCACTTACAGTAAGGCAGAAATAAACATAACACAAATAAACAAATTGTATTTTAATCTACAGTAGGTTACACATACAAAAGTTTGGTATCATTTTACAGTAAACTATTTGAAATTACATAAAACACATTTGAAAGTGCTAAACATGGTTGTACAGTACATGGTGCTGTAAACTCCAACCCAGGAGGACACTTCAGAGGAATCAAGGGTGCGTTAACTTGTTCGATGATATAATCTGAATAATCTTTAAAAGATTAAGATTTTATGTAATGAGACGATTTGTTAAAATTACCAAAATTTATCCTATAAATTATATTTTCATTTAATCCTCTCTAAATGTGATAGTACTGTAATGTTTTACTCTTTCTCAATACACAGATCTAACAGTGGTTTGGGGGCATTGTAAGACCATGATTACCTGGAAACATCTCCTATTATGGAAGAGCACAACATCATGCTCGCAACATTTGTGTCTTGGATCAGTTTTCTTGTTTCTCTGCTGTATGAGGCAGGGGCTTCTTTCCGCAGATTTAGCTGTAAGGTTTAAAGGTCCCGTTTTTCCTGATCCCATTTTTTAAAATGAAGTTTGTGTATAATGTTGCCGTTAGAGCATAAATAATACCTGTAAATTGTAAAGCTCAAAATTCAATGCCAAGCGATATATTTTCTTTAATAGAATTTCCCTTTTAAAGCATACAGCAAACGGACGGTTTGGACTACAGCCCTCTACTTCCCGATTGAATGATATCCAAAGAAGAGTTTTTTTTACTAACTTTCACCCACAGGAATACGTCAGTCGCAAGCAAAGCTCAAATGGGTCTGCTAAGCTAAGTTGCTGTTAAATCACAACACACTAAACAAACAACTACACAATCAAAACTCGATATATATTTCTGAAGGAGGGACTTCATAGAACAAGGAAGAAACCAGCCCGATTTTAGGACAGTGAAAACAGTGCTATAGAGATAAGTAATTATGTGAAAAATACTGTGTTTTTTTACACACAAAACATGAACACACGCTATATTGCACAACAGAAACACAATCATAGTTTTAAAACACAGGAAAAACAGGACTTTTAATCTGTCCAAGGCAACAGTCAGTCGGATATGCATAACATGGGCTAATGTCCAAACATCTTTTCACTTCACAAGAGGTGCAAAGTTTGGACTCTCATTCTCACGGCACCCATTCACTGCAGAGGATCCAATTGTAAGCAATGCAATGCTGAATTTCTCCAAATCTGTTCCAATGAAAAAACAAATGCATATATTGGGTGAAAAATTCCTTTAATCCCCAAAACAGACATTTCATTTAAATGTTTTTACTTTGCTTTACTATTACAATTTGTACAGTAGATAGAAAATATACATTGGAACAAATTTATAAACAGTGGTGTGAAAAAGTGTTAGCCCCCATCCAGATTTCTCATGTTATTGCATATTTGTCACACTTTAATGTTTCAGATCATCATTCAAATTTAAATATTAGTCAAAGAAGATAACACAAGTGAACACAACATGCAGTTTTTAAATGAAGGTTTTTATTATTAAGGGAAAAAAAATCTATTGTATTGTATCTACCCTTTCCGTAATAAACGTAAATTTGTTTTACAACTTGTAATTTTATTCGCTCATTGTAAATTTATTTAAACACTTGTAAATTTGTTAAAAAACTTGTACATTTGTTTACTTATTGTAAATATGTTAAAAAATTTTGTTTGCTCATTGTAAATTCGTTTAAAAAACTTGTACATTTATTCACTCATTGTAAATTTGTTTAAACACTTGTAAATTTGTTAAAAAACTTGTAAATGTGTTCATTCATTGTAAATTTGTTGTAAAACTTGTACATTTATTTAAAAAATTGTACATTTGTTTAAAAAACTTGTAAATTTGTTTTAAATCTTGTAAATAAAATTGCACCTCACGGCCACCGTAGTTGTTGCTTGCCACACTGTGCGATCAATATCGTAGTTAAGTTCATGTCACACTGTATAATCTCTGTTTCCATCAATGTCAGACTGTACGAGTTTAAAGACTTTTAAAAAGCGGACGCACGCAAACAAACGCGTCCGCAGTTTTATGTCATCGATCGACGACGGCTGGGCAAACATGCTAAAGCGAAGGCTAGCAAACCGAAACAACATCTAAAAAACTAAAGCACATAATCGAAATATATTTGACATGCTTTGTAGTAATGTTAGCTTACCTGTCCAAAAGGATGAAAGCCAACTCCGGATCCGTTTTATACCCAAAACAAAGCGGAGGTTTCTCCATAATTCAAATGCCCTGCCAATGTTAATCCGTATTTTTGTCCGAAGTTGATCCGATTCGCGTTTGGTCTTACGAGCTTCAGCAGATAACTTTTTTCTTCACAATTGTGGAGTTTGTGTTGGAGTCTGTGTTGTGCTGGGAGCAGGTCGTTTCAGTCTGTTATCAGACAGTGTTGTCGCTGTTGAGCGCAAAGTCAGTAGACGAGGCGAGAGGCTCGGGAGCGTGCATGCAGGTGACATCACTGGATTTTGCGGCAAATCCGGCCCGGTACTTTCACATAAAAATAATATTTTTTTTCAGAGGTAATAGCAAACCCCGCAAAGTGAATAATTAGGGCCTGAGCACCGAGGAGCAGGCCAGAATGGCCTGCACCGAAAGGTGCGAAGCCCTATTGGTTTTGCTCGAATTTATTTATTTATTTAACACTTTTGGGCATTTTGGGTGCCTTAACATACTCGAAAACTCTTGAAATTTGGCACAGACGTCAGAGTCGTCTGTCATTGCGAACGGGCAAAGGCTGGAACACGGGCGTGGCACGGGGGCTCTGTAGCGCCCCCGTAATGCAAAAAAACATTGAAGCACAGATCGTGCAAACATGTACGCACATGTACGAAAGTTGGTACACATATAGATCTCATCGACCCGAACAACTTTTGCGCTCTAACCTATCAGCTCCGCCCAACAGGAAGTCGGCTATTTCGGATTGTTTAAAAAATGCATGTGGTGAACTTTTAAATACTCCTCCTAGGGGATTCATGCAAATGACACCAAACGTGGTGACCATGATGCCGAGACATTGGACTTTTTGATATTTCGAATGGTTCTGCCATGGCGAGGCGACGAATTCATGGCGAATTCAGAGAAACAGGAAGTGTCTAATATCTAAGGCAAACAATTTCTTAT
Source organism: Misgurnus anguillicaudatus (assembly GCF_027580225.2). Classification (NCBI taxonomy): domain Eukaryota; kingdom Metazoa; phylum Chordata; class Actinopteri; order Cypriniformes; family Cobitidae; genus Misgurnus; species Misgurnus anguillicaudatus. The sequence continues at coordinate 8,665,992 of NC_073359.2, read as the reverse complement.
AGTGATGACACGTGGGGTGTTTGTTCGCCTGAAGATTCCGATCGCATCGATGTGCCTATTGTGAGTCTCGGGTATAGCGCCACCAACAGGCAACAGGAAGTGTGTTAGTCATTAACTTTTAAATACTTCTCCTAGGGAATTCATACGATTGACACCAAATGTGGTCAACATGATGCCGAGACATTGGACTTGCTAAATTGTGAAGGGATTTTTGATATCTCAAACGGCGCTGCCATGACGAAGCGACAAATTTATGGCGAATTCAGAGAAACAGGAAGTGTCTATTATCTAAAGCAAAAAATATCTTATTGGGATGATACGCAGTGTGTATGTTCGGCCAAGGATTCCGATCGCATCGATGTGCCTATTGTGAGTCTCGGGTATAGCGCCACCAACAAGCATCAGGAAGTGTGGCAATCACAAAAGGTGGATTTTTTGACAGTTCCATGTGATGTTCTTTTAAATACTCCTCCTAAGATTTTCATGCGATTGACACCAAAAGTGGTCAACATGATGCCGAGACATTGTAGATGATAAATTGTGAAGGAATTTTTGACATCTCGAACGCTGTTCCCATGGCAACGCGTCAAACTTGACTTTTATTTCAGGCATATTTAAGGCTCTTGGCGTGCTTAGATTAACTTTAAATTTGGCACACACATCAGAGTTGTCGGCTGTTAAGTGTTGACAAAAAGGTCAGATAAAGGCGTGTCTATTTAGTGGCTCACTAGCTCCCCCGTTGGTCTAAAATGTGGGGTTTCTTTTACCTACAGTACATAAATGGTTCAGCAGCAACATGAAATAGTCCACTGATATTTACCCACTTGATGCACTTGCCCACCGTGCATCGTTTTTTCGGAGGCACTGTGTAGCGGTAAAAAAAAGTGCGAGGGCCCGCCATCGCTGCTTGCAGCTATATTTTTAATGTGAGATTACAACCCCTTCACACAAAGGCAATCAGAGGTGGGTAGTAACGAATTACATTTACTTCGTTACATGTACTTGAGTACATTTTTTGGGTAACTAGTACTTTTAGAGTAAATTTAAGGATAGGTACTTTTTACTCTTACTCAAGTACATTTCTAGTGAAAAAACTGTACTTTTACTTCTGCGCTACTGTCAAATGGTATTAATTAATGAATATATTTTAGAGCTGTCAATAGATTAAAAAAATTAATCTAGATTAATCGCATGATTTCATGAGTTAACTCGCGATTAATCGCAAATTAATCACACATTTTTATCCGTTCTAAATTTACTTTAATTTAACACTTTTCAGGTTTTTAATACTCTGATCATATATACATATATAGATGCTTTATGCAAATGTATGTTAACAACAGCCTGTTTACATTTTTAACAGAACCATCAAGCCATTGTTTTGTATATGCATTTTCCATTAAGAAGAATTTTCTTTCTCCATTTTTATTTGATGCTGCATCATTTTTGACATGTGCTGTCAAATTTAGTCGAAATTAGCAAATTTTCAAAGAAATTGTTGTATATATTTTGACATTCTCTATTAAAACATAGAACAATGCATGATTTGGTGGAATATAGCAAAATAAGACAGAACTACACCTGTTTGAAGTTGAAAGAGTCAGCAAAGTTAAATGACCAGAAAAATCACCACATCCATACATTAAATTACCACATCAATACCTTAAAATCACTGATAAAACTATAAGATTTAGCACACACAAAGCAAAAACATCATCAATATATGTTAAACTTTTTTTCTTTTGTTTGATTGACATTGTGACAGACTGCTTAAAATCTAAGTGATCTAATATAATGTTACACATCAGATATTTTTACCCAACAGTGAACCAAACATTTACTTAATACATAACAGATTATAGATCCTACCTGCGTGAATTCTTATCAAAGCAGATATTTGTAAAACTTTAATTTTGTGTAGATGTCTATATATCCGGGTCGCGCACTCGCGGGTCTGTGTGCACGCGCTTCAGATGTCAGTCAGTCAGCGTGAGGAGATCGCTTTTGAGTCTTGTCGCTCTTAATAACTCTTTAACAATAATCAGGTACCGAACTTTATATCTCTTAATGACTCTTTCAACATCAAGCAAGTCCTGCAGTCTATTTTCTAAGTCATGCATAAAAGCGAAACCAAAATGAATTGAGACGCATCTTTGCATTAGATTAAGCATTAGGAGGACGGGAACGTTACACCTCAGACGTTTAAATAGATCATTTCAGGTGTCCAACGAGCATTTAGAGCATTGGATTTGCTAGACGATTTGGTTAATGTTCTTATTTCTATGAAAACCTTTGAATCATTTAGACAGGATCCCATTTGTCTGCGTCTCTGTTCATTCAACTATGGGCTGGACCAAGGGTCAAACAGAAATTGCGCGTTGCGTTAATTGGCGTTAATAAAATTAGTTGCGTTAAAATCAATTTGGGTTAACGCGTTATTTTTGACAGCCCTAATATATTTTAAAAAAAAGTTTATAGGGCGTGTTCGAAAGTTTCGCGAGACAGGCTGCGTCCGCGCGTAGATGATAGGAGAAGCAGATGAGGGCGCGTGTGCGTTGTGCGAGATATCGGAGGCAGAGCATGCATGGCGGCTTCAAGTTCGGTCTATGTTTTCACTCCAAGAGGTCAAAAAGAATAGTTTCATAATGCGATGCATGCTTTGTTCAGCATCCAGGAATTCAAGATCCAACCTGAAGTGGTAAGTCACAGTAATGTCTATTTGAACACTGGTCATTTCCAGTGATGCCAGTAACGCGTTACTTAGTAACGCATTGCTCTAATTTGACCACTTTTTTTAGTAACGAGTAATCTAACGCGTTAATATTTCCAAACCAGTAATCAGATTAAAGTTACTTATTCAAGTCACTGTGCGTTACTATTTTTTAAATTTTCCTTAGTAAAATATATATTTTCTTGTATATTTTTTCTTGCGTCTTGGGAAGTGAAGTCAGGTGTGCGACAAGTCACGTTTTCAGCACGAGGACAACTCAGGTCACGTGTAAGCGACACAAACGTAAACAACATACAATGGAGAGAGAAGAGAGATGCAGCTACAAAAACACTACGTCAAATAAAAAAAAAACATTTGGAGTCGCGGCACGGCACAGACAGTCAAACTAAGAGCAAGTCCCACCCAGTGGTGCGAAGCACGCAGTGAGCAGCAGGAGGTCATCCACTCCCCAAACAACAAAAGCTGGACTTCAGTGCAAAACCAGTAAGTGTGGTAGAGTTGAAGAACGAAAGTAACAAAGCGATTTTCTCCGAGCCTTGATAACATCTGCATCTCACTATGACAGCATATTAGCACATAACCTCTGAAAGAGTTGACAAATATCGCGTTTTTTGTCTCAGCAATTTAAGTTTGTACTGTTGGTTGCTTTTGAAACATTTGATAAAACTGAAATTTAAAATAAAAATGTAATTTAATTATTTTTTACAAAGATAAATGACAAAATAAATTTGCAGTTACATATTAAAGAGGTCATAGTCATATATATTTAATAAAACAAGTATAACACAAAAATCTATCATGTTTTGTTGTATTACTTTTGACCCACCTGTGTGTTACTTTCATCCCTGCTGTCAAGGTCAAAAGTAACAATTCACTACTCTTGTTTAAAGTGAAATTATACAGAAGTCGTTTTACATTTGTTCAAAATTCTAGCTGGTTTTGATAGACCACACTTGTAAGTTATTGACCACAGCAAAAATATAGCTCTGTCTAAAACATTAGCTTTTAAAATTAAGTTTTTCTGAAAATGGCCCCTGCTATTCCCTATTTCAATCAATCAATCAAAAGTTTATTTATATAGCACTTTTTAAAAAACAGCAAGTGTCTCACAAAGTGCTGCACAGACAAAACCAAACAGCTTAAAATAAAATATAATATAAAATAAACAAAAGGTTAAAAAAAACACACAACATTAAACTCAATAATAGAATATCAGTACAGTCAGTATTTATGTTAAGTGAAGTCAAGAAAGACTCATATATATATTTTTTAAAACACAACAGTTCAACTTAAAATGTCAGGAGATACATTGTTGACGTTACTGTTAAAAATGCACTTCCAATAAAGTAAGTGTTGGACTGGAATGTAACTAACAAAGTAACTTGTAATCTAACTTAGTTACTTTTAAAATCAAGTAATCTGTAAAGTAACTTAGTTACTTTTTAAAGGAGTAATCAGTAATCAGTAATCAGATTACTTTTTCAAAGTAACTGTGGCATCACTGGTCATTTCACACACTGAGTTTTTTTGCCATATGCACTCTTGTACAAGCGATGACCAAACAAGTGTAAGTTAAACCATACAAACAGCACGTTCACATCTGCACATTTCCATATCATTTCCCCACAACTAAACAAACTGAACAGCATAATGTAAGGACGTCTTGCATTTATACACAAATCCGGACACCTCACTAATGTGTAGAAAATACATTCAAATAAAAACGGGATTGTATTTTATTTAAATCCTTCCTAAAGAATGAATGAATAAAAATAAAAGAATAAAGTTTGATTTTAAAGAAACATGTATTATATATTATAATAAATGTAGAGTTGATTTGCACAAACAGATAAGTTCCATATGAAATTTTAAAATGATCATTTTTATTAAGCTCCTGTTTATGTTCAGTAATTGCACTTTAATGGCAATGAAAAAAACTATTCATATAAAAACATGATAACAAACAGACACACACGTTCTTTTTTGGTTAATGTTTGCCTGTTTAAAGGCAGATACTGACAAGTTTGTGTTGTGAACATGAAAATAAATACAGAGTTAACCGTCAGAAAAACATCTGTGTGTGTGTGTGTGTGTGTGTGTTTTAGATTTTTTCTCAAATGACACGTTATGTGATGTTAATGTACCCATTGCAGGACTGAGATAGGCTGCTTTACTTATAAGCAGAACAATGAGACTTTTAAGGAGAGTTTGTGAAAACCCTAAAAGTAGTCTGAAATTCAGTGCTTTTGCACTTACTTCTCTATCAGATCGGAAGTAACGAGTAACTAACTACTTAAGTAGTTTTTTCATCTAATACTTTTTTACTCTTACTCAAGTAAATAATTAGATTGATACTTTTACTTTTGTACATTTTTGTATAAGTACTTGTACTTTTACTTGAGTAAAGATTTTGGGTACTCTACCCACCTCTGAAGGCAATTGAAAAGGGATTAGTTTAAGTAGAAACACTGCGGACAGCTCCTTTAAGAAAATGACTGTCATTTTTACCCGTCTGTTAAAAGAATACACTGTAAACATTAATTACAGCTTTAACTTGGCAAATAACCAAGGTATAAGCGGGATAATCCACGGCTAGCCATGCATTAAAGGGTTTTAATGCACTTTGCATTACGACGCTACGCGTCGGGTGGTTCTTTGCCTCTACGTCGTACATTAAAACCCTTTAATGCATGGCTAGCCGTGGATTCTCCCTTACATATTTTGTACAGCTTTAATCACATAAACCAAACATTGGGCTGTTCCAACCCAACATAAAAGTTATTTTTACCCAACAGATGCGTTAAAAATAAACCCACAGAGTTGGGTTGATTGTACAACCCAACCTGTTGGGTTTGTCCATCTTTTATCAGGTTTTGTTAAAGGTTATTACATCATAGGTTGCCATCATAGGTGACATGGTGAATATTATGTCCATTAGCATACCGCATCCACACTACATTATATAAAACATTAATTTAAAGGTTGATTTACTTTAGGTCTTGACTGTGAATAAACAAAGCTGTTAAAATAGTGATGTTTATCCAGAAAATGTCAAATAAAACTATTTTTTTTTTGCATTCGGATGCAAAAATTTTGCAGGTTTTTATTGCCACAAAAAGACAACTGAGTTAATTAATAGTTCAGAAAGTAACTATAATGTAGTGATGGCATATTTCATAAATTATAAAATTCAAAGTGTTACAGTATGTCTCATTAAAAAGAAAGAAAAAAATATCAGAGAGTTAACATCTTTGTGTTTTGATCAGAAATATTAAAATGCTTTTGCAAGATTTAGGCATTGTGAAGTCCTCTCAAATTTTTCTAAGAAATAAGTACTAAAACACACGTAAGAGATTAGCAGTTTTTGAAAAGCAGTCTGGAATTCAGTAACAGCCTGGTTTAGTAAAGATGTAATCGAATAGATTGCAGTATCATCCTACACTGACACAAGACTGTCATTGTTACTGTATATATCATCACTGCATCAATGATGTCACTGCTGAGAGATTTTTGATAGGTGATGATGTCATAGAGAGTTGTGACATCACTCCAGCAGTTCAGCTGATCACAGACATGTGCACCACTTGAGTCTAACAATGACAAACACATAAAAAGAGATGATGTTATAAAATCTGAGCATTAGTTTATTGTATTACAGAAGATTCTCTATATACAGAATTTCTCACCTCTTCATGTTTGTCATCAGTTCTGTTTTTAGATTTTAATTTGTTCATGTTGATGAAAAACCTGTAGGATCAGAATTCACACTCCATAATTCAAAGTCTTTAAATCTGAATTTATATTAAAATATCCACAGTGTGTTGTGCAGTTTTGAATTTTACTTGATATTTTTTCTTACCACATCCACAGAGCTCCTAAAATGAGAAACTGAGGGAGAAACACCAGCAGACAGACTGTGAGATGACCAAACACGGAGGATGTTTCTGAAAAAATAAACACAAATTTTGGATGGACAGACTATTTTTGTATATGTGGGACAAAGTAGAACCTTTTTAACATTTTTCAGCGATGATGTCAAGAACTGATGCTGATTGGCGATCTATTTGATCATTTTGTATTAAAGTTAGATGTATGATGAGATGTTGTGTTACCTCTTACAGCACATGAATACTCTTGTAGCTCCTTTCTGTTGATTGAGTTCAGGTACAGCTTGTTTAATAATCTCAATCCATCTGTTACCTGTTGTCCATTCTTATACCAGATGTAAGTATGTTTGCTATCCAGAGTGCATGGAGTTGAACAGCTTAATATCACTTTTTCTCCATCTATCACAGGGTTTGGGCTGCTTATCACCTGTGTACCTGAGATTTCATAAAACATAATTCACATGAAATACTTTTCAGAATTAGACTTGAAATAGTTTGTTGATCTACTCAACTTCCTGCTGGAAAAAAACATAAAACCATTACAGAAAATTCTAATGGTTTCCATTAAATACCATAAGGAACCATAGCTTTTACCATTAAAACCACTACACTGTAGTGTGTTTTGGGCCATATTCCATTAGAACCAATAAAATTTCCAATATAACATGCTGTTTCTGCATTTCTGATTTTAATCTGGATTACCTATAGAGTAGTATGACATCCTTTATATCTCCGGAGAGTCTTTAGTTTAATCAGATTTATAAAAGAAAGATTAGCTTTACCGAATCTTTCCGATAACGTACGAAAAAAGGAAGAAGGAGGAGTTACTACTGCTGGAGGAGCGAGTACAAGTCATGCAACACTATACAACACTGTTCTATTTATGATTCACTACATGTTCGTGTCATTTATATAATATGCATGCGCCTATTTCCAACATAAGACAGAAGTCTTACCGCATGCAACTCGTGACCCGGTTGGGAATATCCAGCGCATCAAACACACACCCAAAACTCTGCTGCTACCCCGGATAATAATTTCTTCTCCTTACATCCAAAAACACACTTCTTTCGTGTCATTGTTGAGTTTTGAAATTAAACAAAGCTGTGTCGCGTGATCAGAGGTGGAAAGAGTGGAAAATATTGTACTCAAGTAAAAGCAGTTACTTAAATAGTATTTTACTTAAGTAAATGTAAAGTTACTGGTCTAAAAATCTACTCAAGTAAAAGTAAAAAGTAAATCATTTTAACTTTACTCAGAGTAAAAGTTACCCTTTTTGGTAACACTTTAGAATACTGTATCTTACTTACTGTATAACTAATAAGGAATTACTGCAGAATTAATCGTTAGTTCTTTATTAACACTCAAGTCACTACTATTGTCACGGATTTGCCAGGTCCTTCTACACACACCCCTCATCATCACAGATCACAATCACCAGAGTACTAATCAGCTGCACCTGTCACCTCTCACCCAGCCAACATTTGTATATAGGGCCCATATGGGTATGAACTGGGCTGAAAAATGGGCCCTATATAGGATTGTCCGCGGGTTCCATAATGGCCTCATGCCAGTTGCCCACATGGATTTCATGCAGGATTGCACTTGCTACTAGGTGGGCCCCACCTGGGCAACATGCACGACACCCATATTGGGCCCAGATTTGAGTTTTATATGGGTACTACATAGGGACAACATGGTCATGAAGTATGGGTTGTAAGTGGGATTGTCCACGGGTTCCATATTTGCCCCTTGTTAATTACCCATGTAGGTTATCTATAGGATTCCACTGGGTGTTTGGTGGGCCCCAATTGGGCAATATGCATAATGCCCATGTTGGGCCCAGATTTGAGTTTTATGTGGGTACTACATAGGGACAACATGGTCATGAAATATGGGTTGTAAGTGGGATTGTCCGCGGGTTCCATGTTTGCCCCTTGTCAATTACCCATGTAGGTTATCTGTAGGATTCCACTGGGTGTTTGGTGGGCCCCAATTGGGCAATATGCATAATGCCCATGTTGGGCCCAGATTTGAGTTTTATGTGGGTACTACATGGGGACAACATGGTCATGAAATATGGGTTGTAAGTGGGATTGTCCACGGGTTCCATATTTGCCCCTTGTTAATTACCCATGTAGGTTATCTATAGGATTCCACTGGGTGTTTGGTGGGACCCAATTGGGCAATATGCATAATGCCCATGTTGGGCCCAGATTTGAGTTTTATGTGGGTACTACATAGGGACAACATGGTCATGAAATATGGGTTGTAAGTGGGATTGTCCGCGGGTTCCATGTTTGCCCCTTGTCAATTACCCATGTAGGTTATCTGTAGGATTCCACTGGGTGTTTGGTGGGCCCCAATTGGGCAATATGCATAATGCCCATGTTGGGCCCAGATTTGAGTTTTATGTGGGTACTACATGGGGACAACATGGTCATGAAATATGGGTTGTAAGTGGGATTGTCCGCGGGTTCCATGTTTGCCCCTTGTCAATTACCCATGTAGGTTATCTGCAGGATTTCACTGGGTGTTTGGTGGGCCCCAATTGGGCAATATGCATAATGCCTATGTTGGGCCCAGATTTGAGTTTTATGTGGGTACTACATAGGGACAACATGGTCATGAAATATGGGTTGTAAGTGAGATTGTCCGTGGGTTCCATGTTTGCCCCTTGTCAATTGCCCATGTAGGTTATATGCAGGATTTTACTCGGTTTTAAGGTAGTTCCCAAATGTACAACATAAGCAAAACCCATCTGGGACCCATCTTACAGCTCTAAATGGGTGCTACACGAAGACTACCTGATCTAAAATCTGGGTTGCTGGTGGGATTGTATGCGTTTCTGCTACATCTACATGAGTTTCAGCTTTGAAAAGCTGTGGCAGAGGTTAAACCAAAAAAATTAAAATGTTAGTCTGAACTTGCATTAAACTACACAAGAAAAACTTTTTGAGTCTGTTACCATAAATACATTTGTTGCAGAATTGATCAAACTTTCAGAATAGGAAGTTGTGAACCAAAGAATCATACAACCCCCTTGACTATATTTAGGCAAAAAATACCCCAAAAGACACAATTCACAACAAAAGGTACAGCAAAATATAGATTTCTTTAAAATTATAACTATAAATCCTAGGTCAGCAGCTAGTAAATACAATAACTATAGTTAGGCTGTAATTAATTTGTTGCAGGTAAATACATTATTTTAGTAAACTGCATATTCAATAAGACATATCCAGTGTTATCCAGTTAGCGTATTGTAATGAGAGGAGTGTGATGACGCCCTGTATTAACAGGGCAGAAAGAAGTAAAGCACACAGTGACACTGAAATCCTTTCAAATTCCATTTTTATTTAACTAACCATCATGCCACATTTGTTACAATGGCACAAAACTATGTTAGAACCTTTTAGAGTCTTGAGTGTTTTGAAAAGAAGTATGTCCTTCAAGAAATACAGTAACAAGATAAAGTATATTAACCTTTTGGAATTTCATAGCTTTCTAAATAAATTTGTCATAAAATGTGATCTGGTCTTCATCAAGTCAAGGGTATTGACAAACATAATGGTTCTAAAAAAACAAAACAATAAAGACATGAAAGAACAGAATTATTTAAGAACAACCTAAAAACTCATAGTGCTTGTGAAAAAAGTATGTGAACTTTTAAGCGAACGAGACCTCGAAAAAGCAAAATGGAGTCAGGTTTTATCACACCTGGAGTCTCTTTAAGATAATGTATTTGGAGGTGTGGACTACAGCTACTTTAAAGTTTACTTTTGGAGTTCATTTTTTATATGGGCCATGCCTCACCAAAAAGAGCTATCAAAAGAGCTTTAATCAAGAATTGTTGCTTTACATGGAGCTCGAAAGGGTTAAAAGTTATGTCAAAGACTGTAGAAATTCACCAGTCTACAGACATACAATCTACAAATGGAGATGCTTTGGGACTGTTGCTACTCTACCAAGAGATGGACACCCAGTCAAAATGACACCAAGAGCACCACGAAGACTCATTAAAGGAATAGTCTACTCATTTTCAATATTAAAATATGTTATTACCTTAACTAAGAATTGTTGATACATCCCTCTATCATCTGTGTGCGTGCACGTAAGCGCTGGAGCGCGCTGCGACGCTTCGATAGCATTTAGCTTAGCCCCATTCATTCAATGGTACCATTTAGAGATAAAGTTAGAAGTGACCAAACACATTAACTTTTTCCTATTTAAGACGAGTAGTTATACGAGCAAGTTTGGTGGTACAAAATAAAACGTAGCGCTTTTCTAAGCGGATTTAAAAGAGGAACTATATTTTATGGCGTAATAGCACTTTTGGGAGTACTTCGACTCGGCGCAGTAACACCCTCCCTCTCCCATTATGAGAGTGAGAAGGGGAGCGGACTTTTCAGGCGAGTCGAAGTACTCCCAAAAGTGCTATTACGCCATAAAATATAGTTCCTCTTTTAAATCCGCTTAGAAAAGCGCTACGTTTTATTTTGTACCACCAAACTTGCTCGTTTAACTACTCGTCTTAAATAGGAAAAACGTTGATGTGTTTGGTCACTTCTAACTTTATCTCTAAATGGTACCATTGAATGAATGGGGCTAAGCTAAATGCTATCGAAGTGTCGCAGCGCGCTCCAGCGCTTACGTGCACGCACACAGATGATAGAGGGATGTATCAACTCTTCTTAGTTAAGGTAATAACATAGTTTAATATTGAAAATGAGTAGACTATTCCTTTAATGAGGTATAGAAACAACCCAGAATGACAGGCAAAGATTTGAAGGCATTATTGGAACTCTCTGTATTTGAGTCTACAACACGTAAAACACTGAACAAGCAGTGTATTCACGGCAGGACACCAAAGGAAGTCACTAATTACAGTACTAAAAAGAACATTGCTGCACGCCTGAAATTTGCAAAAGAACAAATTGACATTCCAACAGTGGTATTTGGCAAAATGTTTTGTGGACTAATGAAACGAAGATTGAACTATTTGGAAAAACACACAGCACTACATCTGGCATAGAAAGGGCACGCAATATCATTATGAAAACATCATCCCAACTGTAAAGTATTATGGAGAAGACCTGTTGATTTGGGCCTGCTTTGCTGCATCAGGGTATGGCCAGCTTGCAATCATTGAGGGGAAGATAAATTCCCAAGTTTATCAGACAATTCTTCAGGATAATGTGTGAATGTCTGTAGGAGGAATGTCTGGGTGATGCAACAGGACAAAGACCCAAAACACCGGAGCAAGTCCAGAGGAGAATGGCTTCAGAAAAACAAAATCCGCCTTTTGGAGTGGCCAAGTCAAAGCCCAGACCTCAACACAATAGAGATTTTATGGATTGACTTGAAGAACGGCATACACATGAGACGTCCAAATATTGAAGCGTGAGCGCTCTTTTGCTGTTAACTGTCATATTAGCAGAAACTTTAAAAAGAGGGCGTTTACTGTGACCTTGTTTGAGGGTGAGAGGTGCACAAACACGCAGGAGAGAGTGAGAGAGTCCGGTTCTTCAAAGCAACTGTAAACTTCCCTCACCACACCGTAAGGCCTGCCTCTCCCCTCATTCGATTGGAAAATGGAAAGACGCGAATGACGTCGTGCGCTTTTCCGCTCTCAGCGCTCCTTCAAAAGCAAGTGCTGCGACTGGCAGCAAAAACCGCAAGCCGTTCGGCACGCATAAACAGCACGCAAACGCTCCCTGCCCAAAAAATATCATTCAAAAAAAGGCGCCTGCAACTTCCATAAACACGTTTGATGTGGTTGGCCACTAAGTGTGTTCAATAAAGACATAAAAGATCAGAAGTTGTGTTATTTTTTTAGACACATTATGTTAGATGGAGATCAGATCACATTTTATGAAAAAATTATAAAAAAAAGTATGAAAATCTAAAAGATTCACATACTTTTTCTTGCCACCATATATAGTATAAGGAGGTATGTACTTTGATAAGTATATTGCGAATACAATTAGAAAAAAAATTATATTTAAAGGGCCCATAGCATGAAAACCTGGTAAAATGTTCGCTGCAAGCATGTCAAAAATAGGTAATATAAATGTGGCTCCCCTTGTGATATCAGAAGGGGATCTTATTATAATAATAACACTCCTTAATCTGCACTATCCAAACATGGCACTGCCATTTAGTGCAGAGAGTGAGAAAAAATAATTGACAGAACAACTGAGTTTCAATTTCAACAAACCACCATCATTGTGATCTGTGTTTGCATTTTAAAGGACACGTTTAAAGGACGCAGTTTTGCTTGGACCTACAAAGTGGCAATTTCAACTTGCTATAACAAATTATCTATATATACGATATTTTGAGCTAGAGTTTCATATATGTACTCTGGAGACACCAAAGATTTATTTTACATCTTAAAGGGGCCATTTCACAAGACCTTTTTAAGATGTCAAATAAATCTTTGGTGTCCCCAGAGCACAAATGTGAAGTTTTAGCTCAAAATACCATATAAATAATTTATTATAGCATGTTAAAATAGCGACTTTGTAGGTGTGTGCAAAAATGTGCTGTTTTGGGTGTGTCCTTTAAAATAGGGGTGCACCGAAATTTCGGTCGCCGAAATTTTCGGTCGAAAATGGCATTATCTGTTTCGGGCCGAAATAAAAAATCCAGCCGAAAAAGTAAACCGAAAATGAATATTAACTGCGCCCCTCCCATCCGTGCACTAGCGCTTGGGTTTCACTCACGGTGATCAGTCGTCTCCCACCCCTCCCCTTCGTGCTCAAGCAGGTTTCACTCACGGTCGAGCTGTTTGCACGCGTCTGCAAAGATTAAGCATGTCTTGATGTGTAAACTTTAGAGAGAGTCACGCTAATATGTCTCATACTGTAATCCATTAACATACATTCGGCGAATAAAGCAACGAAACACAACGTAACGTTTTTATGTGGAGCGACTGTTGCGCTGTTTGGGATCCACCCTCGTTCTCTATGTGTGCGCGCGTTTAATAGTGCACATACGAGAGAAACGCATTTAAAAAAAAAAAACAAGCAAACATAAAATCTCTCTGTTATTGACAGGGCACATATAAACAAAATTATCTCCACAGTATTCTTTTTCTAATAAAAACATTTGTTTATGTCTTAAGTGTATGTATAGATTACAGTCAGATTAACCTACTTAAGTCTGTGTCATTAATGTTAATCAAACAACCCATGACAAAGAGACAAATAGCTCTAAAAATAATAATACATTTAATTTATTGTGTTATGATTCATTTAATTTGATTTCTGTACCTAATGCTAATTTCAGACCTTATTAATGTACAACTTTGTTCTTTTAGGGCCCTATAAAATCCGTTTTATTTTTTCCCAAATTCCGTTTTATTTTTTCCCAAATTCCGTTTTCTCCGTTTTAATTTTTGCAAATTCCGTTTTATCCGTTTTAATTTTTGGCAATTATATTTTTTACCCTTTACTTTTATTTTAGTCATAAAAAGAGTGTGCCTTTTAATGTTAATGATTAAAATGTAAATGATTTGGGGCAAAAACTGGATAACAGGATTACTTTTAATGACTATAAAAGATGCATTTACACACGCACATACACACGCGCGCGCACGCGCACACACAACTCCATTCAATGCATTGTTTTTTTTAGTGTTGTTGCAGGAGGAGGCTACAACAAGGTGTCAACGCAGTGGTGCCTTCAGAAGTGCCTTAAACACATCAATCCAGCGGAACGCGATCCATATTTTATACACAATCGCTTGAAATGCATATAACTTTACAAACATACAAAGTATAGTGATCTGACTTAGGACAGCATGAGCACGCAGCTCTTTACACGTGCGAGCGAAAGAGAGACAGAGAGCGGCGTCATGATGCAGATGATTATATTTTAAATGCGAGGGATAGTTAGTTTGCCTCAGCTCGCTTGAAATGCATAAAACTGAACAAATACATGAGGATTTGTGTTCGCACTTCGGACAGATGCGAGAGCACGTGCACATGAGAGAGGTACAGTGAGACAAACATGGATGAGAGAGTGCATGTATCTTTGCGCTCACCGTGAACAGAGTGTTGACTAAACTTCCAAACTAACAGTTCTCCGGTCACATAAAAGTCATGTGAGACCTGCTCGGAACTAAGTGCTTAGCGTCGAATTTCTTAATTTTTTCGCTGACGAAAGCAGAGTCGTGGAGAGCCGCGTCGCCATGGTTTCAATGTTTTGGAGGAGGTCTGAAATGACGGGAGGGGGCGTGTCGCCCAGATTTACTTCCCCCGGTCTGCATTTCCCACAGACATACGTTCGTCTCCCACACAAAAACATAATTTTATTCAAAATATGTCAAATTCCGCGAAATTCCGCGTTTATACTAGATTCCGTGTTAATTAGCCAATTCCGCGATTCCGTCCGCGATTCCGTGATCGCGGAAATTATAGGGCCCTATTCTTTTTTGTAAATGTTTGCAATTTCCTTATTGTTTATTAGATTTTTTCCCACCTGCTTTTTGCTGATCCGAAAAATAATCTGATCTGTGCCTCAAAAACTGTAATGTGATCCGAACTGTGAGGTTTTTTTTAGAGCCCGACCGATTTATCGTTTTGCCGATTTTATCGGCCGATATGAGCATGTCGCAGATATATCTGTATCGGCGTATAAGCCGCAGATATGAAGCCGATATGAAGCCGATATGAACGTTCCTTACAGAACACAATTAATGCTTTTGAAAGATGTAAGTACTTGTTTGTCCAGCAGAGTGCGCCCTATTGGTTGCTAATGGCGACTCAGGTCACTCACTGTAGTGACATCAGCCAATCCCCCACCCCCTTCACTTCAGTCAGTCTCTCAGTTCAGGTGGCGGGCGCGGCAGTCACGCGGTTTCTTCAATACATTTTACACCTGGTATTAAGACGCGCTTTGGTCGATTGGATTATAAGTGGACGAGAGAGACACATTCCTGTTTACATTTGGTGGTTTTAATCAGTCTTTTTTGTCCACTTGCGAGTTGTTTCAAACGCAAGCTGAAGAAATGACGCGAGGCGGAGAAAGGACGCGCTTAAACTGATGCGCAGTCTGTGGGAGTACAGCTGCTTGTGCTGTTACATGCTCATTTCAAAGCAATTGATTAAATAAGCTCGCGCAACTTTACACCCTTTCTTAAATAAAAGAGGCGGAGAGCAGACGCTTTAGTTTTATAAAAGTTTAATGTCCCGGCAGAACACTGTGGGTTCGTGTTATAAAAAAGTTGTGCAGTACATTAAACATTAGCCTACATTAGTATGTTGTCAGTAATTCAAGCATTGTCGTCTTAACGGTAAGTTTTTAATTAATTTGTGAAGTCTATAACTTACTCTAAAGCTAAGCCCAATATAACAATGACTTTATAAGTTTCCATTTTTTAAAATAAGCCTAATATAACATTATTCTCGTTAAAACTGACAATGGTTTAAGTTATATGTATTTTGTTTTGTTTGTGTTTTAAAGTTATTTATAATAAGTCAAATTACTGTTTTGTGCACTTATATCAGAATCATTTTGGATAATAAAGTTTATTGTTAACTTGTAAAACACACCTGCCTATATTACATATCTTTGTCACGTCATTTTAAGTGTTTGATCACCACATTTGTGGTGTGATCATAGAGTGATCATTGCAAAAAGTATTTATATATAGTATATTCTGTTAATGTATAGTGTATTCTATGTACAGTACTGTAGTAGTATAATATACTGTAGTATATGTGTACTGTACTATAATATGCACATAATGAATATCGGCCGATATATCGTTATCGGTCTTTTTTTACTCTCTAATATCTGTATCGGCATCGGCCCAAAAAAATGCATATCGGTCGGGCTCTAGTTTTTTTTATCCATCACACACCCCTAGTAAAGTTAGTACACAGTGATAGCCATGAATGCAATTGTACTTATAATTTGCATAATAATTTCTTTCGGTGTTTCGGCCTTGGTTTCCTTTTTTTCGGTTTTCGGTTTCGGCCAAGAATTTTCATTTCGGTGTATCCCTACTTTAAAATGCAAATGAGCTGATGAAATTCAAACACTGATAACAATGATGGTGGTTTGTTGAAATTGAAACTTCATTGTGCTGTGAATTTTTTTCTCTGTCTCTCCCTCTCTGCACTAAATGGCAGTGCTGTGGTTGGATAGTGCAGATTAAGGTGTGGTATTATTATAATAAGAGCTCCTTCTGACATCATAAGGAGAGCCAAATTTCAACTACCTATTTTTTCACATGCTTGCAGAGAATGGAAGTTACTGGGTTGATCTTTTTCACATTTTCTAGGTTGATAGAAGCACTGGGGACCCAATTGTAGTACTTAAACATGGAAAAAGTCAGATTTTCATGCCATGGCCCCTTTAAAAAATTATTGAAATGGGGCCCTTAAAAGTAAATGAAAGTAAGATAATTACAAACACAGTTTTTCAATATTTTACTATGTTCTTCCATCAACTTAGCCGAATAAATACATATCTCTCTTTTCTCAATGCGTACACTTAAACTTAACTTGATATTTCGCAGAGTCTGCTCAATGTACTAACATTAGTACAGGCGTGTTGGTTATGTTGACTGTAGTTTAAGCAAGAGGGGGAGTAGTCAGGAGTGATGATGTTACTGTGCCCAAGGTCGAGTGCTACAAACTAAGTGCTCTTCCGCCATACAATATAGTTATATTTTTTACCATACTTCCTCGTGTAACTACTAGAGATGCGCGGATGGGCTTTTATTTCATCCGCAACCGCATCACAAAACTCATCATCCGTCCGCCATCCATCCGCACCAACGTTTCTGACCAGTTTTCAAAACCGCACCCGCCCGCCATCCGCTGACTGGGCGATGCAAGGCGCTGCTGATGACAGCCGCTGCTGATGACAGCCGCGAGACTAGAAAGCCCTAGAATATAAGCAGTGAACTCAGGCTATGTTTACATTAATGCGTTTATCCTTTAAAATGCGTTACTTACTTTTGCTACGTTTACGCCTTTCATCTACATCACCGTTTTCGACCCTCATAAACGGATTCGTTCGTCAACGCTGCAGACCCTGTTTTAGTTTAAGAAATCAGACGTTGCGCTGAGTGTAAATGTAGATGGAGTCTTATGTAAACAAACAGCTGGTGTTAACGTGACAGCGCATCATTTTCAAAGTAAAAATTATTTTATTCAGGTAAATGGAGGTTTGCAACGGAGGTTTTGACAAAAATAGTAAACATCTACCAACCAGCTATTATAAATGCTATATCGGATTGTTTTAACATGTATCATAATGTCTATTTTATATTTATGTTTGAGTATTGTTGGGTTTGAATATTGTTGTAATGTGTTTATGTTTTGTTTAATTTTAGTTCGCTTATTACGAAAGATAGACTGTAATTTTAAACGCCATATAGGGCGTTGTAAAGGCCAATATGAAGGGAGAATTGTAATGGGCCAGACATT
Source organism: Misgurnus anguillicaudatus (assembly GCF_027580225.2). Taxonomy (NCBI): domain Eukaryota; kingdom Metazoa; phylum Chordata; class Actinopteri; order Cypriniformes; family Cobitidae; genus Misgurnus; species Misgurnus anguillicaudatus. Next base: position 8,647,927 of record NC_073359.2, on the reverse strand, counting down.
ATTTTCGAGTTTAATTTAAGTTTTGTTTTCTACTTTAAAATGAATTTCGTTTCAGATAATTTGTCTCTTAATTTTAATCAATGTTTTGTTGATAAGTTTTGTGAATATAAATTAATAAAAACAATAAACTCAACGTCATTAATATTTAATGCTCGTTTAGCTAGCGAAGGACGTGCACGGACCTCGCACACATTTAAAAATTAATGCAATAAGCATTTCTGTAGGCTAAAGCTATACTTCACCTCTTACTATGTTTGATTGAAGTTTGCATTTGCTGAAATTTAGTTCGTTTAGTACTGTTCACTTGAATGCTTTCTTTTTAAATCATAAAGACCAGTCTCCGATCGGCGCACATGACATGGGACAAAAATAAATAAATAGCCTAAATTAAACGCACAAATACATAGTCTGCACTAGTGTCATCCTACTGATTTACCACTTTGTAAAACCTATTCCAGGCAACCCTTTTCTGACCTTTTATTTCCTTTGTTTTTAATTCTCATTTTTTTGAGTTTGCCACGTACCTCCTTCGCCGGCGTTGATAAGAGCTGTGTCAAAATGCGTCCTCATTTCTCTGCGCTGTTAATGATAGAACGAATGGATCCTTAACATGCCGAGGCTATCCCAAACAATTAAAACCTTTATTAAATAAAAGTGTATTTAGAAAACTTTTTCTTGTCACTGTTTTAGTATTATAAGTTATGTTTTGTGTTAATATTATTCGGTTTATGTTGCGTATATTTCTAAGGTTGATTATTTGATATACTGTTGTTGAATAGTTTAATCTACATCAATGTGTCATATTTTCTAAAATAAATTCATATTTTTCTGATTACATATTTATTTTAATGAGTCAGAAATGTCTCCGCTGTTTTTTGCTGACAGGCGCAATGGGCGCTACTGGGGGCGCGTGCAACAGGTGACCCAAATTATGGGTCCTCTGAAGGCTAGACCGTCTCATTTCAGTTCTCTTCGCGAACTTCTTAGCCTGCCACCTTGATAGACATAATGCTCACCTTTAAGGTCGTATGCTTTGAAGAACAAAGCTAATAACAAGCAGTCGATCCGCCACCCGCCCGAATTTAATTAAAATATTATTTTTCGTCACGTCATCCGCCCGATCCGCGGTTTATCCGCGGAGTCCGCGGCTGTAACCGCCAACCGCGCATCTCTAGTAACTACTCATGTAACAGTCTTTGAATAGGGAAAACATGAAAGTGTTTGGTGGCTATTAAATTCATCCCTGTTTGGACCCTAATGAATGAATGGTGCTTGGCTAAATGCTAACACATTCACGCCACACTTTACAACAAATAAAGGCAGGGTGCATGAAAGCCAATGTTGATATTTGAAATCATCTAAACAAACACACCCTTACCCTAATAGAATCTGGACCTTCTTTTGATAGACCCGCCCCACACATACGCAACCCAGGCAACGATGTCATTTAGTAGACATGCTGCTAATTGGCTACAAGTGTGTTTTGATAGTCGGCCTGTCTCCCTTTTCCAAAACGGTTTTTTTAGAAATTGTGCACCCCACCTTTAAGTGCACACATTGAGAAAAGAGAGGTCTGCATCAATTCATCCAAGTTGAGGGAAGAACACGGCAAATACCGAAAAATGATTGTGTTTTCCTTTAAGAAAAATTAAAGAACTACAACAGTTCAAATCAACAACTGTAGTTTTAACCTTTCTCAAACAGACATCCTTTTCTGCATTCTTGATGCTCTCTGTCCTCCTCTGTCCCTTGCCCCAGTAAACCATTTTGGCAGTGCCTTCTCAGCTTCTTGCTGGTTGACCTTGGACATCAGGGCGTTGTTCTTAAGAGCATCTGCAAAACCAAATACATTTTTAAGATAAAGAAATATTAAAAATGGCACATTTGTACTTTTTACAATGACAGTCTTTGGCATACAGTAGGTATTAAAGGATGGATACTCGAACCGAGCCAGCGGGACCCGACGGTACCCGACGGGCCGGGTTCGGATAGATATTTAGAAATTATGTTCGGGTTGGGCTCGGTGCAATAAGGCATTGAACATTTGAAATTTAAAACAGCTTATTATAATATGTAGGCAGCCAATGGGCCTGTTTATAGCGATACTTCATCTTAAAATGAAACACGCGCATTCACACATCACCTTCTTATTCATCTAATGTTTAATAGCGGGTTGCAAAACAACTTCATAGGTGCATACTGCCACCTACTGTATCGGGTGCACAGAATGAGGGCGTAGGGGCTGCCGTTTCTCTGGGGATAATGTTGTATTAGAGGTAAAAAATGATATAAATACTGTTCGGTTTCTCGCACAAACCGAAGGTTTTGTGTCTTAAGTAGGACACGGATGTGTCGTCACGAGCTGCAGGGTTTTATTTGGATTTGTCTGTGCATGTTTTTTTTCTCTTTCGGTTTTTGTTACCATCCACTTATACAACTGACAGACTGAAACTGTTGGAGTTAAAAATCTACATTTGTGTTCTACTGAAGAAACAAAGTCACCTACCTCTTGGATGGCCTGGGGGTAAGCTGATAAACATAAGTTTCATTTTAAGATGAACTATCGTCATCCATCTTCATGTGTGCGGAAATGTGTTTATGTTGAATAACAGCTACTCAGGATCTGAAAAAAATCCATAAAAATGACAAAATTATATGAGTTAACAGCTACTGTTAAAGTTCACTAACCAAGTCTATACTATACAGTATGTACGCTAAAAAAAAATTCATGTAAAGGTAGGCATAGAAGTCAACAGTCTTGTTATAACGCTGCACCTAATTGCTTCCCTACATCCAAAATGACATTAAAACTTGTAATAGATATCAGTGATCAAACTGAGCAAACAAAATAGTGCTCTTACTAGATGCAGCCAAACGAAAACGTGATTTCCATAGGAGGGGACAGCAGTCAATATTTTACTTGAGTAAAAATACAGTAATTCGTGTTATCTAATATTATCAAACTAATGTGTCACAAAAAGCACTCACATCTGAACAAACATTACTTTTTAGAGCGAATCAGACGCCAATCGTCGATGGATTTTCTTCCTGCTGTGATTCAAGTGAACATTTCTGAAAGCGCGTTAACTTACTTTGTCAGCTCGCGTGCGTTTATCCGGGTCTGACGCACAGGTCGCGCGAGCATTTTCGTCTTCGAATACATTTCCCGCTTCTGTTTCAGTAGATTGATAGTTCACTTGCATCCACTCCTTGGCGTGTTTTTAAGTTTCACGTTACAAGCGAGAAGTGCTGCAGCCTGCAGATGTAAGTTACAGATGATTCAGATCCTGCAGCAAACGGAACAAATCATTCAAACTGATTCAAACCGTTCAATCAATAGCTAGTTTAGAATCGACCCGGTACAAAACAGTAATTCATTTGCAATATTTTGTGAAGAACCGACTCGTTCAAAAGAGTCATTCATTCACAAATCAAATGCTTCGGCAAATTATGAAATAATAATAATAATCTGAAGTTCGCATTTCGTACTGCATTAAAATAAAGTGCGTCGTGCAAAACTGAGGGCATGTCAATAGAAATATCATCGAGTTACGAGTAAAAGTAAAAATACCCACTATAACTGTTATCCTAAAGCGCTTCTTAAGTAAATGTTACGTTAACAGAGTAAATGTAATGTTTTAAAACTCTAACAATTTAAACACAAGGTTGATTTTCGCAACCTCGACCGTACGCATTCACCAAACGTTATCCCGGCGAGCTTCGCCACTGATTTAGAATAACATCCAAGAATATTTTAATGTTTGACTACTTGAATATACTTTTTATCAACAGTTTAATGTCATATATTGTAATAAAACAGATCTACTCACCACACTTCGAGCTTGCAGCACTCCAGTGAAGACAGCAATGTACCAGCTCTACGTTAACTGGCTCAGGAGAACAATGCGCATGTCCTTTCTTTCTTGGCGCCGTTTTTTTAAACGAATACAACATAGTGATGATGCAGGACAAATCACTTTTTAGCATTAATACTGCATTTTCTGTAGGATACACATATAATTCGAGTTTATTGCAATACACGTACACACACACAAACACACACACACAATGTCTACGGTTTAGAATTTGTATGGGTCTGTATCTGCATAAATATACCCCAAAACACAATGTGCATATAGCCCTTACGAAAATTTACCATGGTTTTATTGTGGTAAAAGTGTAAACATGTTTTTTTGGTGTATTGGTTACTAGCAAAACCATGGTTCTACTATGTTTTTTGTTTTTGTTTTAACTATAGTAAAACCATGGTTAATTTTCTACATGAAAGTATAATAGCCCATTGAAAAAAGAGACAGCCTAGCTAACGAAAATTAAGCATGTTTTTTTGTGGTACAGTAAAATGTTTTTTGGTATTGATTAGGCCTACTATTGGCAAAACCATGGTTTTACTAGAGTATGTTTTTTTTTTTTTTAAACTGTAGTAAACCATTTAATTTAATTTAATTATTTAATTTTCATAAGGGTATATTTTGGAAAACTGTAGCCCATAGACCCCAAATAAATAAAATCCAGTAGCCATTCACGCAGTGACGGCCGCTTGGTGACTTCTTTATCGAGGGCACATGATGCAAATCTCATCACAACATGTAGCCTGTCATGTGTGTGGCATGAATTTAGTGTAGTGTCTTGCAAGTATTTTGTGAGCGCCTCTTTAATTACAAATCCTTTCGATGTGTGTCCAGCAGGCGCGAAGCATGATGCACATGGTTCACATGACGCAACAAACACATATTTTGACATGATGAGCAACACACATGACACCCCAAACACAAATTTTTGAATCCTTCACAAGAGAAGTCACCAGCCACCCCTGCACCACACCATAGTTGGTGAAACAAACTGTAAACTTATTTCTGAAATCTGATTGGTTGATTGAAATGTTACCCCCGGGTCAACATAAAGTTGCCCTGAGGACATCAACCACTTGGCAAAATCAGGAGAGCCTAGTTGCTCAATGCTCTTCTCATGGACCTAAACTCATGGACTCAGCATGACTCAGCTTGTCTCAATGTTGGCTAAACATTCTAAACACTTTCAGTATTGAAGGTCTGGCCAGAGCATGATAGAGGCCTTTGGTGTATGGTGATAATTCACTTAGTATCTATCAAAACATAAAATCAGTTCTACATATGAACAAATCCTCTCAGTATAGCAAACATTGGAGACAATGTAAATAAAAGATTTTTGTGCAGTTTTGACTGTTTAATTTATTAAAATTACACTCAGACATCCCACCCTACAAAAACTGATTGGGAAGGAAGCTCACCAACAAGCCCCCGCAAAAAAAACATACATTTAAAATAATTAAATCATCAATATAAATTATATATTATTTTGTGTTATGTTGTTTATTAGCCTACTTTAATATGGTTGCTCTTTTAACAGCTATAAAATATATGTACAATTATGAAGGACACCTTAAACTCCTTTGACCCTATATTTATAAAAAACTACACATATTTAAAATAAGATAAAAAGGAACAAATAAAGATAGGATCAAATGTTTTTGTTTTGTTTAAAAGCAGAGGGTTTACACACAGATACACTTTTATGTACTTGAAAAATAAAGTAAATATTGTATTATTTTCCAGTGTTTTTTTTGGACACTCTGTCATTTACTGTACATTGTAAATAAACTACTGTACAGTGGTTTACTGAGCTGAAGAGAGAGGTTGATTGTAAGCCTGCCCACAGTGAAAACTGATTGGTCTAGATATCAGAATACGGTGAATATGGTCTGTCACTTTCTCACTTTTGCTAATTATGTTAGATCGCTTTAGACTTGCAGGAAAATTTTAACCTGAGCCTGAACCTAACTAATTTTTGCAATGTTTTGTCATCATATTACAAATAACATTTTAAATGCACTAATACCCATGCAAGCTTTGGGTAAAAAATGCAAGGCTTCTGTTACATTGATGCAGCCGTCTTTACTTAGAAGTTATCCTGCAGTCCTTTGGGACTTCATAAACTATTAGGCTACATGTCTTGCTTTTAGCGTCACCATGGTTTGTGAAGTAAGACAGTCTGAAAACATAGGCATAAACCTTTCAGGATCCCTGTTTAAAACAGGGCATGAAATGACAATTACATATGGGGGTCCATGTCGGGAGCTTGTATGGGACTGATTGTGTTTGCCCATTTTGGTCTAATATGATTTGACAGAAAGGGTCCCATAAGTGTTTCCTTATTTAGAATCCATATACTCATGACCTATGTGGGTCCCACTTTGGGCCCATATAAGGAGTCTTTATAGGAATTATTGTGTTTGCCCATGTTGTACCCATATGGTTTGGCCGAAAGGGTCCCAAATGTGTATCCTCATTCAAAACCCATAAACTCATGACCTATGTGGGTCCCACTTCAGACCCATATAAGAAGCCTACATGGGAATAATTGTGTTTGCCCATGTTTTACCCATATGGCTTGGCCCAAAGGGTCCCATATGTGTTTCCTTATTCAAAACACATATACAGGTGACCTATGTGGGTCCCACTTCTAAACCATATAAGAAGCCTATATGGGAATAATTGTGTTTGCCCATGTTGTACCCATATGGTTTGGCCAAAAGGGCCCCATATGCGTTTTCTTATTCAAAAGACATATACAGGTGACCTATGTGGGTCCCACATTCAGCCCATATAAGGAGCCTATATGGGAATAATTGTGTTTGCCCATGTTGTACCCATATGGTTTGGCCAAAAGGGCCCCATATGCGTTTCCTTATTCAAAAGACATATACAGGTGACCTATGTGGGTCCCACTTTCGGCCCATATAAGGAGCCTATATGGGAATATTTGTGTTTGCCCATGTTGTACCCATATGGTTTAGCCAAAAGGGCCCCATATGTGTTTCCTTATTCAAAAGACATATACAGGTGACCTATGTGGGTCCCACTTTCGGCCCATATAAGGAGCCTATATGGGAATATTTGTGTTTGCCCATGTTGTACCCATATGGTTTGGCCAAAAGGGCCCCATATGTGTTTCCTTATTCAAAAGACATATACAGGTGACCTATGTGGGTCCCACTTTCGGCCCATATAAGGATCCTATATGGGAATTATTGTGTTTGCCCATGTTGTACCCATATGGTTTAGCCAAAAGGGCCCCATATGTGTTTCCTTATTCAAAAGACATATACAGGTGACCTATGTGGGTCCCACTTTCGGCCCATATAAGGAGCCTATATGGGAATATTTGTGTTTGCCCATGTTGTACCCATATGGTTTGGCCAAAAGGGCCCCATATGTGTTTCCTTATTCAAAAGACATATACAGCTGACCTATGTGGGTCCCACATTCGGCCCATGTAAGGAGCCTATTTGGGAATATTTGTGTTTGTCCATGTTGTAACCATATGGTTTGGCCAAAAGGGCCCCATATGTGTTTCCTTATTCAAAAGACATATACAGGTGACCTATGTGGGTCCCACATTCGGCCCATGTAAGGAGCCTATTTGGGAATATTTGTGTTTGCCCATGTTGTACCCATATGGTTTGGCCAAAAGGGCCCCATATGTGTTTCCTTATTCAAAAGACATATACAGGTGACCTATGTGGGTCCCACATTCGGCCCATGTAAGGAGCCTATATGGGAATATTTGTGTTTGCCCATGTTGTACCCATATGGTTTGGCCAAAAGGGCCCCATATGCGTTTCCTTATTCAAAAGACATATACAGGTGACCTATGTGGGTCCCACATTCGGCCCATGTAAGGAGCCTATATGGGAATATTTGTGTTTGCCCATGTTGTACCCATATGGTTTGGCCAAAAGGGCCCCATATGTGTTTCCTTATTCAAAAGACATATACAGGTGACCTATGTGGGTCCCACTTTCGGCCCATATAAGGAGCCTATATGGGAATTATTGTGTTTGCCCATGTTGTACCCATATGGTTTAGCCAAAAGGGCCCCATATGTGTTTCCTTATTCAAAAGACATATACAGGTGACCTATGTGGGTCCCACTTTCGGCCCATATAAGGAGCCTATATGGGAATATTTGTGTTTGCCCATGTTGTACCCATATGGTTTGGCCAAAAGGGCCCCATATGTGTTTCCTTATTCAAAAGACATATACAGCTGACCTATGTGGGTCCCACATTCGGCCCATGTAAGGAGCCTATATGGGAATATTTGTGTTTGCCCATGTTGTACCCATATGGTTTGGCCAAAAGGGCCCCATATGTGTTTCCTTATTCAAAAGACATATACAGGTGACCTATGTGGGTCCCACATTCGGCCCATGTAAGGAGCCTATTTGGGAATATTTGTGTTTGTCCATGTTGTAACCATATGGTTTGGCCAATAGGGTTCCATATGTGTTTCCTTATTCAAAACACATATACAGGTGACCTATGTGGGTCCCACTTTCAGCCCATATAAGGAGCCTATATGGGAATATTTGTGTTTGCCCATGTTGTACCCATATGGTTTGGCCAAAAGGGCCCCATATGTGTTTCCTTATTCAAAAGACATATACAGGTGACCTATGTGGGTCCCACTTTCGGACCATGTAAGGAGCCTATTTGGGAATATTTGTGTTTGTCCATGTTGTAACCATATGGTTTGGCCAATAGGGTTCCATATGTGTTTCCTTATTCAAAACACATATACAGGTGACCTATGTGGGTCCCACTTTCAGCCCATATAAGGAGCCTATATGGGAATAATTGTGTTTGCCCATGTTGTACCCATATGGTTTGGCCAAAAGGGCCCCATATGTGTTTCCTTATTCAAAACACAGACATGTGACCTACGTGGGTCCCACTTTCGGCCCATATAAGGAGCCTATATGGGAATAATTGTGTTTGACCATGTTGGACACATATGGTTTGGCCAAAAGGGTCCCATATGTGTTTCATTATTCAAAACACATATACAGGTGACCTATGTGGGTCCCACTTTGGACCCATATAAGGAACCTATATGGGAATAATTGTGTTTGACCATGTTGGACACATATGGTTTGGCCAAAAGGGTCCCATATGTGTTTCCTTATTCAAAACACATATACAGGTGACCTATGTGGGTCCCACTTTGGACCCATATAAGGAATCTATATGGGGATAATTGTGTTTGCCCATGTTGTACCCATATGGTTTGGTTAAAAGGGTCCCATATGTGTTTCCTTATTCAAAACACATATACAGGTGACCTATGTGGGTCCCACTTTCAGCCCATATAATGAGCCTGTATGGGAATAATTGTGTTTGCCCATGTTGTAACCATATGGTTTGGCCAAAAGTGTCCCATATGTGTTTCCTTATTCAAAAGACATATACAGGTGACCTATGTGGGTCCCACTTTTAGCCCATATAAGGAGCCTGTATGGGAATAATTGTGTTTGCCCATGTTGTAACCATATGGTTTGGCCAAAAGTGTCCCATATGTGTTTCCTTATTCAAAAGACATATACAGGTGACCTATGTGGGTCCCACTTTTGGCCCATATAAGGAGCCTATATGGGAATATTTGTGTTTGCCCATGATGTACCCATATGGTTTGTCCAATAGGGTCCCATGTGGGTTTCCTTATTCAAAACACATATACAGGTGACCTATGTGGGTCCCACTTTCAGCCCATATAAAGAGCCTATATGGGAATAATTGTGTTTGCCCATGTTGAACCCATATGGTTTGGCCAAAAGGGTCCCATATGTGTTTCCTTATTCAAAACACATATGCAGGTGACCTATGTTGGTCCCACTTTGGGCCCATATAAGGAGCCTATATGGGGATAATTGTGTTTGCCCATGTTGTACCCATATGGTTTGGCCAAAAGGGTCCCATATGTGTTTCCTTATTCAAAACACATATACAGGTGACCTATGTGGGTCCCACTTTGGGCCCATATAAGGAGCCTATTTGGGAATAATTGTGTTTGCCCATGTTGTACCCATATGGTTCGGCCAAAAGGGTCCCATATGTGTTTCTTATTCAAATACATATACAGGTGACCTATGTGGGTCCCACTTCGGGCCCATATAAGGAGCCTATATGGGAATAATTGTGTTTGCCCATGTTGTACCCATATGGTTTGGCCAAAAGGGCCCCATATGAGTTTCCTTATTCAAAACACAGACATGTGACCTACGTGGGTCCCACTTTCGGCCCATATAAGGAGCCTATATGGGAATAATTGTGTTTGCCCATGTTTTACCCATATGGTTTGGCCAAAAGGGTCCCATATGTGTTTCCTTATTCAAAACACATATATAGGTGACCTATGTGGGTCCCACTTTGGACCCATATAAGGAACCTATATGGGAATAATTGTGTTTGCCCATGTTGGACCCATATGGTTTGGCCAAAAGGGTCCCATTTGTGTTTCCTTATTCAAATCACATATACTCATAACCTATGTGGGTCCCACTTTGGACCCATATAAGGAACCTATATGGGAATTATTGTGTTAGCCCATTTAAGACCCATATTGGTTGCCCAAGAGGGCCCCATATGTGTTTCCTATTATGAGCCCATGCCCTCATTTCCCATTAACATCCCAACTAGGACCCATATAGGGAGCCTATGTTTTTTAACCCATGTGGGGCCTACTACACTAACCCAAGTGAGTCCCATATAAGATGCCCATAATAGGACCATGCCCACTTGGTACCCATGTAGCCCAAGTAAAACCCATGTGGGGCCCACATATACATGTTGGCTGGGCATCAAGCATTCCCTTTATATATCACTCACAAACACACAGTCATTGTCCGGTCTCGTCACAAGAACATATCTGTCAATGTGATTACCAGACTCTCTAACTTCTATATCTTTGCAGAACTTCTCCTGAACATCATCATCATCGTCATCATCATCATCTTACGGATATTATCTTCCCCAGTGTGTCTGTGATTCCCTTCTGAAGATCTACATCATCCATCTCTACTCTGCTTATTCAATCATTCAATAAACTCTGTTACATTTTATATATATCTGTCTCCGTAGTCTTCTGTCAGTGACAACTATTAACTACTAAGGAATGTGTGTTAACTAATCAGTATGTCATAGCGGTTTTTAATTATGTTAAGTAACTATTAGTTAATTAGTAACTCATCAATTCAGTCATGCTTCCTGAAGAACTACGATTAAGAAACTACTAATTCCGCTTCAGGAGGAATAACTATTAAGTAACTATTAATGAACTGTGATGCTCAGTATCAGGTTATGGCCTGTCGTCTTCAGGTAAACAGGTAAAATTAAACCTGTAGCTTAAATGATTGACAGCATTGGGCTTTTCAATTTTAAAATGTCACCCTACTGTTTCTAGAATCCACAACACTAAAATGAAAAAAAAAAAAATCAGCTGCATGGACACCAAATCAGTAGCATAAAAATATTCATTATAAATCTGACCAGTGAATGCAGCTTTACAGAGAGTTTATTATGAGCAGTTACCTGTAACAGTAAGAATGACTCCAGGAAAACCAGAAAATTCATTTGATGTGTTAGTGATGATCCTGAATGCATATTCATCAGAGTCACTCGTGTTGATGTCTTTGATTCTCAGTGTGTTGTTTATATACTCCACACGACCAGCAAACTGATGATCCTCACGCAGATCCTGAAAGTTCCATAAATACCAGTATGTTTTCTCTACTGTATTTCCAGTGGGATGTGAGTATGAAGAGTGAATATCTACTGTTGATCCCACTAAAGCACAAACTCTTGTAGAGGTGTAAGTCACACCCCAACAGCTACTGCTAGAAACACCTGAAAGAAACAATTTGATTTGTATAAATAAACTCATATATAGAACCTTTTACAGCCCACGTGATCAAATAGCCTAACAGAAGTGGTCTTATTTCTCATTGGTTCTAACGTGTTAGCAACTCAGAAAGTTTATTAAAATGGTTTCCCAGCATCAAAATGTCTGGTTGTTGCATTTGGTTGCACTAATATAATATACGTATATGTATCTGGCTACTTTATACTTGACCATCTGCTAACGTCTTCTATCCACTCCACTATAGTACACGGATCTGGTAGCTGTGTTGAAAAAGTTGATAAGTCAAATTTTTTAAATAACTTCTCTCTGTGTTGCTTCACTGCTGATTCTTGCCATACTTCCGTTGCCAAAATGCCCGAGCATACGCTGCCACGTCCTAGGGGTGGTGATGGCGCAGCGGATAAGACACTCGCCTTTAGTATGAGAGACCTGGGATCGAATCCACTGACACAACATTGTGTCTTGAGCAAGACACTTAACCCCTAGTTGCTCCAGAGGCGTGCGACCTCTGACATATATAGCAATTGTAAGTCGCTTTGGACAAAGCATCAGCTAAATGAGATAATACAATTATAATATTGTGTACAAACAGTAAAAGGGTCTATAGATAAACACAAGTGTCACAGGTCGGAGCGGACCACAGGTGTTGTGAGTCTCGCCCCTTCCTAGTTTCCACCTCGAGGAGGTCCCAAGAACACCCCAATGACCAGACACACAAGGAGCGCAAGTAAAAATTAAAACAAACTTTATTTAATTTAATTAAAAGGTAGGTAGGGGAGGGGAAAGGGAATCTAAAAGCAAACTCTCGGGGCCAGAGAGCGTCGATCCTGAGTCACTCTGACTCCATCAGGGGGGCTTCTCAGGTAGGTCTTCAGAACGTTTCGTGCTTGTCCCTCACGTGACTTCAACCAGCTTATTCCAATGTGTCTGGGTTCTGTGTTGCAGGGGGACATTTGGTGGAGCCTTCCCTTCTTCCTGGATGTGAAGAAATATGGACTGTGAGTGACACTGACAAATTGGATGAGGTGATTACCTTGTGCTGATGGCGGCGGTTTCCGGGGCCCAACTCTGGAGGCGCCTAGAAGATACACAGGTCAGTATTCAGAGAGCAACTGGGCCTAGTAGAAGGAGTGTGCTCGTAAGTATGTGGACAAGCGTAATGGTTCCTTGGCCTTCGGTGTGTAGGTGAGTATGCAAGAGTGAATGCACGGGATCTTGATTTGGTTCGTCCAGGTAAGTCTTACAGGTGGGGTATGCAGGGGTGTTACTCTGACTCGTAGCTTTGGATGTAAAGATGAGTATACAAAAGGGCTCACTGGGTCTTTACTTTGAGCATACAGGTGAATATACAAGGGCAAGACGCTGGCGCTCAGCTTTGGACGTACAAGTGAGTATACAGAAGGGCAACTGGATCTTCACTTTGGGGCATACAGGTGAGTGTACAAAGATAATGCGCTGGCTCTTGGCTTTGGGCGCACAGGTGAGTATACAGAAGGGCACACTGGATCTTTACTTTGGGCATACAGGTGAGTATACAAGGGCAATAAACTGGCTCTTAGCTTTGGGCTTACAGGTGAGTATACAGAAGGGCAACTGAATGGGTACAACTCACAGACCCTCGAAGAGGTGGCGAAAGGCTTTAGCACTTTGGAGCTTAGGAGACTGGAGAGGATGTATTTGCCGTGACACTTGTAACCTTCTTCACCGGGACAGACTTCCCAGACCAACACTCAACACGGTCACTTGCAACCGCAGAAAACACTCCCACGACGACACAGAGCCTTAGGCTCGGACCTGCAGAACTGGTAGCAGACAGACACACAGAATTCCTTCACAAGTTTACTTGACTTCAGTGAATATATGGGGAAAGATACACCACCTCTTGGCTTCGAACAAGGGCAGATGGAGGTACGGGTCAAAGCTGCTGCTCGTTGGGCCTAACACGGCCTCGGCCAATGTCACCACAATGGGTGAGTTCAGGTAGGTTGTTTACACCAAGTATGTACCACAGGAATGGATCGAACTCTTCCCTCTCCTCTCTTCCAACCAACAGGACAAGAGATCTAGACAGGGGCAAACCTCTGAAATCACTCCACAAACAGGTAATCATACACAGAGGCCACACAGCTAGTGTTTCATGCAGCAGCCAATACTTCCCTCCGTTGAAGTTTCCCCACAATATTCACACTGTTCCTTACTTGTTATCGTTGCCTCGCCACCACCAGGTGGGGAAAAGGGGATCAGAAGTCACAAGTGGGCATGCATAGAAAAGTGGTCGCCGCCAGCACCAGCGCACGTTCTCTTCACACAGGGTCTCCTTCCCGGCCTAGGGAGTAAATGCTGACAACAGGGACACGGCACAACACTGTAATCTTTAGGTGTACACACGTCAAAGAAAGACTCACCCACTGCACTCCACACACTCCAGTGAAATAGGGTCAGCACTCTACGTTTGAACCGGGGATTTCGTCCTGGTTAATCGAAATCGCGGATACAGCGAATGGCCAAGTGTAAACGTCACAGCCACGACAAAGTAACATCCTCCCTCCTTAACTGGTTCCGGCTCGCCCACCGATCTTTTCCACTGTGGGGCCGCTTACACACTGATTCACAACTCACAAGAGAAACACTGGTATTCCATACTTATAAGGAAAACACAGACACTATGGCAGCTCAGCGTACTCACAGATACGTTGACGCTAATTCTTCTCCCCTTCCTTCCAGATACTCAACGTAAACACGGCCGGCAGAACAGTATCCTCGTTCCTTGCACTGTATTTCCGGCAGCTCTTCAATACATACGTATTTAACTTATCATGTGTGGCTCATCATGTCAAAATACACGACTGCTGCAAACACTTTAAAGGGGTTTATGATAAAACAGATGCTTGCATATGCTAGATAATCAAAGTTTAGTGTTAGGTTAGTGTCTTGAGAGTTTTTGAGACGCACCTATTTTGACATAATGCATGATGCTATAGGTTCACATGACTAACTGAACACATATTTTGAATTTGTGCCTCTCGGAAGAAAAGCCCTTGCACCCTACACTTCAGATTACCATCAAAATTCCTGTCCAATTAAATGTTCTCTAGGCGCAAAAGTGTCCCACCCCCTACATTGCACTTAACCTCCACACAAAAATAACAAGTGGCTAAAATGAGACACTTGTTAATACATTTACTAGTTTTTTGGTAAATGACTCATTTATATAGTGTGATCAAGGCAGTATTGGTGGTTTGTTCACTGTCCTTACCAAGGGTCAGTCAATTGTGCTGCAGAAATCTGCCCGCTGTTGTTTTGCTGCTGCGTGTTACTGTTATCCGTGGGGCTGCGCTGTGGAGATTGGAGAGTGCGCGCTCAAGTCCCATTGACTACTTTAAAGATGTACGGTTATGTAACAGATGGCTCGGACTCAGTTGAGGCCATTGGGCATCTGGATCGTAGCAGCTCTAAAATTGTGACTTTAGATAACCCTTTCTCCTGATAACACAATCACCCAGATCTCTATCACCTATCAAGGTTGTAAAATGGGCAACTATTAAAACAAATGCAGTCTTCAAAGGAGGTTCAAAGGAATTCCACCAGAGAAACCTGAGAGCCGATCGAATGACAATCGCCTCAGACACAGCAGGGGGGCACGGACTATATGTCTCTGATGAAACCACATTTAAAGATCACAATGAGCTGTTTCAATGTATATATATTTTTAATCCCTTTACTGCATGATCGTGTATATGTGATGTAACTGTGTGTTAACACTTTAGTTAGATTTTGTTCACTGTAGCATGGTTCATATCTTAGGTATGAAATTATTATTCAACGTGATCTTAAACCCATGTCTTGTCTAGTATCAAATTAATCTACTTTTTATTTCCTAATCATTGCTATGCATCATATTACCATAAGCCGCATCAATGTAATTTAATATCGATTTGAAGAGTTATGGAAACAAACTTTTATCATTATGCAATTACACAAATGTGATGTCTGAAAGAACAAAGGCTTGTTTCCCCACGCGATCGAACACTTCGCACATTGGTCATTCACCTAAAATGGGCTGGGTGCGTGAAAGGTCAAAACGGCCTATCGCCCAAGCCATCATCGCTCAGTTTGCTCAGTTCGCTCAGTAACTCAGCCACCCGTGGCTCAGGAGCGCTCAGTCGCTCAGTTACTCAGGTAACCCATCAGCGCAGTTTTCTCTGAGCCCTGTCTTTTCGGGACAGTCTTTCCTGGCTTGCACTTTGCACTTCGAGTTTGGACAATCTATGCGGAACAATCCGCCATATGGAAACACCTAACGGACTATATCATCTTACAAACACACCTGGATTCTCTCTCTCTCTCCCTGCTCGCACCGCGCGCATCAGAAACTTCTCACCACATCACAAAGAGCCAAATGCAAGTATAAACTTGTTCTACTCGCTGATGTTGAAGCTGTACCCCTTATAAAAATTAAGGCGCTCCTTAGAGATTTTCAGATGGTTTGTGCAGATGTTAAGCAATAGTGCTATTGCCAATCTTTTATACTCTCTCTAGCTTTTTCAATCTTTTCTTTCTCATCTATGTTTTATGTTATTGTATGTGTGTATGTTTAGTTAGTCGTTATGTGTACTTCGTTTTATAGTTAATAAACCGGTTTTGCATTTTCACAATTGAATTGTTTCTGTGTTCAATGCTCATGAAATTAAAGTCACTATTTCTGCCTTTTGATCCAGCTACACGCTGCGAGTAGCACTGTATATCAGTGAGAAGGTTAATTTTAAAGGCCATGAAATTAACATTTCTTAGACATTATTATACGATTATGGATATATGTCTTTGGTGGACGAACACATTAATTAATTGTTATTATTAATTCTGCTACGCCAGGTAAAACCTGATAAACTTGTATAGTTAATTACAGTTAATTATACATAATATTCCCTTTTGAGCTAAAATCTAAGATTCCCATGGGAATCCCCGTAGTGTTTCGGTCGAAGGTTCATAGTGTTTCAAATAACGTTATTCCCCTCCTCCCGCGGAATCGCTACAGTTATGTTCGCTGAGTTTTATGTGAATGAGTTTTGTGTGAGCGGGGGCCAGGGCGAGTGCGTGTTTGAGTGACTACAATGTGTGTTTTTGAGTGACTACATTATACGTGTTTGAGTGTGTGTGTGGTTGTTGAGTAATTTATTTTGTTATTTTGGCAGCATTAATGTTATTTGTTTCTTTTCATTTTGTCAACTGTGTGGAATATTGTGGTGAGAGTATTTGTTATTAAAGGAACAGTATGTAAGAAATTTATATCAATTAATCATAAAATGGCCCTGATATGTCACTAGACATTAGGGGTGGAACGGTACACAGAAGTCCCGGTTCGGTTCGTACCTCGGTTCAGGCGCCATGGTTCGATTCACTTTCGGTACAATGGAAGGAAAAGCAAAACAAAAATGAAGGCGGCATTTTTTTTAGTACTTAAGCTAATCTTAAAAACATTCAGATTTTCATATGTCATGAATATGAACTGAAATGCATTTAACATACTATCTCGTATTTCAAAAATGTATACCACTTTAAGTAATCTTTTTACTCATCTTTCATACAAATATGGGTTCAAATGTATTATAATTGTTACCTAAGTGCAATTTAAAATGACATTTTGGCCTTATTTCATATTAATGTACTAAAGAACAAAAAAATAGGCTTGTAGGATGAATTAATAGGGGTGTATGACTTCACGAGGCGCTGCAAGAAACGACAAGTGGATGACGTCAGAGTAACGCGAGAGCGATTTGAAATCAGCCTCCTCCGCAAGATTTCTCGCGGTACTCTGACGCTAATGACGCTGCGTAAAGTTGAGCACGCTTAAAAAACTGAAAGCAGCTGAACTGGACAGAACTGCCCTGCGTATGCCTGTTGTATATAGCAGGACATTTTATCTCCTACTTCTCAGCGTGAGAAATACAAAGTGTGGCGTTTGAACTGACTGAAATGCGTGTCAAGGTGAATGCGTGAGACTTGAGAGCCCTGATTAGATGTATTTCCACTCACATACCTAACAACTGCTGAACAACGCCAACGCAAAGTCCTCGTCTTTTCCACCACTCTCTCGCCTGTACTACTGTAACTGACTGGAAAACTGAAGTTTTGCCAAACTTGCGATCTTAAAGAGGCTGGCGGAGCGTCTAACTCTTGTGAAACACCACTTGCCATCCTCGCTATCGCTGCTCACTAACTGACTGAGTGGAGTTGCAGCCCTCAACTGATGTTTATGTTGTCTTTTTGTGTAATGGCCACCAGTTGTGTGATTGCAGTACCAGTTTTAGCCACAAGTTTTGTGATTGCAATACCAGTTTTGGCCACAATCCTACATACTGTTCCTTTAAATAAGTTGTTTTGGTATATTGGCCAAACTGTATTTGTATTTGTTTTTTCATTTTATTTTTTGTTTGTTTGGGGTTTGCTTGTCAATCGTGTTGAGTACTGTGAGTGGTTATCAGCACGGCTCTTATCTATTATCAATCCCCTTATAAAGGGTAATTGGTTGCTGGGCTCAGGAGGATTTTTTTTTATTTATACTTTATAATTTGGTTTGGTTACAGTGTGGATTGTGATTTTGGTTATACAATTGCATGACGGTGTGAACTGAGGTTGGTTGGATTTCATTTATTTCGACTCTTATTATTATTTTTCTTGCTTTTCTCCTCCCCAAATTCTAATTTATCCATTGGGATATTGATATTGATGGTCCGAGATTCGATTTTACAAGTTACTATTGTATGACATTAAGAGTCTGTTTTTTGTGTGTGAATGTTGTTGTTGTGTTTACAAATTGTGTATCTTCCCCCCAAAATTGTTTTGGGTTTAATTATAAGTTTATATTTTCTGAGAGTAAATAAAGATTGTACACATCTCTGCTTGTTCTTCCATTTGCTTGGAAACCCTGTATTTGGGGCATTTATAGAAGAAAACAATATACTATTCTTTTGGAGGGTTTAGCCTCCGCCCACACTTAGTCGGGCAGGGTATGGTGTTCAGGCAGGGGTGTGTACTTTCAATCTGGTGATACATTTTTTGCATTAAAATTTTGAGGTGTGTAGCGCCCCCTACCATATTTGATGTGTATGACTTAAATTTCTTTAGAGTGGGCGACGGGTTCAATTTGTTTGTCTCTCGACTAAAAAATAAACATCCTACTCTGATACCCTTAAAGCTGCTTTTGGGAACTCAAATAACCCAAACAGATTGAAAAAAAACTTTAAGTGGATTTATTTTAACAAAATATAGAAAAATATGAATATGAATGCAATAAAATATATATTTGTGTTTAAAGTATAGAATTTTATAAGAAAAGAATATTCCAAAATTTGTAGCTCCCACCCCATTTAAGTGTGACCACCAAACACCAGTTACATGCTCTTACTGAAATACCCTCTTATAACAGTTTGTGAACTATTAATTCACTGTTCAACTGTTATTTTTACACTACACAGTATACATCACAGAATAACCCACTATAGCAAAGAGAAAAAACTGCAAAACCCCAAATAACACTTTACAATACACACTGGTATGCAAAATCTAAGTGGAAATTAGTATGCTCAAACACACATGAGAACCTTTAGCTTATGGTTACTCCTCATTATAACACGGGATGTAATTTTCACAGATTTCTCACAGTATCAAAGTAAACAAATGATAACAAATAGTAACGGGTCAATTAATAACCACCAACAATATACAGAATGGGCCCACTCTCACAAACAACAGTACTCACACACCCCAACTTACACGCAGGCCTGTGTAACTTTAGTTGCTTGAGATCGTAGAGGCCTTTGAAACTTTAAAATGGCCGTTTCGCTCGTGTGAGCAAATAAACAAAGCAAACACGGTACCTGTGCTCCTTAACCAGCAGCAATAGATCCTCTACCGGGCAACCGCGTCCACTCGCGACAACGCTCACCGTCACTAGAGTCACTAGAGGGATAGAGTCCAAGGGCATAGTTTACCCTCCCGTGGTCAAGAGAATCACTCTGAGCTGGCTGAATTGAAAGAGATGTTGAGGGCCCAACAAGAGCAATTAACCAACTCACCCAAGGTTTACAGCAATTGCACTCACAACATGCTTTTAATCAGTCTAGGGGAGTTAACCCTATTATTTGCAGACGTTGTAATCAAGCAGGCCATATTGCCCGAAATTGTTTTTTGGATTTTCAAAGACCCACAGAGCAGCAGGCATCTTTGTCACAGCCAGGTAGGTCTCTGAATCCTAATAGGCTGATGGAAAACTTCAACCCCCTGAATTAATGAGCCACACTTCAGGAGGGGTAACAGTTGGGTCTCGGCCCTCTGAAATAGTTGGGAACCAGGCCCTTACTAAATTATTAGGTAACTGTCCTTCTGCCACTATTACTATGGGTGGGGTAGAGGTTCCCTATGTATTGGACACTGGGTCGATGGTGACCACTATTTCAAAGGGGTTTTTTCTCCAGCATTTTGAGCCTTGGGGTAAAGAAAAGTTGCCACAGAAGACCACAGAACAACTGGCTAGGGTTGGGGGCCGAGAAACTGTGTGAATCCCTGTAGATTAATTTCGGTTTGTGCCCGTTACATTTTCCTTACTGGTAGGCCCTCTACCTATGTTGCTGTTTGAGCCTTTGGGGAAAGAGAATTCACTCCCTGCTGGCCTTTTAGCATCGGTTTCTCTGGTACCAATTGTTCGAGGGGTGGCCTTTGTACCTATAGTTAATATAGGCGAACAAGATGTCCTACTGCACCCTCATGTTGCGGTGGGAACATTGTGCAAAGTTGAGACTCTCTCACAGTTAGAGGGGTGTGATGTTGTACCATCAGAGGAACCAGTCCATTAAGCCACCATTGCATTGCAGGCAGTCGAGGTTGATAGAATGGAGGAGACAATCCAGAAGATGGTATAGACGGTATAGAGGTTTAGACGGTTGCCCCCTTTAGATTATGAGGCAGTTAAGCAGCATATTTACCAACCGCTGCAGAATCAGGTGATCAGAGAGAGCTCTAGTCCGTATGCCTTGCCAATTGTAGTTGTGAAAAAAAAGATGGTCAGATCCGTCTTTGCATTGATTATAGGCAGTTGAATGTTAAGACATGGAAGGATGCTTTTCCTCTGCCTCTGATTGAGGAGTCCCTGGATGCCCTGTGTGACGCACAGAGGTTTTTCACTTTGGATCTCGCCAGTGGCTATAGCCAGGTCCTGGTGGCAGAGGAAGATTAGTGGAAGACCCCACTTTGCACGCCCTTTGGGTTATTTGAATTTAATCGAATGCCCTTTGAGTTGTGCAATGCACCTAGCACCTTCCAATGCCTTATGGAGCACATGTTTGGGGACCAAAAAGGGACTTAAGGGCAAGTTGGAAAAATGTTGCTTTTCTGGCAAGAAGTAGGCTATCTGGGGCATCTGGTGTCTAGAGAAGGATTATTGACCGATCCTGCTAAGATCAGCACAGCGGCCGAGTGGAAACAACCAACTGATGTGGCGGAGTTGCGGTCATTTTTAGGATTATTATAGGCATTTTGTAGAGGAATTTGCTCAGTTAGCTGCCCCACTACATCGGCTTGTTGCAGACTTGGTAGGGACAAAGAAGAGGAGGGGTTAAGGGAAGTCAATTGGCAGCTGTTGGACTGAGGAGTGTGAACAGGGGTTTTAAACTTTGAAGAAGCGATTGGTGTCTGCTCCTGTTTTGGCGTATGCAAATTTCTCCCTCCTATTTGTGTTGGAAATTGATGCTAGCCACTCTGGGTTAGGTGCAGTGCTTGCACAGGAGTGGGATGGTAAGAGGAGGCCGGTTGCATATGCTAGCCATGGATTCAGATCCACTGAACGGAATATTCTAAATTATGAAGATGGAGTTGTTAGCATTAAAATGGGCTCTGACCGAAAAGTTTAGAGACTATCTCTTAGGACACAAGTGTATAGTTTACACAGATAACAACCCCCTGATCTATTTGAAGACTGCCAAACTGAGTGCTTTGTAGCAACGCTGGGCTTCCCAGCTGGCAGCGTTTGATTTTGATATTTGGTATCACCCTGGCTGTGCTAACAGTAATGGGAGCGTACCTATGAGCTGATACACAGCTGGTGTTATTGGCAGGAGATGGAGGCAGATGTCTGGAAGCAATGCCAGGAGTGTAGTCAGTGTGCGGTTGCAAAATCAAATCAGCCAACAGCCCGTGCTCCAATGGGCCATTTGTTGGCCTCAAGACCAAATTTGGAGCAGGCCAGTGATGGAAGGGAGCATGTCCTTGTCATTACTGATGTGTTCTCAAAATACACTAAGGCGGTACCCACATGAGACCAGAAAGCAGCAACAGTAGCTGATATTTTGGTTCATGAGTGGTTCTATAGGTTTGGTGTACCGGCGTAAATCCGTAACATTGCAGTGGTTTCCCAGCTCTGGCAGTTGGGCAGTGTGAGCGCTTCAATCGAACCCTTCATGACTTACTTCGCACACTGTCTGTAGAGCAGCAGAGGTCATGGACTTGTCATATAGCACAGGTAAGTTTTGCATATAATATCACGCCTCACCAGACCACCGGTGAGTCACCATATTTTTTGATGTTCGGGCAGGCCCCCAGACTTCCAGTCGATTTTCTGCTCTCAGCAGTGGATAAACCTGCCAGTGGACAGGTGAAAGACTGCGTGGTGGAGCATAGAGAGAGACTTAACACAACCTATATGAGAGTAAGGGCTCGGCTGGATAGAGCTGCTGAAGTTCGTAAGAAACGTCATGATCAGTTGGGAAGGGATTTTGCGCTGATGGGAGGACAAGAAGTTTATTCGAGGGACTATGGTGTCTGTGGTCATCATAAAATACAAAATCACTGGTCCAGCATTGTTTACAGAGTTTTTTAAAGCCCCTAGAGATGATGGTGGTGTATACTTCTTTGGTAAAAACAGGTACACAGGTCTCACTTAAAGTCAGTACCACATGTATCATGTTCAGGCCATATCGTTGACCCAGGGTTGGGGTTGTTAGATGACAACACGGATGAGGTTTTAGCTTCCCCAGTGGCAGTGGTAGAGTAGGATGTATCCCTTATAGATGTAACCCCAACTGCCTCGAGTTCAGCAGAAGTAGATTTAGCACTGGAGCTAGAGAGGGTTGTAGAAAGTCCTGCAGAGATGGGGCGTGAAGGTCCTATGTTGACTCTGATTTCCCCAATTCAATAAGGGGAAATTCCCTTTTACCTCTCGGCTTGGGCCTGTGGATGTGCAACTGCATTTAAATAAATTAAGGTATATTATTATACTGATATGGTGCTGCATGTTTTTTTAGTAGTGCCATTATAATGATGACTGGTTTATATAGTGTGATCAAGGCAGTATTGGTGGTTTGTTCACCGTGCTTACCAATGGTCAGTCAATTGTGCTGCAGAAATCTGCCCACTGTTGTTTTGCTGCTGCGTAGCGGCATGTTACTGTGATCAGTGGGGCTGCGCTGTGGAGATTGGAGAGAGTGTGCTCAAGTCCCATTGACTACTTTAAAGATGCACAGTTAAGAGTTTTATGTGAGCGGGGGCCAGAGCGAGTGCGTGTTTGAGTGACTACAATGTGTGTTTTGAGGGACTACATTGTGTGTGTGTGTTTGAGTGACTACATTGTGTGTGTTTGAGTGACTACAATATGCGTGTTTGAGTGTGTGTGTGTGGTGAGAGTGGTTGTTGAGTAATTTATTTTGTTATTTTGGCAGCATTAATATTATTTGTTTCTTTTCATTTTGTCAACTGTGTGGAATATTGTGGTGAGAGTATTTGTTATTAAATAAGTTGTTTTGGTATATTGGCCAAACTGTATTTGTATTTGTTTTTTTATTTTATTTTATTTTTTGTTTGTATGGGGTTTGCTTGTCAATCGTGTTGAGTACAGTGAGTGGTTATAAGCACGGCTCTTATCTATTATCAATCCCCTTATAAAGGGTAATTGGTTTCTGGGCTCAGGATGATTTATTTTATTTATACCCTATAATTTGGTTTGATTACTGTGTGGATTGTGATTTTGGTTTTTCAATTAGCCTTTCGCCGAGCCCCGCCCCCCCTTAGTTACTGTTGCTACTTCCGACAAACAAATGACCAGCGCGACAGATTGCCATGACGGAAGCAGTATACCCGTGCGTGTCAGTGACCTTTTTTGGATCAATACCTCCGCGATATCCTCCAGATCGAGGCAAAAGGGGTTACAATATGCAGTGGAGGGATATATTCAAAATATAAAAATACGCAATGAAGTAGACACGACTACTATCAAGGCTAATGCTTACCGGTCTCAAGCTAAAAATGAGAAACCACATGACCTGTAACTCAAATGCAACCAGCACAGCCTTGTGGACCAGTCATGCTCTTGCACTGCCGGGTAAGTTTTCTTTCATATGGTATGGTCTATTCATGTCTATTGTGAGTAGCTATTTTGTTAAAATACAAGGGTATGTTAGCTAGCTAAAGCTACATGTGCTTCAAAGCCATTCAAAGCT
Organism: Misgurnus anguillicaudatus; assembly: GCF_027580225.2. NCBI lineage: Eukaryota > Metazoa > Chordata > Actinopteri > Cypriniformes > Cobitidae > Misgurnus > Misgurnus anguillicaudatus. The sequence continues at coordinate 8,623,686 of NC_073359.2, read as the reverse complement.
AACGGACATTTCTCTGTTGTTTTGAGAATAGCCGTTTTGAGAATCATAATGTTTTATTTCCTTTGGTGATAATCAGAATTCACAAATAGGAAATTGCTTTGGCTTAAAAGTTGCAGAACAGATAGTAATATAATAAATAAAATCTATAATATAATAAAATTGCACAGCATTTACAGGATTGGGAACTCGGGGGTAGGTTTTCCGTTCATAAAATGCTACCCCTGCTGAAAAAACAGCATCAAACCAGCATGGACCAGCATGGGAATTATGCTGGTCTATGCTGGTTTAGCTGGTGGTCACAGCATACCAGCACCAAAACACAACATATGCTGGTATGACCATGGGATGCTGGTGCTAAAGCTGGTTTAGCTGGTGCTAATGGTGGTTTGTTGCTGGTTTAGCTGGTGCTAATGCTGGTGCTGATGCTGGTTTGATGCTGGTTTAGCTGGTGTTCACTAGCAAACCAGCACCAAAACACAACATATGCTGGTCTTGCTGGTATGCTGGTTTTTTCAGCAGGGACATGAAAGATAAAAACAAATTATTTAAAGTTCATTTTTAGGGCGCTATGTTCGACTTGGTCATAAACTGACGAAAAATAAAGTTGAGGAGCTGAAAGTCCCAACACAACAGCAGCTAATGTAGCTAGCGTTAGCTAACATGTTAACTAATGTTGGCTAAAGAAGTCATTAAACTTAGCTTAGAGAGTAGGTTAACATTCTGGCAATTATATTCATGGTAATTATAACTTTGGTCCAATTTGTGTTCTTGCCTCTAGTTAGTAGATCTGGACAACACTGTAACTAGTTAGCTGTAAGCCTTACCTTTGTGCAGACATATTTATGCTTCATAAATGTTCGACACATTTAACTGGGAGTGGGGCCGTCCACACTGTTTTATCCATTGGATGCACCGCTCACGTTGTGTTTTCGGCTTTGGGAATGGAAAGAACACAACTTCTCCATACAATCTCTGAGGGTAGCTTATCTAGTGTCCGATTTACAAATGCAGGGGGCATTAATGTTTGTCAGTGCTCGCATAGTAACGGTTGCTGTGATGTGTGATTGGACAATGGCCGTTTTGGTGGAGGGGCCGGCGGATTTAATTTATTTGGACTCTTAATATTTTTTTCTTTCTTTATTCCTCCCCAAATGCAATGGGATAAATTATCCAATGGGATATTGATATTGATGGTCCGATATCCGATTTTACAATTTACTATTGTATGACATTAATGTTTTTTGTGTGTGAATGTTGTTGTTGTTGTTGTGTTTACAAATTGTGTATCTTCCCCCAAAAATTGTTTTTGGGTTTAATTATATATTTATATTTTCTGAGGGTAAATAAAGATTGTACACATCTCTGCTTGTTCTTTCCATTTGTTTGGAAACCCTGTATTTGGGGCATTTATAGAAGAAAATAATATACTATTCTTTTGGAGGGTTTAGCCTCCGCCCACTAGCCTGGTGCAACCAGACTCTCTTAGCCTACATTCATTTCACGAGTTCACACTTACATATAATTTGGAGGGTAAAGTTTAATGCGTATTTGGCGTGCTGTCCGGAGGGAGGGCTCCGAGCTCGGAGTTCGGCCCGAACCCAGAGTACTCCCCCCTATGTAAGTGTGTTTTAGGACTAAAATGTGTGGAGAAGGGGTGGTGGGGGGATGCTGCGAACTGACAACATAATGAGGTAAGACTGCTGAGTCTATTTGTACCCTCTTAGGTTGATTGCTGAGTGCTTCCACCTCTGTTTGATTATCTGAAAATGCTTTCACCTGTGTTTGATTATCTGAGAAAGTTTAATGCGTATTTGGCGTGCTGTCCGGAGGGAGTGCTCCAAGCTCGGAGTTTGGCCCGAACCCAGAGTACTTCCCCCAAAGTTCAAGAGCAGAGGACAGCCGACAGACTGAAGACCCCCCAAATGAGTGCAGAGTTTGGCGGGCTGGCATCTCGAGAAGGTGCCTGGATGCTTGACCGGGGAGGCCCGTAATAGTATCTCTCCGTCTGAGCTGACGGCCCCTGTTGGTCTGTGAATGGGGAGCGATTGTAGGGAGGAAAAATTGAGTGCTTGCCCGGGAGATTTTCTCACATTGCATCACTGGATGAAAGAGAAAATGTAAATGCTCTACCGGAAAGTTCTCACTCTTTCTGATATGGGACCAGTGCTTGCTGGACAGGAAGAGAAAACTGGAAAGTAAGTGCTTGCCCGGGAGATTTTCTCACACTGCATCGCTGGATGAAAGAGAAAATGTAAGTGCTCTACCGGAAAAGTTCTCGCTCCGTCTGCTGTGAGACCAATGCTCACTAGACGGAAAGGAAACAGCAAAATGAGCGCTTGCCCAGGAGATTTTCTCACACTGCATCGCTGGATGAAAGAGAAAACGTAAGTGCTCTACCGGGAAAGTTCTCACTCCCTCCACTGTGAGACCAGTGCTCGCTGGACGGAAAGGAAACAGAAAGGAAAACGAGTGCTTGCCCGGGAGATTTTCTCACACTGCATCGCTGGATGAAAGAGAAAATGTAAGTGCTCTACCGGAAAAGTTCTCGCTCCGTCCGCTGTGAGACCAGTGCTCGCTGGACGGAAAGGAAACAGAAAGGAAAATGAGTGCTTGCCCAGGAGATTTTCTCACACTGCATCACTGGATGAAAGAGAAAACTTAAGTGCTCCACTGGGGAAGAGCTCACTCCGTCCACTGTGAGACCAATGCTCGCTGGACGGAAAGGAAACGGAAAAGGAAAACAAGTGCTTGCCCGGGAGATTTTCTCACACTGCATCGCTGGATGAAAGAGAAAATGTAAATGCTCTACCAGAAAAGTTCTCGCTCCGTCCGCTGTGAGACCAATGCTCGCTGGACGGAAAGGAAACAGAAAGGAAAAATGAGTGCTTGCCCAGGAGATTTTCTCACACTGCATCGCTGGATGAAAGATAAAACGTAAGTGCTCTACTGGGGAAGAGCTCACTCCGTCCGCTGTGAGACCAATGCTCGCTGGACGGAAAGAGGAGACAGGAAAGAGGAGTTTAATGATGTAAAGGTAGGAGATAAAAGAGGTGGTTTCAGGAAAAGAAAAATCAGGGAAAGGCAATTTATGAGATACATGGAAAGGTGGTAACGTAGGATTAAAGGGTCCTGGGAGATACTGTTTGGAGGATAACCAAATTATGTCGAGTGATGCGTCAAGCCGGGGTTTTAACAGGTGGGTTAAGGGAATATTAGTTCTGAATAGCGAGGAACCGGGGTTGGGAATTGATCCGCCTCTGGAGCCAGCGTCCTAAATTTCTGAAACAGAAAACGAGACAGAGAGTCAGCGATTTGGTTTTTTGACCCAGGGATGTGTTTAGCAATGATAATGAATTGATCGCAAGCTGAAATCCAGATAAGACGCCTTAAGAGTGGCATCAGTGCGGGTGAATGGGAACGGCCTTTGTTAACTCTTTCACCGCCAGCATTTTTTTAAAAAATTGCCAGCCAGCGCCAGCGTTTTTCATGATTTTCACCAAAGTTTAATGCCTTCCAGAAAATGTTCTTCTTCAGATATATAAACATACAATATACGAAAGAACAGACCCTCCGCTTTCAAACAAAAAAAAACGTTTCATCCTACCTTGAGTAGTTCTTTTGTAATCAGCTTTTGAATATGGGTAGGTTTCTGCAAAAACACCACATTTTGAGCAAAAAGCAGAGATAATTCCATGTTTGTGACGGACTTTTCATAGAGATCCCATTCAGAGCGATCTTTAAAACAGACACGGACATGCAGCAGCTTGCCATAGGGCAGTACTTCCAGGTTTAAAAAGTTGCGGAAGGGCGCCACCTGGTGGATAATAGCGGTATTGCGGAAAGACGGAAAATCTCGTCATTGGCGGGGAAGCGTTTTCTCTTAATTGACGAGATATCTCGTCAATGGCGGGGAAAGAGTTAATGCAGTGCACTGTTGCGTCATTGTCGCAATTTACTAACACACTACTAGCGGCCCATTCTTTCCCCCACAGGAAAGCTGCTACTACGAGAGGGTAGAGCTCGAATAGAGCAGAGGATTGAGATATGTCCTGGAGCTGTGGTGGCCACGGAGCCGCGAACCAACGACCTTGGTAGAATCCCCCGAACCCTATTGAGGGGGCGGCGTCTGTGAACAATTGGATGTCGGTGGGTGATGAAAGGAGGTTATTGTAGAAAAAAGATAGGCCGTTCCACTGTTTTAGAAATGTTAACCATAACCTGAGTTCGTCGCGACATGCTTGAGTTATGGAAATGCGGTCTTCTAGCGAGTGGACAGAGGATGCGAGTAAGAGGAGGTGCAAGATGAAGGGGCGACCTTGAGGGATGATGCGCATTGCGAAGTTTAGATGTCCGAGCAGGGACAGGAGTTCTCGTTTGGAAAAGTTAGGTTTTTCGAGGAAAGTAGAAGAGACAAGGATTATTCTGTCGATTTTTTTCTTTAGGGAGAGATGCTTGGAATTTGACTGAATCCAAATTAATTCCAAGAAACTCGATAGATGTTACAGGGCCCATGGTTTTTTCCTGAGCGATAGGAATTCCTAGCTCAGAGAAAACGTGTTGTACCGTGATGAGGTGGGATTGGGAGGCGAGATTATTAAAAAATCATCTAGCAGGTGAATGAGATAAGGAATGGCGTAGTTGTTTGACAAGATCCAGCAAACGGCTTCTGATAGCATGTCAAATATTTTTGGGCTGCTTTTGCATCCGAATGTTAGGCGAACTGCGAAATAATATTTCTCGAGCCAGCGAACTCCAAATAGGTGCCATGAACCTGGATGGATAGGCATTACTTTAAAAGCAGATGTAACGTCAAGTTTTGCAAGCCAAGCACCCCGACCTGCGATTTTAATCATGTCTATAGCCTGATCTATATCGTGGTATTTGAGCGAAAATTCGCTGAGAGGGATCAAGCTATTTATGCTTGGGAACGGGGAATTTTGCGGGGCTGACAGGTCGATTATTAGACGTTTTTTCCCTGAAAATTTTCTTGTAGCCACCCCAATGGGGCTGATCCGAAACAATTTAAATGGAGGATTATCGAACGGACCGATCATGAAGCCTGACTCAACTTCGTCTTTGATTAGTTTGTCTACGACTTCGGGTTCTAAAAGGGCGGATTGGAGATTATTACATATGATGTTTTGGGACAGCGGACATTCTAAGCCAGGTTTAAAGCCGTTTTTTAGACCTGAAAGCAGGTAATCAGTGAATTCGGCATCCGGGTGATGAGCCAGTTCGAAATGCATGCGTGAAATATTCACAGGAGTCTCCCAATATTGTTTAGATTTTTTATTGACAGACTTGAAAACTGGACATACAATGCGAGCATGAGCGCCGCCACAAAAACTACAAATGTGCAAATACCGGCAGCGCAATCTTTGGCATTTGCCTGCATTGAAATGATTACAAGGCTGCGTGCTTTCGTCGAAAGCAGAGTCCTGTGTAGCTCTGGTGGTTGCGGATCGTGGCACATAGCTGGTGGATTTACTTTGACTTTTCCCCTCGAAGGGGAGAGAGGAAGGGTTGACCTGAGGGCATGATGCGGTTGGGTGTGCCACTGACCTGCAAACTGCGCAGGTGATATTTTTGCAGCCTAGAAACACTCTGTTGTGGAGATCTGAGTCGAGAGCACCCCAGTATGTGCATTGATTCCACTGTGCGACTCGCACGGCACTTTTGGCTGAAAAAAGTTTGTGGTATGTGTAGAAATGCCCGCCCCCATAGGACAGCGTGAGTTCGGCAATGATTGCTTGGTAATCGTTCAGTTCGCGCCGCTTATGGGGGAAGGCTGCACAGATAATTTCGGTGAAACGTGAAAAAGCAATTAAAAATTCAGAAAATGAAAGGACGTGAGATGAGTGTGTGTTTGTGTTTTTTAGGGTAACTGAGAAATCCACTTGGCGTTCTGGTTCAGCTGCGGGGAGGAGAGACAACAGAGAAGATAAATTTACATCCGCCCCTGAGAGGATCTGCGCTCTGATGGATTGGGAAACTGGTGGGGGTTCCATAGCGACTGCATTGGAAGGAACGGGCATCGGAGTGGCTGTAAAAAAAGAATATGGTGATTTATTTTGTATTGTAGAACTGGAAAGGATATAATCCGGGGCTGCAAATGACAGCGGTGCCCTTGTAATTGGAAGACCTGTGTGAAGATGAAAAGGAAAGTTATTATGAGGATGTGAGGGATGATTGAACTTGCTGTGTGCTTGGGCTGCGAGCGGAGGCGGAGCCACACTCGTTTGGGTTGCGGCAGCTGCAGGCCCTTGGAAATGGGCGGGGTTGTAACCTGTTGGGTAGAAATGTTGCTCTTGTTGTCGTATCTGTGATGCTAGCACTGAAAAGGAAAAGGGTTATTAACAGCGGGAGAATAGAACTGTGCGGCTGTGGGGAGGCTTCTGGGCCCGTCTGCATGCAGCGCTGCTGTAGCGGAGGCAGAGGGGGAGGGCTGAGCCTCGTTGGCCGGTGATAATGGACATGCCATGGTGAAATCTGGAGCTTTGCCCAGGCTAGCTGAGGGCCTGTTGCTGCGGTGACTTGACAGCTGTTGGGAGCTGCGTCCTGAGCGTGAAGACATCGATGGTGACTGGGCATGCGATTTTTGAGCCTTGCGGGCTTTGCTCTGCTTGTGAGTCGACTGAAGGGAGACGTACAGAGAGTACAGCACTGCTTTGTTCATCTTCCTCTGAGCTTGAAGGTCTGAGTTACTCAGTGCTTGCCTCAGTCTGGCTATGGTCCATTTCCCAATAGGAGGGATCGTCGGGACGGCCGAGCGGTAGGAGGAAGCTGGAGAATGATGTGGGTGTCTAGCCGGGGGCGGTGAAGAATGGTTTCTGCGTTTTGGTGAGCGCCGGGCTGATCGGGCCGGTGTGCGGCCGCGGGGAGAAGCCGGGGGCTCGAGTGCGACGTCCGGTGTAGGAGGGATGACCGTGGGCTCGGTGGGGTGCGGAGATGCATCCCTGGAGGTGTCTGTGTCTTCGTTGGAAGAGGAGCTTGATTGAGACATAATGCTGCGAACTGACAACATCTATGCTGCGAATTGACAACATAATGAGGTAAGACTGCTGAGTCTATTTGTACCCTCTTAGGTTGATTGCTGAGTGCTTCCACCTGTGTTTGATTATCAGAGAGTGTTTTCACCTGTGTTTAATTATCTGAACATGCTCCTCCCGAACCTTGTTAATAAAACATCATTTAATTTGTACAGAGAGTCTGGCCACGCTCCATTGCAAAGCGTTACTTCCGTTAAGGAGGGCCCTTTTTTTAAAGTTTAAAACTATTGGATCTGCCCAGAGTCACTCTGAATCTGCCATAACCAATCGCTAACATTTGGTCATGACTTATGTCACTCAGTCTGGCGCACGACCTCAACATCTGCGTTCTTAGCCACTCCCCGCTGTTCGCTGATTGGACCTGCAGATTTTTGACGGAGAAAACGAAATTCTACAGAGCAGTCCCAGACACTCTTCTGAAGCGAAATGAAAATTAAGCGGAAGCACGTAGGAGGGCGGAGCCAGGCTATCCGCCCACATAGGGGTTAAGAAACTATTCAGATTGTGTACTCAGCTTCGCATTGTGCCGCATTACCACCTTGGGAGTGCATTATTTTCAAATAATTCAACAGCCCATCATCAATTATTCCTTACATGACAGTTTTATATTATATCAAAATCAGGACTATTAGACTTAAGTTTAATAAAACTGTGACGCTCACAAGTTGTCAAATGCTGGACTGTGTTGTAAATTAAATGCTATTGGTTAGTTTTCAGATCCCTTTAGCGCTTTGCGACAAATCTATCAACTATTTGGATAAACCGTAGACAAATCTATTGACTTTTTGGACGAGCTGTAGCTTGAGATCTATATGCATTTTGTGTGTCCTGTACTGTCCCGTGAACACAAGGATGTGTATTATAGATAGCAACACTGCATTCTATTTTAGTTAAAATGACGTCACCACATCAAATGATGCTGCACGTTTCAAAGCACTTCAGTGAGCCTTTAAACTAAATATTGAATGTCACACTTACACACAGAAGAGGATTGAGAGTATTTGCCAGCCTCAGAGCAGGAATAGCTGTCAGTGTTTCCTCTTGATGGCACTAATAAGGATTTTGATTTTTTATCTTTTAAATATCCATTCTTGTACCAGTAGTACGTTTCAGATATGAGATTGCAGGAAGAATCACAGCTCAGTTTTACTCGTCCACCTGTAAATTCAGGATTCATCTTCACCTGTAAAACTAAATAAACCAAACTTTACATTAGATGAGAAATGAAAAGAGTTGAACTGGACTGATGAGAATGTAAATGTACCTGTGACTGTTAGATTGACTGTGACTGAGCTGAGATGTTTAACTCCATCCTTCATAATGATCATGAGCTGATATTCTCCACTGTCTCTCTCTCTCACATCTTTTATTGTGAGCATTGATTCAGGGTTTGTGATCCACTGATTCACTCGTCCTGAGTAATCTGAATCTAAAGTCAAATCTTCAGGTTCTTCTTTGTTTCTCCAGTTTGTTTTCTGTTTTTGGCTGAACCAGAACACAGTTTTGATGTTGATGTTTGGGTAAGAGCAACTCAGTTTCACCTCTGCCCCTCTCACATCACAAATATTTTGTTTATCACAGGTCACAGTAAAGCTGTTCAATGTAAGAGACTCTAAACAAGAAAAAGGCATAATACGGATATTTGTAACATACTGTGCTGTTAACTTAAGTGTTTTTTAAAGTAAAGCAAAATCATGGTTTTAAAGGTTCTCTAAGCGAATCTGTGTGTTGATTTATGAAATGTGTTTTCAAACAAACTGAGCGTAGTTAACTCCTCCCCCTCCCCCTCCCTTCCGTGCTTTCATGAACGACGGGTAAGTCTTCCGGCTCCCTTAGAGCCTCCTGGATCGGTTCGTCCGCCTGTTCCATCGCAGCAGGTACGTGCTCCGGTTCCTCTGGGACCTCCCGAGCCGGTACGTCTACCGGACCCCCTGGGACTATAACCCACCCTTCGATCCAAGGAGTAACGGGTACCGGCTCCTTCGGGGTCGCTTCCATGGGCAGTGGGGGGTAGGTTGGACAAGGGCGGATCATGTTCCGGCTGTCCCGGCCTCTGTTGGCTCTGGACTACGTAGGGCCTGGCCTCCCACCGGTCGCTCAGCTTACCCTTCCCTGGCCTTCGGTTGTCTCGCACTAGGACACTCTCTCCAGGAAGCAAGGGGGCTTCCCGCGCCGTCCTGTCATACAGCCTCTTGTTCTTAGCTCCTGCCTCCTGGAATCTTTTGTTGACCTGTTCGTAGGCCGAGCAGAGGGGGTGGTGGTGTCGCCCTACCCATTCGGTCACGTTCTCTTCCCCTTCACTTCCAGCCGTCCCGAACAACAGATCTGTAGGCAGGCGGATGTGTCTACCAAACATCAGGTAAGTGGGAGCGTACCCCGTGGTGCTATGTACACTGTTATTGTAAGCTTGTAATAGGTTCGGCAGGGCACTCACCCAGTTATCTTGACGTGTCCGGTCCAGGGTCCCCAACAAGCCCAGCAAGGTTTGATTGAACCGCTCACACCCCCCGTTCCCTTGGGGGTGGTAGGAAGTCGTGTGCGTCTTCGTGCAGCCGTACAGTTGACATAGTTCTCGGATGATCCGTGACTCGAAGTTGGGCCCTTGGTCTGAATGGAGGAACTCTGGGCACCCAAATGATTGAAAGACCGCTTTCCACAATGCGGTAGCGGTGGTACTCGCCGTCTGATCCAAGGTAGGAATGGCCCAGGCGTACTTGGTGAAGAGGTCGGTTACGACCAAGATGTCCTGGAAGCGGTCTGTGGGGCGACCCAAGGTCAGGTAGTCCATTGCGACGATATGGAGGGGGGCTCTAGCATGAATGGGGACCATCGGTGCTCGGGCCTCCTGTCGAGACTTAAACAGAGTACATCGGGGACAAGCTTGAATAAATGAACTCACAGACGTCTCCATTCCAGCCCAGTAAAAGTGTCGACGTAGTAGGGACAGCGTCCGCTCCTGTCCTTGGTGCCCCATCTGATCATGATATGCCATCATCAGCGCCCGTACATGGCTTGGGGGTACCACAATCTGACTATTCTCCTCTCCCGTCCCTGGATCTCGAACGGTCCTGCATAACACACCTTCACAGAGTTTTAATCTTTCCCACTGCCCCAACATCTTCCGGCTCACCTCTGTCTGCCCTTGTTGCTCCACGGGAGTTGGCCATCGGCCTCGTCCTATCCACTCACCCAGCCTCCGCAGCTCCCGGTCCTCCTGCTGCCGGGTCCTCCACCGGTGGGGGTCCCATCCCCAACTTACAGGTACTGCCTCCTGCTGACTTTCCGGGGCTTCCACTACCCCGACCGTCAATTCCTCCTCTTCCGATCCTTCCCCTCGCTGTGTCAGGCCCCTCGAGCCTCCCCTCACCGGCAGCCGGGATAGCACATCGGCGTTGGTGTGCTCCCGCCCAGGGCGATACTGCAACTGGTAATCATAGTTAGCTAATTGTGCCACCCACCGTTGCTCTACTGCTCCTAGCCGGGCCGTTTGTAGGTGTACCAAGGGATTGTTGTCCGTTACCACCGTTACCTTGGCTCCCCAGAGATAGTCCTTAAACTTTTCACTCAACGCCCACTTCAAGGCCAGCAGCTCGAGTTTAAAGGAACTGTAGTTTGCGTCATTCCTTTTGGCGGGGTGAAGGCTCCGGCTAGCATAGGCGATTACTCGCTCCACTCCCTCCTGCTTCTGGGCGAGTACGGCCCCCAGGCCCAGGTTACTTGCATCTGTATACAGCAGAAAAGGTTGTGAAAAATCAGCATATGCTAAAATCGGGGCTTGTAACAGCTCTTGTTTTAGTGCCCTAAAGGCCGCCTCACAATCGGCGTTCCACTCTACTGTTGGGGATCCCCGCCCCCGTGGTCGTCCTGTTCCGACCAGCAGTTGGTTCAGGGGTTTGGCGATCTTAGAGAATCCCTTTATGAATCGCCGATAGTATCCCACAAAGCCCAGAAATGCTCTCACTTGCCTTACGGTCTTGGGGGCCTCCCAGTCTCGCACTGCCGCCACCTTATCGGGGTCTACGGCCACTCCAGATGCACTCACCACATGGCCCAGGAACTTCACTTCGCGGCGCAGTAGGTGGCACTTTTCGGGCTGCAGTTTCAAGCCATACCTCTCCATCTCTTGGAACACCTTTTCCAGGTGCTGGAGGTGGGTTTCAAAGTCTGGGGAATACACGATTACATCGTCCAGGTATACTAGTACAGACTCCATTAACTGACCTCCGAGACACCGTTGCATCAGCCTCTGGAAGGTGGCGGGAGCGTTGCAAAGCCCGAAGGGCATCCGGTCCCACTCGAATAGACCAAAGGGCGTGGTGAAGGCCGTCTTCTCCCGGTCCTGTTCCTCAACTTGGACTTGCCAATACCCGCTGGCCAGATCTAGCGTGGAGTACCAAGCGGACTTGGTCAAGCTTGCCAGTGAGTCTTCGATCCGAGGTCAACTGGTTCAGCTTCCGGTAATCTACGCAGAACCTCCATGCCCCTGTCTTCTTTTGGACCAGCACTATCGGGGCCGCCCAAGGGCTGCTACTCTCCCGTACGATCCCCTGCTCCAACATACCTTGTAGCAGAGATCTCACTTCTGTGTATAGGGTGGGGGGTATCGGACGATACCGCTCCCGACTTGGTCCGGCAGTTCCCGTGGGGATGCTGTGTCTTACCACCGTAGTGCACCCATAATCCTCGTCGTGGGTGGAAAATACATGTTGCCACCTCCTAAGGAGTTCCTGCAGCTTTTCTGCCTGTCCTCGTTCTAGGCCCTCCCCTTGTAGGGAGTCGCCTGTCAAGTGGTTCGGCATCCTCTTTTCCTTCGTCCTAGATGCTCCCTCAGCCTGTGTTAAAGCCACTTCAACCACTGCGGGACGTACCTGACGGAAACTCACATCTTCTCCATCCCGTACTTGATGGTCCTCAACCGTGGTCACCGTCACCAGTCGTTGGTGTTTGTGCAACAGCACCGGATAGGGGTTCTCGTTACAGATCTTGACCGGTACTCGGCCTCGTTGGACCACTGCAAGCCCTCGGGCTACTCCTACCTGGGTGCAATCTCCATGGGGTTCGACCAACACCCAGCTCCCAGGTTGCTGATGCCACTGGGGGACTCTGGCCCACACTATGGCTTCGCTCCTTGCTGGCACAGATAGTGCAAACCGGCATGATACTCGCCCAACTTCTTCACAACTGCCTTGGATCTTAGCCATCTGTACTCGGCGGCAGTCGGCCACTACACGTTCCCAGCCCGGCCGTTCAGCCCTCGGTATTTTCTCTACGGGCCTAGCCCGAAATAGCTCCTCCCAGCACTCCGAGAGAACATTCATACCTATGAGGGCCCGATGCCGGCCGAGGCAGTGATCCTGAACGATAATAATCCCTTTCTGTGGCACTTGTACTCCGTAGAGCTCGAGGTCCGTGAACCTGTAACCAATGTAGGGAATCTCCAGCCCGTTCGCCCCCGTCAGGGTAAGCCAAGGGGCTTCAGCTTCGTGTGCGGGTTGGGCTCCAAACAATTCGTGGGACAGGCTTTCTGAAAATAGGGTGACCTGGGATCCAGTGTCGACCAGGCACCGTACCGTGGTACCACATACTTGTACCTCAACTGTCGGGCTAAGCCCGACCATCCTGTCCCTGGACTCCATTCTTCTCGGGGGGTCTGTTTGGGGGGCTCCGACCACATGACCCACTGTGGCCGGTCGTCCTAAAAACCCCCCTCGGAGGCCCTTCGTGGGTCGCATTGCCGGCTCACATGGCCAGCAGTCCCACAACGGTTGCAAATGGGCCTCCCCTGCTCGTCCCACTCGAACCTGGGCCGATTTACCTGGTAGGGCCGCCTCGTTGGGTCTCGACCTCGTTCAGAGTACACCCGGTCCCGAGGGTTGGGGCCTTCTTCTCTCCTTCCCGGCCCTAGGCGCAGCTCTCCTACCAGGGTTTCGGCCAACTCGGGGCCTTCTCTTAGCCCTAGCAGAAACTGATCTCGCAGCAGGGTCTCTCCATCTCCCAACCCATGGTCTCGACGCCGTTGTAGGCGTCCGTACTGCTCGCGAAGTTTCAAGGCGAAGGCTCGGATGGACTGGTGTGGGCCCTGCTTGCAATTGAAGAACTGTGCCCGTAAGACGGCCACAGGGGTGGTATCGCCGTATTGGTCGGCGAGGAATTGAAATATGGACTGGGCGGTGGCTCGAACGGCTTCAGGGGCAGCTTGTACTTCCCGCCGTGCTTCTCCTTCTAGAGAGTTCAACACCAGTTGTTGCTGCTGGGTGGCACTCAGCCCTTGGAGGCCGGCCAGGTACTCCAGTTGGGCCCTCCACTCGGCCAAGCGGACCTCTGACTCGGTTCCGCCATACTTCTGCACCCAGGGATTCCCTAGGAATATGGGCATGGCACGGGGTGGGGCTTCGGGCTCTTCAGGCACCACACAAGGTGGGGCTTCGGGCCTCTCGGGCACTACATGGGGTGGGGCTTCGGGCAACTCGTCGTCGGCCATTGGAGGGCCTTGGTCGCTCAACTCGAGGTGGAACCCTGCCGACTACGCCAAATCTGTCACGGCCGGGGCGGACCCGAGATAGCTAACAGGCCACGCCCCTCTCTACTTTCCACCTCGAGGAGGTTCCCAAGACCCAATCCCAATGACCAAACAGACGAGTATACTACAGTTAAAAGGTATCTTTATTAAATATTAAAAAAAGGGAAGGGAAAAAGGGGAAGGGCAGCTTAAAACAATCTTTTCGCCTCCAGGATGAGTTGGACCAGGGGATGGGGGCCAAGGGTCTTCTTCCTTGTTTCTCTTGAACTCGTGGCGCCCTCCGCTTCCTCTTGGAGGCAAAACAGGAAAAGTACAATCAATGTTGGTCTAGCACCGGGTCACAACTTATCTGACCGTTATTTCTGTCTTTCTCTTGTCCTCAGGTCACTCCGTCTCGACCCCACTGGACGCAGGGGATCCACCACAAGGCACGGCTCCAGACACAGGTAAGTTACACTCTGTACAGGTAGGTTACTCACAACACTGGGCCTGTAATACACTCCAAAGCATTCGTGGAGACAGAGGTAAAGGGTTTCTCACTACTGACACTACTTGGTCCTCTTCAAGGCGTTGCTGCGAACACAGGTAAGTGATATACTGCACAGGTAGGTTACTCACACTACTGGACCTTTAATATACTCCAAAGCATCCGTGGAGACAGAGGTAAAGGGTTTCTCACTACTGACACTGCTTGGTCCTCTTCGAGGCGTTGCTGTAAACACAGGTAAGTGATATACTGCACAGGTAGGTTACTCACACTACTTGACCTTTAATATACTCCAAAGCATCCGTGGAGACAGAGGTAAAGGGTTTCTCACTACTGACACTGCTTGGTCCTCTTCGAGGCGTTGCTGTAAACACAGGTAAGTGATATACTGCACAGGTAGGTTACTCACACTACTGGACCTTTAATATACTCCAAAGCATCCGTGGAGACAGAGGTAAAGGGTTTCTCACTACTGACACTGCTTGGTCCTCTTCGAGGCGTTGCTGTAAACACAGGTAAGTAATATACTGCACAGGTAGGTTACTCACACTACTGGACCTTTAATACAGTTTCTCTCCTCTGGCTCAGGCCTCAACATGCTATTTTCTTCGCACAATCTGCACAGGGCCCGGGCGGCTTCGTTTACTGTCAATACAGCACACACACAGCAAGCTTAGTGAAACACACGGTAAAAGCCACACTCACCACAGCACTCTGCACACGCACTCCACGTGAAGTTTAAGGCTTGGCCGCCTAGGTCTTGGCTGCTCGAGAGGCGGGTTGGGCGTTGTACACGCCAGAGAAAGAGAAAAGATCTCACAGGTAAATATATTCACAACGCCCCTCTATGTCTTCCGGTTACTTCTTCGGCTCACCTACGCATTCAACCTCCGCAGGGCCGGTAACCTTCAACGCCCCCAAAAAGATAATAGTAACTCCTCTACTGGATAACACAGAGCGTTTCGTTGTGATTGTTTACTCACGCTTGGTCGTCCAACCGATTTCCCAATATACATCCACCAGCGTCGTGTTTGCTTCTCCACATCCAAATCACATGATAACTTCCTTATTCTAACGTCTCCAACCTCTCGTCTTCCCTGAGGGATAAATGTGAGTCAACCCAGCCGATCTCCACCGTAACAACGAGCACAAGCAACGTATGCACAAAGTGCCACCAACAACAACGTCTGACATCTTCAAAGCTCTTTATATTCTCAACCTTCTCTCCACTTCAGCCTATCAGCGATCGCTGTGTTGATCGCTCTCACCTGAACGATATCAGGCTTGATTTGGAGTTTTGGGGAAACCCCGGGAATTCCGGTGTTTTGCCTCAGTCGTCCTGACGGAACCATCGTCGGGCGGAACCGATCTTACACACTTTTGGTTCCGCCCTCACAGATCGTCACTTGGTGACAAACGCGCCCAAACCCAACCCCCAAATCCTTCTTGGCGTTTATTGGTTAGAACACTTTGTTATGGTTTCTGGTGCAGGTTTGGCCAGTTTGTTATTATTGCAGTTTGTGGAGGCTGGGCTGTCTAGAGATCACGTTTTTTACAGTTTGATCAGCGGACAGGAAGCAAGCAGATAGTGAGGAGATGTTTGCTGTATGTAACAAAAAATGTTTTATGGTCTAAAACACGTGAATTCGCTTAGAGAACCTTTAATCTTAATCCGACCAACTTCAAGTTAAACATCTTACATTTAATTATTTTAACAGTTATAAATATTTAGGTATACAAAATCTTTAAGAAAATCATTAATCATATATCACAATGTTATTAGTATTAATAATAATAATAATAATAATAATAGTGCTTTAGTCAGTGTTTTAGAGAAACAATATTAATGCACATTCAATACACTACAATTATGGAGAAATTGTCATGATCTTGTCTTCATGTCAATTTTTTAGCTCTTTGTGACAGGATCATGACAGACCCACGTTTTGTGTGAAAGCATGTGGCCCGCCCCTTGTTCTCCTTATTAATTATCCCATTGTTCAAGTCAAGTCAAAAGTTATTCCTGTCTAAGTTACTGTCTTTGGGATGGTTTCCCGTACAGGGATTACACTAGTCATACACTAAAATAAATTTAAGAGCTGTCCAAACTGACATATTTTGAAATACATCAGTGCCCTTTTGTTTTGCCTCAAAATGCACACAAGTAATGTTTTTAGTAAGGCATGTTTGTTAAACTAGTTATATTTCATATTTAAACTAAGGCCCTGGTTTAAGAGTGTATTGTCTCGTCTAGTCTTAGTTTTATTGTGCCGGTTTTGTTTCCAGTTGTGTCGCTCCGTTGTGGGCCATTGTTTTGTCTTCAATAAATTGTTCATAAAAAGTTAATACCTGTCTGCGTCTGGGTTCTGTCCACCCAAACCAGAAAGATACATTTTCCAAAATTGAACTTTATTGTATGGACACATTTCTCTTTTATAGGAATGAGATTAAATAGGTTTAAGAAGAAAGCTTTGGTTCATCTGCTTACTCTAACATCAACTAAACTGTAGCGCACTCAATAGTGTTCATACCTTGAATGTGTAACAGCAGGATCAGAGATGAGAGTCTGGAGTTCATCATTTCACTTTAAAGAAATTCACAAATATTCAAACATGCTGAAAAAAATATGTTTAAGATTAAACATACATACAGTATATACTGGTGTTGAGTTGTCTGACTTCAAGTTGCAGCAGTGGTGTTTAATAAGCTGATAGCTATAAAAAGCTACTGATCTTACTTCCTTCCTTTTTCTTATTAAAGCCAATGTCAAACACTTGCAGCAGTCTTAAACTGTAAAATGCAGTCTAACACAAACTGAATGAATTAATTTTTTTAGTACTAAATGGTCAATAAAAGGAGCTAAACTCTTAGAAAATTTTAATACAATTTCAGTGTAATATTATAATATTATACACTTTGTGTTTTTTTTTAATTCTCTGAACAGTATTTTGGCCATGTTTAACACACTGACTCATAAACACTAAGATCAATGCCAGAACAGCTAAATTAACTTCACATATGAGAAAAATTAAAATCTTAACATACTTACATAGTTGTGCATATTTAAACATAAATTATTTTCATATTGCTGCTTCAAACTCCAGCACAGTTGTTGATGTCAATGTGTTTTACAGCTGACAGTGAGCACAAGATGATCAAGAGGAAGAGGAAATACTCTGGGTTTTTTTAAGATTGATGCTTCCTTTTTTCCTCACTCCTTTCAAAAGTTTAATAGCAGAGCGAGAAGCTGAGGATGGAGGAGTGAGGAGGTTTTCAGAGGAGTTGTGAGAGAGGATACACAGGTGTGTCATACATGAACTTGTTGTGTCGACAAAACCAAACACATATATAAACTCTCCTCTCTTTTCACATCATCATATCATTTTGCCTTAATTTGATTTTAATCATTGAAGTTAAATTATAGTTTCAGTAAAACACGACTGTTATGACCACAAACATGCTTTAAACTTAAAATATTAAATATACTCACATTACTTAATGTTGTGGAGTTGACTGACTTTAAGTGGCAGTGGTGGTTTGTGAAGTTCTCACTTTAAGTCTAAGTTCTGTCCTTATATTTTTACTGACGTTGGTGTGAAAAAATTCAATAGCCCTTGCTAGCTCTTAGGACAGGGTATAAAACTGAGTCTAAAACTGAAGAAGCATTTTTTCCAGTAAATTGTCAGACAGCTTAACCTTAAGAAGATTAATTGTGTCAGTAAAGAAGTTATTAAATTTTACATTTACTTAACTTGGATAACTATTATTGCAATCTTGTAAGTAAAACCCTGACTTTATGACCTTAACAGACTTAAAAGACTGACAGAGCAAGTAAAATGGTTATGAGTTTTAGTGAGTAATTTTTTTAAATATAATTTTTTGGCCATTTTGCCTTTATTTGATAGACTGTAATTAGAGAGATGACATGAAAGTACAAGGTAGAGAGAGGGGTTTGGGATCGGCAAAGGACCTTGAGCCAGGTTTCGAACTCAGGTCACCGGATGTGCGTCTGCATCTTATGTCAGAGCACTGTCCACTACACCATCAGCTCCGACTGAGTTCAAATATGCTAAAACAAAACAAAAACATATTTCTAGTCATTCCAAGTTCTATTTAATTTTATGCTAAAAAATTGAGTGAGTTGAGAGCCTTCAAATATTGTTGTGGGCAACTAGAATCAGAATCAGAAAGAGGTTTCATTGCCAGGTATGTTTGAACATATCAGGAATTTGTTTTTGTGTTACAGCTTCCAGTGGACAGAGACAACAACGACACACAGATAAATAATGATAAAAATATGAGTAGAAATAAAATAATAAAACAAGAAATGAATAAAAAATACACATTATATACAGTATTGTTCAAAATAATAGCAGTACAATGTGACTAACCAGAATAATCAAGGTTTTTAGTATATTTTTTTATTGCTACATGGCAAACAAGTTACCAGTAGGTTCAGTAGATTCTCAGAAAACAAATGAGACCCAGCATTCATGATATGCACGCTCTTAAGGCTGTGCAATTGGGCAACCAGTTGAATTAGTTGAAAGGGGTGTGTTCAAAAAACAGCAGTGTGGCATTCAATCACTGAGGTCATCAATTTTGTGAAGAAACAGGTGTGAATCAGGTGGCCCCTATTTAAGGATGAAGCCAACACTTGTTGAACATGCATTTGAAAGCTGAGGAAAATGGGTCGTTCAAGACATTGTTCAGAAGAACAGCGTACTTTGATTAAAAAGTTGATTGGAGAGGGGAAAACCTATAAAGAGGTGCAAAAAATGATAGGCTGTTCAGCTAAAATGATCTCCAATGCCTTAAAATGGAGAGCAAAACCAAAGAGACGTGGAAGAAAACGGAAGACAACCATCAAAATGGATAGAAGAATAACCAGAATGGCAAAGGCTCAGCCAATGATCACCTCCAGGATGATCAAAGACAGTCTGGAGTTACCTGTAAGTACTGTGACAGTTAGAAGACGTCTGTGTGAAGCTAATCTATTTTCAAGAATCCCCCGCAAAGTCCCTCTGTTAAAAAAAAGGCATGTGCAGAAGAGGTTACAATTTGCCAAAGAACACATCAACTGGCCTAAAGAGAAATGGAGGAACATTTTGTGGACTGATGAGAGTAAAATTGTTCTTTTTGGGTCCAAGGGCCACAGGCAGTTTGTGAGACGACCCCCAAACTCTGAATTCAAGCCACAGTACACAGTGAAGACAGTGAAGCATGGAGGTGCAAGCATCATGATATGGGCATGTTTCTCCTACTATGGTGTTGGGCCTATTTATCGCATACCAGGGATCATGGATCAGTTTGCATATGTTAAAATACTTGAAGAGGTCATGTTGCCCTATGCTGAAGAGGACATGCGCTTGAAATGGTTGTTTCAACAAGACAATGACCCAAAACACACGGGCAAAGTCTTGGTTCCAAACCAACAAAATTAATGTTATGGAGTGGCCAGCCCAACCTCCAGACCTTAATCCAATTGAGAACTTGTGGGGCGATATCAAAAATGCCAAGAAATGTGAATGAATTGTGGAATGTTGTTAAAGAATCATGGAGTGGAATAACAGCTGAGAGGTGCCACAAGTTGGTTGACTCCATGCCACACAGATGTCAAGCAGTTTTAAAAAACTGTGGTCATACAACTAAATATTAGTTTAGTGATTCACAGGATAGCTAAATCCCAGAAAAAAAATGTTTGTACAAAATAGTTTTGAGTTTGTACAGTCAAATGTAGACACTGCTATTTTTTGAACACACCCCTTTCAACTAATTGCCCAATTGCACAGCCTTAATAGCGTGCATATCATGAATGCTGGGTCTTGTTTGTTTTCTGAGAATCCACTGAACCCACTGGCAACTTGCCTGCCACGCAGCAACAAAAATATACTAAAAACCTTGACCACTCCGGTCAGTCACATCGCACTGCCACCACTCCGAACAACACTGCATACATAGGGAAGACCGGGGTTGGTTGTCACACTGCTTATTCCAGACATACTACATGGCGCTGGGGTACAATTTTGAGATAAATTTGTTAGCCTTTAATAGCTTACTCATTTGCACTTGTAATTTTGCTGAGCAGACACAAAACATTGAGGTTAGGAGACATTTTAAATTTTTATGGGTCAGAGTAAATTTTCATGTTTACAGTATGTTGTTTTTGTGTTGAGATCTTGTAGGATATTAGTCATTCAAAAACAAAACACTCAATAAAAAGCCAAAAGTAGCTTTATTTTGAGTCATCTTTTAGCTATCAAGTTAAAGCCGTGTGGCAGCTTATCATGTTTGTCAAGAAGTCAGTTGTGGATGGTTGTCACATAGCTTGCGGGGTTGGTTATCACATGTGAATATTGGACATGTAGACATTTTAAGACTTGTTATGATGGTGTGTAGGATGAACCCAAATACAGACAGCGGTGGATGAACACAAATACTTTTAATATATAATAAACAGAAAACAAAACCCATGAGGGGGCAAAATAACATAAATAAGAAGACTTAAGAACACTAAACTAGACAAGACACAGGACTAAACTATGACACTAAACTGGATACACTTAACAATAACCTAGACTAAACACTTGATATAGATCAGTGGTTTTCAAACGGGGGGCCGCGAGATGATGCCAGGGGGGCCCCGGATTTATGACATTTTATGAAATACATTCATTTATCATGAATTCTGTGTAATTAAACCTAAAAAATAACAAGCCAACTAACCAACAGCACTACTAGGTAATTTTATATGTTTTGTTTAATTAAAATATTACATTTTAAAACTGTTTTTGTCATAAATTTTCTTTTGGGGGCCCTCGAAAAAATGCACTGTACACAAGGGGGGCCGCACGCTGAAAAAGTTTGCGAACCACTGATATAGATAACACTTGACTTGACTTGACTTGACTTGACTTGACTTGACTTGACTTGACTTGACTTGACTTGACTTGACTTGACTTGACTTGACTTGACAGCAGAACACAGTACTCACAGGTATGGTAACAATGCACAGGACTATGAATACAAGAGGATTAAATAGGGGAACAAATCATGAGGGGAACAGGTGATATAAATCAAACAATAATGAGGAGGATGACAAGGGAGCGGGGTAAAAGAGACAAGACACTGGGAACACGTGGTCCAGTAAACCAATGCTAAGACCACGTGAACCCACACAAAACATGGATCTGTCATGATTCTGCCACAAGACTAGATTAAAAAAAAGGACAAGATGGCAGAACCATGACAAGACTGTTGGTCTGTTTGTTTGTTTTTGTTTGCTGTTAAAATAAAATAAATAGCATAGCAAATAATTAAAGAGGTTTTAACACTAAAAAATATTTCATTTTATTTCTCAACACAGTAGACAATTCAAGTAACTGACCACCCATCTGCGGCGCCATCTTCTTTATATATCTAGGGGGCCTTGAATTGAAAAAGGTTGCAAACCACTGCACTAGTACACTTGGCCAAATACAGGAAATACGTCATGTAAGTAGTCAGATGGTAAAGTGCAAAGACTGCAAGTGTGGGTGTTTGGACACAGCCCAAGTCACGTGATTTTAGCAAGTGAGGCTTCATGACGTCACAACTATTTCTAAACGTTTCGAAAATCCAATGGTTCACCACTAGGCGGAGTTGATTACAAATGTCTAATATGGTTAGGTGAACTCGGGTCAGTTTAATTATGCAAGTTCATAAAACATTCATCCTTCTGACTGATAACGTTACCATTTTGTCTATTTTTTGTTCATAGACAGATCTATTGACAAACATGTGCATAATTAAAAGTGTGGCTAGAGTGTTAATGATCTGTTTGTCCTAAATAAAAACAAAGAATACACTTTTACTTAATAGCTTAAGTTAAATAATTTATTTTTCTTAAAAACATATTTTTGAAAAACCTTTGCAATTATTTTGTAAAAAGTGTGAAATGTTTGGACTGAAAGCTTTTACAACATTTTCACCAGCAGGTGGCGCCCTATTTAGGTGTTTCGATCACTTCTAAAACACTGAATTGGTCTGTTTGTTATTTTATTTCTTCTTTTTGCGATATACATGTTCAGAATTTATTGATACAACACAGCAACATAATAACAATGACAAAGTAATGCAATGATATCAACAGTCTGTTAACTAAACATTACAGTGGCGTACTGAACATCTTCATTTTCTGTGCTGTTTGTGGTGTCTGAAGATGTCTGCTTTGTTTTTGAATTTACAAAATTAACGCTGCCATAATGAATATCCTCATTTTTGCAATCTTCTTTCTGTGTGTGTTCACACATAAAATAAAGTTCAGTCAAGATTACAAACAAGAAACATTTTGAAATATATGAGTGCAAATCAAATCTTTTATCAGACATTATCACCTGTGCCTCCTCCTTCGCATCCTTGTGATGTCTAGACAAGATACAGCTTCTCATCCTTATAAAGAAACAGATCAAATTATTTATCAGGTTTAAAGAATTAACATGATCAGTGTCATAAATCACAATCCTTCATGTAATGTCCAATTTTTTCTTTGTTTAGAAACTTTCAGAGCACTCATTAATGAATTAAACAATAAAATCCATAAGTGGTCTCAGATTTAAGATCCCACTGTATTGAATTTAAATAAAGGTTTTACTGACCTGTACCACATCAGGACTCCTATGAGTGCAAGAGTCAGAAACACAGACAATATGATTGCTGTATTTAACCATCTGTATTTCTCTTGGTCTGTAGACACTGCATTTAACCAGTTCAGAAATAAATAAAATCAATTTATTACAGACAAACTGCAGCAAACATTCAACACTAAAGTCAGATGTATGATGAGATGTTGTGTTACCTCTTACAGCACATGAATACTGTTGTAGCTCCTTCCTGTTGATTGAGTTCAGGTACAGCTTGTTTAATAATCTCAATCCATCTGTTACCTGTTCTCCATTCTTATACCAGATGTAAGTATGTTTGCTATCCAGAGTGCATTTGGTTGAACAGCTTAATATCACTTTTTCTCCATCTATCACATGTTTTGGGCTGCTAATCACCTGTGTATCTAAGATTTCATGTAACAGAACTCACATTAAATACTTTTCAGAGTTAGGGGGCATAAAGGGGCAGTGCCACCCCCAGATAACATAGCGTGCCCCTCTAATCGTATGGTCTTAAATTATTTAAGACAAAATAAGTCATGTAAACTTGATCACTTTCATATATGTATTGTGCACTAAGTGCTTTCTTCAGCAGTATTTAAAAAACAGGAAAGAAACTACTGATCTCTACAATGGCAACTTTATAAAAAGGATCTTTAAAATATAAATCAGAAAATGTAACATATTATTATTACCTTAAACGTACTTATATAAACATTATAATATTAAACAAAAAAATATTTAAAGTAAAACATCCCCAAAACAGCAGCATACCTTTCAATACGTTTAAATTTAGTTTTAGACATTCTGTTATTAAATAAAACAGCTTGGTTGTGGTATAATACGTAGTAGACATAAATGACATAAGATGTTTATACAGTAGTGATGTGCGGGTCAGGGTTTTTTCCAACCTGCGGGTGAAATATTTGGCTCGCCCCAACCCGCCCCACATCACTTTATCTATTTTTTCAACCCGACCCGCACCCACAACCATTAAAATAGACATACTTGCACAAAAGTGCTTTTAAAAACCCATTAGATAACATCGCCCTGTAAACTGGCAACAACATACGCGTTTGTATTATCTATTCACAAATTCCCGACCTAATTTCTTCCGCACCTCGTCTTTCATTTACACTTTTATTTCTCCGTTTTTTGTTGTTGTTGTGGCCGGCAGTGCGAGCTGTTTGGTGCATTCGTGATGTGAGGCCAATGGTTTCGGGATATCAAGTGACGTCACAGAAGTTACGATGCTACGTAGCACTACGTAATTTAACCCTATTAAAGAACCTAATAAAATATAATATATATATATATATGTATTTCCAAATATTTAATGCAATATTTGCACGCAAT
Source organism: Misgurnus anguillicaudatus (assembly GCF_027580225.2). Lineage (NCBI taxonomy): Eukaryota > Metazoa > Chordata > Actinopteri > Cypriniformes > Cobitidae > Misgurnus > Misgurnus anguillicaudatus. The sequence continues at coordinate 8,599,632 of NC_073359.2, read as the reverse complement.
GTACATGGTTTTTGGGGGGGTTTTCTTTGAGTGACCGGCACCGCCCTGCAATAAAGTGAAAATTTCTTTACCCACTCCAACCTGACCAGTGCATCACTATTATACAGTAAGCATACAGTATTGTGGGTTCATATATCACTCGTTATTCCTGTGTGCAGTCTTAAAATAAAATTTTGGTGGTTTTGTGCCATCATCAGCTCATCCAGCTTATGTTTAAGAAGCTTAATGGTGAGTACACTTTAATATGCTACAAATGACATTTGTTTATTGCTATCGGCATGTATTGATATTATTGTTGCATTGTTGGTGAAACTGAAGACTCTTATTTACATCATGTATAGACGTAAGATATGTGTTTTTTTTGTTGTTGTTGTTAAAAAGCCTTGTGTTGGTCTATTTCCAATTATCTGTTTAGTCTGTTTCTCACTTTATAAATTGTGTCCTCCCCATGAAAACAAAATGCCCCCCGTTCTGTATTTTCCTCTAATGCAGGTTTTTTTTAACCTTTTGCAAGTTACGTCCCACCAGGGTCGTTGTTAGGCCATTTATAGGGGGGCTTTACGTCTATCTAATGTGACAGAATTGCTGATGAGATATTCAAACATAAATAATGTTTAAGATCATTCATCTTCAATGAGCATTTTTAATTCATATACATTCATAGGAAAAATCTGATATGAATATAACGTGTCAGTAGTCTACCACTGCCTGTGTCGCCCACCAGATGGCGCTCCGAGGACCCCAGTTGAGAACCACTGCATGCAACTAATGAATTATTGCTGTCCCTTGAAATGTATACTATTACTATAATTGCCTTCCATCTTCTTCAAAGAGTGAGTTTTAGTCTTTCATAATGCCACTGTTGTAAAATAGATCAATGAACTGGAATCTCTGCACAAAAACAACTTTTACTATATCTTCAATGTATTACAGGATTAGACACCCTGTAAGTGCTGGTTTCTGAAGCATCATAGTGTATCTGGTGTATTCACTATAGCAAAACTTGGTCAACCAAGGTGGTCAAACTGTATGGTCTTTCTTTTTAAGTTGGTCATCTTGGTAATCTTATAGTTCATTTAAAAGCTTGACATGAACAGCAAAGCAGCAATGCTGCTCTTCCTAGCAATTAAAAATTCAAATATTCAGTGTAAACTTCATGATAAAAAATTAATTAAACCTGTAGCTCAAATAATTGACAACATTGGGGCTTTTGATTTCGAAATGTGATTTTCCTCTTTCTAAGAATGCTAAGATAAAAAAAATAATTTTCCAGCTCTTCGGACCCGTGACCAGTAGCATAAATATATTCATTATAAACCTGATCAGTGAATGCAACTTTACAGAGAGTTTATTATGAGCAGTTACCTGTAACAGTAAGAAAGACTCCAGGATTACCAGAAAATCCATCTGATGTGTTACTGATGATCCTGAATTGATATTGACCAGAGTCACTCGTGTTGACGTCTTTGATTCTCAGTGTGTTTCCCACAAACTCCACACGACCAGAAAACTGATGAACCTCGTGCATATCTTGATATTTTGAAATAGTATTGTTTTGTAAATGCCAGTATGTTTTCTTTACTGTATATCCAGTGGGATGTGAGTATGAAGAGTGAATATCTACTGTTGATCCCACTAAAGCACAAACTCTTGTAGAGGTGTAAGTCACACCCCAACAGACACTGTTAGAAAGACCTGAAAGAGTCACAAATCACTGCTGTAAAATGAACAATTCATTTAAAATATCTGTATGAATTTATGGATGGATGAAAGTACAAAAGTTCCCTTTCAGTCGGTCAATTGGGAACTCGCTTAGAGAGACCAATCTGCTTCGAATACTACTAAAACGCCAATGAACTTGGCATTGAGATATTTGCTTAATGCTGGCGCTGCCCCGCCAGGTGCATATATAAGCAGCACGTGCAAATAGGGAAATCAGCTTTTTATCGCTTCGAAAGCCGGCAGTATCTGCTACTGAGAAGCTACTTTACTCTGTTGGGATCGATTGCTGAAGTTGGTTGGACTAGCAGTACCACAGCGGACGCCTCGCAGTATTCCATGGCTCTGCATCTTTTTGTTTTGAGTTTAGTGTGTGCGTTGCCTTTCCCTGTGTGCATCATCAACTGAGCATCTGAGTAAATTTCCCTAAAAGAGTGATACGGAGAGCTTTGTGCCTTGTTAAAGGCAGCCACTCTCTCGTATATCCGGAGATCAGCGTCATTTTCAGGATGGCTTTTCGTCCGTGCGATCTTGGGTGCGGAAAGTATATGGGTCCGAAGGATGGTCACGAGCGTTGTCTCTCGTGCTTGGGCATTGAGCACGCGGAGGCAGCGTTTGCTGGGGGTAAGTGTTCTCACAGCGAGAACATGTCCCTTGTGGATTTGCGAAGACGGTTGTCTTTCCTTCGGGAAAAACGCAACCCGCGTCCTGCGAGTTCTGAACGCCGCCACGGAGCGGCCGTGAAGCTCTCAAAGGATGATCTTCGCATCACTGTGCTGAGCCGGTCGGGGGATTCGTCCTCCGGCTCTCAGCCTCCTCATCCACAGCCGGTTGATGTGCCAATGGAGACTTCAGCGTCGTGTTCTACGATGTCTGTAGAATCTGTCGTGCCTCCCTCCGGATCCACGGAAACCGCAGCATCCGAGGGTGGGCCCCCTCCCTCTAAGGTCGGGTCGTGACGCCGGAGTTCGATCCAGAGATGGTGGCCATGCTCACTCGAGCGGCGGAGACCGTAGGGTTAGAGTGGGTTCACCCCCCTCAGCCCGAACCGTCCCTCCTGGATGATTGGTTCTTTGGAGCTGCCCGGGTTTCACAACCCTCTCCGCCGGTACCATTCTTCCCCGAGGTGCACGAGGAGCTGACTAGAACCTGGAAGGCGCCGTTTCAACCAGATTATGGCCGTTTCAGCCCTCCCCCCTCACCTCCCTCAGCAATGGAGCTGCTAAGGGTTATACGGGGATCCCCCCGTGGAGTGTGCGGTCGCGATGCAGTTGTGTCCGGCCACCGCTCCCTCCTGGAAGGACCGCCCAACCCTCCCCTCCCGTGCTTGCAGACAGTCCTCCGGTTTAACGGGTGCTGCCCACCAGGCATGTGGAGAGGCGGCTTCAGCCCTGCACGCAACGGCGTTGCTGAAGGTTCATCAAGCGAAGGCCTTGAGGGATCTGCACGAGGGAGGACACGACTCGCCTGTCCTATCGGAGCTCCGGGCTGCTACGGATCTGGCTCTCCGCGCTACTAAGGTCACAGCGCAGGCGATTGGTCGTGCTATGTCCACGATGGTGGTCCAGGAACGCCACTTATGGCTATGTCTGGCGGATATGTCGGACGCGGAGAAGAACAAGTTCTTAGATGCTCCCGTGTCCCAGGCTGGTCTATTCGGTGAGTCGGTGGAGTCTTTTGCCCAGCAGTTCTCCGCCGCCCAGAAGCAAACACAGGCGATCGCTCAGATCATGCCCCGGCACAATGCATCTTGCCCTGCTCCTCGCCGAGGGCGCCCTCCGGTGGCTGCCTCCGCCCCCCGCTAGAACATCTTCCAGGCCACGGAGGGGGAACAGCCGTCGGCAGCCCGCCCCGCCCGCTTCCCGTGGCAAACGGAAATCGAAGCGGCCCTGAGACGGGCGACCTGGATTTAGATGGGATCACTCAGCGGGAGACGGTGATGGCACTGCTCCTTCCACCGGTAGAGGGCCGGGTGGAAAATCTTTGGTTTCGTTTTGTTTCTGTTCTGCCGGCTTCTCAGCCGGCACCCACAAAACCACAAAAAGAGTGCATTCCTATTCCTTCTCCAGGTCTCCAGAGGATCGAGAGAGATGTGAGCGGGCAGTCAGATGCTCTTCCTCCCTCTCCTCTATCGCCAGTGGGTATTCTGAGGAGTTCGAGCTCTCCACTACGGAGACCGGACCACCAGCAACCCCTTCGGAGTCTGCGTCCTCGGCTGAGGAGACCAGACGACCGTCTCCCTCAGCGGGCTCAGGTCAGTGTCACACACACACATACTGTAGATGCTTATGCTGTTACAGCAGACGCACCGGCAGTCCCGCCTGTCTCGCTTCGCTGCCCCATCGCGGGTACACCGGTAGTGCCGTTAATTCCTCTCGTACGGTCCCTGGGGGCTTGGCTTCAGCTTCCCAGCCCGTCTCGTTGGGTTTTACGCACGTTCCGCCTCGGTTACGAAATTCAGTTCAACCGGCACACACCCAAATTCTCGGGCGTACGTTTCACCACGGTGAAAGCGTCCGATGCACATGTACTGCGTGCAAAGGTTGAAGTCCTATTGGCAAAGGACGCGATCGAGCCGGTCCCTCTTACCGAGATGAGGTCGGGTTTTTACAGCCTGTATTTCATAGTACCCAAGAAAGGCGGCGGGTTACGACCGATTTTGGATTTGCGTGTCCTGAACAAATCTCTTCAGAAGAGGTCTTTCAGGATGATTACACCGAAGCAAATATTCAGTTCAATACGCCCCCAAGATTGGTTTGCAGCAATAGACCTGAAAGACGCGTACTTTCATGTGTCCATTCTCCCTCGTCACAAACCGTTTCTCCGGTTTGCGTTCGAAGGTCGGGCATATCAGTACAAAGTTTTACCGTTCGGGCTGTCTCTCTCTCCCCGTGTGTTCACGAAAGTAGTGGAAGCGGCGTTAAAGCCCCTCAGAGAGAGCGGTGTTCGCATATTGGCTTACCTCGACGATTGGCTTATAATAGCGCATTCTCTGCGGACGCTGTGCGAGCACAGAGATCTAACGCTTAGGCATCTCTCCCGTTTGGGTCTTCGGGTCAACTGAGAAAAGAGCAAACTCTGCACCACGCAGAGGATCTCTTTTCTCGGTATGGAACTGGACTCGATCGATTTATCGGCACGTTTGACAGAAGAGCGCATCCAGTCAATTCTGACTTGCCTCGGTTCATTCCAAGGGAAGAATGCGGTCCCTCTGAAACAGTTTCAGAGACTCCTGGGGCGTATGGCAGCAGCAGCGGCCGTGACACCGCTCGGACTGCTCCATATGAGACCGCTTCAGCGTTGGCTTCACGATCGAGTCCCGAGGAGAGCGTGGCGCGCTGGCATCCATCGTGTAACCATTACACCTGCGTGTCGCCTAACATTCCCCCCGTGGTCAGACCCCGCATTTCTCAGGGCCGGTGTGTCCATGAAACAGGTCTCCCGGCATGCTGTTGTCCACACAGATGCGTCCGACACGGGCTGGGGAGCCACGTACGATGAGCTCACGGCTTCAGTGGTGTGGACAGCACCCCAGTTGCATTGGCAGTTGCATTGGTATATCAACCGTCAAGGCGGTTTGCGCTCCCGTCACCTGTCGCATCTCGCTCGTCATCTCCTCCTTTGGAGTCAGAAGCATCTGAGGTCCCTTCGTGCCATTTACATCCCGGGCTCGCTCAATACAGCGGCAGACGCGCTTTCTCGAGCTGCGCGCCCCGGCGAATGGCGACTCCACCCCCAGATGGTCCAGCTGATTTGGAGGAAGTTCGGTCGTGCACACAGCTGGCCGCGGGGCATGCGCAAATACGCGTTCCCCCCAGTGAGCCTAATAGCACAGACGCAGTGCAAAGTCAGGCAGGACGAGGAGAGCCTTTTAATGATTGCCCCATATTGGACGACCAGGAATTGGTTTTCGGAACTAATGATCCTCGCGACAGCCCCTCCCTGGCGGATTCCCCTGAGGAAGGACCTTTTTTCTCAAGGAGGGGGCACATTATGGCACCCGCGCCCCGACCTGTGGGATCTCCACGTTTGGTCGTTGAGCACGCACAAGGTTTAGGTGATTTACCCCAGGCGGTATCTAACACAATCGACGCGGCACGAGCTCCGTCTACGAGACGGGCTTACGCGTTTAAATGGAACCTTTTCGTCACTTGGTGCTCTTTGCAACGCGAGGACCCCAGAGAATGCCCTATTACCATCGTGCTTTTATATTTTCAACATAGGTTAGACGGTAGGCTGTCACCCTCCACTATTAAAGTTGATATCGCCGCTATATCTGCTCATCACTCACTTATCAACGGCAGATCAATTGGCCAGCATGATTTGGTTATTAGATTTCTAAGAGGCGCTCGCAGACTAAACCCCTCGCGCCCTCCTTCTATTCCTCCCTGGGACTTGTCCATGTTGCTGAAAGCACTCCAAGGACCGCCACTCGAGCCTTTGCAGTCTGCGAGTCTGAAGCTTTTATCAACGAAAGCTCTGACCCTGCTAACATTGGCCTCAGTGAAAAGAGTAGGGGATTTACATGCATTCTCTGTTGACGATTCGTGCCTTCAGTTTGGTCCTGCTGTCTCGAGTGTAACGTTGAGACCCAGACCAGGCTACGTGCCCAAAGTTCCAACCACTCCTTTCAGAGATCAGGTGGTGAGCTTGCAAGCGTTGCCTTTGGAGGAGGCAGACCCAACCGTGGCTTTGTTGTGCCCCGTACGCGCACTGCGATTCTACGTGGACCGCACGCAAAGCCTCAGGACCTCAGATCAGCTCTTTGTTTGTTACGGTGGTCAGCAGAGAGGGAAAGCTGTCACTAAGCAGAGGATGTCTCATTGGATAGTTGATACTATCGCTCTGGCTTATAATCTTCAGGGTATTCCTTGCCCCTTTAATTTGAAAGCACACTCTACACGGAGTGTTGCCTCATCTTGGGCTCTCGCTCGTGGTTCCTCGCTAACAGACATCTGTAGAGCTGCTGGTTGGGCGACACCTAATACGTTCACTAGATTTTACAGTGTTCGTATTGAGCCTGTATCCTCTCGTGTTTTTCCTCACAAGGAAGGGCACAGAGAGCAGACTCGCAAGTCGCCTTGCAGCCTCCGACTGAGGCTCCAAATTGAGTTTTCAGTATGGAAGGCCATCAGAGCAAAAATGCGTAATGGTTTGAATTGCTCTTCCTCCACTGCCTTGGCAGCCTTTGTTGCGGAGCATTGGCTGTCAGCCTTTCACTAGCTGTATTCTTACGAACCTACTTGTTTGGCTAGGGCCCCACATTGTGTCCCATCGTCTTCCTTTGTGAGTATTATTCCGTGGGGTTAATTCTACTAGCCCACGTTTCCCTTAGCAGAGCACTGCTTTGCTTACACAGCCACGGCTGTCCTTATTACTGTTTATTTAGTCCACCATTAGCCCTTAAGATGGGCGGTGGCTTCCGCAGCGTTCCTATCCCGCTCTGGTAGGGTGCTTCCCAGTCGCTGGCACTTCTGTGGGGTTAAAGGAACATCTAGTGCCCGGCCTTTCTGCCTTATCCTATTTCTACATTCCCTTAAGGGGATTTGGAGGGCTTTTTGCAGACACTGGAAGAGGTCAGCCCCTAGTGGCGTTTTGGTAGGGATTCCCAATTCGTCGGTCACGACGTGACGTCGTAGTGACCGACTGAAAGGGAACGTCTCGGTTACGGCTGTAACCCTCGTTCCCTGAAGGAGGGAACGGAGACTTCACGTCCCGTCGCCACAGGTGCTGCCACCTGCTGTTACGGCCGGTCACTTTCCGGCTTTCTCAGCGAATAGAAGCTGATTTCCCTATTTGCACGTGCTGCTTATATATGCACCTGGCGGGGCGGCGCCAGCATTATTCAAATATCTCAATGCCAAGTTCATTGGCGTTTTAGTAGTATTCGAAGCAGATTGGTCTCTCTAAGTGAGTTCCCAATTCGTCGGTCACGATGTGACGTCTCCGTTCCCTCCTTCAGGGAACGAGGGTTACATCCGTAACCGAGACGTTTTTGCACTTCCACTTTAATCTATCAGTAAATCTACAGTAAATGTTTCACTTACACACAGATGATGAGGGATTGCCATCTGTAGAGCAGTAATAGCTTTCAGCGTTTTTACTGGATGACACCAATATGGATTTTGATTTTTCATATTTTAAATGTTGTCCATTCTTGTACCAGTAGTACTTTTCAGATGTCAGATTGCAATAAGAATCACACATCAGTTTTACTTGCAGTCCTGTAGATTCAGGATTCATCCTCACCTGTTGAACTAAATAAACAAAACCTTACATTACATGAGAAATGAAAAGAGTTGAACTGGACTGATGGGAATGTAAATGTACCTGTTACTGTTAGTTTGACTGTGACTGAGCTGAGATGTTTAACTCCATCCTTCATAATGATCATGAGCTGAAATTCTCCACTGTCTCTCTCTCGCAGATCATCTATTAGGAGCTCTGAATTGTAGTTTGTGATTCGCTGTTTCAATCGTCCTGAGTAATCTGAATCTAAAGTCAAATCTTCAGGTTCATCTTTGTTTCTCCAGTTTGTTTTCTGTTTTTGACTGAACCAGAACACAGTTTTGATGTTGATTTTTGAGTAAGAGCAGTTCAGTGTCACCTGTGCCCCTCTCACAGCACAAATATTCATTTTATCACAGCTGACAGTAAAGCTGTTTAATGTTAGAATCCCTGAAAAAGAAAAGGGCATTATACTGATATTTGAAACATACTGTAAATCTTGTTTAAAGGTCCCAAAGAATGCACTGATACAATATGTTATATTGTTCGCTGATACCTTACATGTCTATTTATAAACCTAGGATTTGTCCCCAGAATGAAATGGTCCATTATTACCTTTGAAAGGGTCATGAATAATAATGTTGAGCTCTGCTCTGATTGGCTGTTTCTCAGAGCAGCTCATTTCAGTAGCTTTGTGTGTATGTAAACAGAGCCTGTATTAGACAAAGATACACATTTTAAGGAATAATCAATTATTTAGAGTTTCTGAGTGGAAAGTTTGGTTTTTTTCAGTATGGACCTGCAAAACTTAACCCTCTGGGGTCTAAGGGGTTTTTAGGGCCCTGGGGAAGTTTTGACATGCACGACATTTTTGCTTTTTTCAGTTGCTTAAAAACATAATAATGGCAAAAGTCTTATAACACTGTGTTCAGCACAAACGGGGCTACTATATTATATAATCAACATGTATGTACATGTTTGTATTTTTGAGAGAAAAATGTTTATGCGTGGTTTTTGAAAAAGCTACATTTTTAAGTGACTGATATAAGTCCAAAAAACCCATACTAAACATGTTTTAACAAGACTTTTCAAAACAGGTTCTAGTAGTCTAGAGTTTTTTCTTTAAAATGATGTGAAAATCATTCTGCTTACTCATTTACTTAAGACAATATATTGATTTACAATTTCAAAGTCACTTTTTGGTTAGGAAGGCAATATGCAAGGAGGCTGGAAGCTCTTGAATAGTCTGTGATTGACAGCTGAAGAACAAAACACTTGCATAATGAGCTGCATAATGAGCCTTTAGGCAGTAAGACGACGCCTTGTTACGTGTTTGTTTGTGAAAGCAACACAAAAGAAATGCCTTCCCATGTGTGATCCTGCGTTAAATAAACTTACTGTGCAGAGATATACGCGAACAAACAGGGTTTTAGATGTGTTTAGATGCGTCTTAATACAAAAGTGCGTCAAATATGAGGGATTGTGTGTTTGTTTGTGCGTTTGGCCATCGACCGCGTCTGACGGAAGCACAAAGAAAACAAGCCTGGAGATAACTTGTATTTACAGGCGAGAGAGCATATTTTACAATTTTACGACAAAGCGCGTCAAATATGAGGCATCGTGTGTTGGTGTGTGCGTTTGGACATCGATCCTGTCACACTGACGAAGCACACACTCACGTCTGTTTGAAGATAACTTTATGCGCGAGTAAACAAGTAGATGTGATGTTTACAATCGCACCTTTTATAAGAATACCACAAAGCTTGTCAAATATGAAGCATCGTGTTTGTGTGTGCGTTTGGACATCGCGTCACTGACGAAGCACACGCACTCGCGTCTGTTTGGAGATAACTTTAGGCGCGAGTAAACAAGTAGATGTGATGTTTACAATCGCATATTTTATAATGATACCACAAAGCGCGTCAAATATGAGGTATTTGTGTGTGCGTTTGGACGTCGATCGCGTCTGTTTGATGAAGCACACACACTCGCGTCTGGAGATAACTTAAGGGCCTTTTTACACCTGGTCACTTCATGTGTTTTCTCTGTTTGGTTAGCTATCTGATTTGTTAAAGCTGTTCCATTTACATTTGGCCACATGCGCCTTGGCAAAACGGATATGAGTCTCCATGCAAAATGCAAATACACTATTGATTACTCCACCTTAAAAAACTTAAGACAACGTTTATGCAACAAAAAGCAGCACTTACTCTATATTTTACTGTATAACGGGAAAAGCGTTCACAAAACTCTCTTTCTCAAAGTTTTATTTCTTTGTTTAATATCATTCGAGTTTGTCATTGGACTCTTTTATTGGTTCTAGGAAGCTTTTTACCCCCTGTTGTCCCTCCATTAAGCAAAGAGAGTGTCGTCTTTGTTTGTTTGCCTATTTGCTGGCTAACTTCCGGGTGACGTGTTTGCATTTGGGAAGAGTTATGTGCTGACATATGTGGTTTCATCAACCAGATTTATTTACACTTTCGTGTGAAATTTGTCCCAGACCACCTCCTGAAGTGGTTTGGGCGATCGTATTTAAATCCGTCTCGAAAACGTTTCGGAGGACATTTACACCTGGTCTTTTTACAATCAGATCAGTGTTTTAAGTGGGCCGGAACGCGCCGGTACTCAGTACCGCCACTTCTAAAAATAGCTCTTGAGCGTACCACCACCTCTCCCTGAGCCCAGAACGTGCTTTTAGCGTATGGGAACGCTCATTTGCACATCTGTTTAAATCAGAGGTTTTAATCCTTTGGCTGCGCTGCCGCTTTTCAGAGCGCTCTTCACAATGTACACTTCCTAATTTGTCCCACCGAGTGCAGAGACTACATTACCCATACACCCTTGAGTTTACAAGTTAAAAGCGCATGCGTCACCTTTGCTGTCCGTCAGCCTCAACGTGGTGTGGAGAGGTGTGGCCGGGAAAGTCCCGTATTTTACCCTTCTTTCCCGCCGTCCTCCTGTATTAGTATTTTCCCGTATTTTACCTTCCGTAATTTCGCACGCAAAGGTTGTGATCTATAAAAAGATCCTAAAGATCGCTAAAGATCCACTGATTCCGCTAATCCACTTCGTGTCTTCCCGCCCGCTCTGCAGCATCTCTGTGTGCACTCTCTGCCTGGACGACAGTTTCTGAAGTTCGTTGCATTAACAGGTAGATTTATTACATTATATCAGCTGTTAAACCGCAGAATTACTCATTTGGAAGTTTGTTTATGTATTTGTAAAATGTAAAAGTGCTAACAACTTAGCAAACAACAACAAAATATCCACATTCTTACTATTATCGCTTGTCTAATGGGTTTAATGTTCCCGATCAGATCTAAGTAAATATAAACACTTAATTTGCTGTTGTTGGCACACTTTGTAGGCAAAAATAGATAAAAACACAAATGCCTTCACAAAACAAAGACAGAGAACGGCAAGGGAGGCTGCTTCTAAAGGCAGTTCAACATTGCAAACATGGATTCAAAGATCCATCAAGCCAGCAGGTAAATCATATTGAATATTTTTTGTCACACTTTAATTCTTGTTATTATATTTCCCATTATAATCACTTGTCTAAGTTGATGCTAGTAATATAACTAATAGTACCACCCCCTTTGGTGCCCTTTTTGGTTTGGGACACTGCCCAACGAAAATTCAATGAATTTGAACGACGTGCACAGTAGTTTTACCACCCGCAAAATGGAAAACAATGGGAAAAAATAAAGTGCTGACTTTCTAGTTTTAAATTGCCAGTATTTTGTTATTCTTGAACCCATAGACATGGTCTTGGTGTCATTTTAAAGTTTTTGTTTTTAAGCTCTTTCTATCTGAACAACTAGTTTTAGCATTTGACCATGCTGAAAATTTTACTTATATATCTACCTTTTGCACATTTTATGTATGTTCAATAGCTATTTTTAGCTCAAGCAAATCCACAAACTTATATAAGGATTTATTATTTTTTACAAGCTCGTCTGTTGACTGCTGAATATAAAACCCCTTCAATATAGAAGTATAGAAAAATAGAGTACCGGCACTTCTTTTGGGCCACTTAAAGCACTGAATCAGATAGCTATCCGATTAGAGAAAATGCATGAAGTGACCAGGTGTAAAAAGCCTCTAAGTTACAGTCTGAGTAAACAAGTAGATGTCATGTCACCAACACTTGGATTAAAACTCAACACAGCACTGAATGGCTATAGAGACGGAGTCTCCATTGACTGGGGTTGACTAATGAATATGGATGATCTCTGCTCTTCTCTTCAATGGAGCGGGGCGTGGCTCATTATAGATAATGCAGTAACACGAGAAAGACGGTACATCTCCCTATTCTAACACAGTTAACAACGAATTACAATATTTAATTTCGATTTCACTTACATCTTCCAAAAGCATTATGTAGATATGTATATTTTGTTTATATGACAAGTATTCGTTAAGTTACAGTTCATTTTTCTGACGTGTTTCTGAAAAGACTTCACTGAGGGAGAGAGAACAAAACACGCATCGTGTTTATTTTCTTAATTTTGCGAAAAGCACAACATTCTGTTTTTATTGGTAGTGGACAGATAAAAACTAGACACTTTAACGTTTTAAATGATGTATAAATCATATCTGTATGTCCAAAATCAGCAGAGTTATCTAACTCTCTTTGCGGAGTGATTGAAAAATAAAGACTTTGCGGCGCCCGCGCCGCCGTCGACCCCAGAGTGTTAACTGTAACGTCAATAGTAGGACTTAAGCCTAAACACTAGAATATAGCGCTAATTCAACAGTCACAGCTTTGTTTTTAGCATTGAAACATTGTAATTTATTTAATGTGTAATTTAATGTTGGGGTGTACATCTCAACTATAACGTCACAGTCGTGTTATGTTGCGGTTGGACTGTTTTCCAGCGGTCTTTTGCATCTACATGGTTTACATGAGAAGGAAGTATGGCCCCTTTAAAGTAAGGTTTAACAGTTTTAACAGTTATAAATATTTTACTTTAAAAACCATGAAAAAAATTACATAAAATACATGAGAATGATGTATTCCAATATTATTATGATTAATAATACCAGTATTATTATTGCTATCTGTGTTTTAGAGGAACAATATTACTGCTCATTCAATACACTCGATAGACAATAGATTTTTGTTGAAAAAATGCAATCTCCTTTTTTTAAATGCTTCACTTAAACACTGTACAAGTATGTAGAAATAACTTGAAACATTCTCGGAATGGAAACATTAAAAAAAAAGCTCAATTTTGGCATTTTGGACACAATTCTCTTCTATAGGAATGAGATTAAAAAGGTTCAGATGAAAGCTTTGGTACATCTACTTGCTCCAACAACAACTAAACTCTAGTGCACTCAATAGTGTTCATACCTTGAATGTGTAACAGCAGGATCAGAGATGAGAGTCTGGAGTTCATCATTTCACTTTGAAGAAATTCACATACTGTATACAATACAAGACATGAAGCAGCAATTCTGATTTATTGTGACCTTCAATTCATGAATACAGTTAATTTCTGCCTCATTACAGCAAAATCAAAATCACAATAACACACATAACTGTTATGACCACAAACATGCTTAAAATAACAACAGCAACAACAAAAAATATATTATAACAATTCTACTTCAGTTAAAAGATTAAACATACATACAGTATATATTGTTGTGAAGTTGTTTGACTTTAAGTTGCAGCAGTGTTTGTAAAGTTTTTAGTTTGAGCTGGTAGTTACGCTGTTATGATCTCAGTTCCTTCCTTTTTCTTACTAATTGTAAAACACTTGCAACAGTCATAAACTGTAAATGCAGTCTAACACAAACCAAATGAATCAATTTCGTTATAAGTAAATGGAGCTAAACACTTAGAAAATATTAAATACAATTCCAGTGTCAAAATAAATATTATACACTTAGTGATTTTCTCTGAACAATATTTTGGCCATTTAACAGACTGACTCATAAACATTAAGATCAATGCCAGAACAGCTAAATCAACCTCACGTAAGAAAATAGAGGAAGATCAAGAGGAAGAGGAAATACTCTGGGTGTTTCTCAGATTGTGAAAGATCTCAGACTTTTATCTTGCTCTTCCTTCCACCAACCCACAACCCAGAAAACTCAAACTCAGTCATGAAGGACATTTTAAAAGTCTAATAGCAGAGCGAGAAGCTGAGGATGGAGGAGTGAGGAGGTTTTCAGAGGAGTTGTGAGAGAGGATACACAGGTGTGTCATACGTGAACGTGTTGTGTTGACAAAACCTGATGTACAAATAAATTCTCCTCTCTTTTCACATGATCACGTATTCAAACACACATGAATGTCAGTATTTATTATTACGTTGAGTTTCTTGTGTACTGCTTTCAGACAGTTTGTTTAATACTGATTTGACACGTGCATTATAAAGCACTTTTATCTGTTTTTGAATTTATTCTGGTATATAACCTCCTAAGACCTGACACATACATGGACATCACATTATTTTGTTGTTTGCACCATAATACTTGATTCTGTGTAACTGGAACATGTAGTACACAAATGTGGACAATTACACTGCTTCATGATCTAATAAAAAATATTTGGTTATTATATTTTTTGGTTCTTTCTGACCTCAAATAGCTGGAAGAAATCTAAAATGCACGCCAAACCAAAGCTCGGGCTATCCTTTTAGGAGGAAAATATAAAGACAATATTTTACTGTTTAACTCAGACGTGTCTTTAAGTGCCTCTTACGAGTGTGAAAATGAGGCTTAATCTCCACAAAAGATCTCAAACAATACATATAGAGGAATCTTTAAATAAACTCAGTATGCAAATGCAATATGTGAGGATGATGGACTGCTTCTGCAGAGATTTCTCAGTTTGCCTCAGATGGACATTTTTCTTTTTATGACACGATGGGAGCTGAGGAGCCTCCAAATTCAAATAATGAAACCCATGTAAGAGATTAGCAGTTTTTATACATATGTGCCATAGCAAAGTTTTTACAGGATTTTTTTAAGCATTGAGATGTTACAGTTTGTCCTACACTGACACAAGACTGTCAATATTATGTTACTGTTTGTGGCATCGCTGCATCGATGATGTCACTGCTGAGAGATTTTTGATAGGTGATGATGTCATAGAGAGTTGTGACATCACTCCAGCAGTTCAGCTGATCTACACACAGACATGTGCACCACTTGAGTCTAACAATGACAAACACATAGAAAGAGATGATGTTATAAAATCTGAGCATTAGTTTATTGTATTACAGAAGATTCTCTATATACAGAATTTCTCACCTCTTCATGTTTGTCATCAGTTCTGTTTTTAGATTTTAATTTCTTCATGCTGATGAAAAACCTGTAGGATCAGAATTCACACTCAATAATTCTATATAAGTCTTCAAATTTGAATTCATATCAAAATATCCACAGTGTGTTGTGCAGTTTTGGATTTTACTTGATATTTTTACTTACCACATCCACAGAGCTCCTAAAATGAGAAACTGAGGCAGAAACACCAGCAGACAGACTGTGAGATGACCAAACACTGAGAATGTTTCTGAAAAAAAGTATTTAGTAATACTTAGAGAAGACTGACTAAAAGTAGCTCAGTGATGATGTGTTAATAAATCAAAATCAAGGACTTAAACTATTTATTTTAATCATTGTGTATTAAAGTCAGATGTATGATGAGATGTTGTGTTACCTCTTACAGTACATGAATACTCTTGTAGCTCCTCACTGTTGATTGAGTCCAGATACAGCTTGTTTAATAATCTCAATCCATCTGTTACCTGTTGTCCATTCTTATACCAGATGTAAGTATGTTTGCTATCCAGAGTGCATTTGGTTGAACAACTTAATATCACTTTTTCTCCATCTATCACATGTTTTGGGCTGCTTATCACCTGAGTATCTGAGAATTCATAAAACAGAATTCACATGAAATACTTTCAGAATTAGTCTTGAAATAGTTTGTCAATCAACTCAACTGATGGAGCATGACATGATAAAGCCAAGAATATGGATTTGATTCCTGAAATATATATATTTTTTAATAGAAGCAAAAACACAAACTCAAATCACTTGAACAGAAATAATAAAGCTGTGTCATCGATCGACTGGGCAACATTGTCTTGCTCATAGACAGGTTCAAATACCATATGGTTAGTGTAGTAAAACCATGATTTTGCTGATGGTAATCAATACACAAAAAAATGGTTACTACACTTTAACCACAATATAACCATGGGTAATTTTCATAAGGGTGAACTTGAAAACGCATCGTGTGCACGGCACTTCCTACCCAACAATAGCACGCAAGCACAGAGCTGAATGAGTTCATGTTTGTGTCTTATAGGTTTACGGACAAACACACACTAACACGTCTCAAAATAGCTGTCTTAAAACAATTGATTATCTTAAAGTCGCCATGAAACGGAAGTAGCGATTGCGTTATTTTCCCCGTTGTGACGTATATCCGAATGAAACAGCTTTTGAGATTAAATAAGACAGGGCTGGATTTGAATTTGTCCATCGAGATCTGATTGGATGGTTTGAAGTTGGGTCGTGTTGGTAATTGCTAATCGCTGCGATCTTCTCCCAGACCCCGCCCACCTGCCATACTTATGACCGGAAGTGAAGAGAGATCGTTTTGAGGAGGGGAGGAGATTTGCAAGATTATGAGCACACACAAATTTTTTAAAAATAATGAAGCTCACAGATAAGTAATTTGTTAATAATACCACAATATTAAAAATATATAGTTTTTCTTTTCAATTTCATTGCGACTTTAAACATTTGATTACTATCAGCAAAACTATGGTTTTACTACACTAACCGTGGTTTAACTGTGGTTTTTCAAAACCGTGGTTGTCAAAACCATAGTTATTTTGTGGTTACCATGGTTTTACTACATTAACTATGTTTTTTTTAACTGTAGTAAAAACATGGTTAATTTTCATAAGGGCTGTTGAAGTATCTGTCATTAAGGTTTACTAAATAAGAAAACAAGAAGAGAAAATCTGTCTATCTATAATTTTGTAACAAAGATAAATTCAAATTTATCTTGAATAGGCTCAATTATTTTTTTGCCAAAAGTGTTATGTTGAAGGTGTATCATGGAGTTACAACCCCAAAACAGAAAAAGTTGGGACATAGTAGAAATTATGTGTAAAAAAGGAATGGAATAATTTACAAATCTCATAAACTTATATTTTATTCACAGTAGAATATAGATAACATATCAAATGTTGAAAGCAAGATACCTTGAAATGTCATGCCAAACATTGGCCCCCTTTGGACTTCACTAGAGCCACACATTCCAAAAAAAGCTGGGACAGGCAGCAACAAGAGGCCAGAAAAGTTAAATGTGCATATAAGGAACAGCTGAATGAGGACCAATGTTTAGGAATAGAAATGTTGTCCTATTCTTGTCTAATACAGGCTTCTAGTTGCTCAACTGTCTTAGGTCTTCTTTGTCACATCTTCCTCTTTATGATGCACCGAATGTTTTCTTTGGGTGACAGATCTGGACTGCAGGCTTGCCATTTCAGTACTCAGATCCTTCTTCTACGCAGTCTTGATGTTGTAATTGATGCAGTATGTGGTCTGGCATTGTCATGTTGGAAAATGCAATGTCTTCCCTGAAAGAGACGACGTCTGAATGGGATCAAATGTGTCTAGAACTTGGATAAACCTTTCAGCATTGATGGTGCCTTTCCAGATGTGTAAGCTGGCCATGCCACACGCACTCATGCAACCCCAAACCATCAGAGATGCAGGCTTCTGAAAAGAGCGCTAATAACAACTTGGGTTGTCATTGTCATCTTTAGTCCGGATGAAATGGCATCCCAGTTTTTCAAAAAGAACTTCAAATTTTGATTCGTTGGACCACAGAACACTTTTCCACTTTGCCAAAGTACATTTTAAATAAGCCTTGCCCAGGGAAAACACTTGTGCTTCTGGATCATGTTTGGATATGGCTTCTTTTTTGACCTACAGAGTTTTAGCTGGCAGCAGCGAATGACACGGTGGATTGTGTTCACTGACAATTTTTGGAAGTATTCCAGAGCCCAGGTTGTGATTTCCATTACAGTAGCATTCCTGTATGTGATGCAGTGCTGTCTAAAAGCCCGAAGATCACGGGCATCCGGTATGGTTTTCCGGTCTTGACCCTTACGCACAGAGATTGTTCCAGATTCTCTGAATCTTTGGATGATATTATGCACTGTAGATGATGATAGCTTCAATCTCATTGCAATTTTTCTCTGAGAAGCTCGGAAAACTATCTTTCGCCGCAGCATTGGGAGAATTGGTGATTCTCTGCCCATCTTGACCTCTGAGAGACACTGCCACTCTGAGAGGCTCTTTTTATACACAATCATGTTGCCAATTGACCTAATAAGTTGCAAATTGGTCTTTCAACTGTTCCTTATATGTACATTTAAATTTTCTGGCCTCTTATTGCTACCTGTCCCAACTTTTTTTGGAATGTGCAGCTCTCATGAAATCCAAAATGAGCCAACACCCGGCACGACATCTCAAAATATCCCACCTGCAACACCCGATATGTTATCTATATTCTACCGTGAATAAAATATAAGTTTATGAGATTTGTAAATTATTCCATTCCTTTTTTACTCACAATTTCTACAGTGTCCCAACTTTTTCTGTTTTGGGGTTGTAGATTTTACAAAAGTTACTGCAGTTAACATGAGATGTTTTGTTTCATTAACAGACAGTAAATCAGATGTGAGAAATAGAAAAGGTTCAAATTCAGATTTACATTATGTTTACATGCCAGTAATCCATGCAGTCAGTGTACTAGCCTATACTTATAGGTATGATGACAACATTTTCAAAAACCCCAAAGCTCAAAATGTATCACATTACAAGACAGTGCAGACATTCCCATTTACAAAGATCATGAACATTTACTGTTTTAGTTGGAATGGGCATCAGACTCGTGGTACTCATGGTTATTAGAATGATGCCTGCAGTTCTGATATTCTGACAGGACGTTCACTAATCTACAACCACAAATGTGACTACCAAATTTTCGTGATTTATTTAAATACCTTCTCCTTCAAAGGTTTCAATGAAATGTTGTCAGTACCAAGATTAAAGATATATATTTTGGTCCCCCTACCTTTCATTAGATTCCAGAGCTTAGCGGAAGCACATCGACCGGTTGAAAGTGACACAAATTTTCAAACAGTTGCTGTGAACTGGGTTGAACATTTCAAATATCAAATGCTTCCGGTGGTCGGACTTGACATTTTTATTGTCGTATTTAGTAAAAACATACTATAAAAATGTGGTGAGAAGGGGATATTATTGCATGACACACATGGTAAAACTACGGTCTGGGCGGAAACAGATTTTATGCCTCAGTATTTCCATGCGTGTGCCCGCGATGCCAGCATTGTCAATATTTGTCTAATGTGGGCTAATATGAAGTAATCAGCATTCATGAGATTCATTCATGCCTTTTTGATGCTGTTTGCACATCGTTTTCTGTACTTTGGTTACTGTCAACCCCATTTATTTCTAACTCTGTCGTTCTTTGTATATAGACATAACCTTACACTGTATTAAAAAAAATGCTCATCTTAGCAATTACAACCTCAAACATTCAGTGTAAACATCATGGTAAAACATTGATTTAACCTGTAGCTCAAATGATTGACAACATTGGGCTTTTTGATTTCTAAAATGTGATCTTCTTCTTTCTAAGAATAAAGAATGCTAAGAGGAAAAAACTATTTCCCAGCTCTTCGGACCCGTAACCAGTAGCATAAATATATTCATTATAAACCTACTCAGTGAATGCAGCTTTACAGTGAGTTCATTATGAGCAGTTACCTGTAACAGTAAGAAAGACTCCAGGATAACCAGAAAATTCCTCTGATGTGTTAGTGATGATCCTGAATGCATATTGACCAGAGTCACTCATGTTGACATCTTTGATTCTCAGTGTGTTTCCCACAAACTCCACACGACCAGCAAACTGATGATCCTCACGCAGATCTTTGAATTTTGAATCAAAGTTAAGGTAATACCAGACTGTTTCGTCTACTGTATCTCCAGTGGGATGTGAGTATGAAGAGTGAATATCTACTGTTGATCCCACTAAAGCACAAACTCTTGTAGAGGTGTAAGTCACACCCCAACAGACACTGTTAGAAAGACCTGAAAGAGTCACAAATCACTGCTGTAAAATTAACAATCAATTTCAAACATCTGTATGAATTTATGGATGGATGAAAGTAAAACAGTTTTTGCACTTACACTTTAATCTACCAGTAAATCTACAATAAATGTTACACTTACACACAGATGAGGAGGGATTGCCATCTGTAGAGCAGGAATAGCTGTCAGTGTTTCCGCTGGATGACACAAATATGGATTTTGATTTTTCATCTTTTAAATATTGTCTATTCTTGTACCAGTAGTAATTTGTAGATGTCAGATTGCAGGAGAAATCACAGATCAGTTTTACTCGTCCATCTGTAGATTCAGGATTCATCCTCACCTGTTGAACTAAATAAACAAAACCTTACATGACATGAGAAATGAAAAGAGTTGAACTGGACTGATGAGAATGTAAATGTACCTGTTACTGTTAGATTGACTGTGACTGAGCTGAGATGTTTAACTCCATCCTTCATAATGAACATGAGCTGATATTCTCCACTGTCTCTCTCTCTCACATCATCTATTATGAGTTGTGAGTAGTGTTCAGTGATCCGCCGATACGCTCGTCCTGAGTAATCTGAATCTAAAGTCAAATCTTCAGGTTCATCTTTGTTTCTCCAGTTTGTTTTCTGTTTCTGGCTGAACCAGAATCCAGTTTTGATGTTGTTGTTTGGGTAAGAGCACTTCAGTGTCACCTGTGCCCCTCTCACAGCACAAATTTTCTGTTTATCACAGCTCACAGCAAAGCTGTCCAATGTTAGAGACCCTAAAAAGAAAAAGGCATATTATAAAACGGCCAGTTCTGGTTCTTCATTCTGATTGGTTGAAACGCGTTCTCAGCTGTGATAAAACTCACCGGTAAACCCACGGCTCAAACCGTATTACATAGCTTGTAACACTGCGCCACTGTTGTTGTGTACTGTAGAAAATAACTGTCAAAATGTCGGATTTTGTTGTCAATTTTGATTTATTGCGTGGGCTAATTATATTATATTGTATTAATTATAATCCTCAACAATTGAACAATTAATGGCGATATCCAGATAAGTGTCAATAAATATTGTTGAGTTTTCTTGTTAATGCTTCCGTGAGGAGTAGTTGTACCGTATATTATCCACTGGGTGGCGATCACTGATCAGTGGTGGCGATCTTACACAACATAAACACTGATGCTTTCACTCAACACTTTAAAACTCAAGTGTATTTTTTGATCAGCGATCTGAATCGGATCTCTAACAAAAGTCATTCACAGAAATGGAATTATCCCAACATTTTGCTCAAAATTTGAGAGGATAAAAGAACAATTGAAGGTAGGGTGAAACGTTTTTATTTTGTTGTTTGAAAGCAGAGGGTCTGTTCTTTCATTTGATATATTGTATGTTTATATATCTAAAGAAGAACATTTTTCTGGAAGGCATTAATGTTTAACTAAAGCTGGGTGGCAACTCTTTTAAAAAACGCTGGCAGGGAAAGTGTTAAGCATGCTTCCAAGCATATTTGATCCACACGTCAACAGTTGCACGGTATAAATGTTAATGTATAAATTAGATGAATGTTGATTTATGAAAATAAACCACAGTCTTAATGAATCATATTTTCATTTTGTCTTTGCTCCGTCTGTTTTGCTTGGGAACCGCTCTGTTGCAGACACACTTGAGTCTGAGGAACTACTTTGTTTGGCGGAAGACTAATATCTGTACTAATATAATTACAACTTATTTGCTGTGTTTTATTATATGAAATCCTGCTATACATAATTTGAAGCAACCGTTTTATAAACGCAATAAGCCCCGCGAAGCAGTGGGTTACCAGTGCATTTTATAACGGCTAAGGGGGTTTTAGGCACTCCGCTTCGCGTCGTGCCTAACAACGCCCCTTAGCCGTTATAAAATGCACTGGTAACCCACTGCTTCTTGGGGCTTATTGCTTTAATACTGATATGTGTAACATACATTAAATATTTTTTAAAGGTGCCAAAGAATGCACTGATACAATATGTTATTTTGTTCTCTGATACCTTACATGTCTATTTATAAACCTAGGATTTGTCCCCAAAATGAAATGGTCCATTATTGAAAGGGTCATGAATAATAATGTTGAGCTCTGCTCTGATTGGCTGTTTCTAAGAGCGGCTCATTACAGAGTTTTGTGTGTATGTAAACAGATCTTATGTTTGAGCCTGTATCAGAAGACACACATTGAACTCTTTCCCCGCCATTGATGAGTTATCTCGTTAATTAAGAGAAAACATTTGCATAAAAAATCTAATAATAATATTCTGCAATACCGCAAAAAAAAAAAACTGATGCCAAAACATTATTTACTAATTTTAAACTCTGTGTATGTTTTGATAATCGTTCTGAATCTGATCTCTAACAAAATTCCTTCACAAAAATGCTTTTTGCTGAAAATTTTGTATTTTTAAAGAAAAATACCCATATTTAAATGTTTATAAGCAGAGATTAGGATGAAAAGTTTTTTTCCTGTTTTGTTTGTTTGAAAGCAGAGGGTCTGTTCTTTCATTTTATATATTTGTGTGTTTTTAAATTTTTTCTGTCCGGGAATGAGTTA
This sequence comes from Misgurnus anguillicaudatus, assembly GCF_027580225.2. Lineage (NCBI taxonomy): Eukaryota > Metazoa > Chordata > Actinopteri > Cypriniformes > Cobitidae > Misgurnus > Misgurnus anguillicaudatus. The sequence goes on along the minus strand of NC_073359.2, from coordinate 8,576,943 downwards.
AGGATTAATAAATTATTCGGACGATTCTGAGTAGTAAGTTTGTGGGGTTTTTTTCAGTATAGACGTGCAAAATGGAACTGTAACGTCAATAGTAGAACTTCAGCCTAAACATTAGCATATAGCATTAACTAGCATATAGCGCTAACTCAACAGTCACAACTTTGTTTTTAGCATTAAAACAACATTGTAATTAATCTAATGTAAATTTGATGTTGAGGTGTACATCTCAACTACAGTATAACACAGAGATGTTCACAAGTCTCTGAGCTCGAGTCCAAGTCAAGTCTGAAGTCTCGTTGTAACAAATAAAACTCTAATAACAAAAAAAGAACAAAGTTGCACATTAAGTAAGGTCTAAAATTAGCATTAGGTACAGAAATTTAATTAAATGGACAATAACACTGTCTTTATTGTACAAATTAAATATTATTATTATTATTATTATTTTTAGAGCAATAGAAGTGATGTACTATTTGTCTTGGGTTGTTTGATTAACATTAATGACACAGACTTAAGTAGGTTAATTGAGGTTACTGTCTCTTTAAGAACAAATAAGCACAGACTGGTTTCTGACTGGTTTCTTAAGACATAAACAAATGTTTTTATTAGAAAAAGAATACTGTGAGATCATTTTGTGTGTATGTGTCCTGTCAAGAAAAGAAAGATTTTATGTTGGCTTAACTTCTGAAACACTTCTCTCTGTATGTACACTACTGAGGGCACTTAAACGCCTGCTCACAAACAGTGCTTCAGAAAGAAGAAGCAGCAGTCGCTTCACATAAAAACATTAAATTTTTTTTCATTGCTCTGTCCAGCAAATGTATGTTAATGGACTACAGTATGACACAAAATAGCGCAACTCTGGACCTGACTGGAGTTGGACCGGAATTTTTTTTACCGCATGTGCTTACAGAAACTTGCTCACTTGAGCGCCTTTTTGCGGTGAAATTGTTTAACCATTTAACTATTTAAATTGCATATTAATCCGCGAATCGCATGCGAGTCGAACCGCGGGTCCGTCACAGAACTACCCAAAGCTTCAGATGAGTGGCACAGCAGTGGCCGGTGCAGTCAACATGTATGTTTGCGGCAGCGCTCGCGGAGCAAATACATCATGTGTTACATCGTTGGCAGGTTGTAGGTAACAGAGGGAGGGGATTAACAGCAAGCTCATCAGATGTTTCCTAAAAATAAACATTGTTCACGAGTCGCACGGCTCGAGTCGAGTCTGAAGTCTTTGAGGACGAGTCTGAAGTCGAGTCTCAAGTCACTGTGTGTGCGACTTTAGTCGCACTTGAGTCCGATTCTCAAACTCGAGTCCCCATCTCTGCTATAACATCACAGTTAGTGTTATGTTGAGATTGGACTGTTTTCCAGCAGTCTTTTGCATGTACATAGCTTACATAAGAGGTACGACCCCTTTAAACTAAAGCAAAATTGAGGTTTTAATCTTAATCCAACCAACTTCAGGTTATAAAAATGTAACTATAAAAAAACATGAAAAAAACATAAAATGCATAGGAATAATATATCGCAATATTATTATTATAATTAATAATACCCCTATTATTATTGCTATCTGTGTTTAAGGGGAACAATATTACTGCTCATTCAATAAAGGTGGATGGAAAACAAACAAAAAACTCCAAGGCACTTTCTTTAGAAAAGTAAAAAAGCCTTTATTACTATGGCTTGGTCATAATAAATCTTTAAAAAACTCTGAAGCGTTTCAGCATCTTCTTCAGGTGGATTTTGTCAGAATCCTGCCGGATCCTGTTGGTATTTAGATCTAGTTTAGCATGGCAGGGTTCTGACAGTACATATGTTCTATGTGGGAAATGTGTGGTTGTAGTATTGGTTTATTTCGACCACGCATTTCCCGGGTCTCGTCACTTTTTCCCCGATCCCTTACTTGTAATTATTTCCAGCTGTATGTAATTTACTTTCTCCCTATTTAAGAGTCCTTGTGTTTGTTGTCCAGTGCACGTTCGTCTTGTCTCATGCCCTGTCGGTTCCTGTGAGTTTTTGATGTTCATTATCCTGATCTGTGTAATCTGTTGTAGAGTTTATTGTTAGTTTTTGTCAAGTTTAGTATTAGTTTAGTGTCGTGTTTTCCCTGCCTTGTTTTGCCCCCTCGTGGGTTTTGTTTTCCTGTTTTTCCCCTGTTTTGACAATAAATTCCTTTTTGTTACGTCCGCATCTGGGTTCGTGTTTTGTGTTCCCCAAATCCTGACAGATTTTTGTTGAAAAAATGCAATCTAATTTTTTTAAATCTTTACTTAAACACTGTACAAGAAGTATGCAGAAATTACTTAAAAGAAACCTGAAACATTCATCAAATTTGCTCCATTTTGGCATTGTATTGTATGTACGCAATTCTCATCTATAGGAATGAGATTAAAAAAGTTCAAGATGAAAGCTTTGGTACAGAAAGCTTTTACTCAAACAACAACTAAACTGTCATTCACTTAATAGTGTTCATACCTTGAATGTGTAACAGCAGGATCAGAGATGAGAGTCTGGAGTTCATCATTTCACCTTAAAGAAATGCACATGCTGTATACAATACAAGACATACAGCAAAAACTTTTCTCAATTCAATAATACAGTTCAGTTCTGCCTCATTACAGTAAAATCAATAACACACAACTGTTATGACAACAAACATGCTTAAAATAACAACAGCAACAACAAAAAATATATTATAACAATTCTACTTCAGTTAAAAGATTAAACATACATACAGTATATATTCTTGTGGAGTTGTTTGACTTCAAGTTGCAGCAGTGGTTTGTAAAGTTTTTAGTTTGGGTAGATGGTAGATACGCTATTATGATCTAAGTTCCTTCCTTTTTTCTTACCAAAGCCATTGAGAAACACTTGCAACAGTCATAAACTGTAAATGCAATCTAACACAAACCAAATGAATTAATTACTTTATAAGTAAATGGAGCTAAACACTAAATATTAAATACAATTCCAGAGTCAAAATAAATATAATACACTCTGTGATTTTCTGTGAACAATATTTCAGCCATGTTTAACAGACTGACTCATAAACACTAAGATGAATACCAGAACAGCTAAAATAACCTCGCGTAAGAAAATAGAGGAAGATCAAGAGGAAGAGGAAATACTCTGGGTATTTCTCAGATTGTGAAAGATCTCAGACTTTTTTTCTCACTCCTCCTTCCATCAACCCGTGACCCAGAAAACTCAAACTCAGTCATGAAGGACATTTCAAAAGTCTAATAGCAAAGCGAGAAGCTGAGGATGGAGGAGTGAGGAGGTTTTCAGAGGAGTTGTGAGAGAGGATACACAGGTGTGTCATACGTGAACGTGTTGTGTTGACAAAACCTGATGCATATATAAATTCTCCTCTCTTTTCACATCTTAACATCATATTCAAACACACATGAATGTCAGTATTTATTATTAAGATGTGCTTCTTGTCTATTGCTTTCAGACAGTTTGTTTAATACTCATTTGAGACGTGCATTATAAAGCACTTTTATCTGTTTTTGAATTTATTCTGGTATATAACCTCCTAAGACCTGCCACATACATGGACATCACATTTTTTGTTGTTTGCACCGTTATACCTAATTCTGTGTATCGTGAACCTGTTGTACACAAACGTGAACAATTACACTGCTTTATGTTTTAAGAAAAATATTTGGTTATTATATTTTTTGGTTCTTTCTGACCTCAAATAGCTTGAAGAAATCTAATATGCAAGCCAAACCAAAGCTCGGGCTATCCTCTTATAGAAGGATAATATAAAGACATTATTTTACTGTTTAACTCAGATGTGTCTTTAAGTGCCTCTTACCAAGATGAAAATGAGGCTTAATCCTCACAAAAGATCTCAAACAAATACAAAGAAGGATCTATAAGTAAACTCAGTATGTAATTGCAGTACACTGTCAAAAATAAAGGTACGAAGCTGTCACTGGGGCAGTACCCTTTAAAAAAGATCCTAATATGTACCATTTAGGTACAAATATGTACCTTTAAAGGTACATTTTGGCAGTTCAAAGTACTAATATGCACTCTTTGGGTACAAAGGTGTACCTTTTTGAAAGGATACTGTCCCAGTGACAACTTTTGTACCTTTATTTCTGAGAGTGTATGTGAGGATGATGGACTGCTTCTGCAGAGATTTCTCAGTTTGCCTCAGATGGACTTTTTTCTTTATTTTTCTTTTTTATGACGCAATGGGTGCTGAGGAGCCTCCAAATTCAAAAACGTTTTAAATTACAACAAAAATACTAGAAAACTGTGAACTGTGTATATTTTTGCAACTTTAAGACACATAGATACCAAAAACCTAATTCTAGTTGTTACATTTTAGTTAATGTGCAATTTGTAAATTTTAGCGAAAAAATCTAGCAGTAAGGTTGTGAATTGCAACCAACTGCTCAGCCCACTGCTCACCCCTCCCTTTTAAAGCACATTGAGAAGTTACGGTAGCTGACACAGGACAAAGATGTCATCGTCTGAGACAGCAAAGAGCAGCCAATCAAATAATGAGGTTAATATAATATATAAAAATATAATGACGAGACCCGTGGTGTATGTAGATAAAATGGCTAATTTTAAGGTAATCGAAACATAACCTTTGATTAATACTAATCAGAGTTTAGTATTAAGTGAGTATTTTGTGAACTCTTTCATCATAAACCCGTTCGTTAAGACGCATGATGCACATGGTTAACATGATGACGCAACAAACACATATTTTGATTTTGTGCCCCTCAGAACCGAAGTCACCGGCCACCACTGTCAGTGAGTTAAAGAAACCAGATTACATGAAGATGAGAGAGAGGAAATACATTTATTCAAAGAAAAAAATCTAAATAAAATCTATAATACGTATTAGTTATATTGTAATTTAACAACTGAAATGATAACTGAATACATGAAAAAATGGCTGTTGCTTTGGCTAATGATGTTCAGTACAGAGCCGGGTTTGACTGTTCTGTATTTTTTAAGTTATCGTCTTGTGTACAGCAGGATAATTTAATGTTCATCGTTGGTTATTAACTTAAAAAAACTTTTGTTTATTGAATTAAATTGCATATTTCCTTTAACTGTACTTCAAGAAATCATCAGATGTTTTTGCGAGATTTAAGATATGTCCCCTCCTACTTTTCTAAGCAGTAAGTACTGAAACCCATGTAAGACAGTAGCCATTTTTATCTGGAATTCAGTAACAGTCTGATTTAGTGAAGATGTAATCGAGTACATTGCAGTATCATCCTACACTGATGATCCTACACATTATTATGTTACTGTATGTGACATCACTGCATCGATGATGTCGCTGCCAAGAGATTTTTGACAGGTGATGATGTCATAGAGTTTTGACATCACTCCAGCAGTTCAGCTGATCACAGACATGTGCACCACTTGAGTCTAACAATGACAAACACATAGAAAGAGATGATGTTATAAAATCTGAGCATTAGTTTATTGTATTACAGAAGATTCTCTATATACAGAATTTCTCACCTCTTCATGTTTGTCATCAGTTCTGTTTTTAGATTTTAATTTCTTCATGCTGATGAAAAACCTGTAGGATCAGAATTCACACTCCATTATTCAAAGTCTTTAAATCTGAATTCATATCAAAATATTCACAGTGTGTTGTGCAGTTTTGAATTTTACTTGATATTTTTTCTTACCACATCCACAGAGCTCCTAAAATGAGAAACTGAGGCAGAAACACCAGCAGACAGACTGTGTGATGACCAAACACTGAGAATGTTTCTGAAAAAAAATATTTAGTAATACTTAGAGAAGACTGACTGAAAGTAGCTCAGTGATAATGTGTTAATAAATCAGAATCAAGGACTGATCTATTTTATCATTGTTTACTAAAGTCAGATGAAGTATGATGAGATGTTGTCTTACCTCTTACAGCACATGAATACTCTTGTAGCTCCTTTCTGTTGATTGAGTTCAGGTACAGCTTGTTTAATAATCTCAATCCATCTGTTACCTGTTGTCCTTTCTTATACCAGATGTAAGTATGTTTGCTATCAAGAGTGCATTCGGTTGAACAGCTTAATATCACTTTTTCTCCATCTATCACAGGGTTTGGGCTGCTTCTCACCTGTGTATCTGAGGGTTCATATAACAGAATTCACATGAAATACTTTTCAGAATTAGGCTTGAAATATTTTGTTGATTAACTCAACTGGTGGAGCATGACATGATAAAGCCAAGAATATGGATTTGATTCCTGAAATATATTTTTTAACAGAAACAAAAACACAAACTCAAATCACTTGAACAGAAAAAATAAAGCTATATCATCGATCGACTGGGCAACATTGTCTTGCCAACAGACAGGTTCAATAACCATAAGGTTAGTGTAGTAAAACCATGATTTTGCTGATGTTAATCAATACACAAAAAAAACATGGTTACTACACTTTTACCACAATAAAACCATGGTTAATTTTCATAAGGGTGAACTTGAAAACGCATCGTGTGCACGGCACTTCCTACCCAACAACAACGCGCATGCACAAAGCTGAATAAGTTCATGTTTGCGTCTTATAGGTTTACGGACAAGCACACACTAACACGTCTCAAAATACAACAGCTGTCTTAGTGAGTATCATATAAAACAATTGATTATCTTAAACATTTTATTGCATTCGGTCTTATATGCCTACATCCCTTACGAAAATTAACCATGGTTTATTCTGGTAAAAGGGTAGTAATGGTTTTCTGGTGTATTGATTACTATCAGCAAAACTATGGTTTTACTACACTAACCATGGTTTAACTGTGGTTTTTGAAAACCGTGGTTGTCAAAACCATAGTTATTTTGTGGTAACCAGTAACCATGTTTTTTTTTTTGTTTTAACTGTAGTAAAAATATGATTAATTTTCATAAGGGTTGTTGAAGTATCTGTCATTAAAGTTAATTAATAAGAAAACAAGAAGAGAAAATCTGTCTAACTATAATTTTGTAACAAAGATAAATTCAAATTTATCTTAAATAGGCTCAATTATTTTTTGCCAAAAGTGTTCAGTTTAAGGTGCATCATGGAGTTAGATTTTACAAACGTTACTGCAGTTAACATGAGATGTTTTATTTCATTAACAGACAGTAAATCAGATGTGAGAAATAGAAAAGGTTCAAATTCAGATTTACATTATGTTTACATGCCAGTAATCCATGCAGTCAGTGTACTAGCCTATACTTATAGCTATCAGGGATGGGCAGTATTTTAAATACATGTATCAACTAGTTCAGACCAGACAACAGAGTTCAGGTAAGCAAATATATCTGTGCAGCTTTTAGTGGGCAATAATTGAAATGTTGGAGTGGGAAATAAAGCAAAGGCGATTGAATTATTGGGTGTGATGTGATTTGTGTTATTATAACTGTCGCAAAAGGAAATTCAAATTCACACTTGCACGTTGGCAGGCAGTTTAATGCACGACTGAGACAGAGTGTTGAATGCTGACAAATTGGCCTACACTTTTGACTTAAAGGAAAACTACAATTTTTTTATATTTTACTATGTTCTTACCTCAACTTAGACAAATTAATACATAACTATCTTTTTTCAATGCATGGAGAAAGAGCACATAGTTTGCAGCACTTCGACCTCAGTGCGCAGTAACATCTTCACAGGAGTAATGCTGTTACTGCGCCAGAGGTTGAAGTGCTGCAAACAAAGTGCTCTTCCGCCATACAATATAGTTCTCATTTTTTTATTCACTTAAAAATCACGTTTTATTTTGTGCCACCATACTTACTTGTGTTACTATGTAACAGTCTTTAAATAGGGAAAACATGGAAGTGTTTGGTGGCTTCTAAATTCATCCCTGTTTGGATCCTAAGGAATAAATGGGACTAGGCTAAATGCTAACACATTCATGACATGCTGTGCAAAGATTAAGTGCAAATACAGTATTGAAAAAAGATAGGCATGTATTAATTCATCAGGTAAGAACATAGTAAAATATTAAAAAACTGTGTAAACCTAAAAGGCTTTTATGCTTGACGTGCTTTCCATTATAATTCTGTGAAATGACAGAGGGCGACTCGTGAGTAATTGTTCTCAAAACCACCAAAAAGCAGCAATGAGAGGAATTAGTTTGCCGAATAATTTGTCTCGTGAGACGTTTGTAAATCCATGGATTTCTTAACATATAAACTGATTAGGTTGTGGGTCATTTTGACGACACATGAAAAAGTTTTTATGATGTTTTTATAAAACATCACTTTACTTGAAGGGGTGTTCATAAGGCTGACATGAAACATTCATAATCATAACATGACACGTGTCATGAATATGAAGGAGATTTTATGGATGTTTATGACAACTGTCATTAAGTGTCATTGTTCAATTATGTCATTTTTATTGCAAAGATGACATTAGCTACGAATACATGGACACATTTTGCCTCCATCGGATTAAAATCCTTCCGATTAATAAATCCTATCATAGCGTTTACATGAACACTTAATAATGTGATCGGATTGATATGCGTGTTTATATGACACAAGATTTAAATCAGATTTGATCATTTGACATGCGCACATTACACAAATATAGTTTCACACTGTTTCAAGATTTGCTTTGTGCCTCACTCTGATTATAAAGCAGCAGCTAAAACACCCATTCACGTGTGCCCAAAAAGCGTATTTTACTTCACGCAGACCGTTCGCGAGAGCGAATCTAAACACACGCGTTTGTGGATCAAAGTATAAATCATGGACTGACCAGACAGCGCTGTCTTGTATCACTTTATGGGGAATTGGAAGGATAATAGGAACAAGATTAACAAGACAATCACTTCTTGTGACTTCCTTCAACAAAACAAACTCGAGTTATTTGCGTCACATATCATTACGCCAATTCTACGTCATTGCACGTGTGCATATGCTCCACACTCCCATCCTGTAGGTGGCGGAAATGCACCTTTCAGTGGGTTTGCCAACCGCCATTAAAAGAAAAGAAGATGGCACATGCGCAGAGCGTCCCAGTTTCAGTTATCCATCCGATCAAGTGTATACATGTCCTTTTTGAACGGATTACAAAAGGTATAAACCACCCCTAACAAGCGGATTAGATTTTTAATCAGATTGGCACTTTTTAGTCCGATTGAGGTGTTTATATGGAGCATTTTTATTCAGATTGATCATTTAAACGGATTACAAATGTCCATGTAAACGCAGCTATTGTTTGAGATGTCTTTGTTATGACAACTTGACATTAAAGCAACACTATGTAGTTTTTTTACCTTTAAATAATGTCTCTAAAATAATTTCAGTGATAGAACAACTTTTAACTGGACAAATTGTACTGTTGCTGCAACCTGAGCAGCCTCCTAGCTGCTACAAGCACACTCTGAAAGTGGCGGTGGAGGGTAGAGCACACAGCCCCGCCCCTCCCCCTGCCTGCAGAAGAGTGTCTGATACCAGGCACTGTTGCACTTTTCAACCACATGGGGGAGCTGTAAGTCATTTGTACATGGAAACTACATTGTGTTGCTTTAACCCATACATCATAACTTGCCATGACAACTTGACATTAACCAAGACAACATAACTGACCACTTTTTACCAGTGATACAAAAATAATTTGTCATTAAAATGTCATTAAGTGTTAATACTCTGTTGAATAGTTTTTATAACAGCATCATGAATATTCTTCAGTTCATAATGTTTATTTGACCGAGTATTAATAATATTTGACATAGTATTAACACTTAATGACATTTAAATCATGGTTTAATGTAATGTTAACCCACAAAGCTAGGTAGTTTCTTAAGTTTGATAATTATTGTTTATAATTTATAACAAGTTGTGTTGTATTAGTTTATGTGTCAAGTTGTCATAACAAAGATATCTCAAACAATGTCATCTTTGCATTAAAAATTACATAATTGAGTAAATGACACTTAATGGCAGTTGTCATAAATGTGCATAAAATCTTCTTCATGTTCATGACACATGTCATGTTATGATTATGTGTCATGTCGGCCTTATGCACACCCCTTCAAGTAAAGTGTTACCAAGTTTTTTTTTCTAGTTTTTTATTTTTTACAGGGCAGGGGAAAGCAAGAGGTACGTAAAATAAAATGAAAGTTTCTAAGTAGTTGCACATATCTAAATGCTTTTTGGCATTCAGAAATAGACCCAGATAGATTTCAGCCTAATAGGGATACTTGCACAGAATCACCAATTTCACATGTATTTTGTGTATTTTCAAAATACAAAATACCGTATTTGTATTTAAATACATTTTTCCTCACAGTATTTTGTATTTGTATTTAAATACATTTTTCGACACAGTATTTTGTATTTGTATTTGAAATACATTTCCATGTATTTATGCCCATCTCTGATAGCTATGATGACAAAATTTTCAAAAACCTCAAAGCTCAAAATGTATCACATTACAAGACAAAGCAGACATTCCCATTTACAAAGATCATGAACATTTACTGTTTTAGTTGGACTGGGCATCAGACTCATGGTACTCATGGCTTTTAGAATGATGCCTGCAGTTATGATGTTTTATTAACAAAGTTCGGGAGGAACACGTTCAAATAATCAACCTAATCACCTTAACTACGACCAGCTGTTGACAATCAGCAATCAGGTATCCACCTGATCGGCATCAACAGAAACCTATATAGACTGGAAACCAACTCACCCTCATTCCTCGATAGTTTCAGCATCTGTGACAACATACGAGCTAAAATGTCCACAGAGTACTCCTCATCGGACGAATCCAGCATTGCCCAGGATGTGGCACATGATACAACACCACCTTTTACCAAAGGAAAGAGCCTTCACACTCAGGAAACAGCAACTAAAGCCTCAGCTTCTCCACACGATATCCGACCCAGCCGTCCGGCATCTCGCACTCCTCGACGCCGAAGCTCACCTTCACCTCCACCACCAAGACACCCGCCATCTTCTCCAGCTTCTTCATACGCCTCAGCACATCCGGCAATCCCAGCAATAGAAAAATGAACAGTGCTCGGCTTGAGAAAAGCATTAAACAACGCCGACATTTACTTCTCCAAAAAACTAAACAAAGTGGAGCTCTATAATCTCAACACTTCTCTTCAACCAACGCTGCCTTCTCCAAAAGCAACCCCCCACCGCAAAGCCGCACACAAATCAAAGACCATTACAGTTATTTCTCCATACTCACCAAAAGGAAGTAGACCACCCTCAGCCAGTCAAAGCCAGGCTCCAGATTCCGCTGTTGAGCCTCAATCTTTTCCATGCTCGCACCAAGAGCGCCGCAAAACATCATGCCGTGCACCGCACGATGCAACTCAACTCATCGATACAGGTAACGTTTTCCCTTCCAGCTCAAACATGCTTCCGCCAGCAACATTAGCCCCACCTCCACAAGCCTTTCAGTCTGATTTCTCCAATCCTTTCCTCTGTCCATGGCTGGCAGCTACACCATCGAGCTCCAGTGTGAGGCTGCCTCCGCTAGCTACCCAAGCTCAGATGCCGCTAGCTTCACCTCCTTCCAACCCCTTTTCCTCTTCTCAAGCCCCAGGCTGCGACACAAGGTACCCACAACAAATGATACCTGCGTCAGCTACCAACACCAAATACCCATACACTTTATTTACAACAACTCCGATGCCCCTCCCACCGAACGCTCCAGCCCTGGAACCACCCCCCGTCTCTCACAACATCAGAGCACAGATCCTCTCAGGTACGGACGTAGACCTATCTTCCCTCCTTTCTCAGCTTCCTCCCCCCGTTTCAAACAGCCAAATTGAATGTGGGGATTTTGCAGTCACGTTAAAGAACCCACACAACCTATCACGTGCACTTTCTTTTGCTGAGTTTTCACTGGCTTTCAACCGATATAGCGAAATTATCTGCTCCGCCTTTCCCCAAAGACGACGGGAATTAAACGACTACCTCGTGATCGTTGCAGAATTCGCTTTATCATACGGAGACGCCCATTTCTATACCTATCACAAGCTTTTCTCTGCCAAATGTGCCGTTAGAGTATCCCAATGGAATCAATGTCCGTACTGGGGCGCCATTGATATAGACCCCCACAACAGAGTTTTCCTAGGATGCCAAAACATATCATGCGCAGTCTGCAGATCTTCCTCCCATTCTACCACAACCTGTCCGCTCATTAACCCTTCAATCACCCCATGCCCAAACCCACCTCAACAAAAATCTTCCAGCTACGTTCCGCGCCCAACCAACACCAATTTCAACGCTCCCAATCGCCAAAACAACCATGCTTATGTCACAGGTCGGGGTGGACCCAGATGTTAATGAGGTCACACCCCTTTTTAATTTCCACCTCAAGGAGGTTCCCAAAGCCACCCCAATGACCAGACACACAAGGTAAGAGTCAAATTAAGATACACTTTATTTAAATTATTTAAAAAAAATATCTTAAAAATGTCGGCCTCTTCGGGGTTCACTGTCTCTTCCCCTCTTCACAGGCTGCTGGCTAGGACACACAGAATGGTTGAGTACACGACTGGGGGTTTGCTCTCACCTCTCCAGCGGACACGTCATACAGTAAGTATGGTAAGCCCGATCTCCTCTTCTCTCTCTCTCTACACAGGCTGCCGGCTGGGACACACAGAATAGTTAAGTACACAACTGGGGTCACACAGTAAGTATGGTAAGTACGATCTCCTCTTCTCTCTCTCTCTACACAGGCTGATAGCTGGGACACACAGAATAGTCCAGTCTACAACTGGGGGTTTCTCTCACCTCTCCAGTGGACACGTCATACAGTGAGTATGGTAGGTATGATCTCCTCTTCGCTCTTTCTCTGCACAGGCTGCTGGCTGGGACACACAGAATGGTTCAGTACACAACTGGGGGTTTCCACTCGGGGCTCGCTCACAGCATATAATAGAAGATGCAGCGACTGGCGCCGGCAGCCTTTCCGTCTTTCCACAGTTCAGAGGATAGAGGCGGGGGTCTGGCAGATAATACACACACACAGCAAGGACAAGACACTGCACCACTTCAAGTGAAAGGTTCCACACAATATAGACTCACCACACCACACTATAAGTGAGCACTGAGGAACCCCGTCTTCTCCTTCTTCCCCGGAATTCGGTATGGCGTTGTTTATCGACTCAGTCTACGTTCATAAGGGCTATAGTCACCCGAGCTGGCTTTCATCCGGCGCTCCCACCGTCCTACTTCCACTAAACAGTCTATCACACAATGGGTTAGCAGCCAATGTCTAAAAGTATTTATTTGTACTCACAAGCGTCGCACAGTATGCTCCGTTTTCAGCCTTCCCTTCACACACAGGCTCACATCCACAGCAGCAGACGAGTTGGTGTGTGACACACACAGCGCAATGTTTACACCAATAATGCCAGCAGTTCTTGTTTCCTTCGAATCATTTATTACTCACTCTACGTTGATTTCTCTCTCGGTTTCGTTTCAGATTCCAGCAGTATGCTTTCCTTCGTCCCACACAGCCACGCCAGCCCAGCCTGAAGAGAATATACAACACAGCAGCAACGCGAACTCACGCCAACAAAGACTCCAACAATCGACTCCTGCGGGGTGCTCCTTCAATTGTTCCACAGCATACCTCTCTTTCGCCTCCTGTGGCTCCGTCCTCTTTCCGCTCGCTTCCTGGCGATACCCGGATCAACGGAGCCTTCGGGCTCTTCAAAAGGTGTGTGTCATTGATCTGCCTTTGGCAGAAGGAGCTTTCCCCGTGTCCATCGCTGCTCGTGTCAATCGCTCCTCTTTTACTTGTGTTCCAATAGAGCTATTTATATGTTTCATCCACGCCCGGCCGCCAATCACAGTTTGCTTCGTTGATTCTTCGCACCTGTGGCTCGTAAAGCCCTGATTACGTTGCCCTGGCAACCAGGAAGTGAAGGAGTGCGTCGTCGAATGCGGCCTGGGCGGAAACCATCTTCGGGCGGAACCGATCTCTGCCGCTTTTGGTTCCGCCCTACAATAGTCTCCCTGTGACACTTATGATTCTTCAAACCCACCCTGCAATAATTTTAACACCGGACACTGCACGAGACAACGATGTCGTTACATGCACATATGTAATTACTGTGGCGGCGCTCATGCTCTCATTATCTCTCCTGTAAAAAAGTCACAAAATAAAAATGCCAAAAATTATTTGTCGACTCCTGTGAATATTTCCCAATTGTCTGCAGCTTTGTCCCAACACCCTGACCCTGAATTTTCTAATTATCTTTTGACAGGGCTCAAACACGGTTTTAAAACCGGCGTGGAATGCCTCCCCACACAAAGCCTAATCTGCAATAACCTACAGTCCGCACTCACTGAGCCAGACACAGTAAATATGCTAATTAAAAAAGAAGTCGAATCTGGCTTCATGATTGGTCCCTTTAATTCACCCCCTTTTGAATGTTTCCTTGTCCACTTAAACAAAGTAATGCGGTGGTAAAAGCCAGTTTCTTTTAACTTAGGGGTATTGCCAAATTAAAGAGTTTTCTGAATTTTAAGGATCTGGAGACGGTTATACATGCTTTCATATCTTCCAGACTTGATTATTGCAATTCTTTATATTTGGGGCTGCCAAATAAGCTGTTGTCCCATATGCAATTAGTTCAAAATGCAGCGGCTAGGCTTTTAACTGGCACAAGGAAATATGACAGCATCACTCCGGTGCTTGCTTCGTTGCATTGGCTGCCCGTGGAATTTATGGCGCTATTCCATTGCATAGTACCCCATGGTTTGGTTTAGTTTGGGTCGGGTCAGCTTACTTTTGGGAGCTTTTCCATTGGGATCACTTCATAGTGCCCGATACTTTTTTTCGTACCACCTCGGTTGGGGTTCCAAGCAACCCGAGCTGATACCAAACGTGACGCGTAAACACTGTAGATCACTGATTGGTCTGAGAGAATCGTCATCGGTGTCATCCTATTTTTAGCTTTAGCTTACTGCTAGCTTGCGCTGTCTCGAGCAAACATGTTGTCATTTGTGCTCTGCTGTAAGTTTCCAAACACCCTTTTAGCGATGAAAAACATCCAGAGGCTCGGAATCAGGAACACATAAAAGTTTTTTCCAGACTTGCAGTTTGTGGCGGCACATTCGCGACGTGCACGTCAGTATTATTTATGCTTTAATGCAACTTCATTGAGGCTCAGCGAAGCGCCGTCGACAGACGCCACGGGTGTTTGAACAGAAACTGTCATGTGAGACAGAGGTAGTTATAAACGCGATGTGCAAACATCTATTTGTGGTGGCCAATTTTAATTTTGTGGCGGACTGATAAATAAATAAATGTATGGGAATGTACAAGGACGCTCTCAGTTGTATGATGTCACAGCCGTATGCAGCGCAAATATAACGACACGCCTATAATCCCTCCCACTGCGAAGTGATACTAAACTCAATGGAAAAGCTAACCACGCCAAAGTGAGGTGAGCTGACCCGACCCAAACTAAACTAAACCGTGGGGTACTATGCAATGGAAAAGGGCCATTAGAGTGCAAAATAAAGTCTTGCTATTGGTTTTTAAAGGTTTACATGGGCTTGCCCCTGAATATATTGCTGACATGTTGATATGCAATGACCCTACTAGATTGTTGAGGTCTTCCTCTGGTTTTAAACTGAGTGTTCCAAAATCAAGACTAAAAACAAAAGGGGATCGTGCTCCTGTGGAACAACCTACCGTCTCATATTAGAGCCTGCAACTCGCTGGAGTGTTTTAAATCTTTACCTAAAACGTATCTTTACTCAGCTGCTTATAATTGTCCTTAGTGGTAATGGTTGTGCTCAAACTGCCTTTTAGAGTATTGTTTTAGGAATTTTTAATGGGTGTTGTGTTTTGTCTTCCTTGTTTTATGTAAATTGTGAATTGGAAAGCACTTTGGTCAACAAGTGTTGTTTTAAATGTGCTATACAAATAAATGTTGTTGTTGTTGTTGTTGTTGTTTCCGCATCAGCCCAATCGGAGTGGCCACCCGAAAATTCTCAGGTAAAAAACGGCTAATAATTGACTTATCAGCCCCGCACAATTCCCCGTTTCCAAGCATAAACAGCCCCATTTCTCTCGAAGAATTTTCTCTCAATTACCACACTATTGACCAAGCTTTTACCTTAATCAAAAGCGTCAGACGCGATTCTTGGCTCGCCAAAGTCGATATCACGTCTGCTTTCAAAGTGATGCCCATCCACCCTGATTCATGGCATCTTTTTGACATACGTTGGCACGAAAAATTTTACTTTGCCGTCCGCCTTTTCAACTTTGCAAAAGCAGCCCCAAAATTTTCGACATGCTTTCAGAAGCCATTTGCTGGATCCTCTCTAACAAACACCCAATTCCTCACATTATTCACCTGCTCGACGATTTCCTAATCATATCGCCTCCTAATGCCATTCCAGCAGCTCACCTTCTAACAGTACAAAGAGTTTTCACTGATTTAGGGATCCCCATCGCCCAAGAGAAAACCACGGGCCCAGCCACGTCCCTCGATTTTCTGGGCATTAATTTAGACACTGTTAATTTCCAAGCTTCACTACCTAAGGACAAAATTGACAGGATAATTGTGGTCGCCTCCACCCTCACAGACATTCCCAACTGTTCTAAACGTGAGCTGCTTTCTTTACTCGGCCACCTAAACTTCGCCATGCGCATAATCCCTCAAGGTCGCCCTTTCATTTCCCACCTCCTCACTCTAGCGTCTTCAGTCCATGCACTCAAAGACCAAATCTCCCTAAACAGCTCATGCCTTAACGAGCTAAAATTATGTATAACGTTTCTTAAACAGTGGAACGGCCTATCCTTTTTCTACAACGATTTGGTTTCTCTCCCTACCAACATCCATCTGTATACAGACGCAGCCCCCTCAGTTGGTTTCGGGGGTTATTACCAAGGGCGCTGGTTCGCTTCAACATGGCCCCCCCAGCTGTTGAATTTACCACAGCCACTATCCTCCTCAGCACTATTTGAGCTGTATCCGGTGGTCGTCGCAGCATTTCTTTGGGGGAAAGAATGGTCCACAAATAGCATAATAGTGCACTGCGATAATGAAGCTGTCGTTCACTGCATCAATAAAGGGCGTTCTCATTCCCCCACACTAATGTCCCTTCTGCGACGCCTCGTTTGGATTTCCACCTGTGACCAATTCATCATTACAGCCAAGCATGTTCCCGGCTCAAAAAATCTAATAGCTGACTCCCTCTCTCATTTTGCCTTTCAGAAATTCAGGCAGCTAGCACCACAAGCGGATCCACACCCAACTCCGGTACCTCACTATTCAGAACTCATATTCCCATAAACCCCCCTTTAAAATCCCTCCTCAATGCTTCCCTAGATACTATCCTCCAAGTTGTATCCCCCAGAACCCTACAAACCTACCTAACCGCTTGGAAGAGCTTCAAAACTTTCCACTCTGGTTAAAACCTGACCTTCCCTGACTTTTCCCTACTCACCATCACCTCTTTAATATCCTACCTCAACCAACACAAGAACATTCAAGCCAGCTCTATCAAAGGATACCTAAGCGGAATCCAATTTTTCCACAAACTAATTTTTGGCTCACCCTCCCCAGTAATAGCTAGCACCCAGACATCTATGCTCATTAAAGGTATCCAAAGAACCCACCCTACCCGTCCGGATGCAAGACAACCAATAAGCTTGGAATTACTCACCAAATGCATCACCACCATCCGTCGAGGCTACCACTCTACTAACACCGCCCACACACTCGACGCTTATTTATTCTAGCCTTCTTCCGGTTCTTCAGGTGTTCAGAACTCACCATCACTTCCAATTTCAATCCAAATAACCAACCCGCAATCTCAGATCTATCACTTCTGGACAACGACACCATCTCCTATTTCATCAAACAAAGCAAGACGGACCAAACGAGAAAAGGCCACTTCATTTACATTTTCAACTTCCCATCACCAATTCAACCATACCAGACACTCCTAGCCTACCTACATTCCAGAAATTCCCAGGCTAGATCTGCATCAGACCCACTCTTCATAGATGACTCAAACCGCCCGGTTACACGTTTTTGGTTCCAAAAACACCTTAAATCCGTCCTACTCCTATCTGGCATCCCAGCAGACTCCTTCTCCAGCCATTCTTTCCGCATAGGTGCGGCAACCACAGCCGCCCAAAAAGGTCTTTCACAACAACAGATCCAAGCACTCGGATGCTGGTCATCAGAAGCCTTCAAAACCTACATTCAATCAAACCGCTCCCACATCAGAGAAGCCCAACGAACCCTCATCAGCAGATCCCACCAGCTCCAGCCTGCCCCAGGACAACACAAACTATAAGACTCTACCCAAGTCACAACAGTGATGTTTCCTCTGCTCCCGCAGGAGCCAGCTTTTACTAAAATCCACTGCCGCAGTAGTGGGGTTTTTACCATCTCCCGCAGGAGATCTGTTCTCCATTGCTGCAGCGGTGTCATTTTCTCTGCTTCTGCAGGAGCCCTGCTTTTACTAATCCCCACTGCAATAGCAGTGATGTTTTCCCTGCTTCCGCAGAAGCCCTATTCTCCACTGCCGCGGCAGTGACGTTTCCTCTGCTCCCGCAGGAGCCCTGTTTTCCACCGCCACAGCGGTGTTGTTTCCTCTGCTCCCACAGGAGCCCTGCTTTCACTAACCTCCACTGCCATTGCAGTGATGTTTTCCTCTGCTCCCGCAGGAGCTCGTTTCCACTGCCACAGCAATGTTGTTTCCTCTGCTCCGCAGGAGCACCACTTTTGCTAACCTCCACTGCCACAGCAGTGATGTTTCCTCTGCTCCCGCAGGAGCCCTGCTTTCCACAATTTTCCTCAACTGCCGCAGCAGTGATGTTTCCCCCTTCCCTCACAGGAACCCTATTTTCACAGTGGTGCCATTTCCTCTGCTCCCGCAGGAGCCCTGCTTTCCACTAATTTCTACTGCCATCACAGTACTGTCTCCTCTGCTCCGGCAGGAGCCCTACATTTCACAAATTCTCCACTGCCACAGCAGTGAGGTTTCCTCTGCTCCCGCAGGAGCCCCCCCTTTTTCCCTGCACTCTACTAACTTCCACTGCTATGGAAGTTGTTTCCCTCTGCTCCCGCAGGAGCCCTCCCTTCCACAATTTCTCCACCGCCACAGCAGTGATGTTATCCTCTGCTCTCACATCAAACCGTTCCCACATCAGAGAAACCCAACAAACCTTCATCAGCGGATCCCACCAGCTCCAGGACAACACAAACTATAAGATTCTCTCCAGTGCCACAGCATTGATTTTCCCTCTGCTCCCGCAGGAGCCAGCTTTTTACTAAAATCCACTGCCGCAGTAGTGGTGTTTTTACCATCTCCCGCAGGAGATCTGTTCTCCATTGCTGCAGCGGTGTCATTTTCTCTGCTCCCGCAGGAGCCCTGCTTTTACTATTTCCCACTGCAATAGCAGTGATGTTTCCCCTGCTTCCGCAGAAGCCCTACTCTCCACTGCCGCAGCAGTGACGTTACCTCTGCTCCCGCAGGACCCCTATTTTCCACCGCCGCAGCGGTGTTGTTTCCTCTGCTCCCTCAGGAGCCCTGCTTTCACTAACCTCCACTGCCATCACAGTGATGTTTCCTCTGCTCCCGCAGGAGCCCTCATTTTCACAATTTCTCAACTGCCGCAGCAGTGATGTCTGTACTGCTCCCACAGGAGCCCCACCTTTCACAATCTCCACTGCCACAGCAGTGTCACTTTCCCTGCTCCCGCAGGAGCCCTGCTTTTCACAACCTCTGCTCCCACAGGAGCCCTGTTTTTCCCAACCGCTGCAGCGGTACTATTCCCTCTGCTCCCGCAGGAGCCATGCCTTCTCACAATCTCCACTGCCAGAGCAGTGTCACTTTCCCTGCTCCCGCAGGAGCCCTGCTTTTCACAATCTCTGCTCCCGCAGGAGCTCTATTTCTCCATCACCACAGCGGTGCTGTCTCCTCTGCTCCCACAGTTTCCACTGCTCCCGCAGGATCCCTGCTCTTACATTTTCCCACTGCCGCAGCAGTGTTGTCTCCCCTGCTCCCGCAGGAGCCCTGTTTCTCCACCGCCGCAGTGGTGCTGTTTTCTCTGCTCCGGCAGGAGCCCTGCTTTTCACAATTTCCAACTGTCACAGCAGTGATGTTTTCTACGATCCCGCAGGAGCCCCGTTACCTCCCACTTTACATTCAGCAAATTTTTGGGGGGACACACACAGTTCCCGGCTGCTGTCCGATGCTAGTTTGCGATCTTTTGGGGGATTGTTCTGGGTTCGAGTCTAAGGCTGAGCCCGGAACCCTCTCCCCGCCAGGAAGCGCTCCGGGCTCAGTCCATTAACGAGCTCGGAGCCCTCTCCTTGGACAGCACGCCAATACGCATATTAATAACTCTGTTCTAAATTATTTGTAAGTGTGAACTAGTGAAATGATGTTTTATTAACAAAGTTCGGGAGGAACACGTTCAAATAATCAACCTAATTACCTCAACTACGACCAGCTGTTGACAATCAGCAATCAGGTATCCACCTGATTGGCATCAACAGAAACCTATATAGACTGGAAACCAACTCACCCTCATTCCTCGATAGTTTCATCATCCCTCCAACTTCCCTTCTCCGCACGATTGCCTAAGTCACCTTACTAACCAGAACAGGGGGGATTGTTCTGGGTTCGGGCCTAAGGCTGAGCCCGAAACCCTCTCCCCGCCAGGAAGTGCTCCGGGCTCAGTCCATTAACTCTTTCCCCGCCATTGACGAGATATCTCGTCAATTAAGAGAAAACGCTTCCCCGCCAATGACGAGATTTTCCGTCTTTCTGCAATACCGCTATTATCCACCAGGTGGCGCAACTTTTTAAAACCGGAAGTATTGCCCTATGACAAGCTGCTGCATGTCCGTGTCTGTTTTAAAGATCGCTCTGAATGGGATCTCTATGAAAAGTCCACAAAAATGGAATTATCTCTGCTTTTTGCTCAGAATGTGGTGTTTTTGCAGAAACCTACCCATATTCAAAAGCTGATTACAAAAGAACTACTCAAGGTAGGATTAAATGTTTTTTTTTGTTTGAAAGCAGAGGGTCTGTTCTTTCATTTGGTATACTGTATGTTTATATATTTGAAGAAGAACATTTTCTGGAAGGCATTAAACTTTTGTGAAAATCATGAAAAACGCTGGCGCTGGCTGGCAACTTTTTAAAAAAATGCTGGCGGTGAAAGAGTTAACGAGGTCTGAGCCCTCTCCTCGGACAGCACGCCAAATACGCATATTAATAACTCTGTTCTGAATTATTTGTAAGTGTGAACTCGTGAACTGATGTTCTGACAGGATGTTCACTAATCTACCACCATAAATGTGACTACCAAATTTCCGTGATTTATTTAAATACCTTCTCCTTCAAAGGTTTCAATGAAATGTTGTCAGTACCAAGATTAAAGATATATATTTTGGCCCCCCTACCGTTCATTAGAGTCCAGAGTTTAGTGGAAGCACATCGACCGGTTGAATGTGACACAAATTTTCCAACAGTTGCTGTGAACTGGGTTGAACATTTTAAATATCAAATGCTTCTGGTGGTCGGACTTGACGTTTTTATTGTCGTATTTAGTAAAAACATACTACAACCATGGGGGTTGAAGAGTGGATATTTTGCATGACACACATTGTAAAACTACAGCGTGGGCGGAAACAGATTTTATGCCTCAGAATTTCCATGCGTGTGCCTGCGATGCCAGCATTGCTAATATTTATCTAATGTGCGGTGATATTTAGTAATCAGCAGTCATGAGATTCATTCATGCCTTTTTGATGCTTTTTGCACATCGTTTTCCTTACCTTGGTCACCGCCTGTCAACCCCATTTATTTCTAACTCTGTCATTCTTTGTATATAGACATAACCTTACACTGTATTAAAAAAAAATGCTGCTCATCTTAGCAATTACAACCTCAAACATTCAGTGTAAATTTCATGGTAAAAACTTAATTAAACCTGTAGCTCAAATGATTGACAACATTGGGCTTTTTGATTTCTAAAATGTGATCTTCTTCTTTCTAAGAATAAATAATGCTAAGAGGAAAAAAACTATTTCCCAGCTCTTCGGACCCGTAACCAGTAGCATAAATTTATTCATTATAAACCTAATCAGTGAATGAAACTTTATAGAGAGTTTATTATGAGCAGTTACCTGTAACAGTAAGAGTGACTCCAGGATAACCAGAAAATACATTTGATGTGTTACTGATGATGAATCGATATAAACCAGAGTCACTCGTGTTGACGTCTTTGATTCTCAGTGTGTTTCCAACAAACTTCACACGACCAGAAAACTGATGATCCTCACGTAGATCTTGATATTTTGAATTAAAGTTAAGGTAATCCCAGACTGTTTTCTCTACTGTATATCCAGTGGGATGTGAGTATGAAGAGTGAATATCTACTGTTGATCCCACTAAAGCACAAACTCTTGTAGAGGTGTAAGTCACACCCCAACAGCCACTGTTAGAAAGACCTGAAAGAGTCACAAATCACTGCTGTAAAATTTACAATTCATTTAAAACATCTGTATGAATTTAAGGATGGATGAAATTATACAAGTTTTTGCCCTTCCACTTGAATCTAAATGTTAAACTTACACACAGATGAGGAGGGATGTGCATCTGTAGAGCAGTAATAGCTGTCAGAGTTTCCACTGAAGGACACAAATATGGATTTTGACTTTTCATCTTTTAAATATTGTCCATTCTTGTACCAGTAGTAATTATTTTCAGATATGAGATTGCAGGAAGAATCACAGATCAGTTTTACTTTATCTGTAGATTCAGGATTCATCTTCACCTGTTGAACTAAATAAGCAAAAACTTACATTAGATGAGAAATGAAAAGAGTTGAACTGGACTGATAAGAATGTAAATGTACCTGTTACTGTTAGATTGACTGTGACTGAGCCGAGATGTTTAACTCCATCCTTCATAATGATCATGAGCTGATAATCTCCACTGTCTCTCTCTCGCAGATCATCTATTGTGAGTCGTGAGAAGTCTTCATTGATCCACTGATCCACTCGTCCTGAGTAATCTGAATCTAAAGTCAAATCTTCAGGTTCATCTTTGTTTCTCCAGTTTGTTTTCTGTTTCTGGCTGAACCAGAATCCAGTTTTGATGTTGATGTTTGAGTAAGAGCACCTCAGTTTCACCCATGCCCCTCTCACAGCACAAACATTCTGTTTATCACAGCTCACAGTAAACCTGTCCAATGTTAAATACCCTAAAAAGAAAAAGGCATAATACTGATATGTGTAACATACATTAAATATTTTTAAAGGTGCCAAAGAATGCATTGATACAATATGTTATATTGTTCGCTTGATACCTTACATGTCTATTTATAAACCTAGGATTTGTCCCCAGAATGAAATGGTCCATTATTGAAAGGGTTATGAATAAAAATGTTGAGCTCTGCTCTGATTGGCTGTTTCTCAGAGCGGCTCATCACAGAGCTTTGTATGTATGTAAACAGATCTTATGATCGAGCCTGTATCAGAAGATACACATTGAACCCTGCCATTGATGAGTTATCTCGTTAATTAAGAGAAAACATTTGCATAAAAAATCTAATAATAATATTCTGCAATACCGCAATTTATGAAAAAAAACTGATGCCTCTGTGTATGTTTTGATAATCGTTCTGACTCTGATCTCTAACAAAATTCCTTCTCAAAAATGCTTTTTGGTGAAAATTTTGTATTTTTAAAGAAAAATACCCATATTTAAATGTTTATAAGCAGAGAAAAAAATATTAATAGGATTAGTTTTTTTCCTGTTTTGTTTGTTTGAAAGCAGAGGGTCTGTTCTTTCATTTTATATATTTGTGTATTTATAAATTTTTAAAAGAAAAATTTCCTGGTGATTATCACAAAAAAAAAATGGTGGTGGTTTTTCAAAAACTTGCTGTTCGGGAATGAGTTAAGGAATAATCAATTATTCGGACGATTCTGAGTAGTAAGTTTGTGGGTTTTTTTTCAGTATAGACGTGCAAAACGGAACTGTAACGTCAATAGTAGAACTTCAGCCTAAACATTAGCATATAGCATTAACTAGCATATAGCGCTAACTCAACAGTCACAACTTTGTTTTTAGCATTAAAACAACATTGTAATTATGTAATCTCAACTATAACATCACAGTTAGTGTTATGTTGAGATTGGACTGTTTTCCAGCGGTCTTTTGCATGTACATAGCTTACATAAGAGGTACGGCCCCTTTAAACTAAAGCAAAATTGAGGTTTTAATCTTAATCCAACCAACTTAAGTTATAAAAAATTTAACTCTAACAAAACAAAAAAAAAAACATAGGAATAATATATCACAATATTATTATGATTAATAATACCCCTATTATTATCTGTGTTTTAGAGGAACAATATTACTGCTCATTCAATACAGGTGGATGGATTTTTGAAAAGCAAACAAAAAACTCCAAGGCACTTTCTTTAGAAAAGTAAAAAAGCCTTTAATACTATGGCTTGGTCATAATAAATCTTTAAAACACTCAATGCAATTTCCTTTTTTTAATTCTTCACTTAAACACGGTACAACAAGTATGCAGAAATTACTTAAAAGAAACCTGAAACATTCATCAAATTTGCTCCATTTTGGCATTTTATTGTTTGTACGCAGTTATAGGAATGAGATTAAAAAGGTTCAGATGAAAGCTTTGGTACATCTACTTGCTCCAACAACAACTAAACTGTCATTCACTTAATAGTGTTCATACCTTGAATGTGTAATAGCAGGATCAGAGATGAGAGTCTGGAGTTCATCATTTCACCTTAAAGAAATGCACATGCTGTATACAATACAAGACATGAAGCAAAAACTTCTCAATTCAATAATACAGTTCAGTTCTGCCTCATTACAGTAAAATCAATAACAAACAACTGTTATGACAACAAACATGCTTAAAATAACAACAGCAACAATAAAAAATATATTATAACAATTCTGCTTCAGTTAAAAGATTAAACATACATACAGTATATATTGTTGTGGAGATGTTTGACTTCAAGTTGCAGCCGTGTTTGTAAAGTTTTTAGTTTGAGTAGCTGGTAGATACGCTGTTATGATCTCAGTTCCTTCCTTTATTCTTACCAAAGCCATTGAGAAACACTTGCAACAGTCATAAACTGTAAATGCAATCTGACACAAACCAAATGGATCAATTACTTTATGAGTAAATGAAGCTAAACACTAAATATTAAATACAATTCCAGTGTCAAAATAAATATTATACACACAGTGATTTTGAACAATATTTCATCCGTGTTTAACAGACTGACTCATAAACACTAAGATGAATACCAGAACAGCTAAATTAACCTTGCGTAAGAAAATAGAGGAAGGTCAAGAGGAAGAGGAAATACTCTGGGTGTTTCTCAGATTATGAAAGATCTCAGACTTTTTTTCTCGCTCCTCCTTCCACCAACCTGTGACCCAAAAAAACTCAAACTCAGTTATTAGGGACATTTTAAAAGTCTGATATCAGAGCGAGAAGCTGGGGATAGAGGAGTGAGGAGGTTTCAGAGGAGTTGTGAGTGAGGATACACAGGTGTGTGAATGTGTTGTGTTGACAAAACCTGATGCACAAATAAATTCTCCTTTCTTTTCACATCACCAAATCATATTCAAACACACATGAATGTCAGTATTTATTATTAAGTTGAGTTTCTTGTGTACTGCTTTCAGACAGTTTGTTTAATACTGATTTGACACGTGCATTATAAGGCACTTTTATCTGTTTTTGAATTTATTCTGGTATATAACCTCCTAAGACCTGACACATACATGGACATCACATTTTTTGTTGTTTGCACTGTAATACTTAATTTTGTGTATCTTGAACCTGTAGTCACAAATTTTGACAATTAAACTGCTTCATGTTCTAATAAAATATTTGGCTATTATATATATATTTTTTGTTCTTTCTAACCTCAAATAGCTAGAAGAAATCTAATATGCAAGCCAAACCAAAGCTCGGGCTATCCTCTTAGGAGGATAATATAAAGACAATGGGCCCTATTTTAACGATCTAAGCGCATTGTCTAAAGCGCACAGGGCAACGTCTAAATGGGCGTGTCCGAATCCACTTTTGCTAATTTAATGACGGGAAAAATGATTTGTGCGCTGAGCGCATGGTCGAAAAGGGTTGGTCCTATTGTAATGGGAGTATTTTGGGCGTAACGTGCAGAAAACCAATGAGATTCTCAGCTCTCATCCCCTTTAAAAGCAAGTTGCGCTGGTGCTATGTTTAATCCCTATTTAGATGACGGACTTTGTAAACTGAAAAACTAAGCGGAGGAAGAAGATCCCCAGTTTAAAATTAATGTTAAATAATTGTGTTGTTTTTTACTTGTATTGAAATAGTTATTTTTTTATTAAAACCTTTAAAACCCGTTTTCTTTTAGTCATGGAAGTAAAAAGCAGGCTTGTAATTGCTTTAAATGTATAGCTATCCAATATCATCAAAAAATAATTTACAAGTATGTAAGAGAAGGTTTGTACTCTAAAAATACTTTATTTGTAACAAACAGGAGATAAAGAATTCACAAACGGCTCTCCTCACGTTTCAGCACTTTGGACAGCGTTTTTTTAGCAAAGAGTTTTTTTAAGCAATACTTAAAAATGTTTCTCATCTCACCATACTGACAGGTACAGAGTCATCATATACAATAAATCTGTGAGGTAGCATTTAAAACATTTAAAAACAGATGCATTTGTTTAAAGCAAAGTATTTATTTACCTACCAGGCTGCAGGTGAAGCAGCTCTTTGTGCCTTTTAACGTCTCATAATTAGTCCTCATTTATGTCCAAGAGACTCAATAATAATCTTTTACATTCAATCCTTTAATCTTTCATATTTAAAAGCATTTTTGTGCTGCTGCGCATTCATGTACTTTGTGATAAGCAAACCTGCGTTGCCCGAGCTCCCGTTTATAGGCGCATATTACTAATGCGGTCTTTAAATAACATAAATCATATTGCGCCATTGACTTTAGACTTTAGACCAGGTTTTTGTTGGTCAATGGCGTAGTCTATTTTAGTTGCCTCAAAATAGCAACGCGCCAACAATGCGCCTGAACACACCTCATTTTTCAGACCAGAACGCCCATGGGCGCAAAGCGGGCGCAAATGCATTTGCTATTTAAACAACGCGGCGCTAAACGTGAAAATTAGGGTGGAAACTAGCGAAAGACACTTGCGTCGCGCATTGCGGTGCATTGCGCCGGGTAGAGCCCAATATTTTACTGTTTAACTCAGTCGTGTCTTTAAGTGCCTCTTACAAAGATGAAAATGAGGCTTAATCCTCACGATCTAAAACAAATACAAAGAGGGATCTTTAAATAAACTCAGTATGTAAATGCAGGGGGCCCTATCTTGCACCCAGCGCAATTGACTTTGTCAGTGACGCATGTATCATTTCGTATTTGGCACCGGCGCACAGCGGGGTTTTCCCTCCACAGACGCACATCGGCAAACTAGGGAATGAACTTGCGCTCCCTGTGCGGTTCAGCGCAAAAAGAAAGCGGGTTCCGGTGCAAACCATCTCTTATGCTATTTTGCAGTTTCAAAAAACAATTGCGCCACTGACCAAAAGAAACTAGTCTAAAGTCAGTGGCGCGTAGTTCTTTATGCTATTTTAAGGACGCATGCTTGACCATAATGTATAGCGTGCACAACGCGCACACACTTTGCTTATCTAATCTACACAGATGAAATAGTTATTTTTGCAAATCATAAATTGTTACAATAAAAAATTTTAACATATGAGATAAGGGAAATCATTGTGGTGAGCATTGTGGTGATAGTTTTTATTTATTTTGTGTGGCTGCGTTAAAACATTCTCATGCAAATAAAGATTAAAATATTTTCATAAGTTTGTTGTGTGGCTGTATTACGTTTATTTTATGTAAATAATTATTAAAATGTTTTCATAAGAAACCTTAATGTATATGAACTTGATTTGTAAGTGTACTTTGGGGTTGGACCCTGCTTGCGTTTCCGATTTCAAAGCCCCCAAACCCTTTCAGCGTGAGGGTGCACGCAGCGATGTCCTCTGCTGGCGTCAGGTCATGTGTAGAGGCAGATCCATCTCCCGTTACACGCCGTGCCCGATTTATGCTGGCAAGCTTGGGATTCCCCCGTCTCCTGATATCACTGTAGCGGATGCAAGCTGATGAGACAATTGTGGCTATTTCCTCTCACGCCTGTTTAACCGACGCTGATTTGGGTGGGTTTCTCGCAAGTCCCATCCCCATACAAAACAACTTCTCTGTCTTTGACTGCTCTTACAAGAACGTGGGTCTCCTTAGCTGTGAACCACTCCTGGCGTGCGCCTGGTAAATCCGTCATTATAATAGCAACCCGCCATGGAACTTGCGCCCGTGCGTTTAAAGGGAATGTTGGATAGCGTTCTGATTGGTTTATTTGACGTTACGCCCAAACCACACCTATGAATAATGAACCTACTTCAGACCAACCCCTTATTGATTTGCACCTCGTGCAAGAGTCATTTCTCCCGCCGGGAAAATAGCAACAGTGCGTAAGATCCGCCCACAAAGTCACTTGCGCTTTGGCTTCGCACTTGCGTTTCAGATCGTTAAAATAGGGCCCAGTGTGTGAGGTTGATGGACTGCTTCTGCTGAGATTTCTCAGTTTGACTCAGATGGACTTTTTTCTTTTTTGTGATGCCTCCAAATTCAAATACTTAATAAATTACAACAAAAATACTAGAAAATTGTGAGCCGGTATCTTTTTTCAAGTTAAAGCCATATAGATACCAAGAAACCTATTTTAGTTGTTAAATTGTAGTTAAAGTGCATTTTGTAAATTTTAGCCACATCTTAGCAGGAAGGTTATGAATTGCTGATATTTTTCTCCATTTACGGCAGCTTTATAAACTATTTTTTAATCTAAGTGTTCTCTGTATTGTCATTTTAAAACTGTAACATAATTTTTTTTTGACAATGATACCTTAACTTTTCTTATCCAAAAATAGGCAAATATGTTTGCTGTAGGCTAATCCAGTAACTATAAAGCTACATAAGAAAGTGTGACAAGACTGACAGGTTAGGTTCCATTTGCAACTCTTTATTGATGTTCTCAAACAGCAAACAGTAGTAAACAAAGGGCACATCCAAGTAATCATAAACATATAACAGACCAGGTTCGGGGCAGGCGGCTATCAGTCATAAACGATATTCAGTCCAAGATCGGGGCAGGCAGAAAGCAGTCGTAATCCAGTCCAAGTTCGGGGCAGGCGGCAAGAATCAATAAACCAAGAGACAGTCCAAAATAACACCAGGAAATCAAACACGGGTACACACAGGGAAAACGCTCAGAAATGCTGCAAGGGCAAACAAGACTTCGCAAAGTTCAAGTGGCAGAGTCCCAGGTTAAATAGACCCGCTGATACGCTGCAGCTGGTGTGTAATCAGCGGGTCACAGTGCATGATGGGGAATGTAGTTAGTATTCGGGTGAATGGGATGTACCGGGAGCGTTGGCGCTGACATCCGTCACAGAGCCCCCCCCTGCGAGCGGCTCCAGACGCGGGAAGTGTTCTTTCGAGGACGACCTCGGGAACGAGGGGTTGGTTTATCCGGGTGTAGTCTGTGAAATTCATGGATGAGGTTGGGATCCAAGATGTTGTTTGCATTCTCCCACGACCTCTCCTCGGGACCATACCCCTCCCAGTTGACGAGGTACTGTAGGTTGGAGCCCTGACGTCTGGAGTCCAGCAGCTCGCTGACCAGATAGGCCTCTTCACCGTCCACCATGATGGGAGGGGGCCCTGATCCTCCAGAATCTACAGCCGCTCCCGGGTCCTCGGCAGGTTTTAACAGGGAAACATGGAAAGTGGGAGAGATACGGTAATTAGGGGGGAGATCAAGACGGCAGGAGACAGGATTAACTTGTTTGATAATTTTAAATGGGCCAACATACCTGGGACTCAACTTTTTGCAGGGGAGACGAAGTTTCAGGTCTCTGGACGAGAGCCAAACTAACTGACCAGGTTCGTAGTGGGGTTCTGGGGTTCTATGTCGATCCGCTTTTTCTTTAACCTTCCTGATGGCTCGGGACAGATGAACGTGAGCTTCTTGCCAAGTTTCCTGACTTCGAGTGAACCATGCATCGATGGCCGGGATGTCTGCGAGTTCTTCGTCCCAGGGGAAGATGGGTGGCTGGTATCCCAGGACGCATTGGAATGGAGTGAGACCCATGGAAGTTTTCTTAAGGGAATTCTGTGCATATTCCGCCCAAGGTAGGAAGCGACACCAGTCATGCTGATTCTTGTGACAGTAAACTCTGAGAAACTTAGTTAACTCTTGATTAAGACGTTCAACTTGACCATTGGATTGTGGATGATAACCAGATGTAAGACTGATGTTGATGTTTAATGCTTTGAAGAATGCTTTCCATACCTTGGACGTGAATTGCGGCCCCCGGTCAGATACAATGTCCTCAGGAAGTCCGTAATACCGGAACACCCAATGAAGCAGCTGTTCAGCGGTTTCCATGGCGGATGGCAGCTTGGGCAGAGGGATAAAACGATATGCTTTAGAAAAACGATCAATGACAGAAAGTACCACTGTGTTACCATCAGACCTAGGCAGATCCGTCACGAAGTCCACCGCTATATGAGACCAAGGTCTTTGGGGAATCACCAGGGGTTGAAGGAGACCAACTGGGTTCTGATGTGGAGTCTTATTAGCTGCGCAAACTGTACAAGCATTCACCACCGCGCTGACATCAGGTAACATGGACTGCCACCAGAACTTGTTCTTCAGCATCACCAATGTTGAGTTAATGCCCGGGTGACCAGAAGAGAGAGATGTGTGTACCCATTGGATGACCTGCTTCCTGTGAGACGGAGGAACATAAGTACGGTCTGCAGGGCATTCCGCTGGTGGTGGGTTAGCATTGTTGAGCTGGTTTATCTCTTGCATTACATTCCACTGAACAGGAGCTACAATGAGGGAGGGTGGGATGATGGGCTCGGAACAAACAGGCTGGGGTGAAGAATCAAAGATACGTGACAATGCATCTGCTTTGGTGTTCTTTGATCCAGGTCGGTATGTGATAGTAAATTGAAATCTAGTGAAGAACAGAGCCCACCTTGCCTGCCGGGTATTGAGACGTTTGGCAGATTGTAAATATTCCAGGTTGCGATGGTCTGTGAGAATCAGAAAAGGATGTTTGGCGCCCTCTAGCCAATGCCGCCATTCTTCCAAGGCCGCCTTCATGGCCAAAAGCTCCCGGTTACCCACATCATAATTTCTCTCAGCAGGATTCAGTTTTCTAGAATAGAAAGCACAGGGGTAAACTTTGCCTGGGTTACCTTGCCTCTGTGATAATACCGTGCCCACTCCAGAATTCGAGGCATCCACCTCGACTATGAAGGGCTTCTCGGGATCTGGATGATGCAGAATAGGAGCTGAAGTAAAGCGAGTCTTGAGGTCACTGAAGGCAGCTTCGGCTTCCGGGTTCCATGAGAGTTTGTGACTAGACTTATGCACAAGTGAAGTTAAAGGTGCAGCAACTATACTGAAATTCTTGATAAATCTTCTGTAAAAGTTAGCGAATCCCAGAAATCTTTGGAGTTCTTTTACCGTAGTTGGTTTGGGCCACTGTAGAACTGACTCCACCTTCTTTTCATCCATAGCCACCCCGTCTGGACTTATGATATACCCCAGGAAGGACGTAGATCACTGATGAAACTCACATTTTTCTACTTTCACGTAGAGTTGGTGTTCAATGAGGCGTTGGAGGACAGTTCTGACATGTACCACGTGTTGTTCTAGAGAATCAGAGTAAATTAGTATGTCATTAATGTAAACAATAACAAATCGGTTAAGCATGTCCCAGAGCACATCATTAATAAAGGACTGGAACACGGACGGACTGTTAGATAGACCGAAGGGCATCACCAAGTATTCATAGTGACCATCACTGGTGGAGAATGCTGTCTTCCATTCATCCCCTTCCCGAATACGAATCAGGTTGTAAGCACTACGGAGGTCCAATTTGCTCTAGATCTTGGCGCTACGTAGTTGCTCCAAAGCAGCAGGTACTAGGGGTAACGGATAGCGGAATTTCACAGTGATGTCGTTCAAACCTCGATAATCAATGCAGGGTCGTAGACTGCCATCTTTCTTGCCCACAAAGAAAAACCCTGCAGATGCTGGTGACGTTGAATGGCGTATGAAGCCCTTCTCAAGTTCCTCAGCAATGTACTTCTAAATGGCTTGTTGTTCAGGTTCGGATAGAGGAAAGATGCGCCCCCTAGGTGGTACTGTATCAGGTAACAATTCGATAGCACAATCACTGGCTCGATGAGGTGGGGAACATTATCAGGTAAACTGTAAACTGAGTTAATTTGTGATGTACACACAGAGAGATCAGGTGACTTACTCAGACAGGATTTCCTACATTCATCACTCCACTTCAGAATACTCTTTTCCTTCCAAGAAACGAGTGGATTGTGTAGATGCAACCAGGGAAAACCCAAAATGACTGGATTATGAGGAGATGAGATGACATAGAAGACAATCTCTTCTGTGTGGTCGTGTTTGGTAACAAGTGTGATGCTCTGTGTGATATGCGTGACATGACCGGTGCCCAATGGTCGTCCGTCTAACGCTGCGATAGAAAGAGGGGCTACACAAGGGGTTACTGAGATTCCATGAGACTTCACTAAACCCGTGTCAATAAAGTTTTCCGCAGCCTCGGAATCAAGTAGTGTTTTGGTATTGAATTTACTTTGTTGCCATGACAACGAGACCGAAACTTCCATACATTCAAATGTAGTAGATGGTATAGATGCACTCACCCAACCTAGGCGTGTCTGAGCTGGTCGTGAGGGACAGACAGCAAGGACATGGCCAGCTTCACCACAATACAGGCATAGACGTTGACGAAAACGGCGTTCTCTCTCATCCGCCGTGAGACGTGCTTTACCCACTTGCATGGGTTCACTCGTGTCTGGTGAAGGTACTGAGTGAGTTGTGTGAGTCTCAAATACTCGGACTGGTCTGCGACTGCGTACTAATTTATCCACTCGTATGGACAGCATGATGAATTCATCAAAACTCCTCACTTCGTCTCGGCAGGCTAAATCGGACTGTAACTCTTGACTTAGACCTTGGCGAAACAATGTCTTCAATGTATCCTCAACCCAACTGGTCTGTGCGGCGAGTGTGCGGAAGGTCAGGGCGTATTCGGCCGCTGAGCGGCGCCCCTGTCTAAGGGTGAGTAGCTGTTCACCTGGGTCTCGACCTCCTGCTGGGTGTTCAAACACAGCTCTCATGGTGCTCTTAAACTCATCAAAGGTACATTGGTTAAAGTTGCCAGCTGCCCATAATGCCGTAGCCCACTCCAATGCTTTCCCAGTAAGCAAAGAACAGATCAACAAGATTTTACTAACCTCCGTGTTGTAAATGTTGAGTTGCTGGGCGATGAAAAGCTCACACTGCATGAGGAAGCCTTTACATCGTTCTGGGGTGCC
The DNA here is from genome assembly GCF_027580225.2 of Misgurnus anguillicaudatus. Lineage (NCBI taxonomy): Eukaryota > Metazoa > Chordata > Actinopteri > Cypriniformes > Cobitidae > Misgurnus > Misgurnus anguillicaudatus. The sequence continues at coordinate 8,543,430 of NC_073359.2, read as the reverse complement.
ATCAAACTTTTCGGGGAATGCCAGATGGGGTGTTACTGAAGCCGGAGGCGTGGCTATGGGTCGAGGTGGAGGAGGAGTGGGATCTGGTGTAGCGGCTGTGTTAGCCGGTGTTGCTAAGCTCTGCACAGAGCGAACTAATTCCTCCGTGAGAGAAGTTAACCGGACTAACTGATGTTGATGAGCCGCCAGGATGTTTGCTTGTGTGGACAGCTCGCCTGAAAGCTGTGCCACGGTTGCTGGAGCCTGTGGTGGCGAAGTCTTCTGTGACGAGACTGACAGGTTAGGTTCCATTTGCAACTCTTTATTGATGTTCTCAAACAGCAAACAGTAGTAAACAAAGGGCACATCCAAGTAATCATAAACATATAACAGACCAGGTTCGGGGCAGGCGGCTATCAGTCATAAACGATATTCAGTCCAAGATCGGGGCAGGCAGAAAGCAATCGTAATCGTAATCCAGTCCAAGTTCGGGGCAGGCGGCAAGAATCAATAAACCAAGAGACAGTCCAAAATAACACCAGGAAATCAAACACGGGTACACACAGGGAAAACGCTCAGAAATGCTGCTAGGGCAAACAAGACTTCGCAAAGTACAGGTGGCAGAGTCCCAGGTTAAATAGACCCGCTGATACGCTGCAGCTGGTGTGTAATCAGCGGGTCACAGTGCATGATGGGGAATGTAGTCAATATTCGGGTGAATGGGATGTACCGGGAGTGTTGGCGCTGACATCCGTCACAGAAAGAATGGGGATTCACATTTTATAACTGTCTATCAATGTATTTCTGAGGTGAAATCGTTGCGAATTTCAGTGAAATGCATTTGGACAAAACATAAGCTGCCTAACTAACTATATACTTTCTCACCTTCTTCGAAGTCTTAAAAAATATAAATCATATATCCATCTATAAAAAAGGAAATATGCCAAAATGAGCAAGTTTTTTCAAAGTTTTAATTCACTGTTATTAAATGTACTTTAAATACAACGTTACCAACCACAGTGTGCACAGCAGAGGAGGCAGACTAGGCCAGAGCGCAACAATAAGTTAGACGTTAGCCATGCAGATAATATATCAGTTGACGCTATTTAACAGTATTTAAATCACATAACTATAAATCTACACTTACAGTAGTAATAACGGAGGCACTAAAATAATAAAGACACTTTGAAAAATGCGCCACCTAGCGTCCTGGATGAATGCATTTTACAGATCTAAAAAGATTCGGGGCTTTTGACAAAACATTCGGGGCTTGAGCCCCAGAAGCCACCCCCTCGCTCCGCCCCTGCACAGGACAAAGATGTCAGCGTTTGAGACAGCAGAGAGCAGCCAGAGTTGGGTTTGAGTAGGGATGTCATTTCATATAAATCTAACCCTAAATCGAAGCGAAAAAGTTAAGAAAATAGGACAAAACAGTTGAGTAACCAATCCGTGAGAATGCCACGGACAAAGACAGTCCGTAACATAAACTGTTGCAACATAAACTTAAAAACACCTGAGGCCTATACCATGAAGGTAGCTGAACAAACTCGGGGTTACAGGATTGGTTTTGAGTTGACAAAACCATACCGATGCAATCAGGCTTTATTGGTCCCATGAAGCGGCTTATCAACTTTCTCTGTCAACTCAGGCTTTGATCTTTAGGCTATGATTACTCCACCCACGCGTGCACATAAAAGAGTGACGTCGGCACCGAACAACCAATCGGAATAGAAATAGAGAGAGCACGTACGAGCTATGTATTTTTTGTTAGGGGAGGAGCATGAGCTAATTATACAAAAGTATGAAGATTATTTTCAAGAGCGAAATAATACTGCCTCTGCTCTTTTTAATATAACATGTACATTAACATGTACTTCATTGTATAATATATTTAGGTACCCAAAAGTGAAACATGCTTTTAATGTACATTGTTAAATTTGTTAATAATCTTACAGGGAATTTTATAATAGCCCTCTTTTAGAGACATGGTCGGGAAATGTCCGGGGATCACTATGAAGCTGTTAATGTTGGCTTTCTTACAGTGCGAGGACCACCTTGTGCATGGTTCCACAAAACGTGTTTTCCCCATCGACCGCATACAAGTATGTACCACTTGCAAAAAAGCGCAACGCAATACACATCATTTACGGTACAGTAAGGGCACTGATTCAACGTAATACATTTCTTATGTGAGGCTAGAAGTTTGCAAAGATAAGAGATTCCTTCCGTGAAAAATCTAGATATTTCATACAAATAACTGGGCAAGGGAAAACTAAAAACTCTCTCTACGAAGTGCTCTAACAATTTGCGTGGAGAGACTTCTTTCTGCTTTGGATGTTTAAGATTAAGACCCTCACCCTCCTTTTCTTTTTGTTTTTTCTTAGGTTTTTCCTCTTTTTTCTTTAAATGCGGTATTAACACGAAAAATAGTGATTGTTAAATATGCCTTAATGTTTGTATTTGAATATGTTCAATAAAAAAATACAAATAAATAAAGTTTGCGCAGAGACGCTAGTAGTTACGTCACCTATATATTTCTTTGCTCGCAGCTGATTGGTCAAACTGCAGTCTCAGACCTCGAATCCAGAACATAACCTGCCCTGGGGCAGGTTAGTCGTGCAGCGTAAGATACCATGGCGACGAACACAGATTAAAGCCGCGCTACTTTCATGGAACCTAAAATCCAGGGTTGGCGCAAACTAATCTTAAACTTACCTGGCTATCCACTTAAACCGGCTTCATGGTATAGGCCCCAGAGAAGTTATTTGTGTGCCTGTTGTTATGACATCATAAGTCGCCAAACATACAGGTGACATGGCGAATAGTATGTCTATATGCATACTGCAACTACACTACATAAAATATTTATTTCATAGTTGATTTACTTTAGGTCTTGACTGGGAATAAATAAAGCCGGTAAAATTGTAATATTTACAAACTCTGAAATTTACAAATAACTAGAAAATGTCAAATAAAACTATATATTTTTTGCACTAGTAGTTCAGAAAGTACTTTAAGGCATTGATGGCATATTGTATTATAACATTCAAAGTGTTGTGTTCGTGTCTCTTCAGAGAGAGAAGAAAAAATCAGTGAGCAGTGACGGCTGGTGATTTCTTTTTCGAGGGCACAAAAACCTTTTTGACGCATGGGCAGCGCCCCCAAAAGAGAAGTCACCGGCCGACACTGTCAGGGAGTTAAAGAAACCAAATTACATGAAGGTGAGAGAGAGAAAATACATTTATTTAACTAATAAGTATTAGTTATACTGTAATTTAACAACTGAAATAACTGAATACATGAAATAATGCCTGTTGCTTTTGCTAATGATGATTAATCTTGTTTTTGCAAGATTAAAGATAAGTCCCCTCTTACTTTTCTACAATAAGTACCGAAACCAATGTAAGAGATTAGCAGTTTTTATAAAGATGCGCCATAGCAAAATTTTAACAAGATTTAAGAATTGAGATGTTTCAATTTGTCCTACACAAGACTGTCATTAATATGTTACTGTATGTGACATCACTGCATCAATGATGTTGCTGCAGAGAGATTTTTGATAGGTGATGATGTCATAGAGAGTTGTGACATCACTCCAGCAGTTCAGCTGATCTACACACAGACATGTGCACCATTTGAAAAACACATCGAAAGAGATGATGTTATAAAATCTGAGCATTAGTTTATAGTATTACAGAAGATTCTCTATATACAGAATTTCTCACCTCTTCATGTTTGTCATCAGTTCTGTTTTTAGATTTTAATTTGTTCATGCTGATGAAAAACCTGTAGGATCAGAATTCACACTCCATAATTCAAAGTTATCAAATCTGAATTCATATCAAAATATCCACAGTGTGTTGTGCAGTTTTGAATTTTACTTGATATTTTTTCTTACCACATCCACAGAGCTCCTAAAATGAGAAACTGAGGCAGAAACACCAGCAGACAGACTGTGAGATGACCAAACACTGAGTTATCCATTGTTTCATTGGTTTTGGTCATTGTTTCTGAAGAATAAACACAAATGTAGTAATAGCCTACTTAAGACTGACTGAAAGTAGCTCAGTGATAATGTCATAGCTGTAAATAAATCAGAATAAAGGACTGATGCTTGTCTATCTATTTTATCATCGTGTACTAAAGTGAGATGTATGATGAGATGTTGTGTTACCTCTTACAGTACATGAATACTCTTGTAGCTCCTCACTGTTGATTGAGTTCAGGTACAGTTTGTTATATAGCATGACTCCATTTGTTACCAGACTCCCGTTCTTATACCAGATGTAAGTATGTTTGTTATCCAGAGTGCATTTGGTTGAACAGCTTAATATCATTTTTTCTCCATCTATCACAGGGTTTGGGCTGATTATCACCTTTGTACCTGAGATTTCATAAAACAGAATTCTGTAATATTTTATTTAAAAAAAATCTTTTTTTGCATAAATCTGTTTATCACCCTCAGTACTGAGCAAAACTACCAAATGTTTACAAAATTTCCATGATTTTAACTCTTTAATTGCCAAGTTCATAAGTGATGCCACTGATTTGGGGAAAATATACACAAAATGACTGATTTTCAATATAAAAAGTGACTGTGGACTGGATTGTTTACATTTTTGGTCTTGGGCATGTCAAAGATTATTAAAAACATTGGCTTTGATGCATTTTAGCATCAGATTTTATTTTTTTCTCCTTAATTGTTCGTGGTTTCCATTAACTTCCATTATAACTAGGACTGAGCAATTTTATCGATCCAGCAATATTTATAGCAGAGCTGCCAACTTTACGCATTTTGCATAGCAGATACGTTCAACTGTGCATTTGTGCACTAGGCAACTCGTCTATGGGTGTAACTGCATTGGGCAGCAACCTGTTGGGAAAAGAAGACTTCGACCAATCATGGCGCTAGTTTTAAACTCTGTTTTAAAGTGGAGAGCCGGCAAAACGAATAATGAAAATAACAAAATTATTTTCCATCTTCATGCTGTGACTTGTTTTACCAGGGAGGACGGTTCTAAACATATTTTTTAAACGTAGGCTAAATGGGCTATGGGAATTGCATCAATTTTAATAAGCCTGCCAACCAGGGGGTCTAGACCCCTTTTACTGTTGCGCCTGCCCCATTGTAAATCTGTTGTGCTTCAAGTTTAAGTTTAAGGCCCAGTTTAACTTTATTTTCCAGTATATGAATTTACATTGCTAATCTCGGCAAAAATCTGAGCTATATAAAAATTTAATTCACGCTTGTAAACGCGTTGCAGTCCCACATTAATGGAAAATACAAACTGGCGCGAGCACGCAGAAATCATTGTCCATCAATGTGTTTCCTTTTTGTTGCACACAGCTGCCACTCACTCAGAAATCCAGGTGACGGCACACCAGAAAACATGACAAAACTAAAGTAAGTTTCTAAATAATATCAATCGTATTCTGACTCGATCGTTACTGGCTCCTGTCGATGTACATCAGATTTTTTTGTGCAAAGCAGGGAAATAGAGGCAGAAAGTTTAGATGATGAGGGAGGTAAAACAAACTATATGCTCAGCCAGTCAATATAGTCAAGTCTAGAGAATTGCATTATTGCTGAGAAATGCAAAGTATTTTTATTGTAAATTCTTCTTAGCAATTCAAATCTCAAACATTCAGTGTAAACTTCATGGGAAGAAGAGCAGGTAAAATTAAACCTGTAGCTTAAATTATTGACAACATTCGGGTTTTCAATTTTTAAATGTGATGATTGTTTCTAGAAAACACAACATTAAAATAAAAAAAAACTAATTATCAGCTGATCACCGAAAGCAACTTTACAGAGAGTTTATTGTGAGCAGTTACCTGTAACAGTAAGAAAGACTCCAGGATAACCAGAAAACTCCCCTGATGTGTTACTGAAGATCCTGAATGCATATTGACCAGCGTCTCTCGTGTTGACATCTTTGATTCTCAGTGTGTTTCCCACAAACTCCACACGACCAGCAAACTGATGATCCTCACGCAGATCTTTGTCTTTAGATGGATTGTTTGTTAAATGCCAGTATGTTTTCTTTACTGTACCTCCAGTGGGATGTGAGTATGAAGAGTGAATATCTACTGTTGATCCCACTAAAGCACAAATTCTTGTAGAGGTGTAAGTAACACACCAACAGCTACTATTAGAAGCACCTGAAAGAATCACAAATCACTGCTGTAAAATTAACTTTTTTAATTTGAAACATCGGTATGAATAAATTCATGTATAGGAGATATTCGATTTACGTCATCAATGTTCGCGGCGGCCATGTTGTTGACATAGAACTGTCAGTCTGTCAATTGACAAGTGAGGCAGCATGGGTATTATCCATGGTATTATTGATGTTTGTTTTTTTTTAAACCGTGCAATGGTGTGTGGTGTGATACACGGCTGTTCTAACAACAGCAAAAAGAACCCCGGAATTAGTTTTTATGCAATACCGACTGTCAGAAAACATGAAAGGAGACAGAGGAGTTGAACCAGCAAAGGAGAGACTCCCAACAGCAAAGTCTGTCCCCATCATTTTACCACAGGTAACGTTAGGGACATATGCCTCACAGCAAAGTCTGTCCCCATAATTTGATCACATACTGTATGGTTAGCTGTAAGCAGTGGCTGAAACTGCTCTTTCAAATAAGCTGCCATAAATTGAGACAGTTATTAAATTAGTATTAATAATTATTATATGAACATAATAATAGGTCTGGCATTGATACTAAGTAGGGAATTAAGGGCTGTTCACATTATAAGGATAACTATAAAAAATATAGTTTTGAAAATCGTTTTATATTAAAGAGAATAGCGGCGCTCACACCAAAACTATAACGATACAGATACAATGAACAACATCATTGGGATCACTTTCTGAGCGATTTTTCCCACCTGATGAAGGATAAACCATTGATAGCATTAAAATCTATTTAAACTTCAAGTGCACGAGTACTTAAAATGACAGTGAAGCTCATTGCTGCGGTCTATAACATTAGATTACCTGCAGTTGCTGTGAAAATTGACTACGTAATGCTTTTTAATCTATTACATTAACTAACTGTTATGCCAAAAGGTAAGAGATTACACAAACTATTAGAATCACTAAGGTAAGATATTACACAAACTATTAGATTCACTGTTTAGAGTTACGGGAAACGCAGCGTGTTGAGGACAGTTTTTATTACAAGCAATATTAAAGGCAAGTGATTTGCGCAAGTGCTGTGAGCGAATTAGCATAAACGTATTGTTTGGTGATGTGGACGGTAATATAGTTATTGTTATAATGTGAACGGCCCTTCAGTGCTTGTATGATATATGCGGATACTGAATGAACGATATAGTTATAAATATCCGGATAAGTTACGCCTGGCAATAATGACGGATCTTTACTTAAGGCTATTGGGTCTGTTTGATACGGTTCCACACCAATCAAGCTTATCTTCTCTTGATACCGACGAGATGAAGCCATTAGGCTACTGCTCCCCTCAACTCAAATCTACGTGTGGCTAAGGGAAGGACAGATGTCATGTCAACAATATGGCCGCCGTTAGCTACTTCCGGTGTTTGCGAATAAGCCCTATAGATAAACACAAAATTTTGCTCTTTCATTTTAAAGTCTTCATGAAATCAAAATTAAAACTTTTTCCTTTAAGTATATGTTAGGCTTAAGGATAGAGTGTATATAAGCTTTTATGGCCCAAAACACTGACAAAATGTGCCTGAAATGAGACACTTGTTAATACATTTACTAGTTTTTTTTTGGCACATAGTGCACTATGTAGGTGTAAGGTTTTGTTCTGTGTTTTCTTGTATTCTGTGTATTTTGGACTTTTATTTTGACATCCTGTTCTGTTCCTGCTTTTATTTTGATATACATCCTGCCATGTTTCACTTCACACTTCCTGTCTGTTTTGTATATAAGGGGGTTTTCACACCTGCCTTGTTTAGTTCGATTGAATCGTACCAGAGTTCGATTGCTCAGTTGGTGCAGTTCTTTTGGGCAGGTGAGAATGCAGCAATCGAACTCTGGTGCGCACCAAAAGCGGACCAAACAAGCGGACCGAGACCAGCTTGCAGAGGTGGTCTCGGTACGCTTTCAAACGAACTCTAGAGCGGTTCGTTTGTGGTGAGAACAAGATCCGAGATCGAACCGACCTAACTGCAAAAGTACTGCGCATTTTGGACTAAACCAGCTGCCGTAGGCAACTGCGCAGTGCATTATCGGATGAGGAAGTGTTTGTTGACCCTCTCTGTTAGCAATATTAGCAAAATGACAAATCGCGGACATACCTGGAGTTGCAAGGAGGTGCGGGCGGAGCCTCTGATTTTTTTTGTCTTTGCCGCTTGTAGTGCATTAAACCGTTGTTTTCAAGCCGCGTCCGCGATTCATTCTGAAAATGAACAGTTTGTCTAGAGTGCTGTATACAAATGTATAACAACCACGGAGACATATTCACAGCGCGCAGCCGTTTGTCCATGGTGTCTGCTGTATTATCCTTCTTTTGTTTACTTCCGGGGGTTCCGTTGGAATTTCCCGCACGTTGTTCTGACCAATCGTGAAGCCGTTTAGGAAATACGTTCAAATACATGTGGCCAATGAGTGATGTTGATCTTATCACATGACAGAATTTTGGTTCGTTTCAATTGGTGCGGATCAGAGCAATCAGTGTGATGTGAAATGGAACCAAATCTGCTAAAAAAGTTACAATGTATCATTTTTTGCTTTTGGTCCGGACCAAATGAACCGAATTACAGATGTGAAAACGCCCTAAGTCACTTCCTGTTCACCTGTTCCTGGCTGAATATACACATAGTAGGCCCAGCCTGTTACCTAATCTTGTCACCTGTCTGTATCTGTATCTGTATCTGTAATCTGTTATCTGAATCTGCCTGTGTTTTTGACCTGTGCCTGCTACTTGGATTTTGATTGTTATTCTGCCTGCCCTGAACCCTAGCCTGTATTTGGATTTATGCTTTGGATTTGCCCTACTGGATTTGTTTGCTGGCCCTTTTTGGGATTTTACATAATAAACACCTTCTGCACATGGATTCACCTTTTCTCCGTTTTTTTTTTAAAGCCAACACGTTACAGAATAATCAGCCTACACCGGAATCCAGCGACGGTTAGTAACTTCCCACCAGCAACATGAAACCCATTTTTGCACTACTTGAACTCCGCCAGAACCACCGCCGTATTGAGGATTATGTGAGTGATTTTCTGGAATTGTCTAATCAAGTACATTATGATGAGGAAACTTTGAAACCGATCTTCTATAATGCTCTGGATGAACATTTACGTTTGTGTATGCCACATGATATGTCTGCCTGGTCTCTGGAATGCTATATTGACTTTGCTCTGTTGTTGTGTGGCTCTCCATTCACGGTGGGTGTTGTGGATAGCAAACCAGAGGCTATTCACAACACGCCACGCCACGTCATGCCTGTTCTGCCCAAACCTGTTAAGGTCTTGCCTGATCCTAAAATGGCCGCCCCCATGCTTGCTCCCAAAATGGCCGCCATCCTGCCTGTCCCTAAAATGGCTGCCATCCTGCCTGTTCCCAAAATGGCCGCCATCCTGCCTGTTTCTGCACCCACACCTGTTTTCGAGAGAGCTACCATCATCCCTGCACCTGAACTTCAGAGAGCCATCATCACAACCCCACCTGCACTCATGAGGGCTGTTATTCACCCAGCACCTAATGTCAAGATGGCCGCCCTGCCTGAACCGACGACCACAGAGGTATGTTCCATTGACTCTATACTGCCTGAATTTGCAATAGCCCTGTGGTGCATCTGGTCTGCCTTCTGCTTTGTTGTTCCCGAGGTCCTCAAGGCCCTGCATCTGAACCATCGGAACCATATGATCTGCCCGACTCATCTGATCTGCCCGACTCATCTGATCTGCCCGACTCATCTGATCTGCCCGACTCATCTGATCTGCCCGACTCATCTGATCTGCCCGACTCATCTGATCTGCCCGACTCATCTGATCTGCCCGACTCATCTGATCTGCCCGACTTATCTGATCCGCCCGACTCATCTGATCCGCCCGACTCATCTGATTCGTCTATTCTGCCTGATTCACCTGTTCCGTCTGATTCATCTGGCTCATCTGGCCCACCATCTGGAACATCGCCACCCTGGGCTGTGGAAGCTTTCCCAAGTTTTTTTTTTGGGGGGGTAGTACCCGGACACAGGAAGGAGTCAGAGGACACAGAGGCGGAGACCGAAGTGGACTCTGATCCTTCCTCTTCTTGTGTTCCAGGTCTATTCCTATCCCATGACCTAGCTTCATGTCTGCCCATTGATCCTGCTCCGTGTCTGCCCCTTGATCCTGCACCATGCCTGCCCCACGACCCTGCACCATGCCTGCCCCACGACCCTGCTCCAAGCCTGCCCCACGACCCAGGCCCGCGCCTGCCCCACGACCCAGGCCCGCGCCTGCCCCACGACCCAGGCCCGCGCCTGCCCCACGACCCAGGCCCGCGCCTGCCCCACGACCCAGGTCCGCGCCTGCCCCACGACCCAGGCCCGCGCCTGCCCCACGACCCAGGACCTCTCCTGAACTGCCCTGCCATTGCCAAGAGGTCCTGGCCCGCCCGCCCACCTTCTATTGGAGTCGCCCTTTAGAGGGGGGGGTTCTGTAAGGTTTTGTTCTGTGTTTTCTTGTATTCTGTGTATTTTGGACTTTTATTTTGACATCCTGTTCTGTTCTGGCTTTTATTTTGATTTACATCATGCCATGTCACAGTTCACACTTCCTGTCTGTTTTGTATATAAGTCACTTCCTGTTCACCTGTTCCCTGCTGAATATACACATAGTAAGCCCAGCCTGTTACCTAATCTTGTTACCTGTCTGTATCTGTGTCTGTAATCTGTTATCTGTTTTTCTGAATCTGCCTGTGTTTTTGACCTGTGCCTGTTACTTGGTTTGTGATTATTATTCTGCCTGCCCTGAACCCTAGCCTGTATTTGGATTTATGCTTTGGATTTGCCCTACTGGATTTGTTTGCTGGCCCTTTTTGGGATTTTACATTATAAACACCTTCTGCACATGGATTCACCTTTTCTCCACTTTCTTTAAAGCCAACCCGTTACAGTAGGGGATAAGAAACGATTCAGACTGTGTACTCAGCTTCGCATTGTGCCGCATTATCACCTTGGGTGTGCATTTTTTTTTTGAATAATTCAACAGCCTGTAATCAATTATTCCTTACATAACCGTTTTATATTATATCCAAAATCGGGACTCTATAAGACGTTATTTTAATAAAGCTGTGACGCTCACAAGTTGTCAAATGCGGCTTTGCTGAACAACAATGTTCTGTATAATAGATGGCAACGCTGCTTCCTGTTTCATTTAAAATGACGTCACCACATCAAATGATGCTGCACGTTTCAAAGCACTTCAGTGAAACTAAATATTGAATCACACTTACACACAGAAGAGGAATGAGTATATTTGTCAAACTCAGAGCAGGAATAGCTGTCAGTGTTTTCTGGCACAGATATGTTTGTGCTGTATTTTAAATATCGTCCATTCTTGTACCAGGCATACTTCTTTTCAGATGTGAGATTGCAGGAAGAATCACAGATCAGTTTTACTTCATCTGTAGATTCAGGATTCATCTTCACCTTTTGAACTAAATAAACAAAAACTTACAATACATGAGAAATGAAAAGAGTTGAACTGGACTGATGAGAATGTAAATGTACCTGTGACTGTTAGATTGACTGTGACTGAGCTGAGATGTTTAACTCCATCCTTCATAATGAACATGAGCTGATATTCTCCACTGTCTCTCTCTCTCAGATCATATATTAAGAGTTGTGAGTAATCATCACTGATCCACTGATCCACTCGTCCTGAGTAATCTGAATCTAAAGTCAAATCTTCAGGTTCATCTTTGTTTCTCCAGTTTGTTTTCTGTTTCTGACTGAACCAGAACCCAGTTGTGATGTTGATTTTTGGGTAAGAGCACTTGAGTGTCACCCATGTCCCTCTCACAGCACAAATATTCTGTTTATTACAGGTCACATTAAAGCTGTTCAATGTTAGAGACCCTGAAAAAGGTATAATACTGATATTTGTAACATACTGTACTGTAAACGTAACTTTTTTAAGTAAAGCAAAATCAAGGTTTTAATCTTAATCTGACCAATTTCAAGATAAACATCTTACATTTAATTATTTTAACAGTTATAAATATTTAGGTATAAAAAATATTTAGGAAAATATTAATCATATATCACAATGTTATTAGTAACAATACTGATAATAATAATAATAATATTAGTTCTTTCAGTGTTTTAGAGAAACAATATTACTGCACATTCAATACACTACAACAATTATGGAGAAATTGACATGATCTTGTCTTCATATCACAGTTTTTTAGTGACAGGATCATGACAGACCCACATGTTTTATGTGAAAGCATGTGCCTTGGTTTGTTTTGAAACAGAGTGCTTTTCCTGTCTCTTATCCTGACCCCGCCCCTTGTTCTCCTTATTAATTATCCCATGATTGTTTCATGATCGTCACCTGTTCCCCTCTTGATTTTGCTGCCTTATTTAATGACGTTCCATACTATATAGTCTGTAAAAAGCGCTACTTTGCGTACTATATAGTAGGCGGTTTGGGACGCAGGGTAGGTTTCTGTCTTTGGGGCAGTTTCCTGGATGGGGATCAGACTAGTCCTATACTAAAATAAATGTAAGAGCTGTCCAAACTGACATCTTGAAATACATCAGTGCCCTTTGTTTTGTCTCAAAATGCACACAAGTAATGTTTCTAGTAAGGCATGTGTGTTAAAACTAGTTATATTTCCTATTTAAACGAAGGCCCAAGGTTATTTTCGTAAACGAAAACTGAAACTAAGACTAAAACTATCAGCTAAAAAACATTTTCTTTAACTGAAATAAAATGTAAAATTCATAATAAATGAAAAACTAAACGAAACTTGCAACAGTTATTGAAAAACTAACTGAAATAATATAATAATTATCAAAAATAGGTATTCGTTTTCGTAATTAATAAGCTCTCATCCCGTGGTGGAAAATTTGACGTTGTTTAGGCTGCGTCCGAAAACTCTACATTGATAATTGATGCCTTCTGCTGCAGCTTTCCAAGGCAGGAAGGCATCAAGGCATGCCTGAATCCAAAGTTAGGTTTCCTTCTTGACTCCTGAGATCATGTCCCACAATTCTATGCGTGTGCGTGCATGGGGAATGTGTAAATAAATGTATATTTCCACTTTTTACACCTTTTAATTGCATTTCTAGTGAGAAATTAATATTGTAGTCTTCAAATATGTGATTAGTTATCACAAAGGCGCTCTCTGTTTATATTTCAAACACGCTGCCTTTGAAGTGTTTCCGAAAGTGTTTCTATTAGCTGGCTTCATGCCTCCGAAGTCATTTCCTTATGAGGCAGCGAGGCAACAAGTCAGCTGCCTTAAAGGTATAGCGGAAGATTTCCCCGAATTTTTGAAAAGAACCGCCCCTCCACTTTAAAAAAAAATGCACATGTGCAAAACTCTACCTGCCCCAGAGAGGGAATGCCTATTAAACGCGTGCATGAGAGAGAGAGAGCATGCAGGTGCCTAGTTCTTCTCTTTGCTCTGTTTACAAGTTGCTGTCGGCATGTTTACCGTGTCTGTGCGGTTCGTGACTTGTGCCAGGGCTAGCATCGCTAATCATAGCTTACATCAACTTTTACTAGCAGTGTTTTGAAATGGATTTTTCCAAATAGCATGACAAGCTTTACCTGTAGACTAGAAACTTCGCTTGTCAAGCCCAACCTGTGCTTTTAGCGCACGCCAGGGTGTGAAATAGTCTCCCAAAAAACACTTTCTCTTCTTGTCATACAATTCGTAGACACTTTTTGTCTTGCGACCCTCAGACGTTTTGAAAAAATAAACACGGTGAGAATGCAAGTTTTAAATGAATGGTTCAAACCGTAGCCCACCACACATATACACCTGAAAGTGCGCATGTGCAGAAAGCGAACCTAGGTATGAGCACGTACGACGGCCTTACATTAACATATCATCAGAATGATTGACGACTTGAATGACCAATAGTCTAGGTGATCCACCCGGAAAAAGAGAATCTTCCCCTATACCTTTAAGTTTTCGGACAAATATGTTTCATATTCTTATGTCATCCAGTCAACCTTCTTAGGGGATGGCTTCCGCAGTGTTCCTAGCTCTGCCCAGTTTAGGTTGCTTCCCCAGTTCGCTGGTTCACTATCGTGGGTTAAGGAACGGGTAGTGACCGGCCTTCTGCACTTTGCCTCAGGTTCCGCCCCCTACGTGGAGAGCAGAGGGCTTTTGCAGGCACTGGAAGGGTTCAGGTGCAGTGGCGTTTTGGTAGGGATTCCCTAGTCGTTGGTCACAACGTGACGTCGTAGTGACCGACTGAAAGGGAACGTCTCAGTAACGTAACCCTCATTCCCTGAAGGAAGGGAACCGAGACGTCACGTCCTGTCGCCACAGTTTGCTGTTCCATTGCTGTTTCAGGGAACGAGGGTTACATCAAAACCGAGACGTTTCATAGTTTATACAAGTTAAGTTTTTGAATAGGATTTGTTTCCAAATAAACTGAAAATGTCCTACTGACCTTCATTTCTATTTTGATTATATTGCTAACTTCTTAATAAGCCTCAAACAAACATGTATACATTTGTCCTCACATTCTTTCCTGTAGTTCCCTCTCACATTCCTGCCTAAAGGCTCATTATGCAGCTCATTATGCAAGTCTTTGTTTGCTCAGCTGTCAATCAATCCTTTTCGCATACGGCCGCTATAAACAAAAAGTGTCTCACAATTTCTAAATCAATACATTGTTTTATGTAAATGAGTAGGCAGAATGATTTTCACATCATTTTAAAGAAAAAACTCTAGACTACTAGATTCTGTTCAGAAAAGTCTTGTTAAAACATGTTTAGTATGGGTTTTGTGGACTTATATCAGTGACTTAAAAATTTAGCTTTTTTAAAAACAACGCATAAACATTTTTCTCTCAAAAATACAAACATGTACATACATGTTGCGCATATAATATTGTAGCCCAGTTTGTGCTGAACGCAGTGTTATGAGACATTTGCCATTAATATGTTTAAAGCAACTGAAAAAAGACCAAATGTAAGAGCATGTCAGAACCTCTGACAGCGTCCCAAAATAGTCGGACCCCAGAGGGTTAAAGCCAAACAGGCTGTATACCTCTTAATCGCCTACGTCACTGTAACGTCACCGCTCTAGCTGGGGGTAAAAAAAACATAAGGAAGAACTCATAGAAGGTGCGCTAAAAGTTTGAGGTTTTGACTTTAAAATGTCGTCTTGTTGTGTATTTGGCTCCCAAAATAGAAGGAACAGCACTTTTGGTATAAAACTAAAGTTTTACTAGATTTACAGAAATAAAGAAGACATTGTGGTTGAATGGACAGAGACGATCATAAAGAATGCTCGTGTTTGCAGTGAACACTTCATATCTTCACTTCAAATCTATGCATATGCACTGCAAAAAATGACTTTTCACTTTTTTGTTATGTTTTCAGAAGAAGTATCTAAAAATTCTTAAATTAAGATGCATTTTCTTGAAGAGCAAAATTACCTAAGAAAAGAAGTCTAGTTTATAAACAAAAAATATACAATTTAAGTGAATTTGTGCTTAAAACAAGCAAAATTATCTGCCAATGGGGTGAGGAAAAAAATCTAAAAATAAGTTTTCTTTTTTCTTAAACACTAAATTTAAGCAAAATTTTCTCACCCCATTAGCAGATAACTTTGCCTGTTTTAAGCACAAATTTACTTAAATTGTATATGTTTTGTCTAAAAAACAAAACTTATTTTCTTAGGTCATTGCGCTCATTAAGAAAATCGTCAGGTTACGACTGTAACCATGGTTCCCTGAGATAGGGAACGAGACGCTGTGTCATGCAATGACACCACGGGGAACGCCATGCAGCGCGACGCATGTGAATATTCTTTCCAACCAGGTCTATATATAGACGCTGGCGGATGACGTCATGTGACGTCGCAACGCGAGGCTATAAATAGGCGGAGATAATGTAGGTCAAACAGCTTCTCTTAAAATGAAGCGAATGCTACAGGCACAAGTAGTTATGGCAAAGGGACACAGCGTCTCGTTCCCTATCTCAGGGAACCATGGTTACAGTCGTAACCTGACATTCCCTTTCAAGGGATACTTGACGCTGTGTCATGTAATGACATTATGGGGAACGAGATACCCACTACGCCATAATTAATTGTGACTGTCTGTAAGTGTGAAGGTGTCTACGCACAACTTAAGACATAAAGACCTGAGATCCCGGTAGAAAAGGGAGGTCTAAAAACATAATACCTCATAAAAATGTGTGGGGGAGATTATCCCGCCACACCACAAAGCATGGAGGTCCCTGACAAAGGGGCCAGATAAGACGCCATACTCCTAGTCGAGTGTGCCCTAATTTTCGCAGAGGTGCAAACATAATGTGCACCTCATACGCTATAAAAATAGCCTCCACAATCAATTATTGATTGTTGGTTTAGAGGAAGAATGTTCTCTCTTGGAGAACCAAACACAGACCAAAGGTTGGTCGGATCTTCTAAGGTGGAAGATCTATTAATGTAAACCTCTAAAAACCCCTCAGGGCATAGAAGATGTGGCCTCTGTTGATCCGCCGACTCTTGAGGAGGAGGATGAAAAGCCTAAAAGACCAATGTTCTAGCCACATTGCTAGGAACCTTGGGAACATAACCCGGTCTTGGGTGCAAATAGCCGCAGCATATACTACAATAGTAAATGGATATACACCAGATGAAAAAACGGTATTGTAAAAACTCTTTATTGTAAAAACTCATTAATTACATCTAGATCCTCAGAACTAGAGTAATTCACAGCCCTCACAGTTAAAACGGGTGAAGCCGACTCGCGGGCACCCGTTGAACCATGATGGCTAATAAAAAAGGCTAACTTCAGTGACAGAAATGTATCTGTACATGAGTCAAATGTGTTCGAAAGAGGCCATGAGACAGGCTTTCGAAGCACTACAGATAGAACCCTTAGAAATAGGAGCATAGACACAGAGATAGCCGGAGCCTATACTCTGGTAGTAAATGGATATAAACCGGATGAAAACCGATTTTGTAAAAATTCCAGAACTGAAGCCACTGGGCAGTTTGGAAATAAATGTTTGTCACTAAACCGAGTAGTGAATAGTCTCCATTTAAAATAGTTTTTAAAATAGGAGACATATGTGCCTACATCCTCACTGAGTCCCAAGTTACCCAAAGAAATAATATTTTCTGCTAGTGGGTTAAAATGCCCTTTTTGGCATTGTTCCGTAGCCCTAGGCGCTTCATATGGGCAAGGACGACATCTCGATGCCGAACTGCCATGTCTTGAGACTGGACTAACACAAGCCAATAGTCTATGTAATTAAGTATTTGGATCCCTTGAAGTCTCAGAGGAGCAAGGGTTAAATCCATGCATTATGCACTGTGAAAGAACTACTCTGAACGGCAGAACCCGATATTGGTATGGTTTGCCCCCGAAAGCAAACCAGGGAATTTCCAGATGCTGCAGGAGGATAGATATATGGACATAGGGGTCCTTAAAATGTATCATGACGAACCAGTCCTCAGACCTGATTAACGCCACAATAAAAGGAATTGTCAGTTTTAGAGTTTTTATCTCTTCAGAGATCGATCTAAATAGGCCTCAGCCCTCCATCATTCTTTGGTACAATAAAATAATGGCTATAAAGCAATGACCTATTCCTTTAATAAGGTGGTCTTTTTCCGGGGCCCACCTCGGTGGGTAAAACCCCTCCGAACCTGGGAGGATGGGAAACAAACTGAATTATGTAGCCTTTCTCTATAACCTCTAGCAGCCATTTTGTGACATTTTTTTCTCCACTCATGGAATAAAATGCCCTAAAAAGGAGATGGACTCCAGAATGCTCACTGCCCTGAAGCGGAGGACCGGCAGGGCACAGCTGAGCTACTAAAAATGCCCTATTGTTCTGTTTTATATGTCTTTTTTAATGGAGACAAAAATTAGGTCTTCTTTAATGAAGACGGAACATAAGGGGTTAACAAACTATTTTGTATGTGAGGGCACATCGGGCACAGGTTTTATCTGTGCTCCATGAGAAGTGCCTTAAAGGAATAGTCTACTCATTTTCAATATTAAAATATGTTATTACCTTAACTAAGAACTGTTGAATCATCCCTCAATCATCTGTGTGTGTGCACGTAAGCGCTGGAGCGCGCTGCGATGCTACGATAGCATTTAGCTTAGCCCCATTCATTCAATGGTACCATTTAGAGATAAAGTTACACTGTAAAACTTTTCTGTAAATTTACAGGCAATTTCTAACAGTATTACACTGTATTTTCATAAAACAGAATTATACTGTATATTTTATGATATGGCTGTAAATACGCAGTATTATGCTATATTTTAGGCCGCTTGGTTTGAAATACAGTATTAAACTGTTGACGCGTTGCATTGTGGGATGATTTAGCGCTTTTTCAAAGTTTGTTGTGACCTGTGATGGTGCGAACAGAGATTAATAAAAACTTATCTTGTCAGCGGATTTAATCAAGTAAATTCCAGGAAATCGCTTAATTAACATAGTCAGTGTGTGTGTGATTTTGTGTAAGTTTTGTGAGCATCGGTATGCTTTTAAACAACTGACCCAAACAGTGCTGCACATTCGTCAGATTTAAGGAATCCAATCTGACCATATTTCAGGACGAATACGGAGTGTTATTAAGGTAAGTCAATCTTTATTTTGACGTTGTTTCCACTAACTTAATGGTTTATTTTGGGAATATTAAATAACCGTTCGGATAATCTGATGAACATCCAGCTGAATATCATCTTTGTGATTTTGCTCGTGTATACGTTTCATTATTTTGTCGCCACAAATGTAATGTTTCATACGGGAAACGTTTAATTTACCGTCTCAATCATTTGACCTGCTGTAAGCATTTATTTTGTCGCTTAAAATTGATTAAAGGCGGAGTCCATGATGTTTGAAAAACGCGTTGGAAAAGGAGACGGGCCGACTACCAAAACACACTTATAGCCAATCAAATCAAATCAAATGCCGGTTTGCGTATGTGTGGGGTGGGTCTATCAACAGAAGGTCCAGATTCTATTGGGCTAGGGGCGTGTTTGTTTAGGTGATTTCAAATATCAACATTGGCTTTCAAACATCATGGACTCCGCCTTTAATATGACGAATGCAGTGTGCTTACGTGAGTGCTGCTTAAGTTACGTTTTGTTTTATCACGTGTTAATAAAATAACTTATCTGTTCTGTGATTGTGCACGTGTTTAACTTTTCTAATTTTGTCAGCACATACAAATGTAATATTTCACATTATACAGCTAACTACCATCTAAATCAATCATTTGACCTGCTGTTAGTATATTTTTTTGTCGCTTAATGTACTAATAGGATGAATATACCTAACGTGAGTGTTGCTTAAGTTGCGTTTCATTACCACGTGTTAATAAAATAACTTATCTGTTCTGTGATTGTGCACGTGTAACTGTTATCTTTTTGTCAGCACATACAGATGTAATCTTTCACAATATAACGTACAGCTAAATTTACCATCTCACTTATTTGACCTGCTGTTAGTATTTATTTTTGTTGCTAAAATGTACTAATATGATGAGTATAGCGTTGCTTAAGTTACGTTTTAACACGTGTTAACAAAATATATGTTCTGTAATTGTGCACGTGTATAACTGTTATATTATTTTGTAAGCACATCACTTGATCTTGCACAATGTAACGTTATAGCAAAATTTAGCATCATATAATTGCTGTTCTTTCAAATAAAATAATGTGATGATGAATATCTAAAGTAAGTGTTGCACAAGTCAACGTTTTAGTTAACCGTGCACGTGCACAGAATATCATCTATGATTGTGCTCGTGAAATAGTTTAATTATTTTGTCGCAACATACAAATGTAATCTTTCACAATGTAAAGCTTAATTTACCATCTCAATAATTTGACCTGCTGTTAGTATTTATTTTTGCCGCTTAAATTGTTTACATATGAACATTATGATGAATATAGCGTGCTAACTTAAGTGTTGCTCACGTTTTATTAACACGTGTTAACAAAATATCTGTTCCGTAATTGTGCACGTGTATATCTTGTATCATTTAGTCAGCACACACAAATTTGATATTGCAATATATACAACTAAATTGCTGGTAGTATTAATTTTTGTCGTTTAAAATTAAATAATTTGATTAATATACTTTGCTAACGTTAGTGTTGCACAAGTTATATTAGGGTTTACAGTACATGCGTGCTAATATGAGTTCTGTGATTGTGCTTCTGACTTAATGTTTTCATTTTGTTAGCACATACAAATTTGAATTTTCAGAATATACAGCAAAGTCAAAAAAATTTATGATTTGAACTGTTGTTTTGTTGTTTGTTTCAGGTTGAACAATCTGATGAATATCACATGGTAAGTGCTGTAGTTTACATTATAGTTATAGTTCACAACAAGTATTAACAAAAATGCTGTGGTGTCAGTTTTGTCATCGTCAGTTTGCTTCAGTGTTGTCATTTTGCCATCACATGAAAATTCATAGTCATGTTCCCAATGCCAAGTTCAAATGTGGCATTCCTGATTGCTCCAGATCCTTTAAAAAGTTCACAGCTTTCAAGACTCATATTTACAGAGATCACAGAAAGAGAATCACAAAATCTGTTGCCAAACAATTCGGAACTGATGCCTTTACTTTAGTCTGTGACATAGATTTATGTCAAGAGAAATGTAGTGATTTAAGAAATTTCATTTTACACTTGAAGTCTCATATCAAAGAAGGCACCACAGTGCCTTGCCCATTTACATGTAATAAAAGGTTTTCTGTTGCATCAACACTGACTTCACATTTGTCCAGAAATCATCGCAGCTCTTCATCAGAAACGTTGCGTCACAATATAATGAAACCAAATGTTTCAATGCAGAGGTCTCATGATGATGATGAATGTGATGTGGCCGAACAATCACATGCACAGTCTGACTTTTTTGTTGATTGTGGTGATGGTGGAGAGCAGTTGGATATTCCATTGTATTCAGATAATGCAGATGAATCTATGTTTTTGAAGAACATGGCACTGTTTTACCTGAAGTTACAGGTGAAACATATTCTCCCATCATCTGTAATTCAGTCAGTAATTGATGGGCTGCAGGACATACAGTCTTGTTCAAAATAATAGCAGTACAATGTGACTTACCAGAATAATCAAGGTTTTTAGTATATTTTTTATTGCTACGTGGCAAACAAGTTACCAGTAGGTTCAGTAGATTCTCAGAGAACAAACAAGACCCAGCATTCATGATATGCATGCTCTTAAGGCTGTGCAATTGGGGTATTAGTTGAAAGGGGTGTGTTCAAAAAAATAGCAGTGTCTACCTTTGACTGTACAAACTCAAAACTATTTTGTACAAAAAAAAAATTTCTGGGATTTAGCAATCCTGTGAATCACTAAACTAATATTTAGTTGTATGACCACAGTTTTTTAAAACTCCTTGACATCTGTGTGGCATGGACTCAACCAACTTGTGGCACCTCTCAGCTGTTATTCCACTTCATGATTCTTTAACAACATTCCACAATTCATTCACATTTCTTGGTTTTGCTTCAGAAACAGCATTTTTGATATCACCCCACAAGTTCTCAATTAGATTAAAGTCTGGAGATTGGGCTGGCCACTCCATAACATTCATTTTGTTGGTTTGGAACCAAGACTTTGCCCATTTACTAGTGTGTTTTGGGTCATTGTCTTGTTGAAACAACCATTTCAAGGGCATGTCCTCTTCAGCATAGGGCAACATGACCTCTTCAAGTATTTTAACATATGCAAACTGATCCATGATCCCTGGTATGCGATAAATAGACCCAACACCATAGTAGGAGAAACATGCCCATATCATGATGCTTTCACCTCCATGCTTCACTGTCTTCACTGTGTACTGTGGCTTGAATTCAGAGTTTGGGGGTCGTCTCACAAACTGCCTGTGGCCCTTGGATCCAAAAAGAACAATTTTACTCTCATCAGTCCACAAAATGTTCCTCCATTTCTCTTTAGGCCAGTTGATGTGTTCTTTGGCAAATTGTAACCTCTTCTGCACATGCCTTTTTTTAACAGAGGGACTTTGCGGGGGATTCTTGAAAATAGATTAGCTTCACACAGACGTCTTCTAACTGTCACAGTACTTACAGGTAACTCCAGACTGTCTTTGATCATCCTGGAGGTGATCATTGGCTGAGCCTTTGCCATTCTGGTTATTCTTCTATCCATTTTGATGGTTGTCTTCCGTTTTCTTCCACGTCTCTCTGGTTTTGCTCTCCATATTAAGGCATTGGAGATCATTTTAGCTGAACAGCCTATCATTTTTTGCACCTCTTTATAGGTTTTCCCCTCTCCAATCAACTTTTTAATCAAAGTACGCTGTTCTTCTGAACAATGTCTTGAACGACCCATTTTCCTCAGCTTTCAAATGCACGTTCAACAAGTGTTGGCTTCATCCTTAAATAGGGGCCACCTGATTCACACCTGTTTCTTCACAAAATTGATGACCTCAGTTATTGAATGCCACACTGCTATTTTTTTGAACACACCCCTTTCAACTAATTCAACTAATTGCCCAATTGCACAGCCTTAAGAGCGTGCATATCATGAATGCTGGGTCTCATTTGTTTTCTGAGAATCTACTGAACCTACTGGTAACTTGTTTGCCACGTAGCAATAGAGAATATACTGAGAACCTTGATTGTTCTGGTTGGTCACATTGTGCTGCTATTATTTTGAACAATACTGTACATGATATTAGCCAGTCTCATTTGTTTTACAGACTAGGTGAAAAATTGACTGTGCTTGGAATGTCTGAAAATGATATAAAGAGTGTTGTTGATGTTTTGAAAACTGATGATCTTTTCCGGATATCTAATACCCATGCACTGAAAACAGATAAGAGGAGAAAGTCTTTCTATAAAAAGAATTTTAGGTTTGTGGATCCTGTCCCCATCTGCCTTGGGAAAAATGATTCTGGCAAGGAAAGCTTTGCCCAGTATATTCCCATTAAGGAAAGCTTAGAAGCGCTGTTCTGCTGTAAAACAGTAGTAGAACAACATGAGAAAGCACAAATGCATGAAGTCAGAAAACAAGACATCCTCTGTGATGTATGGGATGGAAGAAATATTGAGGAAAACATGCTTTTTAAAAATGATAAAGATTCGTTAGCTTTAATTTTGTATCAAGATGCCTTTGAGGTTGTCAATCCGCTTGGGTCGGGTAAAAAAAAAACACAAAATTCTTGCAGTTTACATGACACTTGCAAACCTGATGCCTCACTGTAGGTCAGGTATTGATCATATGCAACTCGTTCTGCTGTGTAGGGAAAATGATTTTAAGTTTTTTGGCCAGGATTTGGTCTTTGCCACCCTGATTAAAGACCTTAAAGACCTTGAGGAAAATGGTGTTGTATTGGCTGATGGAAAGATACACAAAGGTACAGTGTGTGCCATAGCTGGAGATAATCTTGGATCACATTGCATTGGTGGCTTTATTGAAAATTTTAGTAAAAGCAACAACTTTTGCCGATATTGTGAAATAGACCGCCAAACATTTACCTCTGCAACTCTAACAAAAGCCTTAACAAGAACTGTTAAGTCATATGAGCAGAATCTTAAAGATTTGGATGCTGGTGGAGCTGAAAGTGCAGTTGGTGTCAAAAGTAATTCTGTCTTTAATGAGCTGAAATATTTTCACGTTTGCCAGCCAGGCTTACCTTCCTGTCTTGGACATGACCTTTTTGAAGGTGTTGTGTCATTTGACCTTGCACTGTACATTGACCATTTTGTGAAACAGGAGAAACAGTTCACATACACTGAACTAAATCGTCACATTAACCAGTTCAAGTATCTTGGGAATGATGCTCGTGATAAGCCAGCTGACATAACTCCCAGTAGTGGCAAATTAAGTGGACATGCTGTTCAGAATTGGTGCTTTCTTAGGCTTTTGCCTCTTTTGATAGGGGATAAGATCAACAGCCCAACTGACAATGATGTTTGGCAGCTGATTCTTCAACTCAGACAAATAGTAGAGCTCATATGTGCTCCTTCAATTACTGCTGGTCAGATTGCATATGTATCCGTACTAATAGAGGAGTATATTGAGACTCGAAAGTTGACTTTTCCAAGTCATCCACTTAAGCTAAAGCACCACTACATGTGTCACTATCCTGAGCTGACTGATCGTTTTGGTCCACTTATTTGCATGTGGACGCTACGTTTTGAGAGTAAGCACTCATATTTCAAAGAGTGTGCAAGAAAATTGCATAATTTTAAGAACCTGACTGCTACATTGGCAGAAAGACATCAACTTCTGCAGGCTTACCTAAGTGCAGGAAGTCCTTTCCCAGAAGATGTTGTGGTGGAAAGAGGAACAGAGTTTGATGTGAAAGACTACAATGATGACATTCAGAGATCTGTTGCCTGCTTTAACTTTCAGCCAAGTGATACACTGACATCCAATGACGCAACTGTAAAGGGAACACTTTACAAAAAGAACATGCATGTTGTTTTGCAGAATAGTGATGAGGGAATTGTGTTTGGGAAGATTCACTTGATTCTTGTTCACAATAATTCCAAGGTTTATTTTGTCACAAAGAAATGTCAGTCATTTTGTCTCATAGACCAGGGTGTTCACTGCTTGACATCACAAGATGAAGGCTATTTATGCATTAATCAAGACAGCCTACTAGATTACTATCCTCTGCCTGAATACTCCTTCTGTGGCTTGCCAGTAATAGTTCTCCATCATTTCTTCCCTCTTCTAGAATAATGTCAGGACTTGGAGAAGTACTGAAACATGCCATATTATCTGTGTTGCCGACCCTGTCTCCAGATGTCATTAATCAGTTGGTTGAGAAGCTTGTGGACCAAGGAGTTGAGAGTGTGGATGATTTGGTGTACGTTAAAGATGATGACATTTTGGAGTTCTTGTGACCTATTCAATGCAGAAAACTTCTTTGTGCTTGGAAAAATCAAGGTAAGGTTGTGTTGACTAAATTAACTATGGATGAGACAATTTAACATGTGCAACACTGCATTGCATTATTTTATATTATCTAAGTTTTAAGGCAATAAATGATTTCTTTCTTTATGTTTAATCCACAGAAAATCAGAACAGCACAGTTGTTTCACTTCCTGTTGAAGTTCTCCCCATGGCCTCCTCTGAAACCAATTCTGAAATAGTTTCACCTCAATCCAGCTCCTCGAGCACATCAATCTGTGTGTCACAGTCATGGCCTGAAAATTTCAAAGTTCCCTGGAACATAATGCCAGCAGGTATTCAGAGTGCTGCAAAGAATGGTCAGAGACCTTCCCCTGCTGACAGACGCCAAATGATTAGAGTTCTTGCTGATGAAATAAGAAAGCATGACCTAAACCCCACCAGATCACAGTGTGCCACTGTTACTCGCAAAGTCGTTAGGGAGTATCCAAAATCTTTTGCTGACATGATAGGTGACAGGCAAATTGGGGGTGGAAATGAATCTCTTCTGTCACAGCTAAAAGTACGGATAGAGCATCTTAATAGAAATAATACTCTAAGTCAAAGGATCCAAAGTAGTGACAGTGGAACTAGTCGAAAACGTAGTTCTACTGACTCGTATGGTTGTACAAGATGGCAGCCTTCTCTTCCACCTGGTGAAAGTTCTGAAACTCTTGAACTGAAGCGTCTGAAGATGGAGGAGATATATCTTCATGAAGGAGACTCTGGTGCAGAAAGAGGAGATGTTTGCAAGCTCATGGAGGAGACGTATTGCCTTCAGCGTCACATGATCAATGCAAGCCCACCCCCAACAATTGCAGAGTTGAAAAAGAAATGGCCTTATCTCTTCATACAGAGGCATATATATGGTCATTTTGAACTGCTCACTGAAAAAAAAGTAAAAAGACTTTTGGAATTGTCAATTCAGGAGTGTGGACAAATAATTACGCAGTTTTTTAAAGGCAAACCAACCAACGATGATGTTCGGAACATCCTTTCCAAAGGTGAAAACGATGTGGCTGCCAATGTCCTACAGCTGCTTCTTGCACACTTCAAGGAAAAGTTAGATGGCATCATTCTTCAGGCAGATGTAAGTATAGTTATTCAGAATTATTTGTAACATTTTATGTTTTGGTTCTGTTAATTGATGAGTGTGCTTTCTGTTTCAGGAATTTGCAACTCCACATGATGTCAAGCAATCTCTGCATCTGCCAGGGAGTCCACGTCTTATAATTCTTGGTATGTAAACATTAAGGGACTTAAAGGAATAGTCTACTCATTTTCAATATTAAATTATGTTATTACCTTAACTAAGAAGAGTTGATACATCCCTCTATCGTCTTAGTGCGTGCCTGTAAGCGCTGGAGCGCGCTGCGACACTTTGATAGCATTTAGCTTAGCCCCATTCCTATTTAAGATGAGTAGTTATACGAGCTAGTTTGGTGGTACAAAATAAAACGTATCGCTTTTCTAAGCGGATTTAAAAGAGGAACTATATTTTATGGCGTAATAGCACTTTTGGGAGTACTTTGACTCGCCTGAAAAGTCCACTCCCCTTTTCCCTCTCATAATGGGAGAGGGAGGGTGTTACTGCGCAGATTCGAAGTACTCCCAAAACTCCTATTACGCCATAAAATATAGTTTCTCTTTTAAATCCGCTTAGAAAAGCGCTATGTTTTATTTTGTACCACCAAACTTGCTCGTATAACTACTCGTCTTAAATAGGAAAAACGTTGATGTGTTTGGTCACTTCTAACTTTATCTGTAAATGGTACCATTGAATGAATGGGGCTAAGCTAAATGCTATTGAAGCGTCGCAGCGCGCTCCAGCGCTTACGTGCACGCACACAGATGATAGAGGGATGTATCAACTCTTCCTAGTTAAGGTAATAACATAGTTCAATATGGAAAATGAGCAGACTATTCCTTTAATCTCTCTTTCACAGACAAGTGTTGGGTGCATAGTGTACCTTCTGAATGGGAAGTGTCAGATTTCTATTCATATTTATTTATAACTCTGTGTAGACAACCAAAGAGAAACAGAGTAGAACTTTAATTTGTCTTTATTGAAAGTGTTTTTCTTGTCATTTTCAGGTGAATCTCTAAGCAACAAGCGTTGGATGCTAAGTATGGAAGGTGAAATTGTGTGTGAAGGAGCCCAACCCTGTTTCGTCTCTGGACTTGCAGCGTTGTTTTCCTTATTTTACAATTTCAACCTTGAGTATCAGGATGAGGCAGCGTGCACCCTTGAGTTTGTTCAAAGGTTACATATTATCATATTTGTCAACCATATTTGTCTATTACTGCAAAATGACATGTCTCAACTCGGAACCATATATTAAGGTGTACACTATTCTTATCGTACTGTGCCAGAGTTCTTTCGAGCCCCTAAGTATTGTTAATTTGGCCAGTTTGATCGTACGAGACCATTCTTGAAAAGCTTACCAGGGTACGCTTAAGTGTACCGCACCCTGGTAAGCTTTGCAGCGGTGGTCTCGTGTACTATTCACTTTGATTCAGAGGCGGGGTGGGCACACTACTCATGTTGGGTGCAAAAAAACGTAAGCTGCCACTGTTAAAATGTTTAAAAAATCCTGCACGCTTTGCAGACTGATTGGTTTATGACATAATACCACAAAAGAGATTTAAAAGCCTATTAGTAGCAGTCTGCTTTGCACTCGCTCTTTACCAATCCATCTGCGCAGCTCAAAGCAAAAATCTAGTTTCTTAAAGATCACTCAAATAATGTTTTTCAAATGTAAATGTTCTTCAAAAAGATCTTCACTATGTACAATTATGCACTAAATACTTTGTTGGGGCTCCTTTCCACAAATTACTGTTTCAGTGCATTGTGGCATGAAGCCCATAAGGCTGTGGCACTGCTGAGGGGTTATTGAAGCCCAAGTTGCTTTGAAATTGGCCTTCAGCTCCTTTTAATTATTTGATAATGCAAATAATTCATTTGACTTGATAATGCATAATGGACCAACACCAGCAGATGACATGGATGGCACATCATCACTGACTGTGGAAACACTTCACACTGGATTCTCGGCCTCTCAATGTTTCCTTTAAACTCCGGGACCTTGATTTCCAAATGAAATGCACAATTTGCTTTCATCTGTGAAGAGGATTTTGGAGCACTGATCACCAATCCAGACTTTTTCTCAATTAGCCCAGGTGAAAATATTCTGACAACGTTTGTGGTGAAGAAGTGGCTTGACTCAAGGAAATGGGCTACAACTGTCACATTCCCAAAGACATCTGTGTGTGGTGGCTCTTGATGCGCTGACTCTAGCTTCAGTCCACTACTTGTGAAGCTCTTCCAAGTTCTTGAATCTTCTTAACTTAAAAATCTTTCCAAGGCTGACGCAATCTCTGTTGCTTGTTCTATTAAAGCAACTTGGGCTTCAATAACCCCTCAGCAGTGCCATAGGCTTATTGCCTCCATGTCATGCTGCATTTACACAGCAATTCATGCAGAAGAAGCTCCAACAAAGTATTGAGTGCACAATTGTACATAGTTTGAAGATTCTGTTTGTAAATCATTTTTTGAGTGATGTTTGAGAAAATACCCTACTTTGAGAAACTTAGATTTTTACTTTTTTGAGCTGTAAGTGTAAATCATCAGAATTAAAGCAAAAAGTGTCTACTTGATGGAAAGTAATTCTTGGCCAAAATTGTATTATTCTGCCATGTATCGCTTTAACATTATCATGTACAGTAGTCATGAATGCACAAGTAAAAAAACACATGCTCTAATTAAATTGCAAATAAGTAAAATTATTAAAGCCACTGAGGTTTGAATTTCATTCTGGAAAGACAATTATGTCCAGTGTATGAAATTATTTGGCCCTATTCATTAGTGAATATTTAGTTATGCATAACTAATGTGAAAAATGCATAATATTCACCTCTGTTTTTTCTGCCATTTAGACGTTTCATTGACATCAACCCTGAGCGTGGCTCAAAAGCCAAAAAGGGCAAAGTGACATCTAAGAAGACTGGCAAAGTCGTCCAAAAAAAGAGCTGTACCATGAATCCGCAGGTAGCCTCTCTATTGCGGAAATTAACAGACTTTGAGTGGGATTTTGTTTAGATTCCCCTTTTTTGTTTAGTTTTTTTGGTTATTTTAAAAAAGTTTTAGAAAATTGTTAAGATACCTGTTGATTGTCAAATGAATATTCCCAAGTGTATATGACTTTCTTTCTTCAGCATAAGATATTAGCTATAACATTATTTCATATACACCAAGAATGGCACAAGGCTCTTTTTGTTGGTAAATTGTTTACCTTCAGTTGTTTATATAAAAAGGTCACTTTCCAGTCTTTCTGGTTATTTAAAAATGGTTTAGAAAATTAAGATACCTGTTGATTGTCAAATGAATATTCCCAAGTGTATATGACTTTCTTTCTTCAGCATAAGATATTAGCTATAACATTATTTCATATAACACTGATTGTGTTCAGTTGAAGAAAGAAAGTCATATACACCAAGAATGGCACAAGGCTCTTTTTGTTGGTAAATTGTTTACCTTCAGTTGTTTATATAAAAAGGTCACTTTCCAGTCTTTCTGGTTATTTAAAAATGGTTTAGAAAATTGTTAAGATACCTGTTGATTGTCAAATGAATATTCCCAAGTGTATATGACTTTCTTTCTTCGGCATAAGATATTAGCTATAACATTATTTCATATAGCAGTGAATGTGTTCAGTTGAAGAAAGAAAGTCATATACACCAAGGATGGCACAAGGCTCTTTTTGTTGGTAAATTGTTTAGTGGTTTATTTTAAATTGTCATTTTCTGGTCTTTGCTTTTAAAATAAAAAAATGCTTTATGCTTCAAAGTATGTTGTGCAGTATTTATTCTTCTTTTGTAAGTAATGCTATAAAAAGGTAATTTAGTAATTTTGGAAAACACTGTAAAATTATGTCATAAATACAGCACGTAATGTTAAATTACAATACACCCTGCAAAAATACAGTCTATTTCTATGAAAAACACAGCTGTAAACTGTAAAAGGAAGTGTCAAAAATACAGTACAAAAGCATTAATTACAGTACCCCCTGCAAAAATACAGTCTATTTCTATGAAAAACACAGCTGTAAACTGTAAACGGAAGTGTCAAAAATACAGTACAAAAGCATTAATTACAGTACCCCCTGCAAAAATACAGTCTATTTCTATGAAAAACACAGCTGTAAACTGTAAAAGGAAGTGTCAAAAATACAGTACAAAAGCATTAATTACAGTACCCCCTGCAAAAATACAGTCTATTTCTATGAAAAACACAGCTGTAAACTGTAAAAGTAAGTGTCAAAAATACAGTACAAAAGCATTAATTACAGTACCCCCTGCAAAAATACAGTCTATTTCTATGAAAAACACAGCTGTAAACTGTAAACTGAAGTGACAAAAATACAGTACAAAAGCATTAATTACAGTACCCCATGCAAAAATACAGTCTACTTCCATGAAAAACACAGTTGTAAACTGTAAAATTATGTGTCAAAACAGTGGGATACTGTATTTGTAAATTACAGAAGTGTACTGTAAATTGTGTTTACAGAACTGACCCTGTAAAAATACAGTAAATGGCTGGCAACCCAGCTGCCAGTATTTTACTGTAAATTTACAGTGAAAAGTTTTACAGTGTAGAAGTGACCACACACATCAACGTTTTTCCTATTTAAGACGAGTAGTTATACGAGCAAGTTTGGTGGTACAAAATAAAACATAGAGCTTTTCTAAGCGGATTTAAAAGAGTAACTATATTTTATGGCGTAATAACACTTTTGTGAGTACTTCGACTCGGCGCAGTAACACCCTTCCTCTCCCATTATGAGAGTGAGAAGGGGAGCGGACTTTGAATGGAATTTTCTCACAATGCCCGCACGCCTCCCCCTCGGGGAAAGCGTGCGTGTAGTCCGCACCAAACACACACACACAAAGCTCGTGCTATCCCCGTCAATAATAATCTAGGACAGGGGGTAACACACTTCTAAATCCCTTTCTCTTATCCATGTTTCCCTAGTTTTTTAAACTAATCTAATCTAATCTCACTAGATATAGATTTAGACACATTCACACAAGCGTTCGCTGAAATAGCAGAAGCTGTTTGACCTACATTATCTCCGCCTATTTATAGCCTCGCGTTGCGACGTCACATGACGTCATCCGCCGGCGTCTATATATAGACCTACCGTGTGTCTCAATCAGCTCCCTTGTTCAGTAGTCAGGGCACTGATCAGGGAGTCAGCCATTTTAAGGGCTGTCTCAATCGCAAAATCCGTTCAGTGCACTGGAGCGTTCGTTCCCTAAGAATTCCCACAATGCAACGCAAAAACCAGTGAGCATCGATGCTCCCTATGTTCCCTAACCAGAAATCACGTGACCTTTACTGCAGCTCGCCAACCGAACATCACGTGATCCAACTCAATAAACTGTTTGAAATGTTACAAAACTTTTATAAAGACAAACGTTTGTTTTAGTTGTAAATATAAACACGCATTGCTACACAGTAAGGGACCACAATCTACTCAATATTTAAAATAGTAATATTTATTTAAAATTGTAAATATATTTATTACATTTAAAATGTAATTATATGCCTCCAATTTTACGCACATATATGTAAGAGAATAATGACAGCATTTTTGACAATGTACTGTTTTTAAAATTAAGTCAGAGAGATGTTGGTTTTGTCGGTTGTTGATGAGTAACAGCTGTGAGTGATTACAACGCGCTTATAGCCACGTGACAGTAAAATAAGTGAACATTGTCCCAATGTGAAGTGAGCTAGGGTCCTTACCAGTGCCCGAACCTGTGTACACGATATACTGATTCACGACCTCGGGAGCTAGGGAACGAATTGAGACACACGGCTAGTTGGAAAGAATATTCACATGCGTCACGCTGCATAGCGTTCCCCATAATGTCATTACATGACACAGCGTCAAGTATCCATTGAAAGGGAAACATCTTGATTTAAGAATTTTTTGATATTTTTACTGAAAACAAGACAAAAAGACTATGTAAGAAAAACATGTTTTTGCAGTGTGTACTGGTGTGTTGGTTTTATCTAGTACAAATCAGCAAGTTCCTGTTTTCTAGGTGAAAAGTCGCCAACCAGTGCCCTACCAAGCTTAAATGTGAAACAAACATACAGCAATAGATGTTTGCACAAAAAAAAATGATTTTCAAGAAAAAAAATATCTTAGTATTTTTGTCTTGTTTTCAGTAAAAATATCACAAAATTCTTAAATTAAGTTATTTTTCTTGATTAGCAAAATGACTCAAGAAAAAAAGTGTAGTTTTTAGACCAAAAATATAAAAACTAAGTGATTTTGTGCATAAAACAATCAAAAAATCTGCCAATGGGGTAAGCAGAAAAATCCTGAACATTTTTCTTTAACACTAAATTCAAGAAAAATTTGCTTACCCCATTGGCAGATTTTTTTGCTTGTTTTATGCACAAAATCACTTAAATTTGATATTTTTGGTCTAAAAACTAGACTTATTTTCTTGGGTCGTTTTGCTCATCTAGAAAAACCATCTTCATTTAAGAATATTTAAATATTTTTACTGAAAACAAGACAAAAATACTTAGAAAATGTTTTCTTGAAAATCATTTTTTGCAGTGTGTGCCATCCTTTGAATGGTCTCTTAAAATAATCCACATTGCTAATCATAGTTAGGCGATAGGTTACATTAGACAATACAGTGCAAAAAATGACTTTCTTACTTGGTATTTTTGTCTTGTTTTCAGTAGAAATAAAAAAATCTTACATATTTTCTTGATGAGCAAATGACCTAAAAGAATTTTAGAAGAACTTTTTAGACAAAACATATCAAATTTAAGCGATTTTTTGCTTAAAACAAAATAATAATAATAATAATAATAATAATAATACAAATATGCCAATGGAATAAGATTTTTTTGCTGAATTTTTCATGTATTAAGTAAGAAACGATTCTTATTCCATTTTGTTGTATAGATTCAATTCTCTTTTAAAGTAATGAAATTAAATAGGTTCAAGAAAAAAATTTGGTACACTGCAAAAAATGTTTTTTTAAGAAAACATTTTCTTAGTATTTTTTTCTTGATTTCAAAAAAATATCTAAATATTCTTGATTTCAAAAAAATATCTAAATATTCTTAAATTAAGATGCAAAACAACCCAAGAAAATAAGTCTAGTTTTTAGACCAAAAAATATAAGATTTAAGGGATTTTGGCCATAGAACAAGCTAAAAAAAAAATCTGCCAATTGGGTAAACAAATTTTTCTTGAATTTTTCTTGAATTTGGTGTTAAAAAAAATTTAAAGATTTTTTTTGCTTACTCCATTGGCAGATTTTTTTGCTTGTTTTATGGACAAAATCACTTAAATTTGGTATTTTTGGTCTAGAAACTAGCCTTATTTTATTGGGTCGTTTTGCTCATTAAGAAAAAGCATCTTAATTTAAGAATTTTTAGATATTTTTACTGAAAACAAGATAAAAATACTAAGATATTTTTTTCTTGAATTTTTTTGCAGTGTACATCTACTTACTCCAAACAACAACTAAACTTTAGTGCACTCAATAGTGTTCATACCTTGAATGTGTAACAGCAGGATCAGAGATGAGAGTCTGGACTTCATCATTTCACTTTAAAGAAATTCAAAATTATCCAAACATGCTTAAAATAATATTTTATTCCAATAATTTAACTTCAGGTAAAAGATTAAACATACATACAGTATATACTGGGGTGGAGTTGTCTGACTTCAAGTTGCATCAGTGGTGTTTAAGATTATAAGATTATAAGCTGATATAGTTGATAGCTATAAAAGCTGCTGATCTCACTTCCTTCCTTTTTCTTACCAAAGCCAACGTGAAGCACTTGCAGCAGTCTGTAAAAAGTGTAAAGTGCAGTCTAACACAAATCAAATTAATAAATTTCTTTATAACAGTATGTTCAGTAAAAGGAGCTACACTCTTAGAAAATTTTAGTGTCAAAAAAAATTATAATAGTTTTTTTTCAATGTTTTGGCCATGTTTAACACACTGACTCATAAACACTAAGATCAATACCAGCTAAATTAACCTCACGTAAGAAAATAATAAAAATCATAACATACTTAGTTGTTCACATTTACACATAAATTATTTTCATATCGCTGCTTCAAACTCCAGCACAGTTGTTGATGTCAATGTGTTTTACAGCTGCCAGTAAACACAATAAGATCAAGAGGAAGAGGAAATACTCTGGGTGCTTCTTAGATTCATGATTCATCTTTTTCTCGCTCCTCTGTCCACCAACCCACAACTCAGAAAACTCAAACTCAGTCATGAAGCACATTTCAAAAGTTTAATAGCAGAGCCAGAAGCTGAGGATGGAGGAGTGAGGAGGTTTTCAGAGGAGTTGAGAGGATAAACAGGTGTATTATACGTGAACGTGTTGTGTTGACAAAACCTGATGCACATATAAATTCTCCTCTCTTTTCACATCATCACATCATTCGGCCTTAATTTGATTTTAATCATTGAAGTTAAATTATAATTACAGTAAAACACAACTGTTATGACCACAAACATGCTTTTTTCTCTAAAAGTTCAACTTTAATTAAAGCTGCAAGCAGCGATGGAAGGGCCCTCGCACGCATGTGCACCGCCACCCTATAGCCTTAGTAAAGCAGTGAACCAAGGGGATTTAAATTTCAGTGGGTATTCAGGTGGATATTCAAAGGAACTTTGATGTGCCACACCTCCTGTGTGTTGCAGGTGGCGCTATGACTGTAACTGATTGTTGTTATATTGATGTGTTCAGGCCAGGACCCTTGTAAAATATATGAAGCGAGGGTCAGATTGGACGGTTTAAGCCTGAGTTAGAACAACTTCCTGTTTTATTGCGAAATACAGAATTTTGCAGGGAACCACAGACACACCCTCCAACAAAAACTAAAGATCTCCGCAATTTAGCATTGCAAAGGCCTTTACATGACACACACCAAATATGGTGATGATCTGATTAAATTTCTAGGAGGAGTTTGTTAAAGTATGAAGCCTGGAAATTACAAAATTTGCCCTCAAATTTCAGAGAAAATTCAGACTTTCTGTCGGGTTTAGAGCTTTGCTCCAAGATACTTTTTTGTAGGTCTTGGGGCGCTTATTGGTCCTACCGCATTTTGTATCTGTTCGTTTAATGTAGCTGGCGGGCTGCTGTTTTGAATTGCGGTGGCTCTATCAAGCCTTTTTTACACCCCCAGGTCTGAAGCCTATATCAAATGAAAATATTCCCCACATTTGACACGTGTGCCATGACTTCTTAAGCTTGTTTAGGCTTTCAAAATTGCAATTAGTTTAGCCATACTTTGCCAGGCCGCCATGGGCACGCCCTTTAACAAAAGGCAAGGTCGTCGCTATTTCTCATAACAAAAGGCCTCAAGATTAGTCTGACCAAATATGACGTTTATAGAGTTAAAACTCTAAGAGCCGTAAATCACAGCTTAAAACATGGTATTTCCTGCTGCCACTAGGTGGCGCTATGGCTGTTACTGAATATAATCATGGGAATGTGTTTAGGCCACGACCCTTATCAAATGTGTGAAGTCTGGGGCACATTGAACATTGTATGCCTGAGTTATGACAACTTCCTGTTTCATGCGAAAATGGTAAAATTTGTCAGGCCGCCATGGACACACCCTCAAACGAAAAGTCAAAAGCTCTTCAATTTAACATCGCAAAGGCCTTTAGATGATACTTACCCAATATGATGATGATCTGATTAAATCTCTAGGAGGAGTTTGTTAAAGAACGAAGCCTGGAAATGGCAAAATTTGCACAGAAATCACAGAGAAAATTCAAAATGGCTGACTTCCTGTGGGGTTTAGAGCTTGGTTCCAATGGACTTTTTTGTAGGTCTTGAGGTGATAGATGACCCTACCAAATTTCGTATCTGTAAGTTTTTCGTAGCGGGAAAGCTGTTCTCTTGAAATTTTGCAGGTGGCGCTGTAGAGTCATTTTTACACGCCCACTTCTGACGCCGGCACCACATGTAAATTTTCGTCACTTCTTACGCGCGTGCAAATTTTCATGAGTTTTCGAGCATGTTTAGGCCCTCAAAAATGCGATTCATTTTGGAGAAGAAGAAGAAAAAGAAACTGAGCAAAAACAATAGGGCTTTGCACACCCGGTGCAGGGCATTCTGGCCTGCTCCTCGATTCTCGGGCCCTAATTAAAAGAGTAAATATACTTGACAGTATATTCTTGAGAATTGACAGACTGTAAGTGGCAGCAGTGGTTTGTGAAGTTCAAGGACAGAGTATAAAACTGAGTCTAAAACTGAACAAGCAATTACTTTTCCAGTAAATGGTCAGACAGCTTTACCTTAAAAAATTGTATGTCAATATAAAGAAGCTATTAAATTTTACATTTAATTAATTTGGATTGCTATTATTGCATCTTGTAAGTAAAACCCTGACTTAACTTGACCTAAACTTAACTGACAGAACAAGAAACAGGGTTAAGAGTTTTAGATTTTGGGTATTACACTTTATATTTTCGATTTTGAGTCAGTGCCGCCGCTCCCACCACGCGCATCACACGCTGTGCGTAGAGCACCAATTGCTCAAGGGGCACCAAAAATAGCCTAATGAAAAAAAATATTTCATTAGCCTATAAAAAATATTATTAGGCACTTTTTAGCCATGTACATATAAGAAAAAAGGGGGAACGAGATAATTGAATTGCTCTATTCTAGAAAGTATGCCCCCCTCGCCTTTGATGGTCTCCGCCGGTTGATCCTGCGGGCGCCTGACAAAGTTTGACAGTCAGTAAGCAACTTTTATGGAAATGGCCCTGAAAAGACAGCAGGAGTCAGGATTTGAGAAAAGAAAGAACATCGCTTCAGTGCAAGTTAAATTGAGATTTTACTGTTAAACATTACCTGCATATGCATTTAACAAATAACTGATGCCAGCTAGCTGTTACTTTCTTTATTATCTTTCTTTATATACTAAGCAGTAGTTTATGGTTTATTTTGACGTGACGGTGCTTAATACTTTCTCAGTAACAGTTAACGTTTGCAGTATATATATACATATATATTTATTTATACACATATATTTATTTATTTTGCTATTCTATTTACTGAAGAAAGTTTGCACTTTTAAATGTGTAGTGTGTGTTGGCTATTGTACATATGTTTACAAAGTCAGCAAAGCTGTGAAGATTTGACATTCTCTTTAAACTGTTCTTAAGTTTTATACTGTGATGCTGCTATTGTGCTATTGGTATTGAGTTATATGTTTAGTAAAAAGTTAAACCGGCAAAAACTCTTTTTTTTCGGGGTTCGGGTGGGGGGCATCATAAAGAAATTATGCTTAGGGCACCGAAATGGCTAGCAGCGGCACTGAGTAAAATCTTCAGCTAATTTTGTATACTGAATTGAACCTGTAAGTAATTTTTGTGAAGAAAAAAATAAATAAACATATTGATAAAAAAAAAATCTTCAGCTAATTTGTGAAAAAGATTTAGAAAAAAGCTTGCACAGGAAGGAATTGTTAAGGAATTGTTAAGTGCAAAGACCGCAAGTGTGGGTTCATGATGTCATAACTGTTTTGACACATTTCGAAAATCCAATGGTTCACCACTAGGTGGAGTTGATCACAAATAACTAGTGTCTTATATGGTTAGATGAACTCGGATCAGTTTTATTATGCAAGTTTATAAAACATTCATCCTTCTGACTGATAACTACCATTTTGTCTACTTTTTGTTTATAGACAGATTTATTGACAAACGTGCATAATTAAAAGTGTAGCTAGAGTGTTAATGACCTTGTCCTAAATAAAACTAAAAACAAAGAATACACTTTTAATTAATATCTTACGTTAAATTATTTATTTTTCATAAAAACATATTTTTTAAAAACCTTTGCAATTATTTTATAAAAAGTGTGAAATGTTTGGACTGAGATCTTCTGAGCTTTTACGACATTTTCACCAGCAGAGAAAGAGAGAGAGAGAGAAAGTGAGTGAGTGAGAGAGAGACCTCTGGTGGAGAACCTGATGGATGATACAATATATACGCACATCCGCGTTCCTTTGTCATCACACCAGCATTTCAGTTTACAGTTCATACACATATTTAAGAATGCTGTACATTTATGGTTAGGATTGCAACAAGACATAAACATATTTTACCAGAAGCCTAAACTAGAAATGACTCGCTTACTGAAACCCTAATTCAATCAATCAGTGTTTATATTTTTTGTATAATGTTAACAGTCATTCCTTATTATATACAGTATTGCTACTGATGACAGTCATAATCAGAAAACAGCTGTTTTGAGTACATATTAAAATAAAACGCACGCTTTTTGTGATAATCAGATGGGCGGGGGAGCGCTGTACACGTTAATATCTTCGTGCACGCTCTTTCTCTCTCTCTCTCTTTCTCTTCTTTTTCATAAAAAGAAAAGCCATGCATTTCTATATACTAAAAAAACAACAACATAGATTTAAAGGGTTTATTTCCGCTCATATTTTTAACAGGAAGACAGTGGCAGTCTAATGGAGCAAGCAGATGATGAGTTAACATGAATAACTTTTGTGGGTGTGTTCTCTGGTGTCTAATAAAGTTTGTAATAAAGGTGTTTTCCAAGTATCCTTTGTTTTTTTCTCATTCTTTGCATGTTGCTGTTCTTCCAGAAGATGTGACTGTAGTCTTGAGAGTAGGTAAGACTGGACGAAACCATCTAGTGAATGGGGGGCGGGGGTAATTTTGCTCGAAATGCAGAAACAAGCCATAACTTTGTTTTAGTGGTAACTCTTTTGTATGTACATTTATAATATCTATTACATTATTACTATTACTAATAAAAGGATCTCTGGGGGCCCCAAAAGTGCGTGGGCCTTGTAATCGTCCTAACTTTTCTCCTTTGTGGCGCCTCTGTAAGCGTGTGAACTGACTGAAATGCGTGTGTCTCACACGGTGAATACGTGAGACTTGAGAGCCCTGAAAATAAGAGAAGATACTTTTAAACATTTTGTAAACCTTAAAACACAATAACCAAACATTGGGTTGTTTCAACCCAACATAAACGTTATTTCTAACCAACAAATGGGTTAAAAAAAATCCCACCCATAGAGTTGAGTTGATTGTACAACCTAACCTGTTGGGTTTGTCCATCTTTGACCAAACATTGGGTTACAAAACAACCCAAGTTGGGTTAATTTTACCCCAACATTTTTTAGAGGGTGTATGTAGATAAAAATGGCACATTATAAGGTAATAAAAACATAATAAATTGCAATGAAAAAAAATAACAGCAAACAATATCAGTTTTTTAAAGTTATTACATCATAGGTTGCCATCATATGTGAATGGTGAATCATATGGTGAATAGTATGTCCATAAAACATTAATTTAAAGGTTGATTTACTTTAGGTCTTGACTGTTAATAAAAAAGCTGTTAAAATAGTGATATTTACACACTCCTGTACTTCTTGTCCAAGAATATAAATTCAAATCCTCATAAAGGTAAATCTTGATCATCTTTGCGTTTTGATCAGAAATTTTACAATGTTTTTGCAAAATTTAGGCATTGTAAAGTCCTCTCATATTTTTCTAAGAAATAAGTACTAAAACCCATTCAAAGAGATTAGCAGTGTTAAAAAGCAGTCTGGAATTCAATAACAGTCTGATATATTGAAGATGTAATCAAGTAGATTCAGTATCATCTGTATAAAGATGTGCCATAGCAAAGTTTTTACAGAATTTAGGCAGATGTTTCAATTTGTCCTACACAAGACTGTCATTAATATGTTACTGTATGTGACATCACTGCATCAATGATGTTGCTGCAGAGAGATTTTTGATAGGTGATGATGTCATAGAGAGAGTTGTGACATCAGTCAAACAGTTCCGATGGACTGACAGCTGATCTACACACAGACCAGATGTGCACCACTTGAGTCTAACAATGACAAACACATAGAAAGAGATGATGTTATAAAATCTGAGCATTAGTTTATTGTATTACAGAATATTCTCTATATACAGAATTTCTCACCTCTGTTCTGATTTTAGATTTTACTTTGTTCATGCTGATGAAAAACCTGTAGGATCAGAATTCACACTCCATAATTCAAAGTCTTCAAATCTGAATTAATTTCAAAATATCCACAGTGTGTTGTGCAGTTTTGGATTTTACTTGATATTTTTACTTACCACATCCACAGAGCTCCTAAAATGAGAAACTGAGGCAGAAACACCAGCAGACAGACTGTGAGATTACCAAACACTGTGCTGTCATTTGTTTTATTGGTTTTGTCCATTGTTTCTGAAGAAAAAACACATATTTAGTAATACTTAAGACTGACTGAAAGTAGCTCAGTGATTATGTCATAACTATCAATAAATCAGAATGAAGGACTGATGCTTGTCTATCTATTTTATCATTGTGTACTAAAGTCAGATGTATGATGAGATGTTGCGTTACCTCTTACAGTACATGAATACTCTTGTAGCTCCTCACTGTTGATTGAGTTCAGGTACAGCTTGTTTAATAATCTCAATCCATCTGTTACCTGTTGTCCATTCTTATACCAGATGTAAGTATGTTTGTTATCCAGAGTGCATTCGGTTGAACAGCTTAATATCACTTTTTCTCCATCTATCACAGGGTTTGGGCTGCTTCTCACCTGTGTATCTGAGAATTCATAAAACAGAATTCACATGAAATACTTTTCAGAATTAGGCTTGAAATAGTTTGTCAATAAATTCAACCGTGGAGCACTGCAAGAGAAAGCCAAGAATATGGAATGTTGAAGTGTATACTTCAAAAGCATTTCAAATAGAAATGCAAAGATTTAATGTAATATTAATAATTTTCTTAAGACTCAAAACACATAAATACAACAAACAAAGCTGCACAATTGACTATACAAAAAAAACTGAAACTTTACAGTGAGTTCATTATGAGCAGTTACCTGTAACAGTAAGAGTGACTCCAGGATAACCAGAAAATCCATCTGATGTGTTAGTGATGATCCTGAATTGATATTCACCAGAGTCACTCATGTTGACGTCTTTGATTCTCAGTGTGTTTCCCACAAACTCCACACGACCAGCAAACTGATGAACCTCACGCAGATCTTGATATTTAGAATTTTTATTGTTTGGTAAATGCCAGTATGTTTTCTCTACTGTATCTCCAGTGGGATGTGAGTATGAAGAGTGAATATCTACTGTTGATCCCACTAAAGCACAAACTCTTGTAGAGGTGTAAGTCACACCCCAACAGCTACTGTTAGAAAGACCTGAAAGAGTCAAAATATACTGCTGTAAAATTCACATTCACAAAGTGAAATGCCCATTTGACTTTCAAAGCACTTCAGTGAGCCTTTAAACTAAATATTGAATGTCACACTTACACACAGAAGAGGATTGAGAGTATTTGTCATACGTGGAGCAGGAATAGCTGTCAGTGTTTCCTCTGGATGGCACAAATATGTTTGTGCTGTATGTTAAATATCGTCCATTCCTATACCAGTAGTAATTATTTTCAGATATGAGATTGCAGGAAGAATCACAGATCAGTTTTACTTCATCTGTAGATTCAGGATTCATCCTCACCTGTTGAACTAAATAATCAAAATTACATTACATGAGAAATGAAAAGAGTTGAACTGGACTGATGAGAATGTAAATGTACCTGTGACTGTTAGATTGACTGTGACTGAGCTGAGATGTTTAACTCCATCCTTCATAATGATCATGAGCTGATATTCTCCACTGTCTCTCTCTCTCAGATCTGATATTGTGAGCTCTGATTCAGTGTTTGTGATTCGCTGATTCAATCGTCCTGAGTAATCTGAATCTAAAGTCAAATCTTCAGGTTCATCTTTGTTTCTCCAGTTTGTTTTCTGTTTCTGGCTGAACCAGAATCCAGTTTTGATGTTGATGTTTGAGTAAAAGCACCTCAGTGTCACCTGTGTCCCTCTCACAGCACAAACATTCTGTTCATCACAGCTCACAGTAAAGCTCTTCAATGTTAGAGACCCTGAAAAACAGGAATATGTGATGATGATATTTGTAACATACTGTTAATGTAACTTTATTGAAAGTAAAGCAACATTTTGTCTTTTTATCTAATACTGACCAACTTCAATTCAGGTTACTGTCTCTTTAAGACCAAATAAGCACAGACTGGTTTTTGACTCTAATCTATACATACAATTAAGACATAAAGAAATGTTTTATTAGAAAAAGAATACTGTGAAGAAACTTTTTTTTATTTTATAAAAAAATTATGTACGCTTGCTTTTAGGAGTGTGTCACGGCCGGGGGCGGACCCGACTATACTAAAGGCCACGCCCCTCTCAACTCTTCCACCTCGAGGAGTTTCCCAAGACCACCCCAATGACCAGACAGACGAGTATACTATAATTAAAACAAACTTTATTAAATATTTAAAAGGAAAGGGGGAAAGGGGAAAGGGCAATTTAAAACTAAAATGTCTCTTCTTCGCCTCCAGGGCCACTTGAGGGAAAGACTGGGGACAGGGGCTCCTTTGGGGGCTCTGGCCCAACAATCCGTGGCGCGCTCCGCTTCTCCTGGAGGCAGAATCAAATATCAGTCAGACAAGGGTAAGGTACTTTGTTACTAGTCGCTGTTCGTTCAACACGGGACCTTCGTTGGAACGGTAAGTGATGGCTATGGCCACAGGTCAAGTTCACTCCACAGGTTACGTTACTCACAGTACTGGAGGATCTTCGTTCCCACACAGAGCTCCACCGGCACAGGTAGGTAATTGCTACGAGTAAAGAACAGTTTCACTTCACAGGTTATATTACTCACAACACTGGAGATCTTCGCTCACACGGAGCTTCACTTGCACAGGTAGGTAACTGCTATAAGCACAGAACAGGTTTACTTCACAGGTTACGTTACTCACAGCACTGGGGATCTCCATGCACACAGAGCTTCACTTGTACAGGTAGGTGATTGCTATAAGCACAGAACAAGTTTACTTCACAGGTTACGTTACTCACAGCACTGGGGATCTTCATGCACACAGAGCTTCACTTGTACAGGTAGGTGATTGCTTTAAGCACAGAACAGGTTTACTTCACAGGTTACGTTACTCACAGCACTGGGAATCTTCATGCACACCGAGCTTCACTTGTACAGGTAGGTGATTGCTATAAGCACAGAACAGGTTTACTTCACAGGTTACGTTACTCACAGCACTGGGGATCTTCATGTGCACAGAGCTTCACTTGTACAGGTAGGGGATTGTTATAAGCACAGGACAGGTTTACTTCACAGGTTATGTTACTCACAGCCCTGGGGATCTTCATGCACACAGAGCTTTACTTGTACAGGTAGGTAATTGCTATAAGCACAGAACAGATTTACTTCACAGGTTATGTTACTCACAGCACTGAGGATCTTCATGCACACAGAGCTTTACTTGTACAGGTAGGTAATTGCTATAAGCACAGAACAGATTTACTTCACAGGTTATGTTACTCACAGCACTGAGGATCTTCATGCACACAGAGCTTTACTTGCAAACAGTGGATTTTCGCTACAGTGTTGGTGCACCGTATTCCTTCGCCCATCCACTCAGGCTGTCCGGGCGTCGTAGGGACTAGTGGGTCCGATGACACGGAGCCGAACGCTTCCCAAACTCCCCCCTCCTTCTTCCACGACCGGGGTCACGAGTTGGGGCGAACTCTCGTCGGGGCTCCGCTCACCACAAGCTTCTGTTGGAGAGGTCAATACACACACCGCTACAACCCACAGTCCGCACGGTACACTCTTGGTAATACTCACTGGGTTTCACCACTGTCTGCTCTATGGATGAACCAAGCTCTCGTTGACACACCCCGGGCACAGGGCTCAATTTTCTCGCTCTCCTTAGGACCCAGGCCACAACAGATGTCGCCGTCTCGTGACTCGTCGGAGGCTAGGCAGTTTGAACGCTACAAGCACAGCATACACACAGCAAGTAAGACGTAAACACCATCAATCCGTGAAACTCACCCACAGCACTCTTATACACTTCACGTGGTTTTTAAATCGCCCTTGCCACCTGGCTACGACGACCTCGAGAGGAAGGTTGGGCAATAGCTGGACCGCCAATGAGGGTGAGATGTGTGTTATTTACAGGCCCGGTGTGTTGATTATCACTCCTCTGGCTCACCTGTGCTTCCGTTTTCCCACAGGGCCACTATTCTGCTGGTGAATGGTGCTTCCTACCAGATGCTTCGTCCGTGCTTCCGGTCAACCCGCGGCTCGCCCACGCTCTCCTCTCCAGTGGGGCCAGGGACCTCAAAAACA
This sequence comes from Misgurnus anguillicaudatus, assembly GCF_027580225.2. Classification (NCBI taxonomy): domain Eukaryota; kingdom Metazoa; phylum Chordata; class Actinopteri; order Cypriniformes; family Cobitidae; genus Misgurnus; species Misgurnus anguillicaudatus. The sequence continues at coordinate 8,499,008 of NC_073359.2, read as the reverse complement.
CAAAGGAACACACCAAACAACTCTTCGTACAAGTATTGCACAGATAATTACCACAGCTGTTACTCACGCTTAGTTGTCAACAACTGTTATTAGCTACACTCTTGATAGCTCTGTGTCCACTCTTTCTCTGATGAAATCCCTCAGTATTCCTTCGTCAACTGACTGTTCCTCTTCCTCTTTTCCCCAGATACACAATCCAGCCAGCGTGGTCCGTCTGCAAAGCAGCAACACAACGTATACAAAGTACACCACAAGCACACCGTTTGAAGTCTTCAAAGGTGTTGTTATACACTGACTCTTCTCCTTGTCAGCCTATTAGCAACCGCTGTGTAAATTATGCGCGCAATCAGGCTTAATTTTGACTTTGGGGAAACCCCCGAAATGAAATGTGGAAGACGGGTTCCGCCCGTCGTCGGTTCAACCAAGGATGTGGAAGACGGGTTCCGCCCGTCGTTGGTTCAAAACATCACCTGTGACATCCTCCCCCGCCGAAATGGTTCTAGTCCCTAGAACCGCTTCCTGTGACCCACTCTCCATACCGGATGGGTGGCCGCCCCCGGGTTTCCCGCTGGGGGCGCTGTGGTAGGGGCTCTGGGGCTTCTTCAGCAGGTAAGTCATCCGGCTCTCCTGGAGCCTCTGGGGCTCCTTCAGCAGGTAAGTTGTCAGGCTCTCCTGGAGCCTCTGGGGCTACGTCGTTCACTGGACCCACTACGACAGGTAAGTTCTCAGGCTCCCTTGGGGCCACTCGGGCCGGCCCCTCCGCCGGGCCTCTTGGAAAGATGACCCACCCTTCATACCAGGGGGTAGCAGTCTCCGGCTCCTTAGGAGCCACCTCTGTGGCTAGTGGGGGATAGTTTGGACAAGGGCGGATCATGTTCCGATGAACCACCCGATCCGGTCCAGGCTTCCCTTCTGGCCGGATCGTGTATACCGGCTGCCCCGGTCTCTGCTGCCGTTGCACAATGTACGGCCTCGCCTCCCACCGATCACTCAGCTTGCCTCCACCTAGTCGCCGATTGTCCGGGACTAGTACCCTTTCTCCAGGGAGCAGGGGAGCATCCCGCGCCGTCCTATCATACAACCTCTTGTTCTTCTCCCCGGCTGCCTGGATCCTCTTATTGACCTGTTCGTAGGCAAAGTGGAGACGGTGGTGGTGTCGTCCCACCCACTCGGTCACGTTCCCTTCTCTCTCACCTCCCGATGTTCCCAATAGGAGATCTGTGGGCAAGCGAATGTGTCTCCCAAACATTAAGTACGTGGGGGCATACCCCGTTGTACTGTGTACGCTGTTATTATAGGCTTGTAGCAAGTTCGGTAAAGCACTCACCCAATCATCCTGGCGTCTCTGGTCCAGAGTTCCCAGCAGGTTCAACAGGGTCTGGTTGAAGCGCTCACATCCTCCGTTTCCTTGGGGGTGGTACGAGGTCGTATGGGTCTTTATACACCCGTACAGCTGGCATAGTTCTCGGATTATACGGGACTCGAAATTTGGGCCCTGATCCGAGTGCAGGAACTCAGGGCACCCAAATGGCTGAAAGACCGCCCGCCATAGCGCCGTGGCCGTGGTACTTGCCGTCTGGTCGAGAGTGGGAATAGCCCAGGCGTACTTGGTAAACAAGTCAGTCACGACTAAGATGTTCTGGTAACGGTCCTTGGGACGACTCAGGGTCAGATAGTCCATCGCCACAATGTGGAGGGGGGCCTTTGCGTGAATCGGGACCATCGGTGCTCGAGGTTCCTGCCGGGATTTAAACAGAGTGCATCGGGGACATGCTTGAATGAACGTACTCACAGAAATCTCCATCCCTGGCCAATAGAAGTGTCGGCGTAGCAACGACACGGTGCGCTCCTGCCCCTGATGTCCCATCTGGTCGTGGTATGCCTCCAGCAGTGCCCGAACTTGGCTGGCCGGTACCACAATCTGGCTAACCTCCTCATCGGTCCCTGGGTCCCGAATGTTCCTACACAACACACCTTCTCTCAATGTCAATCTCTCCCACTGTCCCAGTATTTTTCGACCCACCTCTGTCTGGGCTTGTCTCTCGGCGGGGGTTGGTCGCCGAGCCTGCCTAAGCCACTCGCCCAGATTCCGCAGCTCCTGATCCTCCTGCTGCCTAGCCTTCCAACGCTGGGGGTCCCATCCCCAACTTACGGGCGCTGCCTCCTGTTGGCTCCCAGGCGCCTCCACTACTCCAATCATCAGTCCTTCTTCTGCTTGTTCTCCTTCGAGTGGGGCCGGGCCCCTCGAGTCGTCCCTTGCTGGCAACCGGGAAAGGGCATCGGCGTTGGTGTGCTCCCGCCCCGGACGGTACTGCAGCTGGTAGTCGTAATTTGCCAGCTGTGCCACCCATCGCTGTTCCACTGCTCCCAACCGGGCCGTCTGGAAATGTACCAGAGGGTTATTGTCAGTGACCACGGTTACCTTGGCTCCCCAGAGGTAATCCTTAAATTTCTCACTCAGGGCCCATTTTAACGCCAGCAGTTCAAGCTTGAAGGAACTGTAATTCGCATCATTCCTTTCGGCGGGGTGGAGACTCCGGCTGGCGTAAGCAATTACCCGTTCTACCCCGTCTTGTTTTTGTGCGAGCACTGCCCCCAGGCCCAGGTTGCTGGCATCTGTGTAAAGCAGAAATGGTTGGGAAAAGTCAGCGTATGCTAGAATCGGGGCTTGCAAAAGTTCTTGCTTCAGGACCCTGAAGGCCGTCTCACACTCCATGGTCCACTCTACCGTGGGGGATCCCCGTCCCCGTGGTCGCCCTGTCCCGGCCAACAGCTGGTTCAAGGGTCTGGCGATCTTAGAAAACCCTTTGATAAATCGCCGGTAGTATCCCACAAAGCCTAGGAAGGATCTCACTTGCCTTACAGTCCTCGGGGCCTCCCAGTCCCGCACTGCAGATACCTTCCCGGGGTCAACGGCCACTCCAGCCGCACTCACCACGTGGCCCAAAAACTGCACCTTGCGGCGCAGCAAGTGGCACTTCTCCGGTTGTAATTTCAGCCCGTACCTCTCCATCTCTCGAAACACCTTTTCCAGGTGTTGCAGGTGGGTCTCGAAGTCTGGGGAATACACAATCACATCATCAAGGTATACTAGCACAGATTCCATTAACTGACCTCCCAGGCATCGTTGCATCAGTCTCTGGAAGGTGGCGGGAGCGTTGCAGAGCCCGAAGGGCATCCGGTCCCACTCGAAAAGACCAAATGGCGTGGTAAAGGCGGTCTTTTCTCGGTCCCGTTCCTCAACCGGTACCTGCCAGTACCCGCTGGCCAAATCTAAGGTGGAATACCATGCAGACTGGGTTAGACTTGTCAGCGAGTCCTCAATGCGAGGCAGGGGGAACGCATCCTTCTTGGTTAGCTGATTCAACTTCCTATAGTCCACGCAGAACCTCCATGCCCCTGTCTTCTTCTGGACCAACACTATAGGCGCCGCCCAGGGACTGCTGCTCTCCCGCACAATCCCCTGCTCCAGCATACCTTGTAGGAGGGTCCTAACTTCTGTGTATAAGGTGGGGGGTATCGGCCGATACCGCTCCCGACTCGGTGCAGCTTCTCCCGTAGGGATACTGTAACTTATTACCATCGTACACCCATAGTCTTCATCATGGGTGGAAAACACGTGTTGCCATCTCTCCAGTAATTTCCGCAGCTCCCCTGCCTGTTCCTGTTCCAGGTCCTCTCCTCGTAAGGAGTCCCCTGTCAAATGGGCCGGTACCTTCTTTTCCCTCATCCTAGATGCTCCTTCTGTTTGTGTTAGGGCTACCTCAACCACTGCGGGGTGCACCCGCCGGAAACTCACGTCCTTTTTGTCCCGCACCTGGTGGCCTTCGACCATCGTCACCGTCACTAGCCGCTGGTGTTTGTGTAAGTGCACTGGATAGGGGTTTTCATTGCAAACTTTTACCGGTACTCGGCCACGTCGCACCACCGCCAGTCCTCGGGCCACTCCTACTTGTGTGCAATCTTCGTGGGGCTCGACCAACACCCAACCTTCAGGCCCTCGATGCTGCTGTGGGACTCTGGCCCACACTATGGCTTCACTTCTCGCTGGCACTGATAGCGCAAACCGACATGCCACTCGTCCAATTTCTTCTCGGCCATCTCGGATCTTAGCCAACTGTACTCTCCGACAATCGGCCACCACGCGTTCCCAGCCCGGCCGTTCAGCCCTCGGTATGGTCTGTACGGGCCTAGCCCGAAATAGCTCCTCCCAGCACTCCGAGAGGACATTCATACCCACAAGGGCTCGATGACGGCCGAGGCAATGGTCCTGCACAATAATGACCCCCTTCTGCGGGACTCGCACTCCATATAGCTCGAAGTCGGTGAGCCTATAGCCGATGTAGGGAATCTCTAAACCGTTCGCCCCCTTCAGGGTAAGCCAGGGCGCTTCAGCTTTGTGTGCGGGGTAAGCTCCAAATAACTCATGGGACAAGCTCTCTGAGAATAAGGTGACCTGGGAGCCAGTGTCGACGAGACATCGCACCGTGGTGCCACATACCTGGACCTCCACTGTTGGGCTAAGCCCGATCATCTCCTCCTTGGGTTCCACTCTTCTATAAGGGTCACTTTGGGGGGCGCCGACCACATGACCCACTGTGGCCGGTCGTCCTAAAAACCCCCCTCGGAGGCTCTTCGTGGCCCGCATTGCCTGCTTACATGTCCTGCGGTTCCACACCGATTACAAATGGGCCTTTCTCGGGGGGCAGGCCCTTCTTCCTTCTTGCCTGGCCCTAGGCGCAGTTCTCCTACCAGGGTTTTTGTTAGTTCAGCCATCTGGTCCCGCACATCTTTTAAAAGTTCCCTCTTCAACGCTTGCTTCCAGTCCATTTCCTCTGCGGCCGCCACCGGGCCACTCACTGCTGCACATACGGGGGTCTCCTTCACTTCAACTTGGTCGCCTTCCAAGGCCATGGCCTCCTTCTTCAGGTCGTCGAACGTAAGTTCAGGGTCTCTTCTAAACTGTACCCGGAGATTTTGACGTAGGGGACCTTCTCGTAGCCCTAGCAGGAACTGGTCCCTTAACAGGGTCTCTTCGTCTCCCAACCCATGGTCTTAACGCCGCTGCAGTCGTGCGTACTGCTCGCGCAGCTTCAGGGCAAAGGCTCGAATCGACTGGTGGGGGCCTTGCTTGCAGTTGAAGAACTGCGCCCTCAGGACGGCCACAGGGGTGGTGTCACCATACTGCTCGGTCAGGAACTGGAATATAGACTGGGCGGTGGCTCGAACAGCCTCGGGGGCGGCTTGTACCTCTCGCCGGGCTTCTCCTCCTAGTGAGTTTAACACGAATTGCTGCTGTTGATTGGCCCTCAGCCCTTGTAGGCCGGCCAAATACTCCATCTGGGCCCTCCATTCGGTTAAACGGATCTCGGACTCGACCCCACTATACTTCTGCACCCAGGGGTTTCCCAGGAACACGGACATGGCACGGGGTGGTGTCTCCGGCCTTTCAGGCACAACACGAGGTGGGGCTTCCGGCCTTTCAGGCACAACCCGGGGTGGGGCTTCGGGCAACTCGTCGTCGGCCATTGGAGGGCCTTGGTCGCTCAACTCGAGGTGGAAACCCTGCCGACTACGCCAAATCTGTCACGGCCGGGGGCGGACCCGACTATACTAAAGGCCACGCCCCTCTCAACTCTTCCACCTCGAGGAGTTTCCCAAGACCACCCCAATGACCAGACAGACGAGTATACTATAATTAAAACAAACTTTATTAAATATTTAAAAGGAAAGGGGGAAAGGGGAAAGGGCAATTTAAAACTAAAATGTCTCTTCTTCGCCTCCAGGGCCACTTGAGGGAAAGACTGGGGACAGGGGCTCCTTTGGGGGCTCTGGCCCAACAATCCGTGGCACGCTCCGCTTCTCCTGGAGGCAGAATCAAATATCAGTCAGACAAGGGTAAGGTACTTTGTTACTAGTCGCTGTTCGTTCAACACGGGACCTTCGTTGGAACGGTAAGTGATGGCTATGGCCACAGGTCAAGTTCACTCCACAGGTTACGTTACTCACAGTACTGGAGGATCTTCGTTCCCACACAGAGCTCCACCGGCACAGGTAGGTAATTGCTACGAGTAAAGAACAGTTTCACTTCACAGGTTATATTACTCACAACACTGGAGATCTTCGCTCACACGGAGCTTCACTTGCACAGGTAGGTAACTGCTATAAGCACAGAACAGGTGTGCATCGCGTGGTAAGTGGCTCACAGGTCTGGGGAGGTCCATGCACACAGAGCTTCCCTTGTACAGGTAGGTGATTGCTATAAGCACAGAACAAGTTTACTTCACAGGTTACGTTACTCACAGCACTGGGGATCTTCAGGCACACAGAGCTTCACTTGTACAGGTAGGTGATTGCTATAAGCACAGAACAGGTTTACTTCACAGGTTACGTTACTCACAGCACTGGGAATCTTCATGCACACCGAGCTTCACTTGTACAGGTAGGTGATTGCTATAAGCACAGAACAGGTTTACTTCACAGGTTACGTTACTCACAGCACTGGGGATCTTCATGTGCACAGAGCTTCACTTGTACAGGTAGGGGATTGCTATAAGCACAGGACAGGTTTACTTCACAGGTTATGTTACTCACAGCCCTGGGGATCTTCATGCACACAGAGCTTTACTTGTACAGGTAGGTAATTGCTATAAGCACAGAACAGATTTACTTCACAGGTTATGTTACTCACAGCACTGAGGATCTTCATGCACACAGAGCTTTACTTGTACAGGTAGGTAATTGCTATAAGCACAGAACAGATTTACTTCACAGGTTATATTACTCACAGCACTGAGGATCTTCATGCACACAGAGCTTTACTTGCAAACAGTGGATTTTCGCTACAGTGTTGGTGCACCGTATTCCTTCGCCCATCCACTCAGGCTGTCCGGGCGTCGTAGGGACTAGTGGGTCCGATGACACGGAGCCGAACGCTTCCCAAACTCCCCCCTCCTTCTTCCACGACCGGGGTCACGAGTTGGGGCGAACTCTCGTCGGGGCTCCGCTCACCACGAGCTTCTGTTGGAGAGGTCAATACACACACCGCTACAACCCACAGTCCGCACGGTACACTCTTGGTAATACTCACTGGGTTTCACCACTGTCTGCTCTATGGATGAACCAAGCTCTCGTTGACACACCCCGGGCACAGGGCTCAATTTTCTCGCTCTCCTTAGGACCCAGGCCACAACAGATGTCGTCGTCTCGTGACTCGTCGGAGGCTAGGCAGTTTGAACGCTACAAGCACAGCATACACACAGCAAGTAAGACGTAAACACCATCAATCCGTGAAACTCACCCACAGCACTCTTATACACTTCACGTGGTTTTTAAATCGCCCTTGCCACCTGGCTACGACGACCTCGAGAGGAAGGTTGGGCAATAGCTGGACCGCCAATGAGGGTGAGATGTGTGTTATTTACAGGCCCGGTGTGTTGATTATCACTCCTCTGGCTCACCTGTGCTTCCGTTTTCCCACAGGGCCACTATTCTGCTGGTGAATGGTGCTTCCTACCAGATGCTTCGTCCGTGCTTCCGGTCAACCCGCGGCTCGCCCACGCTCTCCTCTCCAGTGGGGCCAGGGACCTCAAAAACACAAAGGAACACACCAAACAACTCTTCGTACAAGTATTGCACAGATAATTACCACAGCTGTTACTCACGCTTAGTTGTCAACAACTGTTATTAGCTACACTCTTGATAGCTCTGTGTCCACTCTTTCTCTGATGAAATCCCTCAGTATTCCTTCGTCAACTGACTGTCCCTCTTCCTCTTTTCCCCAGATACACAATCCAGCCAGCGTGGTCCGTCTGCAAAGCAGCAACACAACGTATACAAAGTACACCACAAGCACACCGTTTGAAGTCTTCAAAGGTGTTTTTATACACTGACTCTTCTCCTTGTCAGCCTATTAGCAACCGCTGTGTAAATTATCCCCACCTGCGCGCAATCAGGCTTAATTTTGACTTTGGGGAAACCCCTGAAATGAAATGTGGAAGACGGGTTCCGCCCGTCGTCGGTTCAACCAAGGATGTGGAAGACGGGTTACGACAGTAGTTGGTTCAAAACATCACCTGTGACATCTGCGTCTCTCTGATGTGCACTATTGAGTGCCCTTAAACTCGTGCGTGCACACACAAACGGAGGGGGAATTCCAAACTGTGCACATAAATGCCCCACATACGTTGTTTTTCCTTACTCTATTCGCAAAATGTATGGTAATGTACTACTGTATAAGACACAGTAGCGCAACTCTTAAGTTTACACATAAAGAGTTCTGATCCGTTACAGCACTACACATCTGTGCAACTGTGATTGTACTGTTGCCTATGTCAGCATGGCATTCTCATCCCATCTGGGGGAAAATATTCACGGCCGTGGGAGGTTTTTAAAAATATACATACATAGATACAGGTCATTGAAAGTGCTTGAATCTATTTTATGCAATATGTTTTCTGGAAAAAAATCCATATTATCCCCCTAAACTAATAAACTGTTTGTCTTTAAATGTTTATATCTTCTGTATGCGAATGTTGATTCATACCAAAATGCTTTGCGTAGTTGTGTTTGACACATGAAAATGTCTCGGGTTACGTATGTAACTGTTGTTCTCTGAGAAGGGAATGAGACGCTGCGTCTCTCTTGCCATACTTCCTGCATCCCTGTAATGCCGTTTTTGGCAATATTTCAGATAGCGATATACTTACTGGCTCCCGTGTCACCCCGTCTTTGTCATTAAGCCTCACCATTGGTTGAATTTGATAAACACATTCAGACGCACTTATCCTAGGAGGCGTCCCCATAGTGTCACCGCAGTGACGCAGCGCGAGTTCCCTCAAAGGGATCTGTAACAATGTATCTTTAAAGGTAACACAATGTAACCTTGCTGTCACTTGAAATGTGTCCCCTATTTATTCCTTGAATTTGAGGGTATTGGACCTGGAAAGTCCTTAAAAGGTCCTTGAATTTGAAGTTAACTAAGGTGTGGGAACACTGAATATGTGATGATAAAGGGTTTTATCTATGTAATATTTTGCATTTTTCTATGATAATCCAAAACTTGTGTCATTTAAAGTGCTACAGTCATTATAGAGGAGCTAAATTACTGAAATTACAAGCTTTGGTACATCTACTTGCTCCAACATCAACAAAACTGTCACTCACTCAATAGTGTTCATACCTTGAATGTGTAACAGCAGGATCAAAGATGAGAGTCTGAAGTTCATAATTTCACTTCGAAGAGATTCACTTATACAATACTAGACATGAAGCAAGAACTTTTCTGATTCCTGAGAACAAAACACTAATTTACTTTCACTGTAACACTCAGTAATTAATAATTCAATTTTGATTAAAAGAATAAATATACCTACATTTACGCGTGCTTCGTTATGTGACTGCAAGTTGCAGCAGTGGTTTGTAAAGTTTTGTGATAGATGATCTGGTAATCTTAGTTCCTTCCTTTTTCTTATTAAAACTGAAAGAAGCACTGTTGTAAAGACTAAAACATGCAATACTCACCAAAACAACAGTGTTTCCCATACATTGATTTATCTGCGGCGGCCTGCGATATACAATAAAACTATCACTCGTATTTAAAATAAAAAAGTGCTCATAAATGTATGGTGATTTTGTCAGACGATGTCGCGTTTTTAGCAGCAGTTAAAGAAAGAGCTGGTTGGATTTAATGGGTCGTGGGTTGTTACTTGGTCATGTTTAGTCACTATTTTATAGACAACAGACAATTAATATGTAAACAATAGCATTCAGTTGGGTTAAAATGCAATATAATTTGACAGATCAAAGAGTAAAATATAACGCTATGACGTCACATATATGCTAATTGGTGTGTGATGTCATCACCGCCACAGTCGCTCAAAATCCTGTGGGAAACACTGCAATACATCAAAATGTATTTATATATTTTTATGAATACATTTTCCATATATGAATTTGTATTATTCATATGTTGTCCATTTAAACTTGTATCTATTTATTTGCTATTTTACCCAGAAATGTTTATAAGTGTTTTGATGATTGCTTAACAGTGAGAAAGGCTTTGACAGAGATTGTTCAGTCAAGTAAACATCCTGTGTCTCTGCCGAATAGCACGTGCATATAAGTGCATACCCAGGTCAGGAGAAGTGCAAGAGAGCATTGAATTGTCAGTGATTCTTTTAAGCAATATGTGGGTTTACAAAAGAGGAAGTATGAAATGTTCTGCACATGAGAGTTGACCTTTCCACCTATAAATACTGAGACACATAGAAGGGCTTTAAGCTTTGGGACAGAAATTCACTGTGATCATCACTCCCAAGATCTTGTAAATTGTCAACCTTTATCATCTTGACCATTGAATTAAATATTAAAAGACAAGAATGTTTGTCATTCAGAATTTTTTCCACAACAATTTGGTGTAAGAAGTGGGATCCCTTGACTGGACTACTCAGACCTCGAAGGGACGATGATTGCGCATCTTGAACTTCCAATCCTGCCCTGCCAGAATTAAGGGACTGTCCTTTTGTAGGATCCTGGGGAAACAGCAACGGGATCCAAAGAATCCTGTGGAAACTTACAAAATTAAGGTAAATGAACAATAAAAATTTCTCTGAACACATTCTGTTCTAGCAGAAAGGGGCCGTAGCTGCCATTGTCAAGATTGAGGGATTGATCACCCTTTGAGACTACGCACAGGATCTCGAAAAAATGTAGCATTTGATAGAGAAATGTTTTATTTGGGATCCAGTAAAATCGTGAGCTAGACGCTATATCTGACAACGAATTCCAAGTGATTCCCGGCATTTGGTACTGTAGGACAACGATTTCCGAGTGATTCCCAGTGTTTGGTCTAGGTAGACGTGTGTTGGAAGCCCAGTAGTTTTGTGTGCAAGTCCAGACACTCCCTTGAAGGTAAAAGAATGGGCTTCTCAAACAGCAAACTGCTGTGAACCTGTTTACCTTTCAATGAGAAAAAAATATTGTCAAGATTGCATGCAAAATATAGAAGAACTGATTAAATACCATTTCCTGCTAAAAGTACTCTGAACTCACTGAAATTGCAAAGAATTAATAGGAAAAGGGAAGGAAAAGAAATATGGAAGTTGTTGCAGTCATGATAGTTCTGATTGTCCGGACACGCTTGATTTGTGGTTAAAAATGGCAGAATGTTAAAAAACATCCCCAAATACAATACAGGCAGAACCTAAAAAAAATTGCAATAGCACAGATAGCTATATACACACCACAATAGCCTCCAACTAACCCATCCTTTTCTGTCTCATTCACTTCACCACCACCCTACCACGAGCTGCGAGCCCTGAGAATCGCCACTGACCTTGACAGCTGCCCCCAACGGTGACACATCCTTAACCAACTTCACCATCAGCCCTGCCCAGTACATCAGCAACATTGGACACATCAGAGAAGCCCGGTTTCTCTACATCACTTCCACCAATGACCAAGACCCCAACATTTACACCCGCCGGACCTCAGTATGGCATCAGGTCGAAATCCAAGAATAAAAAGGCAAAGTGGAATCTATTGAAAATGGAACAATGTGAGGACATTGAAGAGAAAATTATGGTTATGGCTCCCATGGTTGTAGTGTCTGGACCAGGGGTGGTTAACCTTGGTCGGTCGTGGAGAGCCGCAGTCCTGCAGAGTATAGCTTCAACCCTAATTAAACCTCACCTGTCTATAGCTTTCTAGTAACTCTTTAGACCTTGATTACCTGTTCAGGTGTGTTTAATTAGAGTTGGAGCTAAACTCTGCAGGACCGCGGCTCTCCAGGACCGACGTCGGGACCTACAGGACCAATCATGGTTTTTCGTCCACGGACTATTTACGCCATCAAAGAAACAATGCTAACGAACTGTTGATTACATGTCAAGAATTTTCTTCCACCATTCCAGAACTCCACAGACCTTTGGAAACAAAATGTGTACAGTGAACTAGCGAAAAGCCAATGCAGCAGCAGGGCAAGGAGATCAAATAAGCCCAAACTCCAAAGACATTGTTTCCAGCATGACAACCAGTCACAATACATTATGTAAATCCTGAGGAACATTATCAGAGTCTGAGAGAATGGACCTCACAGTGAACGTAGACAAACTTCTTTTTGGAAAGAGTGCAACAATCCAATTATAACACTTAAACACGGAAAAGGTCACATTTTATGGTATGTCCACTTTAAAAGTAAGACAGAGATAGTTCAATCCAGTAAACTTGCAAAATAGCCAGTGCATACCCAGGTCAGCAGAAGCAGTGGCGGAGCTAGACTTTTAAAACAGGGGTGGCAAAGGGGTGGCAAGGTATTATTTTGGTGGGTCAATATACAAAGTGTTCAATTACACTAAAAATAAATTATTTTCCACAAAATGTATATAGATTAAATTAAAGTTGTTTATTTTCCAAAATGTACAAAATTATATACGTATGTATTAAGTATACAGCAAAAATAGAACAACTGGGATCTGTTTGGCCCTGATCTGCACCTGACTTTTGCTTCTTTAGAAAGAAGTTGGTAATATCGTCCCTATAGTTACACACCTCATGAAGAAACCAAAATTTTGAACAATTTGCTTGTTATTATTTACCATAAGTACACCGTTACTAATAATACAAATATTAAAATAATACACTACGACAAAATCTGAGTATATTGAGGTCTAGCCTATTTGACAACACAAGGAAAATTGCTTACAGACGTCTAGACATGTTATGTTAAGGGAGGAGGGAACTAGTTTCCGTTAACTTTAATGTAATGATGTAAGACTTCTGTCCCTCACATTAAGCTATGGAATGGCTTCAGATGACTTTGTGAAATTATAATCCAACCCTCTCAGACCCAAGTTACCCAAACTGACGTTTAAAAAGCGTGAGGCACCGAAAAGCGGGCTGTTAACATCCCTGTACTATATCCACGGTCGTTTAATTAAGTTCAATATGCTGCATTACACGTGACAATATGAATAAGCCCACCTAATGTGTGTGATTGTTGCTGAACAAGTTTTTTTATTGTTTTAAGCATCTTCACAGTATTAGTCAGTTTCACAAGACTAGTAATGCTCATTGAAGTATTAATGCTAAGCACTACAGTGCAATGTCTTCCTTCCCGTTAAAACAGTACTTCGTTTAATTTAATACCAATAAAAGCCGTACATACCAGCAAAACGCTCTTCATCGATCCTGTGCGTGCTGGCGCGTTATGTTTTGGAGCACGAAGGAGCTGCGTGTCAGCTTAACCAATAGGCTTGTTCGACGTCATGCGGCGGCGTGAGAATAGACAGCTGCATTACGTCAAAGTACCGTGAGAGCGATTCACAAAATCATATGGAGGAGTTTGCTTTTAAATCGCTCTCGCGGATCTTTGACGTCATCCGGCAGTCGGTTCTTGCGGCGTCGCATGAAGTCGAACAAGCGTAATGAAAAGATAGCAGCAACAACACGCTTGTGCATGCTGCGTAAGGATGCATTCACGTCCGCTGGGAGATTTGAGAAATGTTCGTAAAAATCAAACAAAGTAATGTTTTCAGCGGGGTGGCAACAGGGGTAGCAAGGACTTCGTCTGGGGTGGCAATTGCCTTGTTGCTAAGCAGTTCCTCTTTTACTGTGGGAACTGCGTACAGTAAGCAGTCCCACCACTGAACTATACGTATAAATAACTGTATTGCACATGATGTCACAATTGTGAAGCCACCGGAGTGCCTCAAACCTCCTTAGCTGTTATACAATGCACTGTATCCCCACTGCTTTGCAGAGCTTATTGAGGTTATTGCAAAAGAGGCTGGCTGTTCACAGAGCTATGTATCTAAGCACATTAACAGTGAGGCGAAGGGAAGGAAAAGATTTGGTAGAAATGTCACGGCCGGGGGCGGACCCGAATAAACTAAAGGTCACGCCCCTCTCAACTCTTCCACCTCGAGGAGTTTCCCAAGACCACCCCAATGACCAGACAGACGAGTAACTACGTTTAAAATAAACTTTATTTAAATATTTAAAAAGGAAAAAAGGGGAAAGGGGAAAGGGGAAAGGCAAATTAAAACTGATGTGGCTTTTTCTCGCCTCCAGGGCCACTTGCGACAAGGACTGGGGACAGGGGCTCCTGTGGGGCTCTGGTCCTAGAATCCGTGGCGCGCTCCGCTTCTTCCTGGAGGCAGAATCAAACAAGAATTATCCAGCTGTACTTTGTTACGGGTCACTACTTCTCTAACTCTTCGTTTTCTCTCTCTCTCTTCAGTGCCTTAGGTACGTTGCTCTTTAGACCCTGGAAACAGAGAATCGTTAGCGAGGCGTTCAGGGAGACAACTCACGGTACGGGGGCTTCGGACACCACAGAGCACTCGCTGGCACCAGGTAGGCAGTTACCACATTTCCCGGTAGATGTCACCACACCAAGGTAAGTTACTCACGGCACTGGGGGTCTTCGTTCCCACCAAGCGTGCACTGGAATACAGATAGGGGTTGCTGCGAACCCAGGTAAGTGTCACTACACAAAGGTCAGTTACTCACGGCGCTGGGGGTCTTGGTTCTCACAGGGCCTTCCAGTACCGGGGATCTTGGTTTACACGGAGCATCCACTGGAACACAGGTAAGTGATATCTTCAGACACAGGTCAATTTCACTCCACAGGATAGTTACTCACAGCACTAGGGATCTTCGTTCGCACAGAGCATTCGCTGGAACACAGGTGAGTGATTGCTTTTAAGCACAGGTCAATATCACTACACAGGATGAGTTACTCACAGCACTGGGGATCTTCGTTTACACAGAGCATTCGCTGGAACACAGGTAAGTGGTTGCTATAAGCACAGGTCAATATCTCTACACAGGATGAGTTACTCACAGCACTGGGGATCTTCGTTTACACAGAGCCTTCGCTGGAACACAGGTAAGTGATTGCTATAAGCACAGGTCAATATCTCTACACAGGATGGATTACTCACAGCACTGGGGATCTTCGTTTACACAGAGCATTCGCTGGAACACAGGTAAGTGATTGCTATAAGCACAGGTCAGTATCTCTACACAGGATGAGTTACTCACAGCACTGGGGATCTTCGTTTACACAGAGCCTTCGCTGGAACACAGGTAAGTGATTGCTATAAGCACAGGTCAATATCTCTACACAGGATGGACTACTCACAGCACTGGGGATCTTCGTTTACACAGAGCCTTCGCTGGAACACAGGTAAGTGATTGCTATAAGCACAGGTCAAATGTTACTACACAGGTTGAGTTACTCACAGCACTGGGGATCTTCACACTCACTCACAGACAGTGGACGTACGCTACCGCGTTGGTGCACCGTATTCCTTCACCCGTCCACTCAAGCTTTCCGGGCGTCGTAGGGACTGATGGGTCCAGTGGCACGGAGCCGAACGCTTCCCGAACTCCCCCTCCTGTTTCCACGACCAGGGTCACGAGTTGGGGCGAACTTTCGTCGAGGCTCCGCACACCACGAGCTTCTGTTGGAAAGGTCAGTACACAACAGCTATGATCCTCAATCCGCACGGTGCACTTTCTACAATACTCACTCCTATTCACCACTGTCTGCTCTTTAGAGGAGTGAAGCTCTCGTTGACACACCCGGGGCCAAAGACTTAGTTTTCCCCTCTCTCCGTATGGCTCAGGCCACAACAGATGTCGTCATCTCGCGACTCGTCCGAGGCTGGGCAGTTTGGTCGCTACAAGCACAGCATACACACAGCAAGCATAGAATAAACACCATTTTGACGTGAATCTCACCCACAGCACTCTTGTACACACTTCACGTGATTCTTAATCGACCTAGCCAATTTGCTTCTACTCCCTCGAGAGGATAGTTGGGCGATAGTTAGGCCACCGATGAGGGTAAGATGTAGGTTATTCACAGCCCCGGCGTGTTGTTAATCACTTCTCTGGCTCACCCACGTTTCCTTTTCCCGCAGGGCCACTGCTCTATTAGTAAACGGCGCTTCTTACCAAATATCTCGTCCATGTTTCCGGTCAACCCGCGGCTTGCCCACGCTTCCCTCTCCAGTGGGGCCAGGGACCTCAAACACAAGAAAACACACACCAAGCAACTCTTCTTCCGAGTATTACACAGAGAAGTACTACAACTGTTACTCACTCTTCGTTGTCAATAGTTTTCCTGTATCTGCAAACTCAATAGCTCTGTATCCGCTCACTCACGAGTGAAATCACCCAGTATTCCTTCGCCCAGCTGACTTTCCTTTTCTCTCTTCCCCAGGAGAACGATCAGACCAGCGTAGTCCGTCTGCAAAGCAGCAACACAGCGTACACAAGGTACACAACAAGCACCCCGTTTGATGTTTTCAAAGGTCTTTATATCCTCTACCTCTTCTCCTCATCAGCCTATCAGCAACCGCTGTGTAAATTATCCTCACCTGGGCGAAATCAGGCTTGATTTCGTCTTCGGGGAAACCCCGGAAATTCCGGTGTTCAGAGTAAAACGTCCGGGCGGAACCGTCGTCGGGCGGAACCCGTCTTCCACACTTTTGGTTCCGCCCTCACAAACCGTCACCTGTGACAGAAAAACAAAACCCATTAAAAATGTGGGGGAGGTTTATATGGAGTGGACTGCATCTGGAGCCAGTGCTTCAAGAACCACTACGCACAGACTTATTAAAGACATGGGTTTCAGCTGTCGCATTCCTTGTGTTAAGCCACTCTTGAATAACAAACAGCGTCAGAAGCGTCTCAGAGACAAAAAGGACTAAACTGCTTCTGAGTGGTCCAAAGTTATGTTCTGTGATGAAAGTATTTCCTTTGGAAATCAGTCTGGAGGAAGAGAGGAGAGGCACACAATCCAGTTTGTTTGAGGTCCAGTGTAAAGTTTCCACAGTTGGTGATGGTTTGTGGTGCCATGTCATCTGCTGGCGTTGGTCCACTGTGTGTTCTGAGGTCCAAGGTCAACGCAGTCGTATAGCAGGAAGTTTCATAGCACGTCATGCTTTCTGCTGCTGACCAACTTTATGGAGATGCAGATTTCATTTTCCAACAGGACTTGGTACCTGCACACAGTGCCAAAGCTACCAGTACCTGGTTTAAGGACCATGGTACCCAGCAAACTCGCCTAAAATTAACCCCAATGTGAAGAGCTGAAGCCCACTATCAGAGCAACCTGGGCTCTCATAACACCTAAGCAGTACCACAGACTGATTGACTCCATGCCACACCGCATCACTGCAGTAATTCAGGCAAAAAGAGCCGCAACCTAGTATTGAGTGCAGTACATGCTCATACTTTTCCGTTGACCAAGATTTCTAAATATTCTTTCTTTGTATTGGAAATATTCTAATATTCTAATTTTCTGAGATACTGAATTTGGGATTTTCCTTAGTTGTCAGTTATAATCATCAATATTAAAAGAAATAAAAAATTGAAATATATCAGTCTGTGTGTAATGAATGAATATAATAAACAAATTTCACTTTTTGAATGGAATTAGTGAAAAAAACTTGCAAAATGTGACTTATGTAATCATTAATAATCATTAACCTTCTATGATCATATCCTTTGTAAGTCTTCTGTTTGTCTTGTTTTGTGTTAAGTTCCTGCATGCAGTAAGTTCCTTTACAGATTAATATTTCTACAGAGTACTTCCTTTACGATTACATAAAATGTCTGGTATTGTGAAGGATAGCATAGATACTAGTTCAACCATGGACAGAGAAGAAAAAGAAGAAAAGACTATCGATATCTACATCACTGCCGAGACCGTAAGAGATCTTAAACACAAGAAAGAGATGGAGGGATCTAACACAACAACAACAACCCAACCACCTAAACACACAGGTACTGCGTTTCTGCTAATATATTTCCTCATATGAAGATACAAAATAAGACAAATAAACATTTAAAGGCACAACGGTTATAGGAGTTTACATGTTCTCAGTTTATGCGAGCTGGTTAAGTTAATAGATAAACATCATATTTGTCATCTATCTTCAGAAAATGAAAGTTTGAGGATGAGAAGATCAGCTATTGTGTGTTTGGTGTTACTGTTTGTTCTTCTACTGACTGCAGTCATCGTGCTGTGTGTCCTGATCATTACAAACAATCACCAGTTTCACATCAAGAACAAAAACATCACAGAAGAGAGAGATGAATTCATAGCCAAGTACAATAATATCACTAAACTATATGAACAGTTGAATCAGGATAGAGATGAACTACTGACACATATCCATGGTAATATTACAAAACAACACAATTCAATATTGAAACAACTTTGTAAACTGAACAACACTAAAGATTTAGCTTCTAATAAACTGTTTGTGTTTACAGATGGGTGGATTTACTGTCAACTCAGTTTGTATTTCATTTCATTTGAGACGAACAGCTGGGATGAGAGCAGAAGAGACTGTAGAGAGAGAGGAGCAGATCTGATCATCATAAACAACAAAGAGGAACAAGTGAGTGAAAGATACTAGATAAAAAGATAGCATCATTGTGATATAAATGTTGTTTTGTTTTGTCATAGGATTTTGTTAGCAAATTTTCTGGTAGATTCTGGATTGGTTTGTCTGACAGTGATGTAGAGGACATATGGAAATGGGTTGATAACAGCACACTAAACTCTAGGTGAGAAAACACTAAATTTAACCGATTGCTAAGTCAGTATTATTTCACACAGAAAGCATTACTCAATATCCAATGATGATCTGTAGTTCCAGTTTCTGGGACACTTCCCAAAAGGAGCCCAATGGTAGAAGAAAAGAGAACTGTGCTGTAAACTATTTACCAGGATGGGCCGATTACCCATGTACTACACCTTGGCAATGGATTTGTGAGAAAAAAATTAAATGAGTAATTTAAAGAGAAACAACTTAATTTTTTAGACAATCTGTCTTAGCAGAATAAAATTTACTAAGTGATCTGTCAAACTTCACAGTTTCTCCACAGCAAAACTTTGATATTTCCATTGTATATTATGACTATGCAAATAACATTTTGTTTCACTTGATACAGTCTAATAAATAAAGCTTTCCAGTAAATTAATTTGATTGTAAATTTCCATGTGTGTTTGTTTTTCAATGTGAGTAACATATGGGGCCCTATTTTAACAATCTGAAACGCATGTGCGAAGCGCAAAGCGCAAGTGACTTTGTGGGCGGATCTTGGGCGCTGTTGCTATTTTCCCAGCGGGAGAAATGAGTCTTGCGGCAGGCGCATATCAATAAGGGGTTGGTCTGAAGTAGGTTCATTATTCATAGGTGTGGTTTGGGCGTAACGTCAAATAAACCAATCAGAACGCTATCCAACATTCCCTTTAAACGCAAAAGGGCGCAAGTTCCATGGCGGGTTGCTATTATTATATGAGGGATTTACCAGGGGCACGCCAGGAGCGGTTCACAGCCGAGGAGACCCACGTTCTTGTAAGAGCAGTCAAAGACAGAGAAGTTGTTTTGTATGAGGATGGGAGAAACCCGCCCAAATCAGCGTCGGTTAAACAGGCGTGAGAGGAAATAGCCGCAATTGTCTCATCAGCTGCGCCAAGCACTACAATGATGTCAGGAGACAGGGAGATCCCAAGCTTGCCAGCATAAATCGGGCACACAGGAGGACATCGCTGCGTCCACCCTCACCGCGGAAAGGGTTTGGGGGCTTTGAAATCGGACCCAAGAAACGCAAGCAAGGTCCAACCCCAAAGTACACTTACAAATCAAGTTCATATACATTAAGGTTTCTTATGAAAATATTTTAATTATTATTTAGATAAAATAAACGTAATACAGCCATACAACAAACTTATGGAAGAATTTTAATCGTTGCATGATAATTGTTTAACGCTGCCACACAAAATAAATAAAAACTATCACCACAATGCTCACCACTATGATTTCCCTTATCTCATGTATTAATATTTTTTATTGTAACAATTTATGATTTGCAAAAATAACTGTTGCATCTGTGTAGATTAGATAAGCAATGCGCTTTGTGCACGCTATAAATTATGGTCAAGCATGCGTCCTTAAAATAGCATAATGAACTACGCGCAACGCGCCACTGACTTTAGACTAGTTTTTTTTGGTTAGTAGCGCAATTGTTTTTTGAAACTGCAAAATAGCATAAGAGATGGTTTGCGCCGGAGCACGCCTCCTTTTTTGCGCTGAACCGCCCAGGGAGCGCAAGTTCATTCCATAGTTTGCCGACGTGCGTCTGTGGAGGGAAAAACCCGCTGTGCGCCGGTGCAAAATACGAAATGATACATGCGTCACTGACAAAGTCAATTGCGCTGGGTGCAAGATAGGGCCCATGGAGTAACAGGTATGCTGTGATCATATTAGTGTATACGCTAAAGCCTTTATACGGAGGGGATACGTTTGGAGGTATATGAAGTAATGTAATTTTACAACAGGACGTCTGTAATATTGATGGTCAATTCACACGAGATTAGAAATCATTGTAAAACATTCAAAAGTGGAAGGAGTAACTTATTCCTGCAGCACTCTATTACTGTGCGTTCACACCAGATGCAGAAGAAGCGGCAAGCGCGAGTGATTTATGTTAAATCAACGCAAAGACGCGAATAGGCATCCCGCGGCACAGTAAGAGCGAAAATCTGAACGTTAATCAATCATGAGCTTGCTCTAGTAGTGGCGTGATTACAGAAGCCCCTCCCATGACACGAATTTCTGCTTTAATGTCTCAAATGACTATAGAATTTCACTCGCAATGCTAGAATACTATAGGTTAAACAGTCCAATGTTTTGGAACAAAATAAGCCAAGTATTTTTATGCAGCCGAGAATCGAGTCGATTATGAAGAAACAGAAATGCAACAAAGCCTAGACAAGTCCAATAATGTATATTAAAGCAACACTATGTAGTTTCCATGTAAAAATGACTTACAGCTCCCCCATGTGGTTGAAAAGCGAAACAGTGCCTGGTATTAGACACTCTTCTGCAGGCAGGGGGCGGGGCGGGGCTGTGTTTCCTACCTTCCACTGCCACTTTCAGAGTGTGCTTGTAGCAGCTAGGAGGCTGCTCAGGTTGCAGCAACAGTACAATTTGTCCAGTTAAAAGTTGTTCTATCTCTGAAATAATTTTAGGGACATTATTTAAAGGTAAAAAAACTACATAGTGTTGCTTTAATGCTTCTCACCTTGGAAATGTATGCTGTAATCTGCTATAGTCATCCTTTTCATTTGATTTCAGAATACCGTTGATAAAAACAGTCTCAGAATCAATAAAGAGTATAGCTGTTTTCTGCAGTTCACTGTTTCAATGATCTGTTGCTATTTTTGCTTTACTTAACCAGCTGAAGTGTGAAACCTGTTATTTACCTTATAAATAATGATCATTTGAAATTTTGCCAGTGAAAATCTGACAAAAGTCTCAAATCTTATTGTGAGATAAAGAGCATCACAGTTTGATTTCAAGCTTTAAAGGGATAATTCACTTTAAAATGAAAATTCTGTCATAATTTACTCATCTTCATGTTGTTCTAGACCTGTATGAATTTATTTTTTCTGATGAACACAAATGAAGATATTTTGAGAAATGATGGGAAACACAGAGCAGTAAGTGACCATAGACTTCCATAGTATATACTGTATATATATATATATATATATATATATATATATATATATATATATATATATATATATATATATATATATATATATATATAAATATATATATATATAAATATATATATATATATATATATATATATATATATATATATATATATATATATATATATATTAACATTAGCACTGTTGTACTATGCGCGTGAGTAATGAGGCAGGTTTAAATCCATAAAGGAACTTGTATTATTGTAAAGGAAGTAATTTTACAGCAGAATGAGCGAAAATGGGTTTCAACAATGTGTATTGCGGTTTACCTGAATATATTATGCGGTGGGCATACTTCCCAGTTTCTAACATATGCCCGCACCCACCCACGCACGCACACACACACACACACACACACACACACACACACACACACACACACACACACAAACCTTCTGTCTGTTATAATATTTAAGTTAGAAACTGGGAAGTCTGCCCACCGCATAATATATTCAGGTAAACTGCAATACACATTGTTAAAACCAATTTCTTTCATTCTGCTGTAAAATTAGTTCCTTCAAATTATACAAGTTCATCGATGGATTTAAACCTGCCTCATTACTCACGCGAATAGTACAACAGTGCTCAGTAGTATTCGTCTGCTGCGCTGTTACCATCTAGACTACACTGATACGGTGAATTACATATTTTATAAAGCAACTTAACATTTTGAAGCACTGAAAATGGTCACTGAAGATGGAGTAAAGAGTACTGCTCATATCTATGAAAACACTAGAAGTAAGCTTGGAGATTCCAACACAACACCATCACCACAACCTACAGGTAACGTTTAACATTTTAACATTTCTCCATCTCAAAATATAGATTGCATGCTTTAAAATGATCCGAGAGATTAACATTATTTTTTTTTGTCCTTAGTGAAGATGAGATGTTACAGATCCGCTACTGTGTGTTTGGTGCTGCTGTGCGTCCTCCTGCTGACTGCCGTCATAGAGCTCAGTGTGAAGTTGATTCAAGATAAAGATCAGCTGAGAGTTAAGATTGACAATCTGACTAAAGTCACAGATTTTTTATTTGCCAAATCTGAAAATCTGACCAATGAGAGAAATTGGCTAATGTGGGAGAACAATATACTTCAGAAGAATCTTAATAAAGGGGGTAAGTGTCTTTGATCTGCTTCTTAAAGGCTAGATGCTGTATAACCACCACTGTTACTATTTCTATTACTCTTATTTGATCCAATACATAAAAATGCGCATAAAACAGGGTCATGGAAAATAGCTAATAATGCGGAAACCCTGATATTGAACGCTTTTAAAATACTATCTAGATATTCATAGCTGACACATTTACAGTGGAAGTGATCAAATCTTATAGATTGTTCAACTTGTTCAGTTATGAGGGGGAGCGTGATTTACTCATTAAATTGGCTATTTTAACAGATGGATGGATTTACTTAAATTTGTACTTCATTTCAACTGAGACGAAGACGTGGAATGAGAGCAGGATGTACTGTAGAGAGAGAGGAGGAGATCTGATCATCATTAACAACAAAGAGGAAGAGGTGAGTGAGAGAAACTGGGTGGGGATATGAGTACAAGTACTGTATGCACTTTATTTGTTTTTGATTTTAGGATTTCATTAGCCGCAAGACTATTTCTAGTGGAGCAAGGTTCTGGATTGGTTTGTCTGACAGTGACGTAGAGGGCACATGGAGATGGGTTGATGGTACCCCATTGAACTCTAGGTGAGAAATCTTTAAATTGATTATTATCCAATAAATAATTCTCACAGTCATGATCATTCTAATGATTATCTGTTTCAGTTTCTGGGCAGCTGGAGAACCCAATGGCAACATATCTGAGAACTGTGTTGAGTCCATTAGACCAGGATGGAATGATGCGTCGTGTTATATTGCTCAAAATTGGATTTGTGAGAGAAACGTTTTAAAATGAGTTGTAAATTGTTTATTAAAGGGATATTTCTTTTCCAGCTCCCCGAGTGTTAAACATATGATTTTTGCCGTTTTGCAGGCCATTCAGCTGATCTCCGGGTCTGGTGCTGGCACTTTTGGCATGGCTTGGCATGATCCATTGAATCGGATTGGACCATTGGCATCGCGCTCAAAAATAACCAAAAAGTTTCAATATCTTCCTATTTAAACCTTTACTCTTCACAGCAGGCAAAAATAGTCCACTTGGTCACTTTCAATAGCAGGGGACTATTTTCGGGCAGTGCATAATATCACTACGCCTGCTGCAGCCATGTTATGGCAACATAGTCATTGATTATTATGCCAGAATGAGAGTATAGTTCCTAAACATATCTGCCTAGAAAATCACAACTTTTAATTTTCCGTCGGTCTTAGTAAACGATGTAACCTCAGAACAGCCATAATTTGGTTATTTTTGAGCGCGATGCTAATGGTCTAATCAGATTCAATGGATTATGTTAAGCTATGCTAAAAGTGCCACCGCCAGACCCGGAGATCAGTTGAATGGATTCCAAAACTGTAAAAATCAATTGTTTAGGGGAGCTGGAAAATGAGCATATTTTCAAAAAAGTGGAATGTCCCTTTAAGTACATTGTGAACACGCCAGAGTTTTAATGCATGAACACCAGGATGTTTAAGTCATTTTAGACAGACTGTCTGAGCAAGTGAATGCAATAAAACATGTTCTTATTATTAGAGCAAGTCTCCTTTCATAATTACTATATTGCGATGGACATTGCACATTCAATACAGCAGCAACTAAACTAACAGAGATCATTAAACTACATTATTACTTCATGTTTCATGATTTTAACCCATAGATAAACATCTAGCTCAAAGCAGATCTGCATTGATTTTCAGCGGTTTCGCATTACATTTCCTGTTTTTCTCAGAAGTAAAGTGTCAAATCACAAAAGTAAAATGGGTTGTGAATGCTTCACTAAATATGCTTGTAAAACTATTACAGAAGCAGGTAATAAATATACAATAAAGTTATCATAAAATGCAAACAATCTTGCGCAACACGATCTCATAGAAACTCATGTTATAGTTAATAAGCAAAATTTGAGAAATTTATTCGTGTCCATGGCACGAAATTCAGCTTTTTCGTGCCTTTAGCACGAATGTCTTTTTCGTGATACTCACACGAATTTCTGTAAATAGTTTGTGTCCGTGGCAAACATCACGTACTTCACCAGTCATACAAACATTCTGCAAACTGCATGAAGCAATTTTATTTTAGAAAAAAACATTGAGTGTGACATGAAATTTGCATTTTAAGACTTTTTCTGTGGTTACATTTTATAAATCTATCCATTAGATAAATATTACACCTTTATAAAAGAATTTTACTGTACAAAGTCATATCTATCCATTTTATTTTCTACATTTTAAATAAAAATACAGTCGTTTGCAAATATGCTGCTTTCAACTAGGCTTCTGTAATTTGGGAAAAAATAAAAAAATACTTTTTTAAGGTGTCAAATAAATCTTCGCTGTCCCCAGAGTACGTATATGAAGTTTTAGCTCAAAATATCATATACTGTAGATAATTTATTATAACATGTTAAAATTGCCACTTTTTAGGTGTGAGTAAAAATGTGGTGTGTCCTTTAAATGCAAATTAGCTGATTTCTGCACTAAACGACAATTGCGTGGTTGAATAGTGCAGATTAAAGGCGGAGTCCACGATGTTTGAAAAACGGTTTGGAAAAGGATACGGGCCGACTACCAAAACACACTTATAGCCAATCAAATCTAATCAAATGCCGGGTTGCGTATGTGTGGAGCGGGTCTATCAACAGAAAGTCCAGATTCTATTGGGGTAGGGGCGTGTTTGTTTAGGTGATTTCAAATATCAACATTGGCTTTCAAACATCATGGACTCCGCCTTTAAGGGGGGGTATTATCCCCTTCTGACATCACAGGGGAGCCAAATTTCAATTACCCCTTTATTAACATGCTTGCAGAGAATGGTTTACCAAAACTAAGTTACTGGGTTGTCCTGTTTCACATTTTCTAGGTTGATGGAAGCACTGGGCACCCAATAATAGCATGTATACATGAAAAAAGTCAGATTTTAATGATATGTCCCTTTAAAAAAAAAAAAACAATTATATTCAGTATACAAATTAAAGCTAGAGAGTCCAAAGGCAACTAATTTAATGTAACAATGATGTCATTGCTGTTGTTCATATTGAGACGTGAAGCTGATGTGATACTGAAAGCAGCAGGTCTTTATGTACTGTACAGACACTTTGTTCTAGGAGAAGGAGAGCAAGCCGGACATAGAGATGAAGGGAACATTTAATAACATACTGAATTTTATACCAAACCTTCGTGTTTAGAAGATAAACTTCTCACCTTTTTATTTTTATGTTTGTAAATGTGTTCCTACAGATGAGTTGAATCTTTTCTTGATAAGAAAAAACCTGTTTGATCAAAATTCAATTCAGACAAGCAACTCGTATTATGATCACATTATAGTGTATTGTATATATTTACTCACCACATCCACACAGCTGATATGAGGAGCATTTGAGGTATAAACACCAATGGAGTAACTGTGTACTTACCTGACACTGAACTATCCATTTGCTCTTCAGAGAGGGCAATATTTAAATATTAGAGTTTGACAGATCAAAAGCGTTTACATTAAAGTCAGATGTATGATGAGATGTTGTGTTACCTCCTACAGTATATGAATACTCTTGTATCTCCTTACTGTTGATTGAGTCCAGGTACAGTTTGTTATATAGTTTGACTCCATCTGTTACCAGACTCCCGTTTTTATACCAGATGTAAGTATGTTTGTTACCCAGAGTGCATTTGGTTAAGCAGCTTAATATCACTTTTTCTCCATCTATCACAGGGTTTGGGCTGCTTATCACCTGTGTATCTAATGAAAAGGTCATAAAGTTGATATACAAAATAAATACCTGTGGTACTGGTAAAGAACAAACAGTTACCTGTAACAGTAAGAGTGACTCCAGGTAAACCAGAAAATGTCCCATCTGATCATCAGGTTCATCTTTGTTTCTCCAGTTTGTTTTCTGGCTGAACCACGCCCTTACGAAACAAAAATATATTGAAGTATATTGGAAAATATCATGTAATATATTAGGCAACATATTCCCATATATGGGATTTAATATTTATATTTTCCAATATATTGAAATATATGCATGAAACATAGATGTATATATGATACAAAATATATTGCAATCAAAAACAAAAAGGGCACTATATTTTTTACATGTAATAGTTTGTCTTTATATGCTTTGATATATTGCAATATATGCATAGACCATACATGTATATATGAGACAAAGTATATTGCATTCAAGAACAAAAAGGCACTATATTTTTTACATGTAATAGTTTGTCTTTATATGCTTTGATATATTGCAATATATGCATAGACCATACATGTATATATGAGACAAAGTATATTGCATTCAAGAACAAAAAGGGCACTATATTTTTTACATGTAATAGTTTGTCTTTATATGCTTTAATATATTGCTATATATGCATAGACCATACATGTATATATGAGACAAAATATATTGCAATCAAGAACAAAAAGGGCACTATATTTTTTACATGTTATAGTTTGTCTTTATATGCTTTGATATATTGCAATATATGCATAAACCATACATGTATATATGAGACAAAATATATTGCAATCAAGAACAAAAAGGGCACTATATTTTTTACATGTTATAGTTTGTCTTTATATGCTTTGATATATTGCAATATATGCATAAACCATACATGTATACATGAGACAAAATATATTGCAATCAAGAACAGAAAGGGCACTGTATTTTTTACATGTAATAGTTTGTCTTTATATGCTTTGATATATTGCAATATATGCATGAAACATACATTTATATATGATACAAAATATATTGCAATCAAGAACAAAAAGGGCACTATATATATATATATATATATATATATAGGATGCGTAACAGACACCAGCAACAAGGAGGCTGATAGATAGGTCCTGACTTATGATCCTGACCCACACTCCTAATCAGTAGGTGGCGGTAATGCCACTAAAAGTTGTTTGCCAACTGCCAGTAAAACTCAAGAAGAAGAAGAAGAAGGCTGATGTCAGCAGGCTCCAAGGAAACTTCAAGTTTTAAAAGGTATATAAGTTTTCAGAGCTGGTGCTTTTCAGTTTTTATATTGCATCTCTGAGAGATTTTTGTGAATAACTTGTTGTTCTGCTCCACAGATGCTGTTTTAAAACAGTTTCCTATTAGGCCAAGGAAGCTGATGTCAGAAAATCTATCAACAGTAGAATCTGCGAGCTAATGGCATTAAGACACCAGGTGAAGAGCAAAAGCACTGGTATTTAAGTGGTTTACATCAGTGAAGATCCAAGGTGGTCTCCTAACCAGGATAATGGACTGTTCTTTTGGCAATTTTTTTTTTTTGCTTTTTCACGGTTCCCAAAACTTCATGAAAGTTTGTTTATTATTTATTTGTTCATTATTGTCTGTGCATTTTGTTTATTGATATTGTCTTTATTGATATTGTCTTTATATTGTATAATGGCACTGCTGAAATTTTGAAATGTACATTGGTAATTTAAGTTGCTTTAATTTATATTTTGTATATTTTTTTGTTTAATGGCACTCTTTTAAAAAGTAATTTATGTAAATGCAATGCAACACATTTATGTAATGTAATGTAAAGACAATCACATTTCCTTTGACTGACCATATGCAAAACCTCTTGTGGTTTTAATGGGCCTATAGAGCTCTGTACCTCAAATTGGGTTTAGTATCTGTGCCTGATTAAAAGAAAATAAAGGTGGCTTTTGATAGATTACCCATCAGTCTGGGTTAATATGTGGTGTAAATGTTTGTATATTGCTGGTTGCATATTTAAGTATTTATATATTTTAGATGTTTCATGTACATACTGTATATATCCCAAATATATTCATACATTGTATGTGCATGTTCTCATATATGTACACATATTGTGCATACATTTACAATAAATATGTACATATATTTCCATCTAATTTTACATATATGTAAAATGTATTCCACAATATATTGAACACATATCTACATATATTTCATGTATATTTCCATATAATTTTACATATATTTGAAATATATTCTACCATATAGTAAACATATACGTGAAACTATATCTCTACATATATTGTTAATACATTTTCGCATATAAATCAAAATACAATATTGCAGATATTTATAAATATAATATTGCATATATTTTTAAATATATAAACACATATATTTTATCCATGTACAATATATTGAAAGTGGCAATAATTTGTATATTTTGCAATATACTGCAATATATTACACATATATAGTAAATATGTACCATCAATATATTATTCCATGTATTGCCAATGTATAATATATTGGAAAATGGAAAGTAAAATAATATATTGCAATATATTACAATATATTTCAAGTAATATATTGGTAAATATATTTTCCTTTCGTAAGGGACAACCCAGTTTTGATGTTGATGTTTGAGTAAAAGCACTTCAGTTTCACATCAGTCTCCTTTAAAGCACAAATATTGTATTCATCACAGGTTACAGGCCAGGGAATGAAATTGAGTGAACCTCAAACTAAAAATGTAAGATTTACATAGGAAATATGACATCAAATATGAGAATGTTTAAAGCAATTATTAAAAGCATATGCCAAAAACACATTTAAATTCATGCATTTGGCAGACAAATCTAAAGTGACTTACAGTGCATTAAAAGGTACATATTTTATCAGTACTGTACGTGCGGTCCCTCGGATCAAACCCACAACCTTTAACATACCACAGAGCTATAGAGGGGCTTTTAAAGAACTTACAGGTGCTGGTCATATAAAGTGAAACTTGTATATTATTTTCATTCATTACACACAGACTGATATATTTCAAATGTTTATTTCTTAAATTTTGATTTAAAGAGAACTAAGAAAAATCCCAAAATCTAAGAAACCACACTCTAATCAAATTAACTCAAAACACCTGCAAAGGCCTTTAAATCATCTCTCAGTCTACTTCTGTAGGCTACAAAATCATGGGGAAGACTGCTGACTTGACAGTTGTCCAAAAGATAACCACTGACACCTACAAAAGAGGTTGGCTGTTCACAGAGCTCTGTGTCCAAGCACATTAATATAGAGAGGCGAAGGGAAGGAAAAGATGTGGTCGCAAAAAGCAATAGGGATAACCAAACCCTGGAGAGGATTATGAAACCCAATCAAAAATGTGGGAGATGATTGAGTTGCAATATGATTCAATTCAAAGCTTAAATGATACGTACATTGCACGATGCAGTGATCTCTTATCGTCCATTATTGAATTGGAGAAGAGTAGTTAGCGAATAAAGCTGTGGGAATCAATATGATGATCTTATTTACAGTAATGAGAAAATGGCCCTTTAACCTCTTGAATGTTGAGCAAAAGCCGTTAAATCAATGCAGTTTGTGTACTAGTTTCCAGTTTCAAATGTCCATACTTTCCCATTACAAAAACAATACTTTTAGGGCATAGAACATAATAAGCAAATTGGGATGATATGACCATGGATAGGACCACAACAGGAAATAACAACAGAACAATACAAACTTTAAAATAAGAGCCATCAAAACAAATAGCAAAACATAAGGGCCGTTTCTCAATCTGAAGACTGCAGCCTCCGGAGGTCGCAAAATTCCGTAGAAATTACAATGTTATTGCAGCTGGTTTGCCAGTAATTTACCATAGATTAACATTTGTTATTTACTGGCAAGAGTTTGTTCAAAGTTAAATTAATTTTAAATATTAACATGTCTTTATCTTTACAGAATAAAACTATACAATAACAGCCTCATGCAAAGCATTCTGGGAACCAGAAATCATCATCAACCTTTTTCTGTTTTTTGCTTCAGATTTTGTTTCCCAGAATGTTTTGCTTGATGCTGTTTTTTTAATTTTACTCTGTAAAGACAAAGACTTGTAAATGTTTAATGTTCATTTAACTTTGAACAAAATGTTGCCAGTAAATAACATAAATTTAAATCTATGGTAAATTACCGGCAGCCCAGCTGCAATTTCTACAGATTTTTTTTACAGTGTACGCATATTACAACAATTTATGATTAACTAAGAATACTAGTCAACTTTATAATTTTTAATATTCTGAAATAAGTCTTGATGACGTATGCAGCCTACAAATGCGACCTCCAGAGGCTGCAGCCCCCCGATTGAGAAATGGCCAAAAAAGCAGAACAAAAAAAACAATCAAAAAGAAGAAGCATGACTGCTCTGTAAACGCATACTAAACGGGACAACTGTCACGCTTGTACACTGTAAAAAACATTCTGTATAAATTACAGTATTACTGGGTATTATTGGTAACTAGCTGTCAGTAACTTACTGTAGATTTTACATTTATGTTATTTACTGGCAACAGTTTGTTCAAAGTTAAATGAACATGAAACATGTTAGGTAAGGTTACTTTTATTGTACCCGTAGGTAAATTTGTTTTACAGTGCAATGACATTCAATGGCATCCAGTACAACAAAAAAAAAAAAACACAACACAGAACACTACAAACATAGGGACAATTAAATAAATACTCATACTAAATAAAAGTGCTCTCAAAACATTAAAATATTGTCTTTGTAAAAGAACCTAAAAATATAAAAAAACACCTCTACAATTTGTTTATCATATTAACCGCATTTGGTACAAAGCTGCTCTTATATCTTTTCGTTCTACACCTTGGGACTTTATACCTCCTTGCAGATGGCAATAACTAAAACTCACTGTGCAGGGGATGAGAATCATCATCTAAGATTGAGATGGCCATCCTATGTACAGTCTTTATCTTCTACAGTAAGTTACTGGCAACCAGCTGTATAATTACAGCATTTTTTTACAGTGCAATGTATACATTTTTTTGTGTGTATGCAGGGATCCTGTGTACTGTATCATAGTAAGAGCATGTGAGCGAGGGATCGTCCCAGAACAGTGTGACTCATTTTATTTACGGCTAAATTACTTTTCATTAATTTTACTAATAGTCAGATTGGGCAGGCCTTCACAAAGGGGCTTTTAATTACAACAAAAAACCTTAACAAAGATGGCACTTTGGTCATCCAGGGGTAAAGGGGTGGAAAGGGGAGGCACCCACTGCACAACCTCTGCCACCCGTAAAAAGTTACGTTTTTGTATATTTCACACTGCACAAGTTTATGCAAATTCACCACATAATACGAGTACATTTGCGTGAGAGATCAGGATACATGCCCCATTATGGTTTAAAACAGTTGTTTACTTTATTGAACAGTTCATCTAACTTAAAGATAGATCATTGTGCTAAAAAAACATATATATTCTTATAAAACGTATAAAAATGTACAAATAGAAACAAAAATCATGTAAAAAATAAAACAACATGCTATTAAAAGAATACAGGAAGACCACAAGCCTCTTTAACTGGAAATTTCACAATATTTTTTTCAGTTCCTCTTTTTTTTCTGTTTATAGTAAAAAAAACACACTTTTCAAAATTTAAATAATTTTCATGAATCATGATTTAATAATATGGTTGTTACTAAGTAGGACCTTATTTTTAAGATCTATAATGTAAAGATACCCATTACATTTACAGTTTTTAAATGTAAACATTACATTACATTTTTAATTCAATTTTACAATCACTGTTGCTAGGGTCTGACAAGCTCTTTAATCATTAAATGGTCACTGTTTACTAAAACTATCCAAACACACAGGCCTTGACATGAAGACATGTTTGTTACAGTGTGGTGGACAGCAAGGGTCGGCAAGGCTTGATTTAGTTAAGGGTTATTTTGACTTCACAGTGGCATAATAAACATTATCAGTGGATGAATGTTGTATAGTAGGGGTGGAATATGTGGTCTGCTTGAAGTTAACACTTGAATAATGAAGGTCCTGCTCCTCTGAGTGAGTCTGGTGGGTAACGTCAGCTTCTGCATACAGGGGTGTGGAGTTATCCAATGTAGATGAGTCGGGTTGTGGCTACAAATTAAAATATGAATTAAAGTGACCAGCATACAAGCACATAAATCAGACTCAATATTTATTGTTAATTGTTTTCACCTGTGCAGACGGTTTTGTGTCGTCACATTTTTGAGATGATATATACTTTCTCCTCCTCCTCAGGAAACTGTTTTAAATGGTTCATATATATCAGGAGAAAACATAAGTTACTTGTAAGTTTCATTTACATTTACACATCTGGCTGATGTTTCTATCCAAAGCAATAAATTTACATTTTATTTGATCAATATTTGGGAATTAAACCAAAGACCTTTGCTCTGCTAATGCAATGCTTTACCAATTGAGCTACAGGAACTTTCTGAATTTGAAACTTGTTATAATTGAAGTTTAAAGGTACGCTCAATAATGTTTAATTCTATGGCGAAAAACACATATAAAACAGTATAAAGATAGACAAATAAAACAGTCATGTAAGTCTAAAGGTTGACTGCCAGAAAAATATAAATGATGTAATATAATGAATAACATTTGAACATTACCTATAACACAGGATCCCTATGACTGCAAGAATCAGTAACACAAACAGTACTACTGTGGTGATTTTTGTGCTCATCTTTGAATCTGGAACTTGATGTACATCTGCATCTGTATGTA
The DNA here is from genome assembly GCF_027580225.2 of Misgurnus anguillicaudatus. Classification (NCBI taxonomy): domain Eukaryota; kingdom Metazoa; phylum Chordata; class Actinopteri; order Cypriniformes; family Cobitidae; genus Misgurnus; species Misgurnus anguillicaudatus. Next base: position 8,465,771 of record NC_073359.2, on the reverse strand, counting down.
TAAAATATGTAAGACAAACCTCAGATTTTCTCTTTTTTAGAGACAGCAATGCAGTGTCATAACTAAAACACACACATGTATCATGTGTTACCTCCTACAGCACATGAATACTCTTCTATCTCCTCACTGTTGATTGAGTCCAGGTACAGTTTGTTATATAGTTTGACTCCATCTGTTACCGGATGCCCGTTCTTGTACCACGAGTATGTAATGTTGTTATCCAGAGTGCATTTTGCTGAACAACTCAATAATACTTTCTCTCTCTCTGACACAGTGACTGGACTGCTTATCACCTGTGTATCTAAAAAAAATTATCAATTTGTAATTTTTCAGTATTTTGACTCTAATCAATGATAGCACGCTATCTTCCATATGTAGTTTTCATTATGAGCAGTTACCTGTAACAGTAAGAATGACTCCAGGTGAACCAAAGTAAGAGTTTTCATTAGTGATGATCCTGAATCGATATTCACCAGAGTCCCTCATCTTAACATCTTTGATTCTCAGTGTGTTGCCCATATACTCCACACGACCAGCAAACTGATCAACATCACGCAGATCCAAAACATTTTTGTTTGTTAAATGCCAGTATGTTTCCTCTACTGTATCTCCAGTGGGATGTGAGTATGAAGAGTGAATATCTACTGTTGATCCCACTAAAGCACAAACTCTTGTAGAGGTGTAAGTCACACCCCAACAGACACTGTTAGAAAGACCTGAAAGAGACACATATGTACATCTTAATAAAACACTAATGTAATAGAAATGTGTGTTCATATGTAAGTAAATGTCACACTTACACAAAGGATCAGAAGAGATTTTAAAGTATGGACTAATAAAACAGGAGTAGGCAGCAGATGACAAAGAAAACGGTTTAGATTCCCTTCCTGCTATATATCGTCCATTTTCTCTCCAGTAGATATGTTGAGGTTTTGGGGTTAAAGTGCAGGAGCTATTACAGGTAAGTTTGTTCTGGTGTATCTTCACCTGCAGGACTGAATAAAGAAAAACACTGAAAAACATTTACAAATGAAGATAATCTGAACTGGACTGATGAGAATGTAAATGTACCTGTTACTGTTAGATTGACTGTGACTGAGCTGAGATGTTTAACTCCATCCTTCATAATGAACATGAGCTGATATTCTCCACTGTCTCTCTCTCTCAGATCTGATATTGTGAGATACGAAATGCTCTTTGCAATCCCCTGTTTCACTCGTCCTGAGTAATCTGAATCTAAAGTTAAATCTTCAGGTTCATCTTTGTTTCTCCAGTTTGTTTTCTGTTTCTGACTGAACCAGAATCCAGTTTTGATGTTGATGTTTGAGTAAAAACACTTCAGTGTCACATTGGTCTCTCTCACTGCACAAATGTTTTCATATTCACACTTAACTTGTAGGCTGTGTGTTGATGTTAGAAAGCCTAGAAAAAAACTTCATTAAGACCACAACATCTTTTTTACTTTTAAGATGAGTCAATGTTGTCAATGATTCAAGTATCAACGTATGTTCATAAGGAAGCTGGTAGTCTTTATATACAGGATATAATACATAAGTACTCCCACCAACTAATGTGTCTTTACATTAATAGGCTTTTAATTTGTAATTCTTATTAATATAAAACACAGTGGCGGTTCTACACGGAGGCCAAGGGTGGCCCGTGCCTCTGTAGACAAGTCCCTGGCCACCCCTGTGGCCACCCCGTGCTGACCAAATAAAAAAGTATACATTTATTTTGATTTTACACGGAGAGCGCCAAAAGCGGAACTAATGCGACGCAACGTTCTACACGGGCAAATTAGAGCGGCGCACCCAACCACTGTAGCAGGCTGCAGGTGCTGGGTGCTGCTCAGCGAGTGTCTCAATTCGTTCCCAATTTTCCGATGTTGAGAATGTGTATGCAGGTTTGGGCACTGGTAAGGACTCTAGCTCACTTAACATTGGGACACTGTTCACTTGTTCTCCTGTGACGTGGCTGCATAAGCGCGTTGTGATCATTCACTGCTGTTAGTCATCAACAACCGGCAAAACCAACATCTCGCTAACTTTTTAAAGTTTACACATTGTAAAAAGCGCTGTAATTATGCTCTTACATACACGTGCATAAAATTGGAGGAATATAATTAAATGTGTCATATAAAAATGTTTACAATTTAAAATAAATATTATTTTAAATACTGATTAGATTGTGGTCCCTAACTGTCTAGCAATGTGTGTTTATATGTAAACTAAAACAAACGTTTGTCTTTGTAAAAGTTTGCATTTCATAAAGTTTATTGAGTAGGCTGGCATGATTTTCGGTTGGGGGGCTTTAGAAAAGAGCCAAGCTCTCCTTTTGCACCTGCACTCACTCTTGTATTAAATAAAGATTTATATGATTGTAAAGTAATATAAAGTTTATGGGGCAGTTTCCCGGAAAGGGATTAGACTAGTCCTAGACTAAAATAAATATAAGAGCTGTCCAAACTGAAAACAACTTGCAATGCCATATCTTAAAATACATCAGTGCCCTTTGTTTTGCTTCAAAATGCACACAAGTAATGTATTAAGGCATGTTTGTTAAAACTAGTTATATTTCCTAATTAAACTAAGGCCTAGTCCTGTCTTAAACTAATTCCTGTAACCGCCTCTATAATCTTTAAATATAATTTCTTGCAGTTTTTTTATGTGCCCCTCTGGTAAAACACTGGCCCCTCCTTGGCCCCCCTAGTGAAATTTGTCTAGAACAGCCACTGATAAAACAAATAAACATTATTAAAGAATATTCCATTTTCTTAAAAGAAAAATCCAGACAATCCACTCACCACCATGTCATCCAAAATGTTGATGTCTTTCTTTGTTCAGTCGAGAAGAAATTATGTTTTTTTGAAGAAAACATTGCAGGACCCCTCCCATCCTAATGGACTTTAATAGAGCCCAACATTTAATACTTAACTCAACACTTAACAGTTTTTTTCAACGGAGTTTCAAATGGCTATAAACGATCTCAAACGAGGCATAAGGGTCTTATCTAGCGAAACGATTGTCATTTTTGACAAGAAAAATAACAAATATACACTTTTAGACCACAACTTCTCATCTAGATCCGGTCGTGATGTGCCAGCGTGACCCCACGCAATACGTCATGGCGTCAAGAGGTCACAGAAGACGAACGCGAAACTCCGCCCCAGTGTTTACAAATGTGTTGAAAGAGGACCGTTCCTACGTTGTTGTATGTCAACTGATACTAATTAATGTCTTTGTGTCAGTTTATTGTTTACAATGGTCCGCAAAATATATCAAAAAATGCGTTTTATATATGTAACACATGACCTCTCTACGTCACTACGCATTTACGTTAGCCAGCGCTGGACCGGACCTAGACGAAAAGTTGTGGCTCAAAAGAGCATATTTTTATTTTTATTGTCAAAAATGACAATCGTTTCACTAGATAAGACCCTTATGCCTCGTTTGGGATCGTTTATAGTCCTTTGAAACTCGGTTGACAAAAAACTGTTAAGTGTTGAGTTAAGTATTAAATGTTGGGCTCTACCAAAGTCCATTAAAATGAGAAAAATCCTGCAATGTTTTCCTCAAAAAACACAATTTCTTCCCGACCGAACAAAGAAAGACACCAACACCCTGGATGACATGGTGGTGAGCAAATTATCTGGATTTTTTTTTAAGAAAATTGAACATTCCTTTAAAACAATGATTGTCTTACCTTGAATGTTTATCAGTAGGATCAGTGATACGAATGCAGAGTTAAAGTCCATACTTTTACTATTGTGCAAATCTAACATAAATAATACATCAAATATTTGCTTAGATGTTTGCTCAGAAAATTTACAGGAAAAATAATAATGTTCACATCTCAGTCCCGCTTCAGAGGACGAAGATCTCTACACAAAAGTTCTCTAACAAAGAAAAAATGTTACAAAAGTGATGGTCATTTTAAAAAAAGTTACAAGTCTCTCACATGATCTCATTTCCTTCCTTTTTTCTCTAAAGCTTTTGCAAAGAAACGCAGCCTCCTTCACTTTTTATCCACTTGTTGTTAGGCTTGGTTTTTAAAAGATATAACAAAATCCTCGTAACATCCCTTTTCTGTTTGTTGACTCACCAGTAAACCAAAACTGGTCCAAGCAGATAATTTATATATTTATATAATTTTAAATCACATGTGTTACAAACATGAAATTTACAGTAATTGTATGGCAGTATGAGAATGTACATCTGTTCTCACTATTGTACCTTATAGGATACAACCATACCTCACACACTTTAAGTAAAATACAGCATTTGATAAACATAAACCCAGTCTAAACCAGTTTGATGTCTCTCAGCTTGACCAGATGAAAACTGACCACAACTTCTCTAAAACCAACCAACAGACCAACCTAAGAAATAAGCAAATACTGTAAACACTCGTAAATGAGTTTTTCTTCAGCACAAGAAAGAATCGCATGCAGTGCTACCATCAACATCCAGACTAAACACATTTGCGAGTAAAATATCCGTACATTATAACATTGTCCTATTAATTCAAGATTATAATTATTTTAAGGAAATTCAAACCATCTGTGGATAAAAATCCAAAGAAATTAATTTCCAAGAACCAAATATTTTGTTTTGATCTATTGCTGCGGAGTGCACTGTAAAAAATACTTTGCTGCCCCAAAATTTTTTAGTATTTTGTTGAATCAACTCAGACCCACAAGTCATGTCAACAGAGATGAGTTGTCACAACTTATAAAATATAGTTGAGAAAGGTCAAGTTATAACAACTCACCTGTAGTTATAATAACTAATTTCTAGTCAAGATAAAAATATTAAGTTGAAATGACTTGTAAATCCGAGTTGATTCAACAAAAAATTTAAGGCAGCAAAGTATTTTTACAGTGTGAGTATATAGCCGACAGTCATGTGACTTCAGCGAACAAATGAGGAAATCAAATGCAAAACCCTGTAAGTGCTCCACTTCAAAAAAAAAAAATCCTCTTCTTTGGACAGGACAGTAAACCGTTGCAAAGTTACTAAATATGCAACTAAAAACATGGGAAACAATGAAAGTCAGAATTAAAAATTAAAAAAACTGAACAACACATTAGGAGACGCTGTGATCCATGTCACTGCCAGGTTGTATTTTAGTGCAAGTACTCACAAGGGACCAAAGTTTGAATGTGAAACATGTCATTTTGTGCACCATCGTTCATCCAATTCCTCTTATGTGCACTTAGAGGGCTTTGCTGAAAAATGTGACATTTAGCAGATTCTGCCAACAAAGTGCTATTTATGAATGGTCCGAGGCCAGAATAAAGCAGATTTGAAGCAAAGGTATGTGATCAACATATATTCAAGTGAATTCAGTAAATATCATTATCTCAGTTTTGACAGTGGTGGCATTTAGCAAGTTTTGCATCTGAGCTCCTCAGATCTTTATTATATACATTTACATTTTTTAATTTAAGTGATTTACAGTTCAGGTTTATTGACTTTTTTATTTTACCCACAAAAAAAAACAATAATTTGTAACCTTGTTTTATTTGAAGAATGTGGCCGTCCGGCAGCACAGGTACCTTAAAGGTACATAACAAACTGTACTGTAACAAAATGGTTCATATTAGGATCCCAGTGACAACTTTTGTACCTTTTTTCTGAGAGTGTAGACTTTTTAGTAAATAGATAGTAGATTCATAATATCCACGTCATACAGCACTGTTTATGTTCTGCCCTTAGGCATACATTATCCTACGTACATTCATTACATGTGTGTGCGAGCTAGACTCGATACGAACGCCGCTCGCACATTTGAATCAGGGGCGTGGCTAAGTATTTGAGTGCTAAGAATACATTTAAAATAAAAAATGTAATTGTTCACTTTTAGTAAATGTATTGTTTAGTTCAATGTTTTGAGAAGCTTCTGGACATAGTGGCGGTTTGTTTGTTTTTACAAGTACAGTTTTTGGATCACCCAAGTTAGGGGGGCAGATGGGGGGGCAAGGCTCTAGAGTGGTGGGGCACCTGCCGCCCTGTAGATCCCTGTTATTACCCAACTATGGGTTTAAATAACTTAGCTTCTGGGTTAGAATGCCCCAAAATTTGGGTTTGTCCATATTTGACCCAATCGTGGTTTAAAACAACCCAACATGTTTTACCATAAAAAGCAAATAACAGAACATAATTACATTACAGATATATTATTTACATTAACAAAATATTTGACAAACATAATGCAGTAGCAGTAACTAATAAAAAAAATCGGAGTTGTCCGTTCAAAGTCGCTTTAAACAAGTTAATCTCGGAAATGTTCTGAAACTGAACATTCACTTGACCTTTTAGTTTACTGTTGCTAGCGTCTGACAAGCTCTTATATCATTAAATTGTCACTGTTTACTAAAACTATTCAAACACACAGGCTTTTACTTATTAATTCTTATTCATTTCTTATTCATGTCTTACCTTGAATGTTTATCAGTAGGATCAGTGATACGAATGCAAAGTTAAACTCCATGCTTTTACTATTGTGTATATCTGACATAAATAATACATAAAGTTTGCTTAAATGTTTGCTCAGAAAATCTACAGTAAAAATAATAATGTTCACATCTCAGTCCCGCTTCAGAGGACAAAGATCTCAACACAAAACTTCTCTTACAAGAACGTTGCAACACTGTGTTACAAAACTGACGGTCACTTTAAAAATAAAGTGGCAAATCTGTCAGATCATCTTATTTCCTTCCTTTTTGTCTCTAAAGCTGGTGCAAAGAAGCACAGCCTCCTTCACTTTTTATCCACTCGTTGTTGGCCTTCGTTTTTTATAAATATAACAAAATCCTCTTTACATCCCAACTATTATTTTAAATCACATACGTTTCATACATGAAAGTTACAGTCATTGTATGTACATCTGTGACATTGAGTAGTTCTCACTATAGGATACAACCGTACACTTTAAGTAAAATACAGCATCTGATAAACATAAACCCAGTCTAAACCAGTTTGATATCTTAGCCTGATTTCCAAGGAAAATATCCATACATTATTAGTACATCCTAAGTGCAGTTTAAAACAGGTCTATAAAGGACTCAATTCAAGACTTTAAAGACCTTTGGTCATGTGACTTCAGCAAACAAATGAGGAGTTTAAATGCAAAACCCTCTAAATGCATGAAAACTTTTTGACAAAAATCTCCTCTGACCCTTCTAAAACCATCCACTTCTTTGGACAACACATAGTAAACAGTTGCAAAATCACTAAATATGCAACTAGAAACATGGCAAACAATGAAAGTCAGAATTCAACATTTTAAAATGAAGAAATTGAACCACACGTTAGGGGGCGCTGTGATCCGTGTCACTGCCATATCCGGGTTGTCTAAGTACTCACAAGGGATTACAGTTGTAATGTAAAACATGGTTGTTTCTTGTGCTGCCATTCATCCAATTTATCTTCTGTGCACTTAAAGGACTTTGCTAAAAATGTAGTTGGCTTTTAGCAGATTTTGCCAACAAAGCGGTATTTCTTAATGGCCTAAGGTCGGAATTAAGCAGATTTGAAGTGAAGGTATATGATTAAACAATATGTGATATAGCTCTATATCATCAAGGCTGTAAGTAGGCCAGAGGCACTCATCTCAGACACTCCTATTTGACACTGTCTCTGAGGTATGTTAAAAATGAGATTGTATTTGTTTTGAGTTGATTAAACAAGCAGTCATTGGTCTGATGAATCTATTATTTGTTTCTTTTATTCATATTTAGTCTGTTTTGTTGCAATTTTTTGGTGGAGGTAAAAGTTAAACTCCATTAATATATACAAAACTGATTTTCTATTTAATCCTAATGCGGTTCTATAGCACTGTCTTTTTACTGGACTGTGTTCTTGTCAGTACTATGAAACAGACTAATGAAGTATAAGAGTCAGAGAGATGTCATTTCTGTGTTATGCTTATAAATATCAGTGGTGTCGCCCCGTGTTTTAATATTCACATCACCAAAAATAAGTCAGAAAGTGTCCCGAATCCAATGTATAGTGAGCCAGTGTCCTTAACAGTGCCTGAGCGCCTGTACATGATATACTATCAGATTCAAGAACCAGAAAGAACTGTTGTATAAACATAAATAATACATGCAAGAGCTTTCGGTAAATATCATTATTTTATTTTTGTTTTTATTTTTATTTTATACATTTACATTTACATTTATTATTTAAAGTGATTTACAGTACAGGTTTATTGACATTTTTATTTTCCCACAAAATATAACATTATATAAGGACTTTTGTAACCTTTTAAAATAATTATTTATACTTTAGAGCAGGAACTTAAATCCAGAGGAAAATCATTTGATATCTAATATGTTGTATTGTTCACTTAAAAATCTGAGCATCCAGTTTCTACACAAAATGTGTTTATTATTAGAAGATCTAAGAAGTACAACTTAAGAAACAAAACTCAGGTTAATTACATTAAATAAATATTTCTGGAATACTTAAATATTTATGATTTTACCGAAAGACAAGAGCTGTGCTGTGGTTAAGAGTTTATAATTTAAATGTGTAGTAGACTATACCAAGAAAACCTAATGAAGAATTTTACTGAACAAAAGATATTAACACAATATTATTTTATGCAGATTACACAAACTGAGCATGTATTATTATACACTGTATATAATATCACTTTATCATTCAGTTCACATAATCCAGTTCTGTTGGAGTGACACCAGATGTGCATGAAAACATAATAGATGTTGGAGTCTATAAGAGACAGATAAATATTATGAGAAATAGATAACATTTGATTATAAAGTCATTTTAGCTTGTAATTACATTAAAGATATCAGTAAAAATTCTCACCTTTTTATTTTTGTCATTCATTTGTTTTTTCAGGCAAAACCTGTGGGACCATATTTCAATATTTAATACTAAATTATTTCATTACTGTATATTAACTTAAAATTATGAACTTTTCACCATTATTATTTTACTCACCACACCCAGATAGCTGCTATAATGAATATTTGAACCACAAACACAATCAGAAAGATGTAAAATTGTTCAGACGCTGAGATTTCCACTGATTCATCTAAACACAAAAACAGAAGAGACACAACTTTAATGACACTCATGAATAAACTGATCATTAAGGACTCAAGAGTATGTAAATTCATCACAAAAGGTTTTAACGCATGGTCCCCTTGAGGTTTTACCAAAGCAATTATTTTAATTTTGTTTTTTTGTAAAAAATGTAATTAATCATGCTCACTAAGCCGTACATTTTTGCAAGTTGCCGAACAACACTTAGATGTAATCCAAGAGCAACTACAGAAATCAAACACAAAATTTCTGTTGTAAAATGTTTCATAATCTGAAAACGTCTTTCATTAAAGTCAGATGTATGATTAGATGTTTTGTTACCTCTTACAGCACATGAATACTCTTGTATCTCCTCACTGTTAACTGAGTCCAGGTACAATTTGTTATATAGTTTGACTCCATCTGTTACCAGACTCCCGTTCTTGTACCACGAGTATGTAATGTTGTTATCCAGAGTGCATTTGGTTGAACAACTCAATATCACTTTCTCTCTCTCTGACACAGTGACTGGACTGCTTATCACCTGTGTATCTAAAAAAATTAAATCAATTTGTATTTTTTTTGTATTTTGACTCCAATCAATGATAGCATGCTATGTTCAGCTTTGGTTTTCCATTAGTAGTTTCATTATAAGCAGTTACCTGTAACAGTGAGAATGACTCCAGGTGAACCAGAGTAAAAGTTTGTGTTAGTCTTGATCCTGAATCGATATTCACCAGAGTCGCTCATGTTGATGTCTTTTATTCTCAGTGTGTTGTTTATATACTCCACACGACCAGCAAACTGATGAACATCACGCAGATCCTGAATATATCCTGAATGCCAGTATGAATCCTCTACTGTATCTCCAGTGGGATGTGAGTATGAAGAGTGAATATCTACTGTTGATCCCACTAAAGCACAAACTCTTGTAGAGGTGTAAGTCACACCCCAACAGCCACTGTTAAAAAGACCTGAAAGAGTCACATACGTACATGTTTACAAAACAGTAATGTAATAGAAATGTGTGTTCATATGTAAGTAAATGTCACACTTACACAAAGCATCAGAGGAGATTTTAAAGTCTGGACGTAGAAAACAGGAGTAGGCAGCAGATGACAAAGAAAACGGTTTAAATTCACTGTCCTTTATATATTGTCCATCTTTTTTCCAGTAGATATTCTTAGGTTTTGAGGTTAAAGGGCTGGAAGTATCACAGGTAAGTTTGTTCTGGTGTTTCCTCACCTGCAGGACTGAATAAAGAAAAACACAGAAAAACATTTACAAATGAAGATAATTTGAACTGGACTGATGAGAATGTAAATGTACCTGTGACTGTTAGATTGACTGTGACTGAGCTGAGATGTTTAACTCCATCCTTCATAATGAACATGAGCTGATATTCTCCACTGTCTCTCTCTATCAGATCATCTATTGTGAGTTTTATGTAATCTTCATTGATCCGCTGTTTCACTCGTCCTGAGTAATCTGAATCTAAAGTCAAATCTTCAGGTTCATCTTTGTTTCTCCAGTTTGTTTTCTGTTTCTGGCTGAACCAGAACCCAGTTTTGATGTTGATGTCCGAGTAATTAAACTTCAGTGTCACATTGGTCTCTCTCACTGCACAAATGTTTTCATATTTACACTTAACTTGTAGGCTGTGTGTTGTTAGAAAACCTAGAAAAAAACTTCATTAAGACCACAACATCTTTACACTTTCATGATGAGTCATTTTATAAACGTATGTTCATAAGGAAGCAGGTGGTCTTTGTATACACGATGAAATACATTAATACTCACACCAACTTATGTGGCTTTACATTAACAGGTTTTTACTAATTAATTCTTATTAATTTTAAAACAAATAAACACTATTAAATCAATGATTGTCTTACCTTGAATGTTTATCAGTAGGATCAGTGATACGAATGCAAAGTTATTGTCCATACTTTTACTATTGTGTATATCTGACATAATAGATTAAATATTTGCTTAGATGTTTGCTCAGAAAATCTACAGTAAAAATGATAATGTTCACATCTCAGTCCCGCTTCAGAAGACGAAGATCTCTATACAAAAGTTTTCTAACAAAGAAAAAATGTTACAAAAGTGATGGTCATTTAAAAAAAAGTTACAAGTCTCTCACATGATCTCATTTCCTTCCTTTTTTTCTCTAAAGCTTTTGCAAAGAAACGCAGCCTCCTTCACTTTTTATCCACTTGTTGTTAAGCTTGGTTTTTAAAAGATATAACAAAATCCTCGTAACATCCCTTTTCTGTTTGTTGACTCACCAGTAAACCAAAACTGGTCCAAGCAGATAATTTATATATTTATATTATTTTAAATCACATATGTTACATACATGAAAGTTACAGTAATTGTATGGCAGTATGAGAATGTACATCTGTTCTCACTATTGTACCTTATAGGATACAACTGTACATCACACACTTTAAGTAAAATACAGCATCTGATAAACAAAAACCCAGTCTAAACCAGTTTGATGTCTCTCAGCTTGACCAGATGAAAACTGACCACAACTTCTCTAAAACCAACCAACAGACAAACCTAAGAAATCAGCAAATACCATAAACACTCGAAAATTAGTTTTTTTCAGCACAAGAAAGAATTGCATGCAGTGCTACCATCAATATCAAGACAAACACATTTGCGAGTAAAATATTAGTACATTATATCATTGTCCTATTAAAGTGTAATATCCATAATAAACAAAATCAGATCAAAACATCAAGGCATGACTTAATTCAATACCATAAATTTAGAAAATTATTTTATAGAAATTCAAACCATCTATGGAAAAAATCCAAAGAAATTAATTTCCAAGATCAAGATTTTGTTTTGATCTAATGCTGCGGAGTGAGTATATAGCTGACCGTCATGTGACTTCAGCGAACAAATGAGGAAATCAAATGCAAAACCCTCTAAGTGCATATAAACTTTTTGACACAAATCTCCACTTCAAAAAAAAAAATCCTCTTCTTTGGACAGGACAGTAAACTGTTGCAATGTTACTAAATATGCAACTAAAAACATGGGAAACAATGAAAGTCAGAATAAAGAATTTAAAAAACTGAACCACACATTAGGAGACGCTGTGATCCATGTCACTGCTGGGTTGTATTTTAGTGGAAGTACTCACAAGGGACCAAAGTTTGAATGTGAAACACAAAATTTTTTGCAGTATCGTTCATCCAATTCATTTTATGTGCACTTAGAGGGCTTTGGGCTCCAAGGTATGTGATCAAAATATAATACATACAAGAGCATTCAGTAAATATCATTATCTCAGTTTTGACAGAGATTATTTATTTGGCATTTAGGAACTTTTGCATCTTTATTATAAAAATTTAAATTTTTTATTTTAAGTGATTTACAGTTCAGGTTTACTGACTTTTTTATTTTACTCACAAAAAAAAAACATAAATTTTGCAAACTTGTTTTATTTGAAGAATGTAGCCGTCTGGCAGCACAGGTACTTTAAAGGTATAACAAACTGTACTGTAACAAAATGGTTCATATTAGGATCCCAGTGACAACTTTTGTACCTTTTTTCTGAGAGTGTAGACTTTTTAGTAAATAGATAAATAGTAAATAGCACTGTTTATGTTTTGCCCTTTAGAAAACATTATCCTATGTACATTTATATGTACTTTAAGTTAAACGTGTGTTTAATCTACACAAGGGAAACTCACTTGACTCGATCGCTCCAGCCGAGAGTTGCAGGGCCACCGCCGCACTGCAGCAGACTTGCTGTATGAGCTAGACTCGATCTAAACATTATAAGTACATCCTAAGTGCAGTTTAAAACAGGTCTATAAAGGATTCAATTCAAGACGTTGAAGACCTTTGCTCATTGGACTGCGGTAAACAAATGAGGAGTTTAAATGCAAAACCCTCTAAGTGCATGTAAACCTTTTGACAAAAATCTTCTCTGACCTTTCTAAAAGAATCCACATCTTTAGATAAGACATTGTAAACAGTTGCAAAATCACTAAATATGCAACTAGAAACATGGCAAACAATGACATTCAAAATGTAAAAATGAAGAAATTGAACCACACATTAGGGGGCGCTGTGATCTGTGTCACTGCCATATCCTGGTTCTCCAAGTACTATTGTGAGACAGACAAAGTTTGTTATATGGTTGTATTTCATTCTTGTCTATTTTATTTTATAAGGCATTTACCTATTTCTTTCATGTATTATGAGGGACTTTTATTTTGGTGGGGGAATGCGCTCGGGGAAGAGAAAAGGAGAGGGAGAGAGGAGGACTTTTTCCCGTGTGCCCGTGTTCTTGTTGAGGCTCTCTGTGCTAACTTGAATAAAAGTTAATAGTTGAGAATACCTTCATCCATCGTCTTATTGGAAAGCATTAACATCTATACTCCACGCCTTACATATTTATTGGTGGCAGCGGTGGGATATCGCAGCAAAACTGGGACATTTGCAGACGTCGGGGTTGCTGTTGGACTGGTATTGTTGGCTGCTGTGTTATCATATATGCTGGAACATTCGTACTTAAGGCTATTTTGCGTTTGAAACGTTTTTCCTTTGCATATACTCTTTCCAGTTTCGTGGACGGTATTCAGAGAAACTATATTGATAACTTTTGAGTTAGTTTCACTTTGTTTTCACTCTCATGTGAGTTTTCTTTTTAAAGTGCAGTCGTTAGTTTATTCAGTTTTATTTAGTGAGAAATCCGCGCTGACTTCGCCTCGTGGGAATTGGCTCATTGCCAACATCTCTCAGCTCCCGCCCAACCTGGAAAATGTGCGATTGGTTCCCACTAGTGGCGGACTTCGGTAACTGCAATTATTGCTAATCTGCTTATTTCAAACAGAAGAAAGGAATAACACACATTGTGGAAAACAAAGAGACAATTTGAAAGAGCCAATTTATTAAATATACTTTTTTTTCCTGCTTCACAAATGCTTTACATGTCACCATCGTAGCCATTACATTAAAATATTCATTAGTACTTTATTTTCCTCAAAAAAAAAAAAAAAAAGACATTTTTCTGGACTGAACTATTGTGATGCCGCAATAACTGCTTGACATTGATATCAGTTTGTTCAAACATGGCAGAAGACAATGTGTCAACACCTCATGTGCACTTTAGAGCTGTTTTACCCCCTGATTTCACTGGAGATGGCAGCGAAAGCTTTTCTCAATGGGCCCGCCGGTTTCAAGTATGCTGTGAGACCTCAGGTATGGACAAACCTCAGCTTGCCAAAGTGCTTCCATCTAGATTGGCAGGTGCTGCATTTAGTTACTGGGACAGTTTGTCAGATGACAACAAATCTAATTATGACACCACATGTCTCAAAATGTCTGCAGTGTTTGATCAAAAACAACAACTGAGAACTTTCCAAACATATTTGAATGCTAGACCACGTCTCACTACAGAGCCATTGGAAGTTTATGCTGCTGAATTGACCCGCCTTGTTCGCCAGGCTTATCCAGATTATGGAGAGTCTGCCATTAAGGGTGAAATTTTGCGACGTTTTATGGCTGGACTTGACTCTGCATTGCAAGCTAAGTTGTACGAGTTTGGTGTTACCACTCTTGATGACGCAATTAAAGTGGCTGGTCGCTGTGAGAGGGCACGTTCTACTGCTTCTGAGCCCTGCCCATCTTTTACATCTCCAATTTCTCAACCTACTCCTGTGCACAGCCTCACTACTGAGCCCACTAATACCCTGGCAGCCCAGCTCAATGAACTTCATCTGAAAGTAGACAAACTGCAGTCCATTGTAGCTACATTAGCACCATCAAAGTCTCATCATGCCTATGCTGCCCCATCTCCTGAACCACATTTCCCTTATCGTGGGAGATCGCCTTCTATGGACAGCACCAGAGATGACCGCTACACTGCAGCCCCCCGCTATCCACGTTTCAATACAGCGGATGCACCTTACTCCAGAGGACGATCTCCTGCACGTTCTAGGGATGACCATCGTAGATCACACTGGAGCCCCAGCCCAAGCCATCAGCAGCGGGAAAAGCCTAGGAGACCTTTACATCATGAGGGAGCAGATCGTCACTTTAGCCCTGAACGGAGATACACTGCATATGCCGACTCTATGTCTGCTCCGCCTGTCTACAGATATCATTCCAGGGATAACATCAGCCCATTTGAGGACAGAGACCGGCAGAGGGGTGAACGGTATTACACTCGTCATTCCCCAAGTCCACAACGACCCCATTCACGCCATGTACACTTCGCCGAGCATCAGTGCTCGGGAAACGGGTGGTAGCTGGAGATGAGGTCCAGTCTTCAGCTCAACTGACACCGGCCCATGGTGACCCCACAGTCTCTTCAGTGGACACTGCAACCTGGACACCGTACATAAAGGGACTCGTTGAAGATCAAGGAGTCACTGTTTTTCTGGACACTGGTGCCGCTTTGTCCCTGATTAGTGAGACGTTACGTAACCACATCCCTGCCCTGAAACATCGCCCCTTGCTGAAAAGTTATCAGGTTGCACACACACTTACAGGTCAACAATTGGACATTTTGGGTTCATTATCTGTTACATTGCGCTTGGGTTCACACACATTCAGCTTGGACATGTATGTTGTAAGAGACTCTAGACAGGATGTTCTTCTTGGGTGGGACTTTTTCAAAACTCATGGTGCATTAATTGACACTGTCTGGGTTCTTTATGATTAAGAATGACAAAATTCCTCTTCTTAGTTCCTCTCAAACATTGCCTTTTTGCTGTAATGTGTCCCTGCTCTCACAGGTGTCAGTCCCCCCTTTGACAGAGATTGTTGTTCCTGCCTCAGTGACATGTGCCACAGAAATGGGAAGTCAGCTTCATGGTTTTCAAGGTATTTTGGAACCAAATGTTGCATTTGACAAAGATCTAGCTGTCGCTCGCAATTTCTCTAATGTTGTCAATGGCCTTACTGTAGTTCATTTACTTAACCCTACTCATCAAGACATTGATCTGCCCAAAGAAGCCTATTTGGGTCAGTTGTACTCTGTGCGTAACATGCCCTCTGATTTGTATGTGCCTGTAACTAGCTCTGTAGCTCAGGTTACTGTTTCCAACCCGTCATGCAAATTACCTGATGTGCATGTTGATACAGAGATTCTTACATCTGATGAGGTGAAAGTAGTTCACTCTCTACTACAACAGAACTGTGATGTTTTTAGCACTAATCCTGTTGATCTTGGTAGGACCAATTTGATCAAACATAGCATACACACATCCTCTGAATCCCCACTGCGTCAGAAAGCATATCGAACATCACCTGTTTTGCGTGAGGAAATTCACAAACAAGTGCAGAAACTTCTTGACGCTGACTTAATTGAGCCTAGCCATAGCCCATGGGCCTCACCAGTTATACTGGTTCGTAAGAAGGATGGGTCTTACAGATTTTGCATCGATTACAGACGCCTAAATTCAATTACTGTTAAAGATGCACACCCACTGCCACGTGTAGATGACAGTTTGGATGCTCTTGCAGGAGCTACCTTGTTTAGCATGTTAGACTTGTCCAGTGGCTACTGGCAAATCCCAATGAAGGATGCTAGTATGGAGAAAACAGCCTTCACCACTGGCGATTCCTTGTATCATTTTAAGGTTTTGCCAATGGGCCTCACTAATGCGCCTCCGACATTTCAGCGCTTGATGGAGCTTGTCCTCCGTGGCCTTCATTGGTCAAAGACTTTGGTGTATCTTGATGACATAATTGTCTTTAGTAAATCATTTCACAATCACATTACTGATCTTACTGAGGTGTTTGGCAGACTGCGTCAGGCAGGTCTCAAGCTCCATCCTCAAAAGTGCCAGCTTTTCAAACAGTCCGTGCTCTTTTTAGGACACATTGTCTCAAAAGACGGCATTAAACCTGACCCAAAAGTAACCGACAAAGTGTTGAATTGGCCTCGTCCGACTACACCCACAGAGATGCGTGCTTTTATGGGCCTCTGCTATTACTATCGGCGCTTTATCAAAGGTTTCGCAGACAGAGCAGCTCCCTTACATGCCCTGACACAAAAACATGCAAAATTCATATGGACAGAAGGATGTGAGGAGGCTTTTCAATACTTTCGCCGTATTTTATCGTCCTCTCCCATTCTTACGTACCCAGATTTCAGTGAGCCTTTCATTCTTTATACTGATGCCTCTCACCAAGCAATTGGCTCTGTTCTTGCACAGAAACAGCAGGGAGTTAAAAAGGTAGTAGCCTATGCCAGTCATGTGTTGACCAAAACTGAGCGTAACTGGTCCACCTTTGACCGTGAGTGGTGGGCTATTGTTTGGTCTGTCAGGCATTTTTCACATTATTTGCAAGGGTGTCCTTTTGTCATTGTCACCGACCATCGCCCCTTGTTAGGTTTGAAGAAAATGCCTATCGAACGAGATCCCACAGGGCGTAGGGCTCGCTGGGCGCTAGAGCTTGATGTGCATGATTGGGTCATAAAGCATAGAGATGGTGTGAAGCACACAAATGCAGACTCTCTATCTAGGCATCCAGGTCACAGTGACTCTATTTCCCAACCTACTTATGACAATACCAATTCAAATTAATCGAAACAGTCTGAAAGCACTGCTCCAGTTACTGTTAATGCTGTCTTAGATCTTTCTGAGGCTCTATCACTTGACGTCACTCAATGTCAGACAGATGACGGCAAACTGAGGACAGTGCGTGATTGGTTGGAGGAAGGAAAGCGACCTCCAGCTTGGGTTGTAAAGAAAAGTTCAGCAGATCTCAGGGTATATTGGCGACAGTTTGATAGACTGCAGTTACAGGATGGCAAAATCTACAGTCTATCTTGTAACAGACCAAAAGAGTGTCGTACCCTTCATATTGTCATTCCTAGTCAAGTTGTTCCTCAGGTGTTACAGTTTTTGCATGGTCATTCCACAGTAGGACACCTAGGTCATAAAAAGACACTTTGGAGGGCAAAAGAGCATTTTTATCTGCCATTCATGGCTAGAGACATAGAGAAATATTGTCAACAATGTGTTGCATGCCGGTCTAGGTCTATGCCAGTCCCACATAGAGTAGCTCCACTGCAGACTATTCATGCTAATGGTCCTTTTGAAAAGGTGGCAGCAGACATTACTGAGCTTCCTGTGTCACCGACCGGACATAGATACGTTCTAGTCCTTCAAGACTACTTCACCAAATATGTGAATTTATACCCTATGAAGGACCAAAGGGCTGTAACCGTTGCACATTGTATTTTTGAGCAGTACATTACAGAGCATGGTGTCCCTGAATATCTCCATACTGATCAAGGGCGTCAGTTTTAGGCAGATTTGATTAAGGAGTTCAAAATTGGGTGTGAACAAAACCAGAACCTCTCCTTATCATCCTGAAGGAGATGGCTTAATTGAAAGATTTAATCGCACCCTGAAGGATCAGTTAAGTAAATGCCTGTATCAGCAAGCTGAACCATGGGATACAATGTTAAAGAGCCAGTAAGATGACAATTTTAAGCATCCTATCACTATTTATAAGTCCCGGACAACAGGTTTAAATGCATGCAAGGTCAAAAAACACTGTAATTTTCTCAAAATATAAATTTAAAATTACCCCATTTCTCAGAGATCCCCAAACGATTCGTGTGAAGTCGTTCAACGACTCAGCCTGCCTAAACCCCACCTTTCAGTAGCCTACTCTGCTCTGATTGGTCAACTGACAGAGTGTCTTTGCACACAATGCACAGATCACAGATCAGTCTCACAGACCACAGATCGGTGACACAGACCAACAACAGTGCAACATGTATTGACCTCGTGCTAACATGATTTACTGAGAAGACATTGTTAACATCAATACACATCATTCATCATTAATCCAAGCAATAAAAACGACGATTGAAACTAACATTTTACACTCATTTAAGCATTTATCTAAACTAACCGGGTCATAGCAAAACCGTAAATAAGCATGCATTAGCCGTTTGCTAACGTGACTCTCTGACAGTAAATTAACAGTTTAAACACACAACATCATTCATCATTAATCCAAACAATACAAACGACGATTGAAACTAACAATTTTACACTCATTTAAGCATTTATCTAAACTAACCGGGTCATAGCAAAACCGTAAATAAGCATGCGTTAGCTGTTTGCTAACGTGACTCTCTGACAGTAAATTAACAGTTTAAATACACAACATCATTCATCATTAATCCAAACAATACAAACGACGATTGAAACTAACAATTTTACACTCATTTAAGCATTTATCTAAACTAACCGGGTCATAGCAAAACTGCTTGCTATCGTGGCTCTGACAGTATATAAATTAGAGTTTAAACAACGATATCATTCATCATTAATCCAAGCAATAAAACGACTATAGACATTTTACACTCATTTAAGCAAGTATGTAGCTATGATCATACTTACAGGTTGTGGTTAGGAGACGCATGTTGTTCCAAATAAAGTGGGTACTGAACCATCTTGCATTGCCAAACGTCTTAATCCCTCCGTTAAAAAATAATTTTAACCACTGATTCTTCACAGCCAGACACGTTTAGAATATCCCTCCTTGAAAAAGTCTCCTTTGGTAAACAACAAAAGCTGAAAACAGCGTGAGCTGAAGTTTACACTCACACACTAGCTAGCTGTGGGCGGGTCATAGTTTTCGTTTCTCCCGCAGGCAAGGCTGTAGGCGGAGATTAGTATCTCATGTGATGTGGATAAGTTCGTGTGACGTGGATAATATCAGGAAGAAGACTCACTCCCTATAACGACTCGTTTCAGCGATTCAGAGTCGACTCCCTGCTTTAGAAGCCAATAACTTTATTAATCGTGCACTTTTTGGTTCAACTACTTTACACGTTGTTTACATTGATGGACAGCTACACGACACACTGCAATAAAGGTTAGTTTCGATTTTGGATCTGTGTGGCTCTTTAAGGTCAATATAGTTTTCTTACAATACTAGTGTTCACAGTAGTACTGGATACACACCTTTCTTTCTTGTTCAGGTTGCCCGTTCATTTACTGTTCTCTAGTCCTGTAGAACCCTCTAGTGCATCCCCTGGTACCCCAGCAGAGTATGCCAGGTCTGTCTGTAGGAAGCTACAGTTTGCTTACAGGTCCCGTCAAGAGAATCATGAACATGCTCATGCTCAGCAGAAAGCCCAATATGACAAAAAGGTAAAATACAGCTCATACAGTGTAGGCGATTTAGTGTGGTTGAGTGATGCTGCTCATTCGCGATGTAAACTCGCCCCGCGCTGGAAAGGACCTTATGTTGTGACACAAATTGTTCAACCTACTGAGGGTCATGCTGTACTTTATGCCATTCAGTCAAAAGCCGCTCCTGAAAAGACACCGCTGGTTGTACATTATAACCGTCTCAAGCCGTATCTGTCTTCTGTATCTCAGTTGAGGCAACCAGTGTCAGATGTACTGTTTCCTAGTGAACCACCACTTGCAAAGGATGTTCTCCCTAGTACTAATTTATCTGGAACAGCTGAGAAAGAGAACTTGCCTTCTATTGTCCTTTCTGGTGAAGTACCTTATCCGACCTCAGACAGGCCTTTGCCTTCAGAACAGCCCCAGTCAAACTTAACTCCGCAAACGGGGCACTTCAATGTTGAGCCCCTTAATGACATAGACATTGTATCACCGCAGCTGGGTCATTCTGTTGTTATGAATTCTAGACCGTTAGGTCGCAGGCCTGTCAAGCCGCCTGCTAGGTTCAAAGACTTTGTTGTGAAGTGAAAAAAAAATCTGTCATAACGTGTCTGTTTCAACCTTTGGTTTGTTAACTGTTGTAAAAAAAAAAGAATATAAAAAAAATAATATGCCTTATTGTTATTGAACGTAATAATTATTGTTTTATCATTTGATACTTGTTTTGTGCCTACAAATGGATTGGGAGGGATCATCTTTACAGTCTAATGTTTTTTTTTTCTTTCCTCTATTGCACTGAATTGTTAATTGAATTAACATTTGAACTCCCACTTGTAAGTTGAAACGTGGACGTTTCTTTTCCCACAGGGTAACTGATGTGAGACAGACAAAGTTTGTTATATGGTCGTATTTCATTCTTGTCTATTTTATTTTATAAGGCATTTACCTATTTCTTTCATGTATTATGAGGGACTTTTATTTTGGTGGGGGAATGCGCGCGGGGAAGAGAAAAGGAGAGGGAGAGAGAAGGACTTTTTCCCGTGTGCCCCGTGTTCTTGTTGAGACTCTCTGTGCTAACTTGAATAAAAGTTAATAGTTGAGAATACCTTCATCCATCGTCTTATTGGAAAGCATTAACATCTATACTCCACGCCTTACACTATCAAGGGATTATAGTTGTAATGTAAAACATGGTCGTTTCATGTGCTTTTGACCACCATTATTTTACTCACCACACCCAGATAGCTGCTATAATGAATATTTGAACCACAAACAAAATCAGAAAGATGTAAAAAGGAGTAAAGATTTCCACTGGGAATTTGATGTTTAGAGGCATTTAGAAAGAATGTGGAACACATGCATAGACTGCAAAATATTGTAAAAATTTGATTGGGGTAAGCGTATTGGAATTGATACAGTAAATGTTATTTACCCTTTTCATGTTTTTTTTCTCTCTTTTATGTTTTGTGTTTTTATTCATTATATATTATAAAAGCAATGATTATTTTATAATTATATTTTCTATTTTGACTTATTGTCACTATTAGAATTAGGCAACTATTTTATTATTTCTCTAATCTTTGTTGGTCTTTTTATGTTTTGTCTTGTTGGTCGTAAGATGTATACATAAATGTTAAAAATCTAAAAAAAAAACAATAAAAAAAAAGATTTCCACTGGTTCATCTAAACAAGAGACACAACTTTATTGACACTCATGAATAAACTGATAATTTACCCTCATAAGCCCAGATTTTACTGTTTAAATTTAAGGTTCAGTTTCAATTGGGGTTATTTTGACCCCCAAGGGCCTCTTTTGTAAAAATTGAAGTGGCTTTGGGTTATTTTAACTTGAATGATGTAATATTACATAAGAAATAAAAGATAAATAACATTTTTAAAGAAATAGTATTTTGTTGAGTGATTATTAAAAAATGCAATGTGTGTCTATGCAAAAACGCTTCTGTATGTATTAGTATGTCCTAGTATTTGCATAATCTTTTACTATGCACTAAAATGTATATACTATCAGAAAAAGAGTACAGACATACATTTTTGTACAATCAGTTTTCTCCCATGTGACGATTGTGTTTTGGAGTTGGGTTATGAGGGGAATTTCATGCTTTATTTTTAATAATGTTACATTTTTGTACAATTTACATTGTACAAGTTCATGTCACATCACCAAATAATAAAATTACGTTTGCATGTGAGATCAGGTTGTTTCAGTACATACATGCCACATTATGATTTCAAATGTTTGTTTACTTTATTAACTTTAACTTACAAAGATAGATCATTGCGCTGAAAAAAAACATAATCTTTATAAAATGTACAAATAAAAAAAATCATGTTAAAATAAAACAACATGCTATTAAAAGAATACATGAAGGCCACAAGCTTCTTTAACGGGAAATTACACACATTTTTTCAGTTCCTCTTTCTTTTTGTTTATAATAAAAAATATCACACTTTTCAAAACTTGTGTAAGTAAACTCTAAAAAAAAAAAATGCTGCATTGTTTCAACCCATAGTTGGTCAAATATGAACAAACTCAACTGTTGGGTTTTACATTTTCATATGCAGGGGTGTTTTTTACCCAACTATGGGTTTAAACAACTCAGCTTCTGGGTTAGAATGACCCACAATTTGGGTTTGTCCATATTTGACCCAAAAACCCAACATTTTAAAAAGATTTTAAAAAATGACAGAACATGATTACATTACAGATGTATTATTTACATTAACAAAATATTGGAAAAACATGATGCATAGCAGTAACTGATAAAAATGGAATTGTCCGTTCAAAGTCGCTTTAAACAAGTCAATCTTGAAAATATTCTGAAACTGAACATTCACTTGACCTCTTGGTTTACTGTTGCTAGGGTCTAACAAGCTCTTTAATCATTAAATAGTCACTGTTTACTGAAACTATCCAAACACACAGGCCTTGACATGAAGACATGTTTGTTACAGTGTGGTGGACTGCAAGAGTAGTTAAGGGTTATTTTGACTTTTGACAGTGGCATAACAAACGTTTTCATTTGATGTATATATAATAGTAGGAGTGGTTTTGTTAGACTGCTTGAAGTTAACACTTGAATAATGAAGGTCCTGCTCCTCTGAGTGAGTCTGGTGGGTAACGTCAGCTTCTGCCGACAGGGGTGTGGAGTTATCCAATGTAGATGAGTCGGTTTGAGGCTACATTCAGAAATTTAAAAATGAATTAAAGTGACTGAGAACAACAAACAAGCACATAAATCATGCTCAATATTTGTTGTTAATTGTTCTCACCTGTGAGGACGGTTTTGCGTAATCACATTTTTGAGATGATATAGACTTTCTCCTCCTCCTCAGGAAACTGTTTTAAAGGGTTCATATATATCAGGAAAAGTTAATTGTAAGTTTCATTTACATTTACACATCTGGCTGATGTTTCTATCCAAAGCAATAAATCTACATTTTATTTGATCAGTATGTGGGAATTAAACCCAAGACCTGTCACACTTTAACCCCCAGGGGTTCAAAAACGCGGGGACGCGTTTTGACGTGTTTTCTCCTTATCATAGCAGAATCAACTTAAAATACTCCATCATTAATAATCAAACACTTACGTGTTTGACATCATTTGAAACTCTGAAGGGTCCTCTTTAATTAGTGTACATTCACAATAACAAGAGATCTTTGTGTTTTTGTCAAATAAAGAAAATAAACAGGGTGCGCAATCAGACATTTCTGTCTCCACCAGCTGTCTCTCAAATCACGTTACAAAAAACAGTTGAAACTCCGTGAATACTCGTCACACATACATGATACACATATCCAAAGAAAGCCTGAAATGTCAACTTTTAAACACGCTAATTATAATCAAATCAATCAACAAATATTTCCTGTTTATATAATCTGCATTGAAGTAAAGAGAGTACCGTTTATCCTGGCTGAGCTCATTATCTCTAACGCGGTCACGCCCTCAGCCTGTTGACATGGTAATGAAGAGACGAGCAGTTACAACAATAATAAACAAAGCGTAAAGTTTTATCAGATTTAAAGACTTTACCGCATGTTTGGATTATAAACTTTATACTCACACGTGAGGAATATCTTCATTTATGTCTGGACATTGAGGAAGAGAAGCGTTTATCTTTAACGTTACCTAGAAGAAGAACGATGGAAGACGCAATGGAGAAGGATATATTCCTGAAGAAACTGTAAGTCATTTGTCTTCATTTATATTTGCTATCATGTAATATGTTATGGCTTGTGCAGTTCAGCCTACATAAACAACCTCTACAGACTGCACGCTTCGGATTGAAAAACTTTCGCATTGTTTACAAACGAGTACGCGTGATCACGTAATGGCGGATTTCATTGTTACATGCTGTACAGTGTTAGACACAGTTATTCACTTATATCCTTCATGGCAACTTTGAGTAATGCTGCACTGCTGTATCTTTTAAGTGTGTTCTGTAATATGATTCCATGTTTACATGCTTATTTACAAACGAGAACGCGCGTGATCACGTAATGGCGGATTTCATTGTTACATGCTGTACAGTGTTAGACACAGTTATTCACTTATATCCTTCATGGCAACTTTGAGTAATGCTGCACTGCTGTATCTTTTAAGTGTGTTCTGTAATATGATTCCATGTTTACATGCTTATTTACAAACGAGAACGCGCGTGATCACGTAATGGCGGATTTCATTGTTACATGCTGTACAGTGTTAGACACAGTTATTCACTTTCGTATCCTTCATGGTAGGGTTGCCGCGGTGACGTAATTTTCCCACCGGATAATCGGCGCATCACAAACGCGATCCCGGTATCACCAAGTGGGAGGGGCTTATAAATGCGCATGCAGACGTGCACATTTTACTTTCACTTTTGAATTACGCAACTGTTTAAATGCAGCGCTTGCGTAAGCTGCGTTAAATCGCCTATGAATTTGCGTGCAATGCGAGTGCAACAGCTGGTTTACTTAAGTGCTTGAGTCAATGTGCGCAGGTAATTCTCACAGAACCCGCCAGTCCCAAGCAGAGCAACCGGCTACTTCTCCATAAAAGCGCTGCTTGAATGATGGGTTTAATATTTTTCTTGATGAAAAACACAACAACAAAACCATCTCCCTTATATTAAACATCATATATGTATATTATAACAAAAACGAGCAAAGCACGCGGCTTCTGTCATCATCTGGTCAGTCAGCTCGCCTTGCAAACTCTGACAGAAATAAATGAAATCTGACACCTGCGGCTGCTCTGTGACGTGACGCGCATTCAGCCCCGCTGAATTCAGACAACAGACACATTCAGTTGTAAGTGTTTGCTCTCTCTAACGAAACTAAATGATTTAATTACTCGAAAATATCAAAACGACGGTGAAAGACGGTGTCGCGGTGGGCAAGTGATATAACCGGTGAGAGGCTGAAGCACCAGTTATCACCGTTTCACCGACTATCGCGGCAAGCCTACTTCATGGCAACTTTGAGTAATGCTGCACTGGGGGATCTGCTGTAATATGATATTGTTTACATGCAACGCATTCCATACATTGCACTTTACACGCGACACCGTTTTATTATGAGCTCCGCGTTGTTTACACGGAGACGCGCACACGGAAGCCACGTGCGATGTGTTTTTAAAGTTCATACTCGCTTACAGAAACGCGTTTAAAACAGAAGCTAGACGATAAGGGGATGGGCATCTGAAAACAGTCATCTGAAAACAGCTTTTTATATAACTAATCATTGCAGATGTTTATCTGAGATACTAATTTAGTTTATGTACATAGTTTATCTGAATGTAGTGCTATCATTTACCCATCAGTTATATATGTAAGGGTATTTCTGTGGACAATTTATGCTAACAGCTGTTCATAACTCTCTTACAGGTCTGCATCCTTCTCATCAGTACAAAACTATGAAGTGGAAAAACATATTCACACTTTTTGGACATAAAGTTATATGGTAACATGAGCCACATGAAGTTTACAGCTCTGTTGTTTATCAGTTTCTTATACAAGTTAAGTTTTTTAATAGGGTTCATTTCCAAATAAACTGAAAATGTCCTACTGATCTTCATTTCTATTTTGATTATATTGTTAACTTCTTAATAAACCTCAAACAAACATGTATACATTTGTCCTCACATTCTTTACTGTAGTTCCCTCTCACATTACTGCCTCATTATGCAGCTCATTATGCGAGCCTTTGTTTGCTAGCTGTCAATCAATCCTTCTCGCATACGGCCCCTCTAAACAAAAAGTGTCTTACAATTTCTAAATCAATATATTGGTTTATGTGAATGAGTAGGCAGGATGATTTTCACATCATTTTAAAGAAAAACTCTAGACTACTAGATTCTGTTTAGGACAATCTTGTTAAAACATGTTTAGTATGGGTTTTGTGGACTTATATCAGTGACTTAAAATTTTTGCTTTTTTAAAAACCACGCATAAACCTTTTTCTCTCAAAAATACATACATGTACATACATGTAGCTCATATAATATTTTAGCCCAGTTTGAGCTGAACACAGTGGTATGAGACACTTGCCATTATTATGTTTTAAAGCAACTGAAAAAAGACCAAATGTAAGAGCATGTCAGAACCTCTGACAGTGTCCCAAAATGGTTGGACCCCAGAGGGTTAATGATGAAGGTGAGTACACAGCAAACACAGGGTAACATTAACGAAAACCGACAAGGACTGAACTAAAGCAGGGGTTTAAATACACAACGGAACACAGGTGAAGACAATAATGACAACAATGATTACAAACAACAGGTGCAAACAATAAAACATAAGGACAATGAAGACAACTGATGATAACTGTTACAGTACTCCCCCCTCTCACTAGGCGCGTCCTGCGCCTTAACATAACCAACACCAAAGTGGGAGGGAGGGGGGAGGCAAGAAGATTGACGGTGAAGGCAGCTGTGTAGTGGGGGACCAGGGCGGACGCAAGCAGACAGAAAGCCGGGGAAGCCGAGGTGCCGAAGGTCCAGGGCGAAGCAGACGGGTCTTGCGAATGAGGCGGAGGTGGAGATCCGGAAGCTCGCGGTGGAGCCCGACTGTCCGAAGGCGGAGTCGGAGGGAGGAAAAAGCCCAACAGAGCCAGCAGAACAGAGTGGCAAGGTGTAGCCGGAGGAGTGTAGTTCAGAGGAGGGGACAGGACAATGACCGACCAAGGCGGAGCCAGAGGGATAAGGAAGCCTGGTGGAGCTTATAGGGGATGGGCCACGGTGTAGGTGAAGGAGTCTTGCCCTGAGGTGTAGCTGATGGGTCAGAGAACTGAGTCGGAGTCAGGGTCTCGGAGTTGACTCATGATGAGAGAGGAGGAGGGAAATGGGAGCTGGGTGGGACCAATAGAGATGAAGAACAGCTGGGCGGGACCAGTGAGGATGAAGAATAGCTGGGCGGGACCAGCGAGGATGAAGAACCGCTGGGTGGAACCAATGAGGATGAAGGGCAGATGGGCGGGACCAGTGAGGATGAAAGATAGTTGGGCAGAACAAGCGAGGATGTAGGGGACCTGGGCGGGACCAACGAGGACGAAAGGCAGCTGGGCAGGCCACCAAGGGCAAAGAATGGCTGGACAGGGCCAGCATGGACAACACACAACAGAAGTCATAAAAACAATCAAAATGGCCAGATTTCAACAGCGGCTCACCCTCAGCAAGGAGAGTGTGGACGGGGCTTTCCTCGTAAGCTATCAAACTCCACCAAGAGGCGGAGTCAGGGTCTTGCACTTGACTGATGATGAGAGAGGAGGAGGGAGGAAAAAGCCCAACAGAGCCAGCAGAACAGAGTGACAAGGTGTAGCCGGAGGAGTGTAGTTCAGAGGATGGGACGGGACAATGACTGACCAAGGCGGAGCCAGAGGGATAAGGAAGCCTGGTGGAGCTTATAGGGGGATGGGCCACGGTGTAGGTGAAGGAGTCTTGACCTGAGGTGTAGCTGATGGGTCAGAGAACTGAGGCGGAGTCAGGGTCTCGGACTTGACTGATGAAGAGAGAGGAGGAGGGAAAGGGGAGCTGGGTGGGACCCATGGAGATGAAGAACAGCTGGGCGGGACCAGTGAGGATGAAAAATAGCTGGGCGGGACCAGTGAGGATGAAGAACAGCTGGGCGGAACCAATGAGGATGAAGGGCAGATGGGCGGGACCAGTGAGGATGAAAGGTAGTTGGGCAGGACAAGCGAGGATGAAGGGCACCTGGGCGGGACCAACGAGGACGAAGGGCAGCTGGGCGGGCCACCAAGGGCAAAGGATGGCTGGACAGGGCCAGCGTGGACAGCACACAACAAAAGTCATAAAAACAATCAAAATGTCCAGATTTCAACAGCGGCTCACCCTCAGAAGGGAGAGTGTGGACGGGGCTTTCCTCGTAATCTATCAAACTCCACCAAGAGGCGGAGTCAGGGTCTTGGACTTGACTGATGATGAGAGACGAGGAGGGAAAGCGGGGCTGGGTGGGACCAATGGAGATGAAGAACAGCTGGGCGGGACCAATGAGGATGAAGGGAAGCTGGGTGGGACCAGCGATGATGAAGAACAGCTGGGCGGGACCAATGAGGATGAAGGGCAGCTGGGCGGGACCAGCGAGGGTGAAAGGTAGTTGGGCGGGACCAGCGAGGATGAAGAACAGCTGGGCAGGACCAGCGAGAATAAAAGGTAGCTGGACGGGACCAACAAGGGCAAATGGCAGCTGTGCGGGACCAGCGAGGGCGAAGGACGGCTGGACGGGACCAGCGTGGACAGCACACAACAAAAGTCATAAAAACAATCAAAATGTCCAGATGTCAACAGCGGCGAGAGTGTGGACTGGGCTTTCCTCATAGCTCTCAAAGTCCACCAAGACTCCCACAGTGACACACAGTGTAACCGGCTCACGCACTTGATCAGACAGTTTAGGAGATTGCAGCTCTGGCTCGAAGGTCGTGGCAGATTTGGGCTCCCTGTCTGCGATGGGCGTAGGCTCCGCATAGAAGGGTGACAGCTGGATGATCTCTGGCTCGGGAGTTAGGCTGGCAACGTTCTACATGGTGTATGATGATCCGCAGGATACCAGCACCCACTCCATAAATGCAGCAAAGCTCCCTCGAGGACCCTCCCTAGACAACTGTGCACGTGTAGCGGTGTTGAGGCCACAACGGAGAAAGGAGCACAGGCAGTAGTCCGGGAAGGAGGTGTCAGGAACCAACATTAGAAATTCTTCTAGGTGTTCCTCGAGGGAGCGATCTCCTTGTTTCAATCACAGAAGACGAACAGCAGGGAAATCCATTAGGTGAGACATGTGCACTGAAACACTATACACGAACACTCAGATGGAAAATAAAAAAAACACTAACAAAGGATGCCGCTTAAACTGTTGGTCGGTTGTTCTGTCACATTTCACCTTATAACACGAAATAACACGAAACTTAATGATGAAGGTGAGTACACAGCAAACAAAGGGTAACATGACAACTGACAACCGACAAGGACTGAACTAAAGCAGGGGTTTAAATACACAACGGAACCCAGGTGAAGAAACTAATGACAAGAATGATTACAAACAACAAGTGCAAACAATAAAACATGAGGGCAAACGAAGACAACTGAGTATAACTGTTACAAGACCTTTGCTCTGCTAATAAAATGCTTTACCAATTCAGGAACACAGAATAAAACAGTCATGTAAATCTAAGGGTTGACTGCCATAAAAAAACATTGATCAACATAATGTGAAATATACAGTATAATGAATATTATTTGAACATTACCTATAACACAGGATCACTATGACTGCAAGAATCAGTAACACAGACAGTACTACTATGGTGATTGTCGTGCTCGTCTCTGGAACTTCTGTGTATTTAAAAAAAGGAAGATACACCTCAGATTTTCCCTTTTTCAGAGACAGTGTCATGACAAAGACACGCATGTATCATGTATTACCTCCTACAGCACATGAATACTCTTGTATCTCCTCACTGCTAACTGAGTCCAGGTACAGTTTGTTATATAGCTTGACTCTATCTGTTACCAGACTCCCGTTCTTATACCAGATGTAAGTATATTTGTTATCCAGAGTGCATTTGGTTGAACAACTCAATATCACTTTCCATCTCTCTGACACAGTGACTGGACTGCTTATCACCTGTGTATCTGATCAACACAAGTCTATTATTACTGATGTGAACAATACTACAATGTTTTTTTCTTAACCAATTAACAAGCAGTTGGTTATACTCAGTAATACATAACGCATGTTAATTATTTGAATCTCTATATCAAATGACAACATTATAGATTCAGCCTTGGTTTTCTGTATGTCATTGAAACTTAGATTACCTGTAACAGTGAGAATGACTCCAGGTAAACCAGCATAAGAGTTTGTGTTAGTGATGATCCTGAATAAATATTCACCAGAGTCGCTCATCTTAACGTTTTTTATTCTCAGTGTGTTGTTCATATACTCCACACGACCAGCAAACTGATCAACATCACGCAGATCTTGATATTTAGAATTTTTATTGTTTGGTAAATGCCAGTATGTTTTCTCTACTGTATCTCCAGTGGGATGTGAGTATGAAGAGTGAATATCTACTGTTGATCCCACTAAAGCACAAACTCTTCTAGAGGTGTAAGTCACACCCCAACAGCCACTGTTAGAAAGACCTGAAAGAGTCACATATGTACATGTTTATAAAACACTAATGTAATAGAAATGTGTGTTCATATGTAAGTAAATGTCACACTTACACAAAGGATCAGAAGAGATTTTGAAATCTGGACGTAGAAAACAGGAATAGGCAGCAGGTGACAAAGGAAACTGTATAGATTCACTTTTTTCTATATATTGTCCATCTTTTTTCCAGTAGATATTCTTAGGTTTTGAGGTTAAAGGGCAGGAGTAATCACATATAAGTTTGTTCTGGTGTTTCCTCACCTGCAGGACTGAATAAAGAAAACACAGAAAAACATTTACAAATGAAGATAATCTGAACTGGACTGATGAGAATGTAAATGTACCTGTGACTGTTAGATTGACTGTGACTGAACTGAGATGTTTAACTCCATCCTTCATAATGATCATGAGCTGATATTCTCCACTGTCTCTCTCTCTCAGATCTGATATTGTGAGCTCTGAGTAGTCTTCAGTGATCCACTGTTTCACTCGTCCTGAGTAATCTGAATCTAAAGTCAAATCTTCAGGTTCATCTTTGTTTCTCCAGTTTGTTTTCTGTTTCTGGCTGAACCAGAACCCCGTTTTGATGTTGATGTTTGAGTAAAAACACTTCAGTATCACATTGTCCTCCCTCACTCCACAAATGTTTTCATATTTACCCTTAACTGGTAATTTGTTTGTTGATGTTAGAAAACCTAGAAAAAAATGAACTTCAATAAGACCACAACATCTTTTCACCTTCAAGATGAGACATTTTGTTAATGATCCAAGCATGCTCAAAAGAAAGCAGGTGCTCTTTACATACAGGATCAAATACATAAATACTCAATTTAATTAATATGGCTTTACATTAACAGGCTTTAATTTATTAATTCTTATTAATTTAAAACAAATAAACACTATTAAAACAATGATTGTCTTACCTTGAATGTTTATCAGTAGGATCAGTGATACGAATGCAGAGTTTAAGTCCATGCTTTTACTATTGTGTAAAATGTTATTTAAATAATAAATCAAATATTTGCTTAGATGTTTACTCAGAAAATTTGCAGTAAAAATAATAATGTTCACATCTCAGTCCCGCTTCAGAGGACTAAGATCTCTACACAAAAGTTCTCTAACAAAAACGTTGCAGCATTGCGTTAAAAAAAAGTGAGGGTGATTTTTAAAAAGTAGATGATCTATCAGATGATGTCATTTCCTTCCTTTTCTCTAAAGCTGGTGCAAAGAAAAACAGCCAACATCACTTTTTATCCACTCGTTGTTGGGCTTCGTTTTCTTTTTTTTTAACAAAACAAAATCCTCTTTACATTCCTTTTCCTGATCAACTATCAATTTGAAATGACATATGTTACGTACAGGAAAGTTACAGTAGTTGTATGTACATCTGTGACATTGATAAGTTCTTTGTACATCACAACCGTACATCACGCACTTTAAGTAAAATACAGCATCTGATAAACATAAACCCAGTCTAAACCAGTTTGATGTCTCTCACCCTAACCAGATGAAAACTGCCTTACAGAAGATCAAGTCTAAACAGTAAGACAACTGAATCTTTCAAACATGGTAAGGAGCGTCACATTTCCGGCTGACGTCAGAGGTATTCAGACCAATCACAACTACAATGTACGGTATGTGAAAAATAATGTGTTTTTTATCCATAAACCACATGAACACATTGTATTATACCAAATACACAAAATAACCTTGTTTTTAGGCAATGAAATAGGTGCTCTTTAAAATTTTATCTTCATCTCACAAGTGAGCACTGCCCTTCCCTGTGAAACATTAGCTCATTTTACTTGTGATGCCTTTTATTCATGTGACATCTGCAAACACCACCATCTCTTTTTAACATTCATTTCCTCTTTCTGTGGTCAGAGGTTTGGGGGGTCTGGCCTGGATCTTGCAAACATTATCTCATATGGAGATAGTTTGGTCTTGTCTCTTACTCTCATCTACATCAGGACAGTAGCCAATGTATATTTTAATCATATAGATGACGCATCTGCTGTAGAGATCTTCTGCAAGGAGAAAAACCTTTAGTGAACCAAAAAAACTACATTTTTAAACATAAAAAACAGCATTCATCATCCCTTTTTGACACATGGTCTAACTTTACTTCTGGTTTCAGTTATTTTAATGTTCTGACTAGTTGCTAAACTAAACTCTTGAACAAATACCTCATCGAAAATAACACATGTTTTGGTTTCCTAGGTAATCTACGTGTTGTTTATTTTGCTTGTTATAAATAAACTACTTTAAAATGACTTTGTTGTTATTTATTCTTAGCGGTGTTTACGGGAAGTTACGTGTTGACCATGAAAGCCGCTTATTTATATTGGTACTGGCTGAAACCATCTATAACCTTGTTGGGTCTAAAACCTGTGAGCTGTATAAAATAGGGTTTACGTTCAGGGTCTTTGGATGAGGACCCATCTACATAGAAAGTCAAGTCAATGTTGTCTTTTGGGTAGACACTCAGGTCAGGCCTGTGCATGCATATTTGTTTGTGTATATTCACGCAACAATCTGGTTCTTCATCCTCTGGAGAGGGGAGAAGAGTTTTGGGGTTTACAATGGTGCAGCTTTTAATCGTGATATTTGACATCTCAAGCAGTTTGACGTTATAACACAGCTAACAAGCTGTTCTGTTGATAAATAAAATTAATTGTTTTAGCAAAATCATTAACACTGCATGGGGTACTAACAAGTTTGATCAGAATAGCCTACAAATTTGCATGAGGCCAGTACCACTTTTTCTGCAGTCACATTACACAAACATTGTGGTAGGCCCTGAACTACAGCATCAAGTTTTGATGAAAAATATGCCACCGGACGCAATCTGTCAATGTGTTAGCACCAAAGCCATGATCCCCTTTCTCTCATATACGGTTTATGTGAATGGCAATTCTGGGTTGCCTGCCCAATTTGCTGTGTGTACATTTAGCTGCTAATAAATGCACCTCGTGATAATCTGCAGAGAGCGGTTTGTGTGCAACAGCTCTTTTAACACCTAAATCATCTTTTGGTTTTTTTTTAGTTGTACGAGAACTACACACATATTCTTATTTCTGCCAATTTATCAGTTCCAATTCCTCGTTCACCATAATAAACCCTTATCTCGACCCACAGAAATGTGTGAATCTGCAGCCAGCATGAAGTCAACAGAGAACATCCATTTTACACATGAGATCTCTTCCCATCACATTCACAGGGCAAGGGTATGGCTAACTAAAAAACTTAGTTTAAACACTCAACCTTGATCTTCACATAGTAAAGGTTCACAGTAAAATTCCTTTACGGTGTGGCCCGTGGCACTCACTGACACTACTGACCATTTAATAAGTGACGCAGACGCTTCATCATGCTTCATAACGAAAGTTCCATCAGAATCTACCATAAAACATTCACTTTGCCCTCCAACCGCAATACTATATTCGGGTAGTTTCAAAAATGGAGGGACTTATACATATTCTATGCAGCAGCAAGCTTTACTCCATTGCAAGGGCTAAAGCGCTTCGTCATTGCAAGCAGAAATAGAAAAAAATCATACGCATCCGCCCGACGCTCCCCCTCTCTCCTCACCGCAGTCAATGTGCTCTTTTCCTCTTCAGCATTTGAGCTTCTAGACAATAATTTCGACAATGTCCTTTGCCACAAAAACAAGTCTCTAAATCATATCCTGGTCTGCTCCATCCAGATCCACGTCCTGAACGTTGTTTTTGTCCGTAGCTTACATTGTAACGCCTAGCACCGTGGAACTGTCCAGCAGACATTTGTCCCAGATGGACCATAGCCATATGTAGTTCTTTTTCAGTCTTTTTCTTCTTTCCTTCTTCCTTGTTTTCTCAGCATGACATTTCAGTCAGCATTGGTAAAATTCTCTATGAAAGTCTCTAAATTCCTCATCGAACTTTCATTTGCTCAAAGAAATGTCCAGTACGTCACTTCTTCATTAGTTCATGGCCTGAAAACCAGCATCGGACCTTCTGCACTGGACACTTGTATCATTGGCATGGATGATGATAGCACGTCTGTCTTTGTCCTTGTGGTTGCCCTCGTTTAGGGTTTAGGGGTAACATTTTCTCAGATTTTGACCATGTCCTCATCCTCCTCGACAAGACATTTTAGTCTTCCTTTCTGGTTTCACTGTTGGTTGCTCAAACTTGATCTGTTTGTCATCCGATGGCTCTTCATTGACCGATGATCAGGGGTTAAATTGGGATTTGCTATGCGGGGAGGGGGGCCTCTGTTGGGAGAGGGGTTCAAGGGGTGACTTGTTTAATACTGATGACAGCAAAGCCACTGGTGTGTTTCAATGATATTCTGGACCTCTGACAGGATTTGCTAAGTTTTATAAATTAAGAAAATTATTTCAAGGAAATGCTAAAAAAATTAAGCAATTAATTTCCAAGACTAATCAGGTGTGTAGTGTTTTTGTATAATATTGGGCAATTTTATAACTTTACAAAGTTCAGACCTTTAACAAATCTTGTGTGCTGATCTAAGTGAGATGCTGACAGTCATGTGACTTCAGTCAACAAATGAGGAGTTCAAATGCAAAACCCTCTAAGTGCATGTAAACGTTTTGACAAAAATCTCCTCTGACCCTTCAAACAGAATCCATTTCTTTAGATGACACATGGTAAACAGTTTCAAAATCACTAAATATGCAACTAGAAACATGGCAAACAATGAAAGTCAGAATTCAAAATGTAAAGAGAAATTGAACCTCACATTAGGGGGCTTTATTCTGTCTCTGATTGTATTTCTTTGTTCCTGTCCTGTTCCAGTTGCTCACATCAAGTTAAGTCAAGTTTATCAAGTGTTTAATGTTATTCAGGTTTATTCTAGTTTTGTCCAGTTTATTGTCTAGTGCAGTGGTTCCCAAACTTTATCATCGTGCGGCCCCCTTGTGTACGGTGCATTCCTTTTGAAAACCACTGGTCTAGTGTCTTATATAGTTTAGTCTACTCCTGTCAGTTTTTGTTAATCTTGTTTCAAGTCAGTTTTGCCCAATCGTTTTTTGTTTTCTGTTTTTGTCTAAATAAAATCAGTGTTATCCTACTTCTGTCTGCGCTTGCGTTCATCTGTTGCCATCCTGACAGATATACTGTGATATTCAGGAACCAGAAAAAACAGTTGTATAAACATATGACCTAGAAGACCTAGAAGAGAAGCCAAGATGGCCGGGCCGGGTGTGGCAGGGATAGCTGGAGCACTCTTTGCTTGTGTACTGCTTACAAACACCTTTTTTTATACAGAAACTAGTCAAATTCTGAATGACTCTTATTTTAACAACATAACTAAACCTATATCAGTGGACTTTGTGATAATCAAATTCACTAAACATCTTGGATTTGGAAAGCACGTCCTGGCTGCTACCTTAATTCATTCACATGTGTATAGCGAAGCCAGAAAGTATAATAAATTGGCACTCAAGACGCAACGGAGCCTCGCACTAATAATCACCATCTGCCTTTTGTTGTCCGGGGACATCCACCAATGCCCCGGTCCGATAAATGGTTCAACATCAGATAACCACCATATCATCACATCTAACTATTGTGGGAGTATTCAGAGAAACCTGCAGGGATCGGTGTTTGAAATGGATGTTGTCGCCGGCTGGGCGGATCCGTTGGGGATTGGCGGTGGCGGATTTACCGGCTTTGATGTGCTGGCCCCTCCGTCGTATGGGATGCCCCCGTCGGCTGGGTGTTTGGACGAGGGCGGACTCCGGGTTGGCCACGGAGCGTCGTTTTACCGGAGTCCACAAGTTGACACGGATCTTGCCGGAGCGGCTGGCTCGCTGGTCTCTACCAGCGGCTGTCAGACACTATCTGCATTGGCAAGTAAGGTTCAGGTTCCATCTTTTCTTTCGGTTGGGAGCCGTGTAACGGGTGAGAGTGCAGAAGTTGGGGAGTTAACTGCGATTAACGTCAACAATGGAAACAGGAAACTGCCAAATCCAGCGATAATAAAACACCGGAAACTTGGAGTATTTCAGACAGTTAATAATTCCAAATTAATTTGGGACTCAAGATTTAAACCGAAAGGCATTCTGTGTGCACATTTGAATATATGAAGTATTACGTTAAAAAGTGATCAAGTCCGCCACCTACTTATTGATTCTAATATTGACTTCTTATGCCTTTCTGAGACATGGCTTAAAGAAACTTCACCCTCTGCAATTATATCTATACCTGGTTATAAAATGTTTCGTAAGGACAGACAGGGTTCCAAGGGAGGGGGGGTTATGATTTATGCTAAGGACACTTTTAACTGTAGTGAAATTTATGTCACAGATGAGAATGATTTGGAATTTATTGGTCTAAATGTAACTTTGTCACCGCAAATGTCTTTTATTCTTGTGGTTATTTATAGACCTCCTTCATCTAATGCAGATTTTTATGAAAAGCAGGATAGTTTATTAAACCAACTTAATCCTGCAAAAGAACTTATAATGTTAGGTGACCTGAATGTTAATTGGGAAGTCAAGCAAATCAGGAAAAACTTGAAAAAGGTAATGGATAAAATGGATAAGTCTCAGGTGATTAATGGTGCTACGAGAATTACAAATTCTACGAGCACTCAAATTGATTTAGCTTTTACAAACAGGCCAGAAAGAATTTTGAAATCATATAATATGCTTACTGAATTGTCTGATCACAATCTCATAATGGTCACAAGAAAATTAAATAAAAAGCGTTTTAAACCTTTGCCAGCCACAGAATCCTTTAGGATACCAAAACAGGAACAACAAAATTTCATAGATTCAATTGATGATGTAAATTGGGATGAACTACTCTCTGGCATAAACTTGGAAAAGGATTGTTTTCTTTTTTCTAATAAAATACAGCAAATTGTTTATCAATTTACACGGAAAATTAGATTAAGAGCTAAAAAAATGTCCTTCCATGGCTAAATGAATCTGTTCTAAAATTGATGAAAGAACGAGATCATTCTTTGAAGTTGGCTGTAAAATCAGGATATAGTAGGCATCATTTTATCTCTTTAAGAAATAGAGTAGTGAGAGAAATAAGGAGATCTAAAGCTGACTTCTTTATAACTGCTTTGAATAGTGCACGTGGGAATTCTAAAATGACCTGGCATTATATAAAAAAATTGACAGGTGAGTCCCATAAAAGTAAGACAAAACAAATACAAATTGAATTAAATGGAGACATTTTGGTAGAACCCAAGGTATTAGCTGATGCTTTTAACAACTATTTTATTAAATCGGTGGCAGAAATTTCTAAGAATTTTATAATAAACAAAAAAAAAGAACACTTAGTGTCTGCAACACAGTCTTTCTCCATAGCAAACATCACTGAGACTAAAGTCATTGATATAATTAAAACACTAAAACCATCTAAGGCCAGGGATGTATTTGGTATGGATAGGAACATGCTTAAAGATTTAGGATCTGGTCTGGCTACTCCCATTGCTTCTATTATTAATCTATCTATTTCCAGTGGTCACTTTCCAAAGGCCTGGAAATCTGCTATTGTTACGCCAGTTTTTAAGTCTGGATTGTCTACCTCCATGAATAACTATCGACCAATAAGTATTCTGCCGGCCATTTCTAAAATTGCAGAAAAATGGGTGGCTGAGCAGATTGTCAAGTATTTAAACAGTAGCTCCCCCTCTTTTCACACCATGCAGTTTGGTTTTAGATCTAAACATTCTACTGAAACGGCGGCGTGCCTTTTTATTGAGAAAATAAAATTTTCTCTTGACAAGGGGGGAGTAGTAGGGGCGGTATTCTTGGATCTCGAGAAAGCTTTTGATACAGTGAACCACTCAGTTCTACTTAACAAGCTTCCACTGTTTAAATTTTCTTGTGACACTATAAGTTGGTTTGAATCTTATTTGCATGATCGTACACAATCTGTACTAATTAACAACTGTAATTCTGAGTCGCTTAGGCTAACTACTGGGGTTCCTCAAGGCTCAATATTAGGGCCCCTTTTATTTAGCCTTTATATCAATGACTTGCCTAATGTTTGTTCTGAAGTAGAATGTTTAATGTATGCAGACGATACCGTTCTATTTGTTCATGGTCGGTCTAAAGACATTGTTGCAGATAAACTCACAAAAGCAATGACTTGTGTTACATCTTGGCTGCATGAGAATTGCCTGCAGTTAAATATTTCAAAAACTGTAGGTATGTTCTTCAGCAAAACTAATAGAGCTTCATTTAATCCTGACATAATAGTTAATGGAGAAAAATTACAAATCGTAAATAACTATAAATATCTTGGCTTAATAATAGATTCAACTCTTTCATTTAAAGCCCATATTGAAAAATTATGTAAAATAATCAAGTTTAATCTTGCCAATTTCCACTCAATTCGAAATGATATGTCAACTGAAGCTGCACAAATTTTTTTACATTCAATGATTTTCAGCCATTTTAATTATTGCTTTACAAGTTGGTCTCAAGCAAGTCAGAGCGTAAAAGACCATTGGAATCATTATACAAACAAGCCATTAAAATTATGGATAAATAACCAAGGCACTATCATCACTGTGCAATTTTAGAAAAATATAGCCTTTTAAACTGGGACAGTCTTCATAAGTTTTTAAATCTAAATCTTATATATAAAGTGACACATGATTTGGCTCCAGCTCCTCTGGCTGAGTTCGTCAGCCAAAGAAACAGATCTGAGCGCGTTACTCGAGGCTCTGCCAGAGGTGACTGTGTCATCCCTCTG
The DNA here is from genome assembly GCF_027580225.2 of Misgurnus anguillicaudatus. Taxonomy (NCBI): domain Eukaryota; kingdom Metazoa; phylum Chordata; class Actinopteri; order Cypriniformes; family Cobitidae; genus Misgurnus; species Misgurnus anguillicaudatus. Next base: position 8,426,184 of record NC_073359.2, on the reverse strand, counting down.
CGCAGGAGCGTTTTCAGTCGCTCGGCCTGGTCAGTGAGGGGTGCCACTGAATGGAATTTTATACCTGAGGAGGTTAGACAGCTCAACACTTATAAGGCTTTTACAAAACAACTGAAAATGTGGCTTATTAACAATTATGTCTGTCATCATTAATAGCCGAGCCCATTGAGATGTACTACATATTTGAAATACTATAGTTTTTTTGAAAAATGTGTATTACGTGTGTCTTACTACTGTAATAGGTACAGTGTACCTTATGTTATTTTATAGTGTAATTTAAATTGTAGTTAGTCAATTTCCCATATATTTGTAATGTATTTTCTTGTTTGTATTTTAATGCCTTTTTTACATCTTGGCCAGGGGACTACAGATGAAAAATAGCCTTTTGGCTAATTCTGGCTTTTTTAACCATGTCTGTACATGTGTTTTATGAAATTGCGCTGTCCCCTTTTAAATAAACCATTAAATCAAATCAAATCATATATATATATATATATATATATATATATATATATATATATATATATATATATATATATATATATATATATATATATATATATATATATATATATATACAAAAGCTTTCGGTAAATATCATTTTATTTTTGACTGAGGTAACATTAAGCTTTTGCAAGTGAGCTCATCAAAACTTTATTTTATACATTTATTATTTAAACTGATTTACAGTACACCACAAAATAAAACATTACTTTTGTAACCTTTTAAAAATAATAATTTATACTTTAGAGCAGGAACTTACATCCAGATGGAAAGCATTTGATATCTAATATGTTGTTTTGTTCACTTAATAAACTGAGCATCCAGTTTCTACACAAAAATGTGATTTAGGAAGTACATATTAAAAAACAAAACTCTATTACAAACTTTATTACATTATGTGAAATAAATATTTCTGGAATACTGTAAATATTTATGAGTTTACTGAAACACAAGAGCTGTGCTGCGGTTAAGAGTTTATAATTTAAATGTGTAGTAGACTATACAAAGAAAACTTAATGAAGAATTTTATTGCACAGAAGATTTTAACACAATATTATTGTATGCAGATTACAGAAACTGAGCATTTATTATTATATCACTGTATCGTTCAGTTCACATCACCAGTTCTGTTGGAGGGACAGCAGATGTGCATGAAAACATAATAGATGTTGGAGTCTATAAGAGATAGATAAATATAATGAGAAATAAAAAATAGATAACATTTGATTATAAAGTCATTTTAGCTTTGAAATTACATTAAAGATGTAAGTTAAAATTCTCACCTCTTCATTTTTGTCGTTCATTTGTTTTTTCAGACGAGATTTTTTCAGGCAAAACCTGTGGGACCATATTTCAAAATGTAATGCTAAATTATTCCAGTACTGTATATTAAAATCATTATTTTACTCACCACACCCAGATGGCTGCTATAATGAATATTTGAACCACAAACACAATCAGAAAGATGTAAAAATGTTCAGACGCAGAGATTTCCACTGATTCAACTAAATACGAAAACATACGAGACACAACTTTATTGACACTCATGAATAATCTGATCATTAAAGACTCAATAGTATGTAAATTCATCACAAAAGGTTTTAACGCATGGTCACCTTGAGTTTTTACCAAAGCAATAGCACATGAATACTCTTGTATTTCCTCACTGCTAACTGAGTCCAGGTACAGTTTGTTATATAGTTTGACTCCATCTGTTACCAGACGCCCGCTCTTGTACCACGAGTATGTAATGTTGTTATCCAGAGTGCATTTGGTTGAACAACTCAATATCAGGTTCCCTCTCTCTGACACAGTGTCTGGACTGCTTATCACCTGTGTATCTAAAAAAAATAAATCAATTTGTCAATTTCAGTATTTTGACTCCAATCAGTGATAACATGCTATCTTCAGCTTTGGTTTTCCATATCGTCGCTGTCCGATGAAAACCACGTATGTCCATTTTGCCGATTTTTCGACGGACTGAATGTCCAGATTAACTCTTTCGCCGCCATGGATGAGATATCTCGTCAATCAAGAGAAAACGCCAATGACGAGTATTTCCGGCTTTCTGCAATACTGCTATTATCCACCAGGTGGCGCCCTTCCGCAACTTTTTAAACCCGGAAGTATTGCCCTATGGCAAGCGGCTGCATGTCCGTGTATGTCTTAAAGATCGCTCTGAATTGGATCTCTATGAAAAGTCCGTCACAAAAATTGAATTATCTCAGTTTTTTGCTCAAAATGTGCTCTTTTTGCAGAAATCTACCCATATTCAAAAGCTGATTACAAAAGAACTACTGAAGATGTTCTTTCATTTGGTATATTGTACGTTTATATATTTAAAGAAGAACATTTTCTGAAAGGCACCAAACCCCCGTGAAAATCATGAAAAACACTGGCGCTGGCTGGCCTCTTTTTAAAAAACGCTGGCGGTGAAAGACTAAATTTCTGTATACAGTATGCTTCACATATCTTAATGGTCGATGAAAAGTTGTGAAATCATGTCATCTGATTTTCACGTATATACATTTGGTGTCAAAGCTATCAATCCCGCCCTGTGGAAGCATCTCTCCGGTCTCGTGAAGTTTCATCAAAGCTCAGCACTGGATAGCCGAATAAACATAGCCTGGTGAGACAATGATTTTCCTTCATTGAGTTAAACATTTCCCCCCTGATGCCAGACGTACGTCTAGGAGTGACAAAATTACGGTAGGACTGTGCAAACAAAGTATCTGTCTAGCATTACCATGTCAGTGTATTGATTCATTGTCCCTTCATAGTTTGCAAGAGACATTTAATAAATTTATAATTAATATTAAATAAACTACGCGTATTTAATAAACTAAGACGTAGACTTTTTAATAAACTGAGCGTATTCATCTGTCAATATGAAACGCAACTTGGCCATTCTAATTAATGATCAGAAGAACGCGTATCGACCACCGTTACTGTAAAATATGCACGTATGTCCATTTAAACTAAATTTTGGTCAAATGTGGATTATATCATTACACTGGCAAGAATACGGTTACATGTAAAGATGCCGTACCAAGTATGACAACACTTCATTTAACTGCTTTTGAAATACAGTGTTTTTTTCACTTCCTGAAAAGTAACCATTTTGGACATACGTGAGTTTCATCGGGCAGCAACAATATGTAGTTTTCATTATGAGCAGTTACCTGTAACAGTGAGAATGACTCCAGGTGATTTAGAGTAAGAGTTTGTGTTAGTGATGATCCTGAATCGATATTCACCAGAGTCACTCGTGTTGATGTCTTTGATTCTCAGTGTGTTGTTTATATACTCCACACGACCAGCAAACTGATGATCCTCACGCAGATCCTGAAAGTTTCTTGAATACCAGTATGTTTCCTTTACTGTAACTCCAGTGGGATGTGAGTATGAAGAGTGAATATCTACTGTTGATCCTACTAAAGCACAAACTCTTGTAGAGGTGTAAGTCACACCCCAACAGCTACTGTTAGAAAGACCTGAAAGAGTCACATATGTACATCTTAATAAAACACTAATGTAATAGAAATGTTTGTTCATATGTAAGTAAATGTCACACTTACACAAAGAGTCAGAAGAGATTTTAGAGTCTGGACGTAGAAAACAGGAGTAGGCAGCAGATGACAAAGAAAACGCTTTAGATTCACTTTCCTTTATATATCGTCCATCTTTTTTCCAGTAGATATGCTGAGGTTTAAAGGTTAAAGGGCAGGAAGTATCACAGGTAAGTTTATTATGGTCTATCTTCGCCTGCAGGACTGAATAAAGATAACACAAAAAACATTTACAAATGAAGATAATCTGAACTGGACTGTTGAGAATGTAAATGTACCTGTTACTGTTAGATTGACTGTGACTGAGCTGAGATGTTTAACTCCATCCTTCATAATGAACATGAGCTGATATTCTCCACTGTCTCTCTCTCGCAGATCTGATATTGTGAGCTCTGATTCAGTGTTTGTGATTTGCTGTTTCACTCGTCCTGAGTAATCTGAATCTAAAGTCAAATCTTCAGGTTCATCTTTGTTTCTCCAGTTTGTTCTCTGTTTCTGACTGAACCAGAATCCAGTTTTGATGTTGATGTCTGAGTAATTACACTTCAGTATCACGCTGGTCTCCCTCACTGCACAAATATTCTCATATTCACACTTAACTTGTAAGCTGTATGTTGATGTTAGAAAGCCTAGAAAAAATCTTTATTAAAACCACAACATCTTTTCACTTTCAAGATGAGTCATTTTGTTAAGTATCAAAGTATGTTCATAAGGAAGCAGGTGGTCTTTACAGGATGAAATACATTAGTACGCCCACCACACTTACATTTTAAACTAATATGGCTTTACATTAGCAGTTTTTTACTTATTAATTCTTATTAATTTTAAAACAAATAAACACTATTAAAGCAATAATTGTCTTACCTTGAGACAGTAGGATTAGTGATATGAATGCAGAGTTAAAGCCCATGCTTTTCTGTAAAATCTGACATAAATAAAACATCAAGTATTTGCTTGAATGTTTGCTCAGAAAATCAATAGTATTGTCACCAGCGTATCAAAAAAATTTGAATCAAATTTGTGAACACAGTTCAAAATAATGTTAACATCTCAGTCCCCCTGCAGAGGATGGAGATCTCTACACAAAAGTATAGCAAAATCTCCTTTACATCCCTGTTCTGTTCGTTGCCTCACCAGTAAACCAAAACTGGTAATCATCCAAGCAGATCACAGATTCATGCGGTTCCTGCCTGAAGATGAAGGCTAGAAGAGCCTATCCCCCGGTGTATGGACAAAGCCGACCTGATGGTGGTGGTAGGGAGGGTGGGTTGTCAATGCTGCGTCAGTATCTGTAAAAGCAGAGACAGGTGAGCAAAGGACTTAAATACTCTGAGTATCAGAGGTGATTGGATAGGTCTTGAGAAATTAATGACGTGGAATTAAAGTTTCCCTAGAAGAACTTGCACATAAGCTTACATTTCTCTAACAAAAACGTTGCAACACTTTGTAACAAAAGTGACGGTCACTTTTTAAAAGTTGGTGATCTATCAGATGATGTAATTTCCTTTCTTTTTTTCCTCTAAAGCTGGTGCAACACCCAACATCCGGCACCCCCCCCCTCCCACCCACACACATACATACACACACACGCCTGTTAATAATGTTACATTTTTGTAGAATTCACATTGCACAAGTTCATACAAAATCATCACATAATAACAGTACGTTTACATGACAGATTACGTTGTTTCAGTACATACTTCAAAGCCCCATTATGGTTTAAAATATCCCATTACTTTATTACTTAAACTTACAAAGATAAATCATTGCGCTGAGAAAAAGAAACATATATAATCTTTATAAAACCATGTACAAATAAAAACAAAAATCATGTTAAAATAAAACAACATGCTATTAAAAGAATACATGAAGGCCACAAGCTTCTTTAACTGGAAAGTTCACAATATTTTTTCAGTTCCCCTTTCTTTCTGTTTATAGTAAAAAATAATCACACTTTTCAAAACTTGTGTTAGTAAACTCTAAAAAAAAAATGCTCCATTGTTTCAACCCATAGTTTGGTCAAATATGAACGAACCCAACTGTTGGGTTATCGCCATATGCAAGGTTGTTGTTACCCAACTATGGGTTTTTAACAACTCGGCTTCTGGGTTAGAATGACCCAAAATTTGGGTTTGTCCATATTTGACCCAAAAACCGAACATTTTAAAAAGATTTAAATGACAGAACACTTGTTCTCACCTGTGCAGCCGGTTTTGCGTCATTACATTTTTGAGATGATATACACTTTCTCCTCCTCCTTAAGAAACTGTTTTAAACATTACATTACAGATGTATTATTTACATTAACAAAATATTGGAAAAACATGATGCAGTAGCAGTAACTAATAAAAAATGGAATTGTCCGTTCAAAGTCGCTTTAAACAAGTTAATCTTGGAAATGTTCTGAAACTGAACATTCACTTGACCTCTTGGTTTACTGTTGCTAGGGTCTAACAAGCTCTTTCATCATTAAATTGTCACTGTTTACTAAAACTATCCAAACACACAGGCCTTGACATGAAGACATGTTTGTTACAATATGGTGGACAGCAAGAGTATTTAAGGGTTATTTTGACCTCACAGTGGCGTAACAAACGTTTTCATTTGATGTATATATAATAGTAGGTGCGTTCTTGTTAGACTTCTTAAAGTTAACACTTGAATAATGAAGGTCCTGCTCCTCTGAGTGTGTCTGGTGGGTAACGTCAGCTTCTGCATACAGGGGTGTGGAGTTATCCAATGTAGATGAGTCGGGTTGAGGCTAAATTCAGAAATTAAAATAGGATTAAAAGTGACTGAGAACAACAAACAAGCACATAAATCAGACTCAATATTTGTTGTTAATTGTTCTCACCTGTGCAGCCGGTTTTGCGTCATCACATTTTTGAGATGATATATACTTTCTCCTTCTCCTTAAGAAACTGATTTAAATGGTTCATATATATCAGAAGAAAATATAAGTAAATTGTAAGTTTCATTTACATGAACACATCTGGCTGATGTTTCTATCCAAGGCAATAAATCTACATTTTATTTTATCAGTATGTGGGAAATAAACCCAAGACCTGTCACATTTCACCTTTCAACATAAAGAGGACGACGACGAGAGGATACAAAATAACACAAAACTTCAATGATAAAGGTGAGTACACAGCAAACACAGGGTAACATTAACGAAAACCGACAAGGACTGAACTAAAGCAGGGGTTTAAATACACAATGGAACACAGGTGACACACTAGAGAAGAGTGACGGTGAAGACAGCCATCTAGTGAGTGACCAGGGAGGAGCCAAGCAGACAGAGAGCCCGGGGGAAGCTGAGGTGCCGGAGGGCCAGGGCAGAGCTGATGGGTTTGGCGACTGAGGCGGAGGTGGGAATCCGGAAGCCAGCAGTGGAGCCAGAGCGCCTGAATACCAAGGCGGAGGCGGAGGGAGGGCAGAGCCCAACAGAGCCCGCAGGACGGAGTGACAAGGCATATTTGGAGGAGTGAAGTTCAGAGGGGAGGACGGGATGATGACCGACCAAGGTGGAGCCGGAGGAATAAGGAAGAATAGTGGAGCTGGTAGGGGGAAGGGCCACGGTGCAGGTGAAGGACACTTAACCCAAGGTGTAGCTGATGGGTCGGAGAACTGAGGCGGAGTCAGGGTCTCGGACTTGATGAGAGAGGAGGAGGGAAAGGGGGGCTGGATGGGACCAATGGAGACGAAGAACAGCTGGGCAGGACCAATAAGGATGAAGAACAGCTGGGTGGGACCAATGAGGATGAAGGGCAGCTGGGCGAGACCAGCGAGAATGAAGGGCAGCAGGGCGGGACCAGCGAGGATAAAAGGTAGCTGGACAGGACCAACGAGGGCAAAGGGCAGCTGTGCGGGACCAGCAAGGGCGAAGGACAGCTGGACGGGACCAGCGTGGACTGCACACAACAAAAGTCATAAACAATCAAAATGTCCAGATGTCAACAGCGGCTCACCCTCAGCAGCGAGAGTGTGGACGGGGCTTTCCTCGTAGCTCTCAAACTCCACCAAGACTCCCACAGTGACACACAGTGTAACCGGCTCACGCACTTGATCAGACAGTTCAGGAGATTGCAGCTCTGGGGCGACGCTGGGCACAGCAGCGATTAGCTCTGGCTCGAAGGTCGTGGGAGGATACCAGCACCCACCCCATGAATGCGGCAAAGCTCCCTCGAGGACCCTCTCCGGACAACTGTGCACGTGTGGCGGTGTTGCGCCCACAACGGAGAAAGGTGTATGGGCAGTAGTCTGAGAAGGGGGTGTCAGGAACCAACATAAGAAATTCTTCTAGGTGTTCCTTGAGGGAGCGATCTCCTTGTTTCAGGCACAGAAGACAAACAGCAGGGAAATCCATAAGGTGAGACGAGTGAACTGAAACACGACGCTTAAACTGTTGGTCGGTTGTTCTGTCCTGTTTCACCTTTCAACATAAAGAGGAGGACGACGAGAGGATACAAAATAACACAAAACTTTAATGATGAATGTGAGTACACAGCAAACACAGGGTAACATTAATGACAACCGACAAGGACTGAACTAAAGCAGTGGTTTAAATACACAATGAAACACAAGTGAAGACACTAATGACAACAATGATAACAAACAACAGGTGCAAACAATAAAACACGAGGGCAAACGAAGACAACCGAGGATAACTGTTACAAGACCTTTGCTCTGCTAATGCAATGCTTTACCAATTGAGCTACAGGAACACAGTATAAAACAGTCATGTAAATCTAAGGGTTGACTGCGAGAAAAAATCATTGATCAACATAATGTGAAATATACAGTATAATGAATAACATTTGAACATTACCTATAACACAGAATCACTATGACTGCAAGAATCAGTAACACAAACAGTACTACTATGGGGATTTTTGTTGCCGTGCTCGTCTCTGGAACTTCTGTGTATTTAAAAAAAAAAAAGGAAGATTCACCTCAGATTTTATATTTTTCAGAGTGAGTGTCATAACAAAGACACGTGTGTATCATGTATTACCTCCTTTAGCACATGAATACTCTTGTATCTCCTCACTGTTAACTGAGTCCAGGTACAGTTTGTTATATAGTTTGACTCCATCTGTTACTCGATGCCCGTTCTTGTACCACGAGTATGTAATGTTGTTATCCAAAGTGCATTTGGTCGAACAACTCAATATCACTTTCCCTCTCTCTGACACAGTGACTGGACTGCTTATCACCTGTGTATCTGATCAACACAAGTCTATTAGTCTACTGATGTAAACAATACTACAATATTTTTTTTCTGGGTGACAACCACTTTGTACTGTAGCAGAGTCTGAATCAACAAGCACTTGGTTATACTCAGTATAATAAATAATAAATATTAATGCATTATGACCCCCAACCCCAGTATTTTGAATCTATATCAAATGGCAACAGTATAGATTCAGGCTTGGTTTTCTGTGTGTCATTATAACTTAAGTTACCTGTAACAGTGAGAATGACTCCAGGTAAACCAGAGTAAGAGTTTGTGTTAGTCTTGATCCTAAATTGATATTCACCAGAGTCACTCGTGTTGACATCTTTGATACTAAGTGTGTTTCCAACATACTCCACACGACCAGCAAACTGATGAACATCACGTAGATCCACATTTTTATTGTTTGTTAAATGCCAGTATGTTTTCTCTACTGTATATCCAGTGGGATGTGAGTATGAAGAGTGAATATCTACTGTTGATCCCACTAAAGCACAAACTCTTGTAGAGGTGTAAGTCACACCCCAACAGCTACTGTTAGAAAGACCTGAAAGAGTCACATATGTACATGTTTATAAAACACTAATGTAATAGAAATGTGTGTTCATATGTAAGTAAATGTCACACTTACACAAAGGGTCAGAGGAGATTTTAAGGTCTGGACTGATAAAACAGGAGTAGGCAGCAGATGACAAAGAAATCTCTTTAGATTCCTTTCCTGCTATATATTGTCCATTTTCTCTCCAGTAGATGTTCTTAGGTTTTGAGGTTAAAGTGCAGGAGGTATCACAGGTAAGTTTGTTCTGGTGTTTCCTCACCTGCAGGACTGAATATAGAAAAACACAGAAAAACATTTACAAATGAAGATAATCTGAACTGGACTGATGAGAATGTAAATGTACCTGTGACTGTTAGATTGACTGTGACTGAGCTGAGATGTTTAACTCCATCCTTCATAATGAACATGAGCTGATATTCTCCACTGTCTCTCTCTCTCACATCATCTATTATGAGCTCTGAGTAGTAGTATCTGATCTGCTGTTTCACTCGTCCTGAGTAATCTGAATCTAAATTTAAATCTTCAGATTCATCTTTGTTTCTCCAGTTTGTTCTTTGTTTCTGGCTGAACCAGAACCCAATTTTGATGTTGATGTTTGAGTAAGAGCACTTCAGTGTCACATATTCCCCTCTCACAGCACAAATGTTTTCATATTTACCCTTAACTGGTAATTTGTATGTTGAGGTTAGAAAACCTAGAAAAAATAAACTTCAATAAGACCACAACATCTTTTCACCTTCAAGATGAGTGATTTTGTTAATGATCCAAGCATGCTCAAAACAAAGCCGGTGCTCTTTATATACAGGATCAAATACATAAACACTCACACTTACATTTCAATTAATATGGCTTTACATTAACCGGCTTTTACTTATTAATTCTTATTCATTTTAAAACAAATAAGCACTATTAAAACAATGTCTTACCTTGAATGTTTATCAGTAGGATCAGTGATATGAATGCAGAGTTTAAGTCCATGCTTTTACTATTGTGTATATCTGACACAAATAATACATCAAATATTTGCTTAGATGTTTGCTCAGAAAATCTACAGTAAAAATAATAATGTTTACATCTCAGTCCCGCTTCAGAGAATGAAGATCTTTACACAAAAGTACTCTAACAAAAACTTTGCAGCATTGCGTTAAAAAAAGTGAGGGTAATTTTTAAAAAGTAGATGATCTTTCAGATGATGTCATTTCCTTCCTTTTCTCTAAAGCTGGTGCAAAGAAAAACAGCCAACATTACTTTTTATCCACTCGTTGTTGGTCTTCGTTTTTTTTAATATAACAAAATCCTCTTTACATCCCTTTTCCTGATCAACTATCAATTTTGAATGACATATGTTACGTACATGAAAGTTACAGTAGTTGTTTGTACATCTGTGACATTGATAAGTTCTCACTTTTGTACCGTATAGGATGCAACCGTACATCACACACTTTAAGTAAAATACAGGATCTGATAAACATAAACCCAGTCTAAACCAGTTTGATGTCTCTTAGGCTAACCAGACGAAAACTGCCTTACAAAAGATTAAGTCTAAACAGTAAGACAACTGAATCTTTCAAACATGATATGGAATGTCACGGCTGACGTCAGAGGTAATCACAACTACAAAAATGTACAGTATGTGGAAAATAATGTGTTTTTATCCATAAACCACATGAACACATTGTATTATACCAAATACACAAAATAACCTGTTTTTTTTGCAATGAAATATGTGCTCTTTGAAATGTTCCCTTCATCTTACATGTGAGCTCTGCCCTTTCCCTGTGAAACATTAGCTCATTTTACTTGTGATGCCTTTCATTCATGTGACATCTGCAAACACCACCATCTCTTTTTAACATTCATTTCCTCTTTCTGTGGTCAGAAGTTTGGGGGGTCTGGTCTGGTTTCCACCCCCCATGTGGGGGTCTTGCAAACAGTATCTTGTATGAAGATAGTTTGGTCCTGTCTCTTACTCTCATTCTAATGTACATCAGGACAGTAGCCAATGCCTGTACCCAATTTCAGGCCTGTTTCCTTACAAAGTTTTGCCAATTAGTTTTTTTTCAATTTGAGAACATGTTTACCAGTACTAGATGATATTTCTTGCCTTAGACCGGTGTGAGATCAATATAATCAAACATCACACGGTCGAAGGCCCCTCCAGAATGGGATGCAATGCCTTACTTGTGATCGCTCCTCTGCCCACATTTTTAATCATATAGATGACGCATCTGCTGTAGAGATCTTCTGCAAGGAGAAAAATCTTTAGTGAACCAAAAAAACCTACATTTTTAAACATGAAACAGCATTCATCATCATCATCACATGGTCTAACTTTACTTGCGGTTTTAGTTATTTTGTGTCTGACTAGTTGCTAAACTGAACTCTTGAACAAATACCTCGTTGAAAATAACAAATGTTTTGGTTTCCTAGGTAATCTACGTGTTGTTTATTTTGCTTGTTATAAATAAACTACTTTAAAATGACTTCGTTGTTATTTATTCTTAGCGATTTTTACGGGAAAATACGTGTTGACCATGAAAGCCGCTTATTTATATTGGTACTGGCTGAAACCGTCTATAACCTTGTTGGGTCTAAAACATGTGAGCTGTGTAAAATAGGCTTTACGTTCAGGGTCTTTGGGTGAGGACCCATCTACATAGAAAATCAAATCAATGTTGTCTTTTGGGTAGTCAGTCAGGTCAGGCCTGTGCATGTATATTTGTTTGAGTATATTCACGCAACAATCTGGTTCTTCATCCTCTGGAGAGGCAAGAAGAGTTTTCGGGTTTACAGTGGTGCAGCTTTTAACAGTGATATTCGACATCTCAAGCACTGTGACGTTATAACACAGCTAACAAGCTGTTCTGTTGATAAATAAAATTCATAGTTTTAGCAAAATCATTAACACTGCGTGGGCTACTAACAAGGTTAGATCAGAATAGCCTTCAAATTTGCATGATACCAGTACCACTTTTTCTGCTGCAGCCACAGTACACAAACATTGGGGTAGACCCTGAGCTAAGCATCAAGTTTTGATGAGAAATACGCCACCGGACGCAATCTGTCGGTGTGTTGTTGCAGTAGCACAGAAGCCATGATCCGCTTTCTCTCGTATACGGTTTGTGTGAATGGCATTTCTGGGTTGCCTGCCCAATTTGCTGTGTGTGCATTTAGCTGCTAATAAATGCACATCATGCTAATCTGCAGAGTGCTTGTGTGCAACAGCTCTTTTAACACCTAAATCATCTTTTGGGTTTTTTTTGTTGTACGAGAACTACACACATATTCTTATTCCTGTCAATTTATCAGTTCCAATTCCTCATTCACCATAATAAACCCTTATCTCTACCCACAGAAATATGTAAAGTGCAGTAGATATCTGCAGCCGGCATGAAAATCAACAAAGAACATTTATTTTACACATGAGATCTCGTCCCATCACATTCACAGGGCAAGTGTGGCTAACTTAAAACCTTAGTTTAAACACTCGACCTTGATCTTCACATAGTTAAGATTAAATAAAGAGTTAGTTGCATCACAGTCTATCATAAAACATTCACTTTGCTCTCCAACCGTCATACTTTATTTGGGTAGTTTTCAAAAATAGGGGGACTTATACATATTCTATGCAGCAACAAGCTTTACTTCATTGCAAGGGCTAAGCGCTTCGTCATTGCAAGCAGAAATAGAAAAATAACACACACACCCGCTCCGACACTCTCTCGTCACCTCAGTCGATGTGTTCTTTTCCTCTTCAGCGTTGGAGCTTCTAAACAATAAATTCGCCAATCTGTGACTGATGGTCAAAAATGAGATTTTAGTTGTTTTGAGTTGATCAAACGAGCAGTCATTGGTTTGATGAATCAATTATTGTTTCTTTTATTCATATTTAGTCTCTTTTGTTGCTATTTTTTGCCAGCCTAGAACCTCGTCCTGGTCTAGCTAGAGGAATGGGTTCTGGAATGGCCATTTTAGGAACAGGATTAAACCTGGAAGCCATCTTAGGGACAGGTGCAGGAATTCCAGCCATCTTGTAAACAGGCTCGGGTGTGGCGGCAGGATCTCCAGCCCATTCACCTCCGACCGAGGTAAAGGGTCATCCAGGCAGTTATTAAAAAAGTCCTTCAATGTTGCATCATCATAATCCAGGTCACGAGACAACGTCCAATATGTCTAAGCCAGACAACCCACTGTCTGTCCATGCAGACATAGGGCGCTAAGATTACGGACTCTTCCCTCCTCTCCTTCTCAGTGGGGGGAATGGATATGAAAACCCATCCCGCTGGATCTAAACATGATGGAGTCCTTCTGTCACGACTTACACACAAAAAGGTAAGATCCAAGTGAAGTTTATGTCACAAGGTGACGATCTTTTTTTTCTTTGGGGCGGAACCAAAATTATGGAAGTTTGGTTCCGCCCGGAAGTGTTTCCGCCCGGACCGGAAAAGACGAACACTGGACTTCCGGTAAGCGCCGCGGGCGGGAAAATCGCCGAATTGGATGCACCTGTGCCTAGTTATGAAGAGCGGTTGGTGATTGGAGGACACGCTAAACAGGGCAGTACTTAAGACCAAGTTTAATCACAGAAGGAAGGCTTTTGGTGTGTGTTGAAGCGCTGTGTTGTGCTCGTTTGGCGTGTTGCTGGTGGTTGTCTGAACTCTCTCTCTCACAGGCTGGAGTCGTATGGTGGCGAAGATATTCGTGGACCAAAAAGGGAAACGGGAAAGGAATATATTGTAAACGGAGACAAAGTGAAACGGAACTGAGACGGGCCTCGATGTGAGTACTCAGATTATATTGGAAACGCATTGCTATTTATCTGCTTGTGATAGGTACCTCCAGGAGAAGGAGGGTGGCCCTACCCCTAAAACAGCGCGGTGGGTGAGCCGAAGGAAACCAGACTAAAGCAGTCACAACGACGATACTACCAACTAGGCCATACATTTCATCGCCAGCTCCAACCTAAGCGAAGTGGAGGAAGACAAGTGTTCTTTGTGTTCACTAGAGTGTGGTGGGTGAGTCTTTGTGCTGTGGAAACCTTTATTTTGACGTGGTGCTGTATATTGCTGTGGATTGCTGTGCATTATTGTGTGTCTTGTCAGATAAACCCCCGCCTTCATACACGTCGTCGAGGGAGGACGAAGAGGCTGTCGGCCCTTATATACTTCAGTACAGCATATGTTGTGAGTGTGCTCCAGGCCTAAGGAAACAGTAAGGTGCCTCGGAACGATCTTTCCCCGTCTAGACATTGGGTGAAATTGGAGAGAGTGGCGGTGGAGAACAGAAGGACTAGCAGACGTGTGAGTACGATCAGGGGCTGTCATTTTGGATGTGTTCAACTGTATAGGAATTGCTGTTGCAGAGTGAGAGGTGTAGGAACTTCACCGTCCCGAGGCCTCTACAAAGGTGCGCCCCTGTCCAGTGTTCGATCGCCTAACGGTAGCGAGAAGAGGGCAGCGCTCGGCCCGGTGAGACGGTGTGACGTCCGCCCTTCTGTAACCATCGAGTCAGTCGAGAGGGTTCGCCCCCGACGCCACGTAGGAACTGCTTGTCCCATCAGACACATCGCAAACATATTGACGTAAGCCTGCCACATTTGCTAGAAGTCATACATACTAACCTCTTTGAGTCCGTTCATCGACAGATACGGAGGACACACTGTCCTAGTCATCACCTGTGGAGAAGGAAAGAGAGAGAGTGAACAACACGAGAAAGAAACGAGTGAAACTTGTACTTACGGTACGTTGTGTCCAGCAGAAGAGGTGAGAGCCATACGAATCGAATTAACTGCACCTTTGTGTCCTAGTCATCACCTGTGGAGAAGGAAAGAGAGAGAGTGAACAACACGAGAAGGAAACGAGTGAAACTTGTACTTACGGTACGCTGTGTCCAGCAGAAGAGGTGAGAGCCATACGAATCGAATTAACTGCACCTTTGTGTCCTAGTCATCACCTTTGTGTCCTAGTCATCACCTGTGGAGAAGGAAAGAGAGAGAGTGAACAACACGAGAAGGAAACAAGTGAAACTTGTACTTGCGGTACGCTGTGTCCAGCAGAAGAGGTGAGAGCCATACGAATCGAATTAACTGCACCTTTGTGTCCTAGTCATCACCTGTGGAGAAGGAAAGAGAGAGAGTGAACAACACGAGAAGGAAACGAGTGAAACTTGTACTTACGGTACGCTGTGTCCAGCAGAGAGGTGAGAGCCATATGAATCGAAACAACTGCACCTTTGTGTCCCAGTCGCTCCTGTGGAGGAATATAGAGGAAAAGTGAGCGGCATGTTCAGAACTGTGCGAGAACAAGGGAGAAGGCTCCACGAATTAAGCTAGGTGCTCAAACAGGACGTTACTTCTAATACTCACACTGCTTTGATTTCTGCCTCCAGGAAGAAGAAGAAGGGCGCCACGGATAGAAGAGACCAGGCAGGAGCCTGAGTCTCACATCCCAGCCCACAGGGCTTTGGACCCCCCCGTTGCCCCCCTTTCCTCCTTGTCACCCTCTTGGCTGTGGCCTACCTGGAGGGCAGAGCCAGATACTAGTTTTAATTTCCCTTCCCCATTTCCCAAGAACATTTTAAATATTTAATAAATCAATAAAAGATTGTTTTTAAACTTACCTGCCCTTGTTGTTGTCTGGTGATTGGGTTGGCCTTGGGGACCTCCTCGAGGTGGAAGTTGAAGAGGGGCGTGGCTTTAGCCTATTGACAGCCAGCCACTCGGTGTGAAATTTATTCTGGGTAATCCAAAATTGTATCCAGCCAGGCAAAGGGTCAAAATCCAAACATAAACAGTCAAATAACATGAAACAGCCATGAACAGAATTCAAGAAAGCGGTATGACATAAACAAGGACTTTATAACATTAACTGAACAGACAGGGTTTAAATACACAAACACTAACAAGGTGAGAGGGAACAACTGAGTGCAATGATCAATGATGACATAGACGGGAATGCAGTTCTTAGTGAATGCGACAGTGTGGGAAAGAGGCCTCTAGTGGCCACTCAGGGAACACCAACCAGACATCATGACTTATTCACATCACTTGAAATAAGTCAACAACCCTTACGAAAATGAACCATGGTTTTATTGTGGTAAAAGTGTAGTAAAAGGTTTTACTACACTAACCATGGTTTAACTATGGTTTTTGAAAACCATGGTTGTCAAAACCATGGTTATTTTGTGGTTACCATGGTTTTACTACAGTAACCATGGTTTTTTGGTTTTAACTGTAGTAAAACCACGGTTAATTTTCGTAAGGGAAGTGTCCTGAATCGCTGATGTGTAGTGAGCCAGTGTCCTTATAAGTGCCTGAGCGCCTGTACATGATATACAATCAGATTCAAGAACCAGAAAGAACTGTTGTATAAACATAAATAATACATGCAAGAGCTTTCAGTAAATATCATTATTTTATTTTTGACAAAAGGTGGCATTTAGCGGCTTTTGCATCTGAGCTCCTCAAATCTTATTTCATACATTTATTATTTAAAGTGATTTACAGTACAAGTTTATTGACATTTTTATTTTCGCACAAAATATAACATTACTTTTGTAACCTTTTAAAATAATTATTTATACTTTAGAGCAGGAACTTACATCCAGACGGAAAGCATTTGATATCTAAAATGTTGTATTGTTCACTTAAAAACTGAGCATCCAGTTTCTACACAAAAATGTGTTTATTTTTAGAAGATTTAAGTACATCTTAAGAAACAAATCTCATGTTTATTACGTAAAATAAATATTTCTGGAATACTGAAATATTTATGAGTTTACTGAAAGGTAAACCTAATGACAAACAAACAAAACAAAAGAATGACAAACAAAATATTTTAACGCAGTATTATTGTATGCAGATTACACAAACTGAGCATTTATTATTATATCACTGTATATGATATCACTTTATCATTCAGTTCACATAATCCGGTTCTGTTGGAGGGACAGCAGATGTGCATGAAAACATAATAGATGTTGGAGTCTATAAGAGACAGAAAAATATTATGTGAAATAAAAAATAGATATCTTTTGATTATAAAGTCATTTTAGCTTGTAATTACATTAAAGCTGTTAGTAAAAATTCTTACCTCTTAATTTTTGTCTTTTATTTTTTTTTCAGACAAGATTTTTTCAGGCAAAACCTGTGGGACCATATTTCAATATTTAATACTAAATTATTTCATTACTGTATATTAACCTAAAATTATGAACTTTTCACCATTTTTATTTCACTCACCTCACCCAGATAGCTGCTATAATAAATATTTGAACCACAAACACAATCAGAAAGATGTAAAAATGCTCAAACGCTGAGATTTCCACTGTTTCATCTAAACACAAAAACATGAGAGACACTCATGAATAAACTGATAATTAATAAGTATGTAAATTCATCACGGTCCCCTTAAATTTTTACCAAAGCAATTATTTTTATTTTGCTTTGTGTGATTAATTACAAAGAAAAACTGTAAAAAAAAATGTAATCCTGATGCTCACTGAGCAATACATTTTTGCAAGTTGCCAAACGACACTTACATAAATCAAACAAAAATCATCTGAAAACATCTTTCATTAAAGTCAGATGTATGATGAGATGTTTTGTTACCTCCTACAGCACATGAATACTCTTGTATCTCCTCACTGTTAACTGAGTCCAGGTACAGTTTGTTATATAGTTTGAATCCATCTGTTACCAGACGCCTGTTCTTGTACCACGAGTATGTAATGTTGTTATCCAGAGTGCATTTAGTTGAACAACTCAATATCACTTTCCCTCTCTCTGACACAGTGAGTAGACTGCTTATCACCTGTGTATCTAAAAAAAAAAAAAAAAAATTCGTATTTTGACTCCAATCAATGATAGCATGCTCTCTTCAGCATTGGTTTCCCATATGTAGTTTTCATTATGAGCAGTTACCTGTAACAGTGAGAATGACTCCAGGTAAACCAGAGTAAGAGTTTGTGTTAGCGATGATCCTGAATAGATATTCACCAGAGTCACTCAACTTAACCTCTTTTATTCTCAGTGTGTTGTTCATATACTCAACACGACCAGCAAACTGATGATCCTCACGCAGATCCAAAGTATTATTGTTTGTTAAATGCCAGTATGTTTTCTCTACTGTATATCGAGTGGGATTTGAGTATGAAGAGTGAATATTTACTGTTGATCCCACTAAAGCACAAACTCTTGTAGAGGTGTAAGTCACACGCAAACAGCCACTCTTAGAAACACCTGAAAGAGTCACATATGTACATGTTTATAAAACACTAATGTAATAGAAATGTGTGTTCATATGTAAGTAAATGTCACACTTACACAAAGGGTCAGAGGAGATTTTAAGGTCTGGGCTGATAAAACAGGAGTAGGCAGCAGATGACAAAGAAAACGGTTTATATTCACTTCCTACTATATATTGTCCATCTTTTTTCCAGTAGAAATTCTTAGGTTTTGAGGTTAAAGGGCAGGAAGTATCACAGGTAAGTTGTTTCTGCTGTTTCCTCACCTGCAGGACTGAATAAAGAAAAACACAGAAAAACCTTTACAAATGAAGATAATCTGAACTAGACTGATGAGAATGTAAATGTACCTGTGACTGTTAGATTGACTGTGACTGAGCTGAGATGTTTAACTCCATCCTTCATAATGAACATGAGCTGATATTCTCCACTGTCTCTCTCTATCACATCATCTATTGTAAGATATGATTCAGTGTTTCTGATCTGCTGTTTCACTCGTCCTGAGTAATCTGAATCTAAAGTCAAATCTTCAGGTTCATCTTTGTTTCTCCAGTTTGTTCTCTGTTTCATGCTGAACCAGAATCCAGTTTTGATGTTGATCTTTGAGTAAAAACACTTCAGTGTCACGTTGGTCTCCCTCACTGCACAAATGTTTTGGGGTTCACACTTAACTGGTATGCAGCACAGTGATGTTAGAAAGCATAGAAAAAAACTTCATTAAGACCACAACATCTTTCCCCTGGCAATAGCACTATTCGGACGGGATTAGTTTTCCAAACGACGTTGGATTTTATGTGCCGATTTGGACGGAATTAAAATGATACCGGCTATTCCAGGGATGGGAGTGTCTGTTTCATGCATTTGGGCGTTGCAGAAGAGCAATGCTCTGGATACGCGTGTTTGTAATGTTTAATATCTTGCTTTAAATGTAAAATTATGACAGAACATGTAATTTATTAATTTAATTTTAACAAATCAAAATAAAATATACAAATCCTACTAAAGTAACATTAGTCTACTTGTTTAATATAACTGTCTGTTTATAATAAACACAAAGAAATGAAGAAATAATGATTAATAAAAATGTATTATCTTTATTAATTAACATTACCATTCCGGAGCTGAACAACTTTGAATGGAGTTTCTTATAACGTTAATGATATTACAGTGGCCAGTCTTAACAGTGTTTGATATTCAGGTCGTCTTGATTTAATTATTTTATTTTGCCAAATGCGAAAAAACATTCATATCTGAACGAATGGGACTCAGGAAATACAATATACACGCATTAGTAAGACCTTACGGCAGATCACGTTGGCCAAAACACGACAAGAACCGCGTTTTCAAAAGATATTGCGGGCAAACACAGACATTTGCATTCGGACGGGATTACATTTCTCAGAGGACCTCTGAGTTCGGCGAAAAACAGTAGATAAATTGCTCTTATGGAGGTTGTCAGAGAAAAACACAGACATGGCCGATTCAGACGGGATTAAAAACACAGAGGACCTCTGAGAAGCATGATTTTCTCAGAGGTCCCCCTGTAAAACGAATCCTGTCCGAATAGGGCTAATGAGTCATTTTGTCAATTATTCAAGTATCAAAGTATGTTCATAAGGAAGCAGGTGGTCTTTATATACAGGATTAAATACATTAGTACTTGTTAGATCCTTAAGGCAAATCCCAACAAACTTACATTTTAAGTAATATGGCTTAACAGGTTTTTACTTATTAATACTTATTAATTTTAAAACAACTAAACACTATTAAACAATGATTGTCTCACCTTGAATGTTTATCAGTAGGATCAGTGATATGAATGCAGAGTTTAAGTCCATGCTTTTACTATTGTGTATATCTGACATAAATAATACATCAAATATTTGCTTAGATGTTTGCTCAGAAAATCTACAGTAAAATAATAATGTTCACATCTCAGTCCCGCTTCAGAGAATAAAGATCTCTACACAAAAGTTCTCAAACAGAAACGTTGCAGCACTGCGTTAAAAAAAAGTGAGGGTCATTTTTAAAAAGTAGATGATCTATCAGATGATGTCATTTCCTTCCTTTTCTCTAAATCTGGTGCAAAGAAAAACAGCCAACATTACTTTTATTATCCACTCGTTGTTGGTCTTTGTTTTTTTTTTAAATATAACAACATTTACATCTTTACATCCCTTTTCCTGATCAACTATTTTATTTTAAATGAAATATGATATGTACATGAAAGTTACAGTTGTTGTATGTACATCTGTGACATTGATAAGTTCTCACTTTTGTACCGTATAGGATGCAACCGTACATCACACACTGTCAGTAAAATACAGGATCTGATAAACATAAACCCAGTCTAAACCAGTTTGATGTCTCTCACCCTAACCAGATGAAAACTGCCTTACAAAAGATTAAGTCTAAACAGTAAGACAACTGAATCTTTCAAACATGGTAAGGAGCGTCACATTTCCGGCTGACGTCAGAGATATTCAGACCAATCACAACTACAAAAATGTATGGTATGTGAAAAATAATGTGTTTTTTATCCATAAATCACATGAACACATTGTATTATACCAAATACACAAAATAACGTTTTTAGCAATGAAATAGGTGCTCTTTAAAATTTTATCTTCATCTCACAGGTGAGCACTGCCCTTTCCCTGGGAAACATTAGCTCATTTTATTCATGTGACATCTGCAAACACCACCATCTCTTTTTAACATTCATTTCCTCTTTCTGTGGTCAGAGGTTTGGGGGGTCTGGCCTGGATCTTGCAAACATTATCTTATATGGAGATAGTTTCTTGTCTCTTACTCTCATTCTCATCTACACCAGGACAGTAGGCAGTGCCTGTACCCAATATCAGGCATGTTTCCTCACAAAGTTTTGCCAATTAGTTTTTTTTTTTCAATTTGAGAACATGTCTACCAGTACTAGACAATATTTTTTGTCTTCGGTGTAAGTTCAAAATACTCAAACATCACATGGTCGAAGGCCCCTCCGGAATGGGATGCTATGCCTTCCTTGTGACCGCTCCTCTGCCCACGTTTTTAGTCATATAGATGACGCATCTGCTGCAGTGATCTGCAAGGAGAAAAACCTTTAGTGAACCAAAAAAACTACATTTTTAACATGAAACATCATTCATCATCATCACATGGTCTAATTTTATTTCTGGTTTCAGTTATTTTAATGGTCTGACTAGTTGCTAAACTGAACTCTTGAACAAATACCTCGTCGAAAATAACAAATGTTTTGGTTTCCTAGGTCATATACGTGTTGTTTATTTAGCTTGTTATAAATAAACTACTTTAAAATTACTTTGTTGTTATTTATTCTTAGCTGTGTTTACGGGAAGTTACGCGTTGACTATGAAACCGTCTATAAAAGGTAACATAATGGAGTCTAACGGGTCTAAAACCTGTGAGCTGTGTAAAATAGGGTTTACGTTCAGGGTCTTTGGATGAGGACCCATCTACATAAAGTCAAATCAATGTTGTCTTTTGGGTAGTCAGTCAGGTCAGGCTTGTGCATGTATATTTGTTTGAGTATATTCACGCAACAATCTGGTTCTTCATCCTCTGGAGAGGCGAGAAGAGTTTTGGGGTTTACAGTGGTGCAGATTTTAACAGTGATATTCGACATCTCAAGCACTGTGACGTTATAACACAGCTAACAAGCTGTTCTGTTGATAAATAAAATTCATAGTTTTAGCAAAATCATTAACACTGCGTGGGGTAGCTACTAACAAGGTTAGATCAGAATAGCCTTCAAATTTGCATGATACCAGTACCACTTTTTCTGCTGCAGCCACAGTACACAAACATTGGGGTAGACCCTGAGCTAAGCATCAAGTTTTGATGAGAAATACGCCACCGGACGCAATCTGTCGGTGTGTTGTTGCAGTAGCACAGAAGCTATGATCCCCTTTCTCTCGTATACGGTTTGTGTGAATGGCATTTCTGGGTTGCCTGCCCAATTTGCTGTGTGTGTATTTAGCTGCTAATAAATGCACATCATGCTAATCTGCAGAGAGTGCTTGTGTGTACCAGCTCTTTTAACACCTAAATCATCTTTTGTTTTTGTTTTTTTGTACGAGAACTACACACATATTCTTATTCCTGTCAATTTATCAGTTCCAATTCCTCATTCACCATAATAAACCCTTATCTCTACCCACAGAAATATGTAAAGTGCAGTGTAAATCTGCAGCCGGCATGAAAATCAACAAAGAACATTTATTTTACACATGAGATCTCGTCCCATCACATTCACAGGCCAAGTGTGGCTAACTTAAAACCTTAGTTTAAACACTCGACCTTGATCTTCACATAGTAAAGATTAAATAAAGAGTTAGTTGCATCACAGTCTATCATTAAACATTCACTTTGCTCTCCAACCGTCATACTTTATTTGGGTAGTTTTCAAAAATAGGGGGACTTATACATATTCTATGCAGCAACAAGCTTTACTTCATTGCAAGGGCTAAGCGCTTCATCATTGCAAGCAGAAATAGAAAAATAACACACACACCCGCTCCGACACTCCCCCCTCTCTCGTCAACTAAGTCGATGTGTTCTTTTCCTCTTCAGCGTTTGAGCTTCTAAACAATAAATTCGCCAATCGGTGACTGATGGTCAAAAATGAGATTTTAGTTGTTTTGAGTTGATCAAACGAGCAGTCATTGGTTTGATGAATCAATTATTGTTTCTTTTATTCATATTTAGTCTCTTTTGTTGCTATTTTTTGCCAGCCTAGAACCTTGTCCTGGAATGGGTTCTGGAATGGCCATTTTAGGAACAGGATTAAACCTGGCAGCCATCTTAGGGACAGGTGCAGGAATTCCATCCATCTTGTGAACAGGCTCGGGTGTGGCGGCAGCCATCTGGTCTGGAGACTCAGGTGTGGTCGTTGTATGCCACTGGCTATGATGCTCTAGATATCTGGTGAATCCCCAAAAATCCAGGATCTCCAGCCCATTCACCTCCCACTGAGATAAAGGGTCATCCAGGCAGTTATTAAAAAAGTCCTTCAATGTTGCATCATTATAATCCAGGCCACGAGACAACGTCCAATATGTCTAAGCCAGACAACCCACTGTCTGTCCATGCAGACATAGGGCCCTAAGATTATGGACTCTTCCCTCCTCTCCTTCTCAGTGGGGGGAATGGATATTAAAACCCACCGCTGGATCTAAACATGATGGAGTCCTTCTATCACGACTCACACACAAAAAGGTAAGATCCAAGTGAAGTTTATTCTGGGTAATCCAAAATTGTATCCAGCCAGGCAAAGGGTCAAAATCCAAACATAAACAGTCAAATAACATGAAACAACCATGAACAGACTACAAGAAAGCGGTGTGACATAAACAAGGACTTCATAACATTAACTGAACTGACTGGGTTTAAATACACAAACACTAATTCAATTTTTTTTCAATTCAATTTTATTTATATAGCGCTTTTCACAATACTCAATTGTTTCAAAGCAGCTTTACATTAATAGAAGCAGTAAAAGCACAGAAAAATGACAGATAGCACAACATAATACACAATAGCATAAACTGTCAAATTTGCTGAGGCTATGACTCGACATTATGAACGAGCGTATTACTAATGTAACGTCTAGGAGAAGAAGCTAAATTAAGCCCAAGCAGGCTACCTCCCCGGGGTAAAAAACCCCCTAGGAGAAAAAAAACAAAAACCCCGGGTTGTTGAGCCGAGGAAAAAAAATAAAAAGTCCTAGGAGGGAAAAACCCTTGGGAGATATATATGTATATAAACACATATAAACGGATAAGGAGATTAAGCGGGGATTAAGCGGGGTTTAAGCGGGTTCTGCCGGTGGTCGTTGGTCAGGCATCAGCTGGGCATCACAGTGATGGACGACCAGTAGATCAGAGGTGAGTCGACTTTCACATCTACCGGAACTGGGTCTGTTTGTCCCATTGTCCTCAGGGTCGAGGACAGGACAGGGAGAGAAAAACAAAATCATATTAGCGTAGGGGCCGTTCACATGTAATGCAAGTGTCACACAGTGATGTGGTTTAATCAGCTTAGTTTCAGACAGACTAACTATTGCGGCATAATTATATTATCCACAGTTGAGGATTTTGCAAATTGGGGGCCCACTGCGACGGTATATATGGTAACTAAGGGTCACCTTCTGATTTTTAAGAGAAAGAGAAAATGAAACCTGTCGACCCGTTTGACTAAGGCCTGTAACCCCACTGTCGTCGTTAATGCAGGTTCAGTGGCAAACGGGTCTATATTGCATGCTATTTACAAGATCATGAGAAAACGCCAACATCGCAACCTGACCATACGTGCCAACCCGTTTGACTAAGGCTGGAGGCCCCACTGTCGTCGTTAATGCAGGTTCAGTGGCAAACGGGTCTGTATGGCATACTATTCACAAGACACAAAAAAGCGCCAAAATCGCAACCCGACCATACGTGCCAACCCGTTTGACTAAGGCTGGAAGCCCTACTGTCGTCGTTAATGCAGGTTCAGTGGCAAACGGGTCTGTATGGCATAGTATTCGCAATTTAAAGAAAGTGCCAAAAGCCCAACCCAACCATACGTGCCAACCCGTTTGACTAAGGCTGGATGCCCCACTGACGCCGTTAATGCACGATCAGTGGCAAACGGGTTTGTATGGCATACTATTCACAATAAAACGAAAGTTCCAAAATCGCAATCCGACTATACGTTAAGATAAGGTTTTTATTTATTTATTTGGTTGGTCTGTTTTATGACCGCGAGTGCTTTGTTCGGTACAAATAACTATTTCGAGTTAAGTACTTTTACTAGACAAATTATGCGAATGCTTTGTTGAAGAGAAAAGTTTTAAGTCTAGATTTAAAATTATCGACTGTGTCTGATTCTCGGACATCGGTTGGTAAATCATTTCAGAGCTTAGGGGCTAAGTAGGAAAATGACCTTCCACTTTTAGACACTTTTGATAGTCTAGGGATAATCAAGAGACCAGAATTTTGTGACCGTAGTGTGCGTGATGGATTGTATTCTGATAGTAATTCTCTAAGGTATGAGGGTGCTAGGCCATTTAAAGCTTTGTAGGTGAGTAGTGATATTTTAAATTGTATGCGATATTTAACTGGTAGCCAGTGTAAAGATGCCAGAATTGGGCTTATGTGGTCGTACTTTTTAGATCGAGTAAGTACCCTTGCGGAAGCGTTTTGAACTAGCTGAAGCTTGTTTACTTGATTTGCATGGCATCCCCCGAGTAGCGAGTTACAATAGTCTATTCTAGAGGTCATAAAAGCATGGATAAGCTTCTCTGCGTCAGATGTAGACAGTATATGGCGTATTTTCGAGATATTTCTAAGGTGGAAGAAAGCTGTACGGCAGACGTTGGCGATATGACTATCGAAGGATAAGTTGCTGTCGAACATCACACCTAAGTTCCTTACCGTGGAAGATGGCACCACAGTGCAGCCATCTATGTGCAACGTGTAATCTGACATATTATGTTTGTAGCGATTCGGTTCAATAATAAGTATCTCTGTCTTATTGGAGTTCAGCTTAAGAAAGTTATGTGCCATCCAGTCACTAACATCGCTAAGGCAGTCTGTTAGCTTAGAAAACGTGTGTGTTTCGCTGGGATGTGAGGAGATGTAAAGCTGGGTATCATCCGCATAGCAGTGAAAACTTATGTTATGTTTCCTGATAATGTCTCCTAGAGGTAACATGTATAACGAGAACAGGATAGGACCTAAAACCGATCCCTGCGGTACACCGTATTTAACCAGGGAGTGATATGACTCTTCCTCGTTTACATAAACAAAGTGATAGCGATTGGTTAGATACGACCTAAACCATGCTAGCGCCTGACCACTGATACCAACATAGTTTTCTAGTCTATTGAGTAAGATTGTATGATCTATTGTGTCAAAGGCTGCACTAAGGTCTAATAATATAAGAATTGAGATTTCACCACGATCGGATGTTAATAGGAGGTCATTTGTAACTCTAAGCAAAAGCATATATCAGATGAATCCGCCATTAGATCGGAAAATGCTAGCTTCAGTCGGCAGCGTTTGTTGAAGCTAGCGGGCTATATGCTAACACTGTGGGTGTTTATTAGTGATAAATAGTTTCACGTGGTAGTACTGCTCAATAATCCTCACGGTAAAGTATTCCTAGGTAAAACTTAATATATAAATAGGAATAAGATAGTAAAAAAGGCTTTTAGATGAAGAACTCGACGGAGCTCCGATGCACGATCTGTTCAGCGTGAAACCGGAAGTTTGGATCTCACTAACAAGGTGAGTGGGAACAGCTGAGTGCACTGGGGCCCGTTTTAAAAAGGAGATAGTAAACTCTGAGTTTTCGGTTACAGAACAGCTGATCTGAGTTAGTTCAATCGACTCAGAGTAGGTTGACTCTGAGTTAAGCGCGTGCACAGCCACAATGAAAAGCCATCATCAATGGAGCTCAGATATTACGATTTACCATGGCAACAGCACGTAAAAAAGAGGTCTTAATCATTTTTACTACTAAAACTGAAAGTGTTACTGCAAGTGTAATGCAACTACGAGCATATATTTTAAAGAAAACAGTTGTTTTTGTACATTTCTACTCTAGTAAATGCATACATAAATTTTTTCATCACAGCTAAAATATCCGAAGTAAATAAACTGAGGACTGTACCATGGGCGAGGCTAGCCCCTTTTTAGGGGTGCTTCAGCACCCCTAAAAAGGAGCTCAGCACCCCTAAAACTTTGAGCAAGAAATGTATTTATTCTAAAATGTTTGTTCGTCTTTGACAAGGTTAAATATTATACAAAACATACTCCGTAGTTTGTGGTTTAAAATGTATATGTTAAGGATGAAAAAGAAAACCTCCCTGCTTAGCAAATGGTGTCATCCTCTTATTCTACTTCACTGTACCTGCATTGCTTAAGCCGAAAGTATACTAGGGACGTCCGCGTATGCGCGCCGTCCGCATGACGTCATTTTCGTCATCAAGAGGGTCCGCGGCCGGCCGCGCGGACCGTCCGCGTACAGCCCAAAATTTGAGACCGCGCGGACAGTGCGCGTACAGTCCGCGCGGACAGTGCGCGTACAGTCCGCGTACAACAGCGCATGCGCTTGAAAATATTTAGACGGGGCACTCCACTATAAACAATTATACAAAGGAAATAGACAGCATTTGCGTTTTTCTTCTTTAACTTTTACTTCTTCCAAGAACAGAAAGCCCTGGAGCATGTTTGTTTGATTCCTGTTCTTTGTTGTCTTCTTGTTTGTTCTAAACTGTGTTTGCTGTGGTGGATCAGTTACTTTTCTTCACCTATCCTAATGTTTTAATGTACTGTAAATGTCTCCAAATCAGTGCTGCCCTGACAGCCTGTTAGACTAATAATTTGAATAAGAAATCATTTGTATTGCGTATAGTGTCGAACGCGGCCATCCGCGTGTAGCCGCGGGGACTATACTCGGAAAGCTGCGCGGACGCGTGCGCGCGCGAGCCGGACGCGGACGCGGAAAAAAAGTATACCCGGGCCTTTTAGCCTGACCGTCATTCAGCGCGAAACACACGCAGAGTGAGAATCCGTTATAGTGTTGTGATGAAACTTTTTTTCAATCTTACAAAATGTTTACGTTATGTTTATAATGAGCGAGTACATCACGAATCAATCTTTCAAGGCGTGTTTTTGTCTCATACTGAATCACCATGGTACACGTATAATAAGTGTTTATTTTCGGATTATTGTAGTCCGGCGGCTACCCGCGCGCTGCGGAGTAGTACAGTACCTCGGTGACTCGTCCATTGACTTAAACGGAGAGAAGTAGCGCCGGTTACAATGTTCTTCCGCAAGACGCATGCAGTTTTGTGCGTCTCGGTGGGTAGTAGCATACGTGTGTCTCCGTTGTTAAAGTTTATTGTATGATTTATCGTTAATTTGAGACTTATTGTAACAATCGAGAGTCATGTAAACATGACGTCACGTGCGTCTTTTCTGGTCAGTCGTCATGAAAACATGGCGTTTGGAACAGAGTGAAAACAAACTACATATCACTGTATAACGTTACCACCAGTACCGGTAAGTTATGTGTGAAATCACTAACTGTCTGACTATCAAACTAGACAATAAATATTTTTTAGATTGTCACATGTAGATTAATATGAAGGGGATAACGTTTTTAACCCTTAGTGCAGGAGTCACAAGTGTTTTGTTTTAGACATATAGTGAAGGTAATGGTTCAATTAAAGGACTGTTAAAAGAAAAGCTGCAAATTAACTAACTATTAATAAACCTACCATATATTGTAGGCATAAAAGTTATAAATTAGGAGATTTGTCATTTTGACAAAGGCTTAAAACGATACGCTGTATATTCACATAAAACCATACCCACACTGCTGCTGTAGCCCACCTTTTGTCCTGATACTTTAATATGGCATTAATCACAAAAAAGTGCTAGCTCGCCACTAATTAGAAATAAAAAGGTTGGCAAAAAATGCATCTCAAAACTTATCAGGTTGATGCTTTAAAATGTGTAATTTAAAAAAAAATTCTAAGGGGGAGCATGCTCCCAGACCCTAGAGGGGTAATTTTCTTCTTATCTTTTTCACCCCTGACCCGTTTTCATGCCTGAAAGGTCTCCAAAAAAATCTGGATTTTGGAGTTAGTTGAACCAATGTTAAAATGATAGTTATTTTACAAGACATATTATTGGTTTCTGTAGGAAAAAAGAGTGGGTGGTGGCAGCGGAACTCATTGGGTGCTCAGCACCCCTAAAGCTCTAACCCTAGAATCGCCTCTGGACTGTACGTTATTATATTCATTTACATGCAGATGCAATCCCATGGACAAAAAGATGACAACAGCTCAGCTAAAAATGAAATTAAGCATAATACTTTGTCATATAAAGCTACGAACTTTACAAATGTTTTAAACAGAAACTCGCCGAGCCAGGATTCGAACTCCGATCGCCGACAGTACGTCTGCCCAAACCACGACGCACAAGCACTACCCACTAGACCAGCAATAATGACGATAGGATACACAAGAAATGTAAATGCAACTGTTTAGTTGTAAGAGCACCACAAAGAGTGATATTAGTCATATAAGGATATTTATATATCTAAAATGACTGCAAAAAATAATAATTTCGCTCACATAAATGTAAGTGGATATGAAAAAAAAACCCACTCGGGGTCTCAAAATCCACTCGCAACATAAATCTAACTTTCTACAAATGAATGCATCATCATCTACAGGATTCTCTATAAAAGTACATGACATTTTAGTCACTAAGACCATCTATGCACCTAAGTATATCATATTAGCTTTACAAGTCATTTCAATTTACTGTTTTATTTTTTTTTTTGTTGAAAGTTTAGTGTAATATATAAATATATAAAGTAGTAAGTTAAAATGGTTTGCACTGGCAATTTAATTATAACTTAAAGACAGCTAAAAATATTTTACAGTGTACATAATAAAAATGTGTGCAATGAATGAATGTACTAAAGCAACAAGATTAAACACCGCTACTCCTTTAAAAAAGGGGAGGAGACCACAAGAAACTCAGAGTTTACAGGATAAAACCTGCTTCCGACCAGGTTAGGTTCAGAGAGTAAGTTACTCCGGAAACAGACTCTGAGTATAAGTTACCTCTCCTTCTGAAACAGGCTTACCCCACTGTCTCAGGTTTAACCTATCTCCCTTTTTGAAACGAAAAACTCAGAGTTTCCCTTATTTCAGGGTTAACAAACTCAGAGTTTGCACTTAACCACCTTTCTGAAACGGGCCCCTGATCAATTATGACACAGACAGGATGATGGAAAATGCAGTTCTTGGTGAATGCAACAGTGTGGGGAAGAGGCCTCTAGTGGCCACCCAGGGAACACCGACCAGACATCATGACTTATTTACATCACTGGAAATAAGCCAGCAAGTGTCCCGAGCCAGAGTCCTTACCAGTGCCCGAGCGCCTGTACATAATATACAATCATATTCAAGAACCAGAAAGAAGTTGTATAAACATTAGGGCTGTCAAAAGATTAATCGCGATTAATCGCATCCAACATAAAAGTTTGTGTTTACATAGCATATGTGTGTGTACTGTGTATAAATATTATGTATATATAAATACACACACATTCATATATATATTTAATAAATATTTGCATTTAAATACTGTATATACATTTCTATAATTTATATTATATATAAATATAAATATTTTATATATAAATATAACATTTTTTTCTTAAATATATACATGATTGGGTGTGTTTTTATATATAAATAATAATTATACACAGTACACACACATATGTTATGTAAACACAAACTTTTATTTTGGATGCGATTAATCGCGATTAATCTTTTGACAGCCCTAATAAACATATATAATACATGCAAGAGCTTTCAGTAAATGTCTTTTTTTTTGACGGAGGTGGCACTTTTGCATCTGAGCTCCTCAAATCTTTATTTTTCATTTACCCACAAAAAAAACTTTTGTAACCTTTTAAAATAATTATTTATACTTTAGAGCAGGTACTTACAACCAGAGGAAAAGCATTTGATATCTACTATAATGTACTGTCACTTTGAGCATCCAGTTTCAACACAAAAATGTGTTTATGTTTTAGAAGTTTTAAGAATTACATCTTAAGAAACAAATCTCATTTATTGAGTAAAATAAATATTTATGAGTTTACTGAAAGGTTAGGAGTTTATCAAATATAATGTGTAGTATAAATAGAAAACCTAATGAAGAATTTGACCGAACAAATGATTTTAACACAATATTATTGTATGCAGATTACACAAACTAAGCATTTATTATTATATTATCACTTTATCATTCAGTTCACATAATCCGGTTCTGTTGGAGGGACAGCAGATGTGCATGAAAACATAATAGATGTTGGAGTCTATAAGAGACAGATAAATTTTATGAGAAATAGATAACATTTGATTATAAAGTCATTTTAGCTTTGAAATTACATTAAAGATATCAGTAAAAATTCTCACCTCTTCATTTTTATCATTAATTTGTTTTTTCAGACGAGATTTTTTCAGGCAAAACCTGTAGGACCATATTTCAATATTTAATACCAAACTATTTCAGTACTGTATATTAACTCCAAATTATGAACTTTTCACTATTATTATTTCACTCACCACACCCAAATAGCTGCTATAATGAATATTTGAACCACAAACACAATCAGAAAGATGTAAAAATGCTCAAACGCTGAGATTTCCACTGATTCATCTAAACACAAAAACATAAGAGACACAACTTTAATGACACTCATTAATAAACTGATCATTAAAAATTATGTACATTTATCAAACAAAAAAGCATGATCACTTTGAGCAAATATTTATATTTTGTTTCTTAGTTCTGAGCCGTACATTTATGCAAGTTGCTGAACGACACTTAGATGTAATCCAAGAGCAACTAAAAATCAAACACAAAATTTCGAATTTTTAAAACGTATTTCATTAAAGTCAGATGTATGATGAGATGTTGTGTTACCTCTTACAGCACATGAATACTCTTGTATTTCCTCACTGCTAACTGAGTCCAGGTACAGTTTGTTATATAGCTTGAATCCATCTGTTACCAGACGCCCGTTCTTGTACCACGAGTATTTAATGTTTTTATCCAGAGTGCATTTGGTTGAACAACTCAATATCACTTTCTCTCTCTCTGACACAGTGCCTGGACTGCTTATCACCTGTGTATCTAAAAAAAATAAATCAATTTGTAATTTTTTTGTATTTTGACTTCAATCAATGATAGCATGCTATGTTCAGCTTTGGTTTTCCATATGTAGTTTTCATTATGAGCAGTTACCTGTAACAGTGAGAATGACTCCAGGTGATTCAGAGTAAGAGTCTGTGTTAGTGATGATCCTGAATCGATATTCACCAGAGTCACTCATGTTGATGTCTTTTATTCTCAGTGTGTTGTTTATATACTCCACACGACCAGCAAACTGATAAACATCACGCAGATCCAAAACATTGTTTGGTACATGCCAGTATGTTTTCTCTACTGTATCTGCAGTGGGATGTGAGTATGAAGAGTGAATATCTACTGTTGATCCCACTAAAGCACAAACTCTTCTAGAGGTGTAAGTCACACCCCAACAGCCACTGTTAGAAAGACCTGAAAGAGTCACATATGTACATGTTTATAAAACACTAATGTAATAGAAATGTTTGTTCATATGTAAGTAAATGTCACACTTACACAAATAGTCAGAGGATATTTTAAGGTCTGGACTTAGAAAACAGGAGTAGGCAGCAGATGACAAAGAAAACTCTTTAGATTCACTTTCTGCTATATATTGTCCATCTTTTTTCCAGTAGATATGTTGAGGTTTTGAGGTTAAAGGGCAGGAAGTATCACAGGTAAGGTTTTTCTTGTGTTTCCTCACCTGCAGGACTGAATAAAGAAAAACACTGAAAAAGATTTACAAATGAAGATAATCTGAACTGGACTGATGTGAATGTAAATGTACCTGTGACTGTTAGATTGACTGTGACTGAGCTGAGATGTTTAACTCCATCCTTCATAATGAACATGAGCTGATATTCTCCACTGTCTCTCTCTATCAGATCTGATATTGTTAGATATGAACTTGAGTTTTTGATCTCCTGATTCACTCGTCCTGAGTAATCTGAATCTAAAGTCAAATCTTCAGGTTCATCTTTGTTTCTCCAGTTTGTTCTCTGTTTATGGCTGAACCAGAACACAGTTTTGATGTTGATGTTTAAGTAAAAACACTTCAGTGTCACTTTGGTCTCTCTCACTGCGCAAATGTTTTCATATTCACACTTAACTGGTAAGCTGTATGTTGATGTTAGAAAGCCTAGAAAAAACCGTCATTAAGACCACAACATCTTTCCACTGGCAATGAGTAATTTTGTCAATTATTCAAGTATCAAAGTATATTCATAAGAAAGCAGGTGGTCTTTATATACAGGATTTAATACATTAGTACTTGTTAGAGCCTTAAGGCAAATCCCACCAAACTTACATTTTAAGTAATATGCCCTAACAGGCTTTTACTTATTAATTCTTATTAATTTAAAAACAAATAAACACTAATAAAACAATGATTGTCTTACCTTGAATGTTTATTAGTAGGATCAGTGATACGAATGCAAAGTTAAACTCCATGCTTTTACTATTGTGTATATCTGACATAAATAATACATCAAATATTTGCTTAGATGTTTGCTAGAAAATCGACCGTAAAAATAATAATGTTCACATCTCAGTCCTGCTTCAGAGGGCGAAGATCTCAACACAAAAGCTCTCTAGCAAAAACATTGCAGCACTGCATTACAAAAGTGACAATCATTTTTTTTTTAAAGTAGATGATCTATGAGATGATGTCATTTCCTTCCTTTTTAAAAAAGCTGGTGGGAAGAAAATTACTTCATATCCACTCGTTGTTGGGCTTCGTTTTTTTATAAATATAACAAAAATCCCTTTACATATTTTTCCTGATCATCTATGAACTATAATTTTAAATCACATATGTTAAGAACATGAAAGCTACAGTCGTTGTATGACAGTATGAGAATATAGAAAAGATTAAGTCCAAACAGTAAGACAACTGAATCTTTTAAACATGGTAAGGAGCGTCACATTTAATCACAGCATACAGATTAGCTGGCCAATTCCAGAGCTTTTTCAAATCTGTACATTTCAGGAAGATAGTGAAATCTCTCATCCTTATCTTCATCAGGACAGTAGGCAGTGCCTGTGCCCAATATCAGGCCTGTTTCCTTACAAAGTTTTGCCAATTTGTTCTTTTTCAATTTGAGAACATGTTTACCAGTACTAGATGATATTTCTTGCCTTAGACCGGTGTGAGTTCAGTATAATCAAATATCACATGTCTGCCCAAATTTTTAATTATATAGATGACGCATCTGCTGTAGTGATCTTCTGCAAGGATTAAAACCTTAGTAACCCAAAAAACAAACATGAAACAGCATTCATCATCCCTTTTTGATACATGGTCTAACTTCCGGTTTCAGTTATTTTAATGGTCTAACTAGTTGCTAAACTGAAGTCTTGAACAAAAATACCTCATCGAAAATAACTAATGTAGGGGAAAAGAGTTTTCAGGTTTACAGTGGTGCAGCTTTTAACAGTGATATTCGACATCTCAAGCAGTGTGACGTTATAACACAGCTAACAAGCTGTTCTGTTGATAAATAAAATTAATTGTTATAGCAAAATCATTAACCCTGCATGGGGTACTAACAAGGACAGATCAGAATAGCCTACAAATTCGTGTGAGGCCAGTACCACTTTTTCTGCTGCAGACATAGTACGCAAACAGTGGGGTAGGCCCTGAGCTACTGCACTCTGCAGAGAGCAGCTTGTGTGCAACAGCTCTTTTAACACCTACATCATCTTTTGGGTTTTGAATAGTTGTACGGGAGCTAGACAGACATTCTTATTCCTGCCAATTTATCAGTTCCAGTTCCTCATTCCCAGTGGCGGCCAGTGACATCTTTTTTTTTTTAATGGCGCTCGATGCAAAGTTCGTCACAACATGTATGTAGCCCGTCATGTGTGTGGTTCGTTATTTCAAAATATGTGTTCTGCATGTCGAGTGAACCTATATGCATCACGTGTCTTGTCAAAATAAGTGCCTGCTGCAGATGCGTCTAAAGATTTTATGATAAAAGAGATGCTTACGTTTACCAGATACTCGCTTAATCTCATGCATAATCAGAGCTTGATGTTAAAGGAGTGTTTTGCATCAGAATCTACCATAAAACATTTTGCCCTCCAACCGTTATACTATATTCAGGTAGTTTCAAAAATGGGGGGAATTATACATATTCTATGCAGCAGCAAGCTTTTCTTCTTTCCAAGAGCAAGGCACTTTGTCATTGCAAACAGAAATAGGAAAAAAAAACATATGCACCCTCCTCTACACTCCGCCCTCTCTCCTCACCTCAGTTGAGGACCAGAAGGTCAGAGAGGACCAGAGGTGGGGGACTCGAGTCACGTGACTTGACTCGAGTCTGTCTCGAGTCACAATTTTCAGGAATTGGAACTTGGTTGATTAAAGTATGAAAATGACTTGACTTTGACTTGAGAACAAGTTACTTGAGACTTGACTTGACTTGAAGGGGAAGACTCGAAAATGACTTGAAATTTTAAATAATAAACAAACAGCAATAAAATTCATTACAATAAAAAATATGATTGTGACGTCAGCACCACTAAACAGCGTCTGTGCCTTTAACGCTGCACAAATCAACCCGCGCCAAACATGGCAGACAGTAATGTTTTAGTCGAGCTCCACAAATAGTCTCGTTTGGCTATAAAGACTTTTGAACTGGACCGTGCCAATAAAAAAAGATTTGCCAGATGCAATATATGCAACGCAAGAATATCCGACAGGACAACCACAACGTCAAGAACCATAAGGTAAGAAAGTCATCTCTTTATAGTCAGTTTTACTCTATAACGATTACGCAATAAATTAATTATCCATTTCATTACTGAAACCATTATCATTACTGATACGTAAATATGTATTGGGGAATTTGGCTATAACAGTGGCGTAGCTGCTCTATATTACATGTAGGATAATGTCTGTATTAAATGTGCACATTTTCAAGTGTTTGTGTGGACTGCGTGTGGAAAATGCGCTTGCAGTTGATCTGTAGTCACCACCCACGGTTCGGCTCGCATGTAATTCCATTCGCGGATTGATACGCAAATTTAAACAGGAAAAGTTTATCATTTGCACGTGTTTTAAGGGCTTGCAAATGTTAACATTCAAATGATTTTAAACTGCAAAAAGGCGCTAAAGTGAGTAGCTTATTAAGCGCAGACGCACGTTTTATACAACAGTTCGGCGGCACACGTTTGAAGAAAGGCATACACCGCAGACACTCCTATTTGATGCTGACTCTGAGGTATCTGTGTCTGATGGTCAAAATTTTGATTTTATTTGTTTTGAGTTGATCAAATGAGCAGTCATTGGTCTGATGAATCTATTGTTTCTTTTATTCATATTTAGTCTCTTTTGTTGCTATTTTTTGGCGGAGGGAAAAGTTAAATTCCATTAATATAAGCAGTACGAAACTGATTTTCTATTCAATCCTAACGTGGTTCTGAGCTGTCTTTTAAAAAGAATTTAAAAGACAGCTTTATACTTGAGAAGGTACTTACATCCAGAGAAAAAGCTTTTGATATCTAATAGGGTGTATTGTTCACTTAACAAACTGAGCATCCAATTTCAACACAAAAATGTGTTTATTTTTTTAGAAAATTTAGGAAGTACATCTTAAGTTTACTGAAAGACAAGAGCTGTGCTGTGTAAAGCCCGGAATACACTGCAGGATTTTCCCCCTCCTATAAGATCATTACCTTATCACACTGTGCAACATGAATCGTTTAAACTCGGGTACGACAGGCATGTAGACTGTATGATGATGACACGAAAGCTTTGGCGGCTGCGTCACACGTTAGCGCAACGTCATCAGCATGCGCTCATGGTAAACAAATACCAGTACGCAGGTCGTAGCAGCAAACACACTGTGCGGCGATCATGCCGAATTTCTGACACTGTCCAAAAACTATTGTAGGCTATCATTGGAGGCAAGACCGGGAAAACAGCCGTCTTTGAACCTCTCTCACTGTACGACATAGGACCACCAATGAAGAGCCACGATCACAGAAATTGCAACGATTGTTTCACGATGGCAATCTTTCATCTTGGACAGCCAATTATCGTGCAGTGTATCCCGGGCTAAAAGTTTATCATATTAAATGTAGACTATACATCGAAAACCTATTGACCCCTTCAAGGTTTGTAAACATTAAATGACTATCGGTGCGCGCGCAGCATGGGGTCAAACTGTTCATACAATTTAGGCTTTCTAGTTTAATCTAACGGCTGAAAAATGATGACTTACCTGAAATGAAGTGAGCACTACAAACACAAGCCTCTTTGATCTTTGCATTGTCCCAGTCTGCACATTTAATTGGTTGCAGCCACAGATGTTATATTTTTTTGTGTTTGAGATTCTGCAGGAATCCCGAAAAACTTAACGGTAGACCTGGTGCGATTTTCAAAGCCCAGGACGCAAGTAGGCATTTTTGACGATACCGAATAACACGCAACACAATCTGCTGTAATGACTTTTCTGATCCCGTCATGCGCAGTGGAAACTGCCTGTGACGTGAACTGTGAAGGGGTCTACTGAAGAATTTTATTGAACAAAAGATTTGAACACAGTATTATTGTCACGTTTACACTAACGTAAAGATGACAATAAACACGGGGATACAAAACACTGGAGACTTTATTTACAAAGGTTGACGAACACAGGTAACACAGGATAACATAGAAGAAACATCGAGAACCGACAAATACTGAACTAAAGCAGGAGTTTAAATGTACAGGTGATCACGGGAGAACACAGGTGGATACACTAATCACAATGATGATTACAGACAACAGGTGAAGACAATGAAACATGGAGGGCAAACATAGGCCGTTTCTCAATATGCGTTCTTGTCTGTACTTGTGTTCTTGTTGGCTTGTGAAACGTCATCAGTCGCGGACCAAGTACTGTTCCAAATCAAAGTTCGCATCAAGCCCAAGTTCACATAAAATCCCCAGATGGGTTCTTGATCCGACCATTTTATCGAGGATGCATCAGAGGAGACTTGTGTGGACTTATGACAGCGAAGTTTCCCAGAATGCATTTCGCATCAGGAGTTCGTTCTTCCGAGTCTGAACTTGCAAGTTTGAACTACGAAGGACACAAGTCCGAGTTTGGCGTACTTGGTATTGAGAAACGGCTATATACAACTTAGGATAACTGTTACAATTATTGTATGCAGATTACAAAAACTGAGCATTTATTATTAAATCACTTTATTATTCAGTACACATCACCGGTTCTGTTGGAGGGACAGCGATGTGCATAAAAACATAATGGATGTTGGGGTCTATAAGAGACAGATAAATATTATGAGAAATAAAAAGTAGTTTAAAGTAGAACATTTGATTATGAAGTCATTTTAGCTATTTAATCACATTAAAAATATCACAAAAAATTCTCACCTCTTCATTTTTGTCCTTCATTTGTTTTTTCAGACGAGATTTTTTCAGGCAAAACCTGTGGGATCATATTTCAATATTTAATACTAAATTATTTCAGTACTGTATATTAACTTTATTATTTTACTCACCACACCCAAATAACTGCTATAATGAATATTTGAACCACAAACACAATCAGAAAGATGTAAAAATGTTCAGACGCTGAGATTTCCACTGATTCATCTAAACACAAAAACATAAGAGACACAACTTTAATGACACTCATGAATAAACTGATCATTAAAAATTATGTACATTTATCAGAAAAAGGTTTCAATGCATGGTACCTTAAATTTTTGTCAAAGCAATTATTTTCATTTTGTTTCTTTGTTTCGTGTGATTAATTAGAAAAAAAGTAAAAATTTACACACAAATTTTCTGTTGTAAGATGTTTCATCATCTGAAGATGTATTTCATTAAAGTCAGATGTATGATGAGATGTTGTGTTACCTCCTACAGCACATGAATACTCTTGTATCTCCTCACTGTTAACTGAGTCCAGGTACAGTTTGTTATATAGTTTGACTCCATCTGTTACCGGACGCCCGTTCTTGTACCACGAGTATGTAATGTTGTTATCCAGAGTGCATTTGGTTGAACAACTCAATATCACTTTCCCTCTCTTTGACACAGTGAATGGGCTGCTTATCACCTGTGTATCTAAAAAAATGTAATTATTTATCAATTTCAATTTATTTACTCCAGCCAATGACAGCAGGCTATAACCAACTTTGGGTTTCCATTAGGGCTGTCAAAATTAACGCTTTAATAACGCGTTAACGCAAATTCATTTTAACGCCACTAATTTTATTAACGGAGATTAAAGCAACGCGCAATTTCTGTTTGACCCTTGGTCCAGCCCATAGTTGAATGAACAGAGACGCAGACAAATGTGACTCTCTCTAAATGAGTAAAAGGTTTTCATAGAAATAAGAACATTAAGCAAATCGTCTACCAAATCCAATGCTCTAAATGCTCGTTGGATATCTGATATGATCTTTATTTATACGTCTGAGAGGTGTAACGTTACCGTCCTCCTAATGCTTAGTCTAATACAAAAATGCGTCTCAATTCATTTTGGTTTCGCTTTTATGCATGACTTAGAAAATAGACTGCAGGACTTGCTTGATGTTAAAAGAGACATTAAGAGAGATAAAGTTAGTTACCTGATTAATGTTAAAGAGTTATTAAGAGCGACAAGACTCAAAAGCGATCCCCTCACGCTGACTGACTGATATCTGAAGCGCGTGCACACAGACGCGCGAGTGCGCGACCCGGATATATAGACATCTACACAAAATTACAGTTTTACAAATATCTGTTTTGATAAGAATTCACGCAGGTAGGCTCTATAATCTGTTATGTTTTAAGTAAATGTTTGGTTAACTGTTGGGTAAAACTATCTGATGTGTAACATTATATTAGATCACTTAGATTTTAAGCAGTCTGTCTCAATGTCAATCAAACAAAAGAAAAAAAAAGTTGAACATACATTGATGATGTTTTTGCTTTGTGTGTGCTAAATCTATTAGTTTTACCAGTGATTTTAAGGTATTGATGAGGTAATATAATGTATGGATGTGGAAATTTTTGTGGTAATTTGACTCTTTCAACTTCAAAGACGTGTAGTTCTGTCATATTTTGTTATATTTCAACAAATCATGCATTGTTCTATGTTTTAATAGAGAATGTCAAAATATGAACAACTATTTTTTTTAAATTTGCTAATTCCGACTCAACTTGCCAGCACATGTCACAAATGATGCAGCAGCAAACAAAAATGGAGAAAGAAAAATCTTCTGAAAAGAAAATTCATATACAAAACAATGGCTGGTGATTCTGTTAAAATGTAAACAGGCTGTTGTTAATATACATTTGCATAAAGCATCTATATATGTATATATGATTAGAATATTAAAAACCTGAAAAGTGTTAAATAAGGGTAAATTTAGAATGGATAAAAATGTGCGATTAATTTGCGATTAATCGCAGTTAACTCATGAAATCATGCGATTAATCTAGATTAATTTTTTTAATCTATTGACAGCCCTAGTTTCCATATGTAGTTTTCATTATGAGCAGTTACCTGTAACAGTGAGAATGACTCCAGGTGAACCAGAGTAAGAGTCTGTGTTAGTGATGATCCTGAATCGATATTCACCAGAGTCGATCATCTTGACGTTTTTTATTTTCAATGTGTTGCCCACAAACTCCACACGACCAGCAAACTGATGAACATCACGCAGATCTTGATATTTCAAAAGATTATTGTTTGGTAAATGCCAGTATGTTTTCTCTACTGTATCTCCAGTGGGATGTGAGTATGAAGAGTGAATATCTACTGTTGATCCCACTAAAGCACAAACTCTTGTAGAGGTGTAAGCCACACCCCAACAGGCACTGTTAGAAAGACCTGAAAGAGTCACATATGTACATGTTTTAAAACACTAATGTAATAGAAATGTTTGTTCATATGTAAGTAAATGTCACACTTACACAAAGGGTCAGAGGAGATTTTAAAGTATGGACTAATAAAACAGGAGTAGGCAGCAGATGACAAAGAAAACGGTTTAGATTCACTTCCTACTATATATCGTCCATCTTTTTTCCAGTAGATATGTTGAGGTTTTGGGGTTAAACGGCAGGAGGTATAACAGGTAATGTTGTTCTGGTGTTTCCTCACCTGCAGGACTGAATAAAGAAAAACACAGAAAAACATTTACAAATGAAGATAATCTGAACTGGACTGATGTGGATGTGAATGTACCTGTGACTGTTAGATTGACTGTGACTGAGCTGAGATGTTTAACTCCATCCTTCATAATGAACATGAGCTGATATTCTCCACTGTCTCTCTCTCGCAGATCTGATATTGTAAATTCTGATTCATTGTTTGTGATCTGCTGTTTCACTCGTCCTGAGTAATCTGAATCTAAAGTCAAATCTTCAGGTTCATCTTTGTTTCTCCAGTTTGTTCTCTGTTTCTGGCTGAACCAGAATCCAGTTTTGATGTTGACGTTTGAGTAAGAGCACTTCACTGTCACC
Organism: Misgurnus anguillicaudatus; assembly: GCF_027580225.2. NCBI lineage: Eukaryota > Metazoa > Chordata > Actinopteri > Cypriniformes > Cobitidae > Misgurnus > Misgurnus anguillicaudatus. The sequence goes on along the minus strand of NC_073359.2, from coordinate 8,384,378 downwards.
CAGTCCCCTCTCACAGCACAAATGTTTTTCAGTTCACACTTAACTGGTAAGTTGTATGTTGATGTTAGAAAGCCTAGAGAAAATGAACTTCATAAGACTACAACATCTTTTTACCTTCAAGGTGAGTCATTTTGTCAATGATCAAAGTATGTTCAAAAGGTAGCAGGTGGTTTTTTATACAGGTTGAAATACATTAGTACTCCCACCACACTTACAATTTAAAACAAATAAACACTATTAAAACATTGATAGTCTTACCTTGAATGTTTATCAGTAGGATCAATGATATGAATGCAGAGTTAAAGTCCATGCTTTTACTATTGTGTATATCTGACATAATAGATTAAATATTTGCTTAGATGTTTGCTCAGAAAATCTACAGTAAAAATGATAATGTTCACAGGTCAGTTCTGCTTCAGAGGACGAAGATCTCTACACAAAAGTTCTCTAACAAAAACATTGCAGCATTGCGTTACAAAAGTGACTGTCATTTTTTTTAAAAAGTAGATGATCTATCAGATGATGTCATTTCCTTCCTTTTTAATAAAGGTGGTGCAAAGAAACACAGCCTCCTTCACTTTTTGTCCAATCGTTGTTGGGCTTCGTTGTTTATAAATATAACAAAATCCCCTTTACATCCCTTTCCTGTTTGTTGACTCACCCATAAACCAAAACTGGTAATCATCCAAGCTGATCAACTTTTAACTATAATTTTAAATCACATTTACATACATGATAGTTACAGTCGTTGTATGGCAGTATGAGAATGTACATCTGTGACATTCAGTAGTTCTCACCAGAGCTGTCGCAATGGGGTAGGCAAAATAGGCAACTGCCTAGGGCCCCCAGCTGATGGGGGCCCTCGATGGCCGCACGGTCATTAAGTTTGTGTATCTGCCCTCGTCAAACAGTATCAACCACTGTAAACAAACCACCACCGATTCCACTTTTGTTAATTTAATGACAGGAAAAATGGTTTGTGTGTCAAGCGCACGGCCTAAAGGGTTTTTCCTATTTTCATAATGAGTAATGGGTGTGTTTTGGGCGTAACGTGCAATAAACCAATGAGAGTCTCATCTCCCATCCCTTTTAAAAGCCAGTTGCGCTCGTGCCATGTCGATTCCCTATTTAGATGGCTGATTTGTAATTGAAAAACTAAGTGGAGGAAGAAGACCACCAGTTTAAGATTGATATAAAAATTGCTTTGTTTTATTGATATTTAAAATGTTATTTTTTGGTATTAAAACCTTTAAAAGCCCAATCATGGAAGTAAAATTTACAGGCTTTTAATTGCTGTAAATGCATTGATAGCCTTCATGATCTGTGTTATCTAAAAAAATAATTAATAAATATAAAAGAAAAGGTTTGTACTCTAAAAATACTTTATTTGTAACAAACAGGAGATAGAACATTTACAAACGTGTACTCATCATATCCACAAGTCATCATATACAATAAATCTGTGGGGTAGCATTTAAAAAAAAACATTTGTAAATAGATGCAATATTTGCATTTGTTAAAAAAGAAAAACATTCAATTATTTACAAAGCTACAGGTGAAGCAGCTCTTAGTGCCTTCTAACATCTTGTAATCGATCCTCATTTATGTTCAAGATACTCAATAATAATCTTTTAATCCTTGATTTTCCATATTTCTAAAAGTTTTTGTGCTGCTGCGCATCCATTTGTGTGATAAGCAAACGGACGTTGCCGTCCTGTTTATAGGCGCATATTACTTACATGCTCTTTAAATAACAAAAATCATATTGCGCCATTGACTTTAGACTTTAGACCAGGTTTTAGGTGGTCAATGGCGTAGTCTGTTTTAGTTGCCTCAAAATAGCAACGGGCCCACAATGCGCCTGAACACACCTCGTTTTCAGACCAGAACGCCCATGGGCGCAAAATTGGGCGCAAATGCATTTTGCCAGAACAATGTGGCGCTAAACGTGAAAATTATCATTGCACCTGGTTGAAACTAGCAAAAGACACCTGCGTCGCACATTGTGCTGCATTGCGCCGGGTGTATGATAGGGCCCTGTAAGTGCATGTAATCTTTTTGACAAATTTCTGCACGTGAAACACGTCATTTTGTACACTGTCGTTCATCCAATTCATCGTATGTGCACTTAGAGGGCTTTGCTAAAAAATGTACGTGGCAGGTATTTAGCAGATTCTGCCAACAAAGCACTATTTGGCAATGGCCTTAGGGTGGGATTAAGCAGATTTGAAGCAAAGTTATGTGATCAACATATAATACATACAAGAGCATTCAGTAAATTATCATTATCTTAGTTTTGACAGAGGTTGCATTTAGCAACTTTTGCATCTGCTCCTCAGTTCTTTATTATATACATTTACATTTTTGATTTCAGTTTAGGTTTATTTACTTTTTTATTTTACCAATAAAAAACATTATTTTTTTATTTTTGTACAATTCACATTGTACGAGTTCTTGCAAAATCGCCACATAATAACAGTACGTTTGCATGAGAGATCAGGTTGTTTCAGTACATACATGCCCCATTATGGTTTCAAATATTTGTTTACTTTATTAACTTTAACTTACAAAGATAAAACTATTCAAACACACAGGCCTGGACATGAAGACATGTTTGTTATAATATGGTGGACAGCAAGAGTAGTTAAGGGTTATTTTGGCTTCACAGTGGCATAATAAACGTTTTCATTTGATGTATATATAATATTAGGTGCATTCTTGTTAGACTTCTTGAAGTTAACACTTGAATAATGAAGGTCCTGCTCCTCTGAGTGAGTCTGGTGGGTAACGTCAGCTTCTGCATACAGGGATGTGGAGTTATCCAATGTAGATGAGTCAGGTTGAGGCTAAATTCAGAAATTAAAATATGAATTAAAGTGACTGAGAACAACAAACAAGCACATAAATCATACTCAATATTTGTGGTTAATTGTTCTCACCTGTGCAGACGGTTTTGTGTCATCACATTTTTTAGATGATATATACTTTCTCCTCCTCCTTAAGAAACTGTTTAAAGGGGTTCATATATATCAGGAGAAAATAGAAGAAGTTAAGTGTAAGTTTCATTTACATTTACACATGTGGCTGATTTTTCTATCCAAGGCAATAAATCTTCATTCTATTTTAGGCCTAGTCCACACGGACATGGGTATTTTTATAACCGTGAGTTTTTTCACGCGGTTCAGCCGTTCGTCCACACGAAACCGCAGTATCAGGGCACTGAAACCAAGCATATTTGAAAACCCCGGCCAGGGTAAACTTTTTAAGAAACCCCGGTTACAGTGGTATCGTGTAGAGAGTAAAACCGAGGGTTTTGCCTTGCGACGTCGGAGTGTGCGCCGTTATCCACTGTGTTTGACGTCAAGATTGTGCGCCGCTGACTGCTTTGTTGATGATTCTGTGCAATGGCGGACGTATCTTGCTAATAATAACTGTGCTAACCATGGTGCTAACAGGGCTTCTAACATGGATACAGATAGATGCTCAGTTATCTCACTATATTGCGGAACACGATTTGGGTTATATCCCCGCCTTCTGGTGTGGCATGCTCTTGACAGCGCTTGATAGCGTGCTTTTGCTTTATCGTGTGGATGAATATTTAATTTAAACCGAGCACATGTGGACGGGATTTTTTTTTAGAAAAAAATCTGGTTATAAATATACCCGTGTCCGTGTGGACTTGGCCTTATCCGTATGTGGGAATTAAACCCAAGATCTTTGCTCTGCTAATGCAATGCTTTACCAATTGAGTTACAGGAACACAGTCATGTACAACTAAAGGTTGACTGCCAGAAAAAAACATTGATCAACATGATGTGAAATATATAGTATAATGAATACCATTTGAACATTACCTATAACACAGGATCCCTATGACTGCAAGAATCAGTAACACAGACAGTACTACTATGGTGGTTTGTGTTGTCGTACTCGTATTTCGAACTTCTGTGTAGTTAAAAAAAGTAAGGCAAACCTCAGATTTTTTCTTTTTCAGAGACAGTGTCATAACAAAGACATGCATGTTTCATGTATTACCTCCTACAGCACATGAATACTCTTGTATCTCCTCACTGTTAACTGAGTCCAGGTACAGTTTGTTATATAGTTTGACTCCATCTGTTACCAGACGCCCGTTCTTGTACCACGAGTATGTAATGTTGTTATCCAGAGTGCATTTGGTTGAACAACTCAATATCACTTTCCCTCTCTCTGACACAGTGACTGGACTGCTTATCACCTGTGTACCTGGTAAAAACAAGTCTATTAGTCTACTGATATTAGTAAACAATACTACAATGTTTTGAGTACAAAAGGTTTTGAGATTAAAGCTCAAGAGGTATCACAGTTAAATTTGTTCTGGTGTTTCCTTACCTGCAGGACTGAATAAAGAAAAACACAGAAAAACATTTACAAATGAAGATAATCTGAACCGGACTGATGAGAATGTAAATGTACCTGTTACTGTTAGATTGACTGTGACTGAGCTGCGATGTTTAACTCCATCCTTCGTAAAGAACATGAGCTGATATTCTCCACTGTCTCTCTCTCGCAGATCAAATATTGTGAGCTCTGAGTAGTAGTATCTGATCTCCTGTTTCACTCGTCCTGAGTAATCTGAATCTAAAGTCAAATCTTCAGGTTCATCTTTGTTTCTCCAGTTTGTTTTCTGTTTTTGGCTGAACCAGAACCCAGTTTTGATGTTTGAGTAAAAACACTTCAGTGTCACATTGTCCTCCCTCACTGCACAAATATTTTTGTGTTCACACTTAACTGGTACACTGTATGATGATGTTAGAAAGCCTAGGGAAAACAAAAACTTCATTAAGATCACAACATCTTTTAACCTTTAAGATGAGTCATTTTGTTAAGTATCAAAGTATGTTCATAAGAAAGCAGGTGGTCTTTATATACAGGATGAAATACATTAGTACTTGTTAAGAGTCATAAGGGAAATCCCACCACACTTACATTTCGACTAATATGGCTTTAGATGAACAGGCTTTTACTTATTACTTATTTGTTTTAAATTAATAAGAATTAATCAGGGATGCCAACTCATCAGGGTTAAAAAAGGTAACAAGGCACAAGGCAACCAAACCCCCTCCACTCACACTCTTGAAACCAACTGTGCTACAGGATATTGCTCTCATAATGGGGAATTAATTTGGGCACTATATAAAAGCCAAGAAAGTATAGAATAGTTCCAATATATTTTATTAAAGTGCATGTGATATAAAGTGCATCAAAATAAATAAAAACATATGCACAAAACAAGACAAATCAACCAAATAAAATGTTACAGAATCTGCTTGTGACAGTGAGTCAAAAGGGCATGTGACCCCTTAAACGCAAAAACACACTATCACGCGCTGTCAAGAGCATGCCACACCAGCAGGTGGTGAAGCAAGGTTGGCCAATCAGAAGCCTTAATCAGCAGCAAAAACACCAGTTTTACTGTCTACACAACAACACTGCAACCGGTGTTTCTGAAAATCCTCACCCTGGCAGGGGTTTTCAAAAATGTTCGGGTTCAGTGACCTGATACTGCGTTCCCGTGTGGACGAACTGCCCGAACCGTGTAAAAAATCACGGTTATTTCATGTTAATAAATATGTAGGGGTGCGCAGGGCAAAAACTAAAGCGGGGGTTAGTTATAACATGGACCGTTTACATTGTTGCACAGGGTTGAGCGATTTGTTTTTTCCGTATTGTTGTCGTGTTGCCAAAAGACGGTCTCCCGCAAATTTATGGAAAGATATTATGTTTTTCCATAGAGTTATTGATGAAAGAGTGTTTTGGTGGCATGTAAATCTTTTTTTTTCTGAGTTGGGTGTGTAAGATAGCAAAACGATGTTATCTTTATCAGTGTCTTGCTGACTAAAACATAAAATCATTTTAAAATATGTCTTTTTTGGTAGGTTTGGTTGATAATATGATATTATTATTATATTATGTTAATATTTTCACCCAGCAGAATACCTATGGGGTAAGTTGTAACGTTTGCACTTCTGTCATGTTTGGTGTAATTGTCCAAGAATGGTAAGTAATAGAAACAAACTACTAATGGTCATTTTTAGTAGAGATGGGTGTGTGTTGCTTGTGTAAAAATATAATTAATCAAACTCAAATATCCTTTAAATGATTGAGCCAAAACCAAAAAGCGTTAGGTTGTGCCCCGCTCTCCCCTACTAAAAAGGACCTCAAGCCCTAAATGTTTTGTCAGCAGCCCCGAATCTTTTCAGATTTGTAAAATTAATTTATCCAGTACTCTAGGTGGCGGCATTTTGCTTTAAACTCTGCATTCAACTCTGCATTTACACACGATGGTGTGAAAATTAATATACTGAGGCTGTTTCTCATTTCCAAGAACGCAAAGATTGCCAGGCGAGCTTCGAAGAACGAACTCAGAAGGTCACGGGAACACAGAACTCACTTGTAAGGATTGAGATGTGTGCGATCTTCCTGTTGGTCACCTGACCTCCACCATTGTTTTGCCGCAATGACTTCTGGGGCGTTAAGCAATTTCAGCGCACAAGTCTGCACGCGATGCATCCTCAATATCAAGAACACATCCAGATGTTTTCAGGCATCCCCTGTACTTGCTTTCTTGAGAATTGGAATTGAACTTTGATGGTTAATGACGTAGAGCGCGAACACAAGGACGCAAAACCCTGAAGAACGCATATTGAGAAACAGCCTCTATTTCCCCACAGTAAACACATTTTTTAAAGTGTTCATTATTACAGTGCCTTTGTTATTACTGTGAAAGTGTATATCTATAGTTATGAGATGTAAATACTGTTAAATATTGTCAACTGATATATTATCTGCATGGCCACTTTTACTTTGTTGGCATTGTTGAGGAACTTTGATCTGAAATTAAAGCAGCCCAAAATAAAACTGTGTGGAAATATTAAAGTACTTTTCTATACTGTAACAAAATAGGCTTCAAGATTAGTGATGCTGTTTATTCCAAATTCCTTATCTACCTTTTTTATGTAACTTCATAGTTACTGGATTATAGCAAACATATTTGCCTATTTTTGGATAAGAGAAGTAAAAGTGTCATTGTCAAAATTTGTTATGTTACAGTTTCAAAATGATAATACAGACAACACTTAGATTAAAAAAATGTTTATAAAGCAGCCATAAATCGTAAAAATAAACTCAGGGGACCATTCCTTGGAACCCTTAGATTTGAGTTAAGCCCCCAATGTCTACAATGTCCTGGCTCCACCCCTAGTTAAAACCCAACGCAGAACGAAGTCTAAGTCATGTACACCAAGCGAAGTTTGAAGTTTGAGGACTTGACAAAGTATGCTATCATCATGTAAACAGTTTCGAAACATCAAGTAAGAGCCTGGAGTGAATAAAAAACATAGGCTACATAAAGTAACAGACTGCAGTTGTGTTTTAACTGGAGGACAATGCTGAAGGCGCCGTTTTCGGGATACTACCCGTAACGTGACCTGTGTCACCTGATCCTTACCAGTCATCCAAGACCACCACACCCCTAATTTGAAAAACTTATCGGATCTATACGATTCACAATAGTGACCTATTTTGGCTCTAAAACAACAAATTTTGTTGAAAGTTGGCATCCCTGATTAATATTAAAACAATGTCTTACCTTGAATGTTTATCAGTAGGATCAGTGATACGAATGCAAAGTTAAACTCCATGCTTTTACTATTGTTTATATCTGACATAAATAATAAATCAAATAGTTGCTTAGATGTTTGCTCAGAAAATCTACAGTAAAAATAATAATGTTCACATCTCAGTCCTGCTTCAAAAGACGAAGATCTCAACACAAAAGTTTTCTAACAATAACGTTGCAGCACTGCGTTACATAACTGATGGTCATTTTTAAAAAGTAGATGATCTATCGGATTAAGTCATTTCCTTCCTTTTCTCTTAAGAAACGCAGCCTCCTTCACTTTTTATCTCGTTTATCGCTCGTTGCTGGGCATCGTTTTTATAAATATAACAAAATGCCCTTTACATCCCTTTCCTGATTGTTGACTCACCCGTAAACCAAAACTGGTAATCTTCAAGCTGATGAACTATCAACTATCATTTTAAATGACAAATGTTACGTACATAAAAGATACAGTCATTGTATGGCAGTATGAGAATGTAAATCTGTGACATTGAGTAGTTCTCACTATAGGATAAACATGAACCAAGTCTAAACCGGTTTGATATCTCTTAGCTTTACCAGATGAAAACTACCAACAACAACAGACCAACCTAAGAGATCAGCAAATACCGTAAACACTAGTAAATTAGTTTAGGGAATTGCATGCACTGCTATCATCAATATATCAAGACTAAACATATTTGTGAGTAAAGTATTAGTACATTATTAGTACACCCTAAGTGCAATTTCCATAATGAACAAAATCGGTTTAAAACAGGGTCTATAAAGGACTCAATTCAAGACCAAGTAATTGGGCTGATTACTTTACCCAATTCATGACCTAGGGAGCAAGGTAACTGATTGAGACTGAAATCAGTTATAGAATTATAAGAAAAAATGCACACCCAAGGTGGGTCTGCGTCATGCCGTTACACTGCAGGTGTGCATTATTTTCAAATAATTCAAAGGACTGAAGTCAATTATTCTCTTACACCACAGTTACTACAAACATTGCTCTGGTGCCTATTTTTCAGACATTTTAAAGGTTAGGTGTGCCGTTATTGAAAAATAAACAACACTCATGGAACATTTCTTAGCCAATCAGAATTAAACATTCAATATACCTGTGGTATGTGTTGTATTTTTACTTAACAAATTGAGCATCCAGTTTCTACACAAAACTGTGTTTATTTTTGGAAGATTTAAGAAGTACATCTTAAGAAACAAATCTCATGTTTAGTAAAATAAATATTTCTGGAATACTGGAAATATTTATTACCAGTGGGGGCCGGTGACTTCTTTTTTCGAGGAGAGGCATCCAGCTGCAGCCCCGCAGACTCACCTCTTGCTAGACACCAGTGGCTGGACACCAGTGGATGGACAGCTGACGTCATTTCCGTATCGTCATTTTATTTATTTATTTATTTATTTATTTATTTATTTATTTATTTATTTATTTATTTATTTATTTATTTATTTATTTATTTATTTATTTATTTGAAGAAAAAGGGGAACAATACATATTAATGAACATTTTCACAATGTAAATATGTCAGATTGTAGCCTTAGGCTAATTTCCATCTGTAGACCCCTTGGCAGGTTGATGTTACATGCCAGTTAATAAATACATATAAAACACTATACAGTCCATATACAAAAAGACAAGGACAAAAACAATAACAACAAGAATGGACAACAAAGGACATATAGAAAACAGGAAAGCATCAACTATACCACAAGAAACACAATTTTATGCCCTAACTGTCCTGATATTGCACTGACCCATATTACACCATTCTATATTGCACTAACCCGCATTACACTGATCCCTATTGCACAACCCATGTTTTAACTTTTCACTTTTCAAATTTGACGCGCCATGCACATGTCAGCGGTAAGAAAAAATAATAAACTGTCGATGATTTATAGGTCATGTCAGAATTCAAATGCTGTTAAGTGAGTGTCTTGCGAGTATTTTGTGAATGTGAGTGTCTCTTTTATCATAAACGGTTTTGACGCGTGTGCAGCAGGCACTTATTTTGACAAAACACGTGATGCACATGGTTAACATTGCGCAACAAACACATTTTTTTGAAAACATAAGCAACACACATTACACTCCAAACATATATTTTTAATTTGTCCCCCTCGGAAGAGCAGTCACCAGTCGCCACTTTTTATGACTTTACTGAAAGGCAAGAGCTGTGCTGTGGTTAAGAGTTTATCAGATTAAATGTGTAGTAGACTATACAAAGAAAACTTAATGAAGAATTGTACTGAACAAAAGATTTAAAAAAATATTATTTTATGCAGATTACACAAACTGAGCATTTACTGTATATGATATCACTTTATCATTCAGTTCACATCACCGGTTCTGTTGGAGGGACAGCAGATGTGCATGAAAACATAATGGATGATGGAGTCTATAAGAGACAGATAAATATTATGAGAAATAGATAACTTTTGATTATAAAGTCTTTTTAGCTTTGTAATTACATTAAAGATGTTAGTCAAAATTCTCACCTTTTTATTTTTGTCATTCATTTGTTTTTTCAGACGAGCCCAGCTGTGACTCAGGAAGTTGTTCAAATCCCTGTCGCGCCACACAGCGCCACTCACATAGTTTAACATTACATAACATCATATGTGTCCAAAATCATTAACAAGTAACATTGGCTGCTAACGTATATTTTACATTTTGAAGTAGACGCTATCTGACGAAGCTCACGGTATTTAATGTGCACTTCCGGTTTACAATACCTCCGAGTTCTCCTAGGCGCGACTCGACGCGGCGCTGAGCTGCGCGGCCGGTGTGCGATCCCCTTTAGTTTCATGTGATTAATTACAAAAAAACTGTCAGGGCCGGCCTGAGGTGTAAGCGAACTAAGCGGCTGCCTGGGGGCCCCTGGACAGCGTTTTTTTTTTTACAATTAAATAACTTAAACAAGTTATATAAATGAATGAATATGAATGAATAATTTAAGACAAGAAAATTCAGTTTTGCAGTATCCCTCTGGTGGTGAAAAGAGAAAGAAGAAAAGGACAGAGGAGGAGAAAAAAGAGCAAGATAACGGTATGTTTGCATTACAGTATGTTTCATTTTTGCAGCAGCAGCTAGTGGTGGGACAGATCGCAGTTGATCTGTGATCGACCCACAGTTCGGCTTGCATGCGATTCACGGATTAATACGCAAATTTAAATAGGGAAAGTTTATCATTTACATGTGTTTCAAAGGCTTAAAACACTTCAAGTGATTTTAAACAAAAAAGCGCTAAAGTGAACATGCGGTTGAATGTATCCGGTCCAGCTCCAGTCAGAGGTGATCCTCACTACGCCCTTCAGAGATCGGAACACCTGATGTTTAAACTTTACGGAGGGAGTTACGCTACTGTGTCTCATACTGTAGTCCATCAACATACATTTGAGGAATGCACTGAAAAACAATGTAACGTTTTTATGCTGCGCCGTTTGTAATTTGTCCTCCGTCTGTCTGTCTGTGTGTGTGCGCGCGCACGCGGGGATTTAAGTGCACACATGGAGAGACGCATTTCAGAAAGCAAGCGAACATAAAATCTTTCTGTTCTTGACAGGGCACATACAAACAAAATGATCTCCACAATATTCTTTTTCGAATAAAAAACATTTCTTTATGTCTTGGGTTTATGTATATTAGGCAGAAACCAAGTCCACTTGCACCAAATGCACTTTCCAATTTCGGATAATGGCCCCCACAGTGCTCACAGGAACATTCAGCATTCTGGAAATGTGCCTATAACATTCTCATCGAAATGCTTTTCAACGTTAAGATTACGAAGATCTTGAGAGAGATCTTTGCTTTTACCCATCATGAAGTCTTTCCTGTGTGCCTTCTGGGTAATGAGAAGCTTTTATAGGCCATCAGTTAGGACTAAAGCAGCTGATATCAATTAGTATTGATAAGGGCAGGGTTTCTCTTTCAATACTGACAGATTTCAGGTGATCTCCTGGCTTTCTATGCCATTTTGCACCTTGTTCTCTTCATGTATTCAATACTTATTCCCTGTGTCACTTCACTTTATTTATTATGACTCAACCTGTATACTTAAATGTTCTGACATATTTGTATGAGAAGAAATCCCCTTACTGATAAAAATCCTTATGTGTCAAATCCTTTTTTGTTCCACTGTATGCCTGAAATAAAAGTAAATTTTGACGCGATGTCATGACAATGGTGTTTGAGATATCAAAAATTTGTTTGCAATTTAGCAAGTCCAATGTCTCAGCATCATGTTGACTAAGTGTGGTGACAATCGCATGAATCCCATAGAAGGAGTATTTAAAATTTGACTGCATGCAACTGTCAAAATATCCACTTGACTGACACACTTCCTGACACCTGTTGGTGGCGCTAGAGTTGCGCATGTGTCGTCTTTTTTTAAAGTGGGGAAATCTTCCGCTATACCTTTAAGCTAATTCAACTTTTTATAATTTAGTAATTAATAAACTGTAAAAAAAAAATGCAGCATTTTTGTCAAATCAACATGTATTTTTATGCTAATTTACCTTAAAAATTTAAGTTAAGCAATTCCAAGTTGTCTTTATAAGTTATGTCAACTATTCACAGGTCAAAACTTAAAATAGTATGCTAAAAATTGACTTTTTGTGAGGCTGCATTTTTTTACATTGTACTGTAGCAGCTCCTTACTATTCAAGAAAATTGAAATGAATTAAATTTTTAAGTTGATTAAACTTAAAAATGTAAGTGCAACAAGGAATTTTTACAGTGACTGTTTTCATCAATCAATAATCTCTCCTTACAACTGACAAATGATGACCCACATTTTTCCACTTTTAACCTACAAGACAAAAACAACCCCTGGCAAAAGTTTAAAAATAGCAGTAAAAGGACGGGTCAGGACAAGCTTGATCTTCTTGTGACAGGTAAATTATTCACGTAGGCACATGTTTTTTTAACCTATTTTCATGTACTAAATGCATATTTTTTGGGATTTTTGAATATTAAAAAAACCTTTTTTGTTTATTTCTGTTCACAATTATCTTGTATTACAGTATGACCCGTTAAGGAAGTTAAGGTATATCCTATGCACAAACAATATATAAAACTTGCTGCAAATATATGAAACACAAAATATTTAAATTTTGAGTAAATATTCATAAATTCCACAAATTTAAAATTAGCTACATACATCATTCATTGCTTTTCCCATGCTTCTTTACCGACAACCCTCCAACTTCTCCAATGTTTCCCACTCATGATTGATAACTTTGTAACTGCGTTTATGTTCTGTTAACTCATACAGTAAATATAATTTTCCAACAGAACATGAACCAAAGAGCTTTGCATGAACAGACCATTAGATGGCACATTGGTTGCCAAATTGTATACAGGGCACCGCCATGTTGGGAAGGGCAAGACTGCTCCTACAAAAAGAATTTAAGAGAAGTATACACATAGGAACTGTACGTAGCCTGTACATACATGGTACAATCATTTTTTAGATATAGTTGTTGTCATAAATATTTCAAGATAGTTGAGTGCAGACTTATAGAAAAAGGTGTGTGTCTGTGTGTACCAGAGACAGAGAGAAACCTGCTCAAGTTTGATTGATGGCCCAGAGACGCTTGTTTAACAGATTGATTGATGGCTGTTAGACACCAGCTTAACAGCTTGATTAATTGCCATGAGACATCCGCTCCACAGCTTGACTGATGGGAGTCACAGCCTTTTAATAGCATTGTTCCCTTCTTTCCTCTCAACCATCGTATAAAAGCCAGGCTTAAAAAATATTATTTTATTTGGGTGTGTTCGGTTTCATGCATCACGCAAGAACTGGCAAAGTACAACGAAAGAGCGATTCGAGAAATCATACAAATGAGTCTGCTTTTGAATCGCTTTTGTATTACTTTTTTATGTCATCCGCCTGTCCAACGCTATTTCATGGCAATACGTACGTATTTTATGAGGTGGTAAATTCAACCACATTTATACATTTTTGTACGATTTGCATTTCTTCAGCTAGCTATTGCAGCATTAGTATATAACCCAGACGAGTTATGCGAATGCTTTGTTCCGTACAGGCTAACTATTGTGAGATAAGTACATTCACTAGACAAATGATGTGAATGCTTTGTTAAAGAGAAAAGTCTTAAGTTTAGATTTAAGGTGATCGACTGTGTCTGATTCTCGGACATCAGTTGTGGTAAATCATTCCAGAGCTTAGGGGCTAAGTAGGAAAAGGATCTACCACCTTTATACGCTTTTGATACTCTAGGGATAGTTAAGAGACCAGAATTTTGCGACCGCAGTGTATGTGATGGATTGTATTCTGATATTAATTCTCTAATATACGAGGGTGCTAGGCCATTTAAGGCTTTGTAGGTGATTAGTAGTATTTTTAATTGTATGCAAATTGTATTAAACAAACTGAACAGGGGTTCAAACAGCCCTACAGATCAAGATGTAATAGGCAGTGCTTTTATTGTCTCTCAGTATGAAAATGAAAATCAATAGTGCTCTCTAATGTGGTCTGAGTTACCCATATGGCAAATATATATATATATATATATATATATATATATATATATATATATATATATATATATATTTTTTTTTTTTTTTTTTAAATAATTTTAAATATATTTAAAAAATGCATGGCCAAAAATACTAAAATATATTTTGAAATATGTTTACAAAAATGTATTTTTCACCAATACACTCTTAGAACTAAATGCGTTGTCACAGAATATACACATCTCTGTGTTTTTATTGGAACAACACATTTTGTGTTACTTTTAACACAACTTATGTTTAATTTTAACATAAAATCAACACAAAATTACACATAATGTGTTAATAGCATATCTTTTTTTTTTCAAATTAACAAATAATTTCTTATTTTTTGTATATTTTGAAATATATTTTAAAATTAATTTTATTTTGTCTTACTTTTAACACAACTTATGTTTAATTTTAACATAAAATCAACACAAAATGACACATAATGTGTTAATAGCATTACAGCCAAAAAAAAAAAAACAGATCCTTTCTTATTTCTTTGCATCTTTTGAAAAATATTGTAAAAATAAAAAGGTTATATTTGAGTTACTTTTAACACAGCTTATGTTTAATTTTAACATAAAATCAACACAAAATGACACATAATGTGTTAATAGCATAACACCAAAAATAAAATAAAAATTAACACATCATTTCTTATTTTTGTATATTTTGAAAAATATTGTAAAAATAAATATATTTTATTTTGTGTTACTTTAAAAACAACTTATGTTTAATTTTAACATAAAATCAACACAAACTGACAAATAATGTGTTAAAAGCATAACAAAAAATTAAAAAAATAATAATTTCTTATTTTTTGTATATTTTGAAAAATATCTTGAAAAAATAAATATATTTTAAAGCATTTATTTTCATGTCACATTGGAAGAAAAACTTTGTGTGTTGCAAACCTGTAAACATAACAGGTTTAAAAGATTAAAATTAAATATATATTTTCAACTGCAAAAATATACTAAATCACCATAAAAACAAAGATAAATGAGAATTTAAAATGCTCATGTATCTATTCTTTACATTCTTATACATGTTATACTTACCTTTATATTTCGACCAGGAAACATTGATTTTTCTGCATATGGGTTGTAAAATTAAAAATGTATTTGCTGCCCATTAAATATATAATATGAAGGTTAAAACTAAATATATTTTCAAGTTCAAAATATATTGAATTAAGCTTTATTTTCTACAAGATGTATATTTAAACATATTTTTGGCCAAAGAAATTATATATTTTTTGTATTTTTTTCCTTATGATCAGTTTCCTGAATACTTAGGTTGACATTGATGCTGTAAGAGTCAGTCATTGAGATTACAATCTTCGCCATGACTTGCAGCCAAACGAATACT
Organism: Misgurnus anguillicaudatus; assembly: GCF_027580225.2. Taxonomy (NCBI): domain Eukaryota; kingdom Metazoa; phylum Chordata; class Actinopteri; order Cypriniformes; family Cobitidae; genus Misgurnus; species Misgurnus anguillicaudatus. The sequence continues at coordinate 8,368,806 of NC_073359.2, read as the reverse complement.
GATCCTTATCTGTTTGTTATGGCCCTAAGCATGCAAGTAAGTCAGATGCTTCTGGCTACACGAGCAAGCATGACTGGTTTCCAACAGGCAAAATTATTGGTAATTATTCTCATTGTTGCAAAAAAAACACAACCACTTTACTCCTACATCTAGATCCTGTTTAGCGAGTTAGCCACTGTCTCAAAAAAAATGCTGGGTTATTTTCAACACATGCAGCGTTGGGTCAAAAAGGGACAAGCCCAGCCCGTTGGGTTGTTTTAACCCCTTGTGGGGTCAAATACAAACATTTTCTGGGTTAATTAAATCTGACATTGGGTTGAAAATTGCACAAACATTTAAAGGTTACTATGCCGCACAGAGTTTATTTTATATACAGCTGGGAAATTAGAAAATAATTAATAACAAAAAATTGTGTTGTATATAATTAAACATAATTTCCCAGCATGCAATAGCAGTCATTACTAAATATAGTCCAGCTGTTACTCACACTTCGCTCTTAAGTGTGAGCATGCTATTCAACTCCCTTTCATAGTTGCTAAACAACTTATTTGATTGACCTAGTTAAAATTGCCATCACAATATTTGGAATGCCATCGGCACCGTATCATATTTTAGCATTTTAAACAGTATGTTTACAGTTAAACTTATCTAGGGAAAAAATGCATTCCTGTGTCAAAACCAAATGCTTTCGCTTCTGTCCATTAAAGTATACAGTGCATTTGGCTTGGCTGTAAACAAATAGGGTCACACATACGAAGAACACACCCAGCTGAAAAACCTGTTTCTCAAAGACATAATCCGTGAGATAAACAACCCTTCCAGTGCCGTGGAAACCATTTTTCTCAGGCTGTGCTACTGCGTGTACGAAATCTGTCTGTGAGGAGATTCGTGAAAATGGCAGAGGCGGATTATTCGTGGGCTCAGAAGCAGTTCAGCTGTTCGGTCTGTCTGGATCTACTGAAGGATCCCGTGACCATTCCATGCGGACACAGTTACTGCATGAGGTGCATTGCGTTCTACTGGGATCAGGACGAACAAAGGGGAGCTTACAGGTGCCCTCAGTGCAGAAAGACATTCGCTTCAAGACCCCCTTTATATAAGAATGTAGTGTTTGCCGAAATGGTGGAGAAACTGAAGAATATGTCGAGTGATGCCGACGCTCCGGCTCCAGTCGTGGAGTGTGGCGTCTGCAAACAAGAAGCTGTCAAGTCTTGTCTCATGTGTGTGAATTCCTACTGTCAAAATCACCTGGAACAACATGAGAATTCCTTCAAAGAGAAGAAGCACAAGTTGATCGAAGCCACCGGACGACTACAGGAGATGGTCTGTCATCAACACAATAAGTTTTTGGAGGTTTTCTGTCGTACTGACAGGCAGTGTATTTGTACGACGTGCGTGACGGATAAACACAAAAATCATGAAACTGTACCAGCTGCGGCAGAGATGACCAAAATGCAGGTATAAAAATCATTTCTGTACATTTCTACAGATCATTATTATTATTTTAAGTGCTACACACCTGTCTGAAAAAAGTGGTCCTTAGAAAAAGTACACCAAGGAGTCTATACTGTCTCAGAGGTTTTAAAAGCATGAATAAGGTTTATTTCAATGCAAATATTGTATTTATGTTGATTGTATGCAATAAAAAATTACATTTGGACCATTTTTATGAAAGTTAAGACTGAAGGGACCTGAAAATGTCAAATGGTGTAACCGCCAATTGTGCCAAAGAATGAGAAATATTAAATAATTTATCCACCTTGATGTAAGCGTAATCATCAAAAAAAAGTAAAATATTATTTTATTAGTTATTTCTAAATGTAAATTTTAATGTGTTCTTGTAATATTTGTCCTGACATATGCTGAAAACAGCTCTGTTTTCTAATTAATCTTTGACAAATTATGTAAAAATGTAAAATCATATTACACTAAACTAGATGATTATATTTTATTCCACATTTTTTATGAATATATATTTAAATTTTTATTTAAAAAATACTAGTTACACCAATTATCACAGACCGGTTAAACCACATTGACATTTTTGCAATTATTCCCCAAATATTCTTTCAAAATGAAATATTTTATTCCACATTTTTATGAATATATTTATATTTTAATTTGAAAAAATACTAGTTACACCAATTGACACAGAACGGTTACACCACATTTAAATTTTTGCCATTATCCCTCAAATATTCTTTCAAAATGAAATATTTTATTCCGCATTTTTATGAATATATTTATATTTTAATTTAAAAAATACTAGTTACACCAATTGACACAGAACGGTTACACAACATTGACATTTTTGCAATTATTCCCCAAATATTCTTTCAAAATGAAATATTTTATTTCACTTTTTTATGAATATATTTATGTTTTAATTTTAAAAAATACTAGTTACACCAATTGACACAGACCGGTTACACCACATTGACATTTTTGCAATTATTCCCCCAATATTCTATCAAAATGAAATATTTCATTCCACGTTTTTTATGAATATATTTAAATTTTCATTTAAAAAATACTAGTTACACCAAATGACACAGACCGGTTACATCACATTGACATTTTTGCAATTATCCCCCAAATATTCTTTCAAAATGAAATATTTTATTCCACTTTTTTATGAATATATTTATGTTTTAATTTAAAAAAATACTAGTTACACCAATTGACACAGAGCGGTTACACCACATTGACATTTTTGCAATTATCCCCCAAATATTTTTTCAAAATGAAATATTTTATTCCACATTTTTATGAATATATTTATATTTTAATTTAAAAAATACTGGTTACACCAAATGACACAGACCGGTTACACCACATTGACATTTTTGCAATTATCCCCCAAATATTCTTTCAAAATGAAATATTTCATTCCACATTTTTTATGAATATATTTATATTTTCATTTAGAAAATACTAGTTACACCAATTGACACAGAGCGGTTACACCACATTATCATTTTTGCAATTATCCCCCAAATATTCTTTCAAAATGAAATATTTTATTCCACATTTTTATGAATATATTTATGTTTTAATTTTAAAAAATACCAGTTACACCAATTGACACAGAGCGGTTACACCACATTGCCATTTTTGCAATTATCCCCCTAAATATTCTTTCAAAATGAAATATTTTATTCCACTTTTTTATGAATATATTTATGTTTTAATTTTAAAAAATACTAGTTACACCAATTGACACAGAGCGGTTACACCACATTGACATTTTTGCAATTATCCCCCAAATATTCTTTCAAAATGAAATATTTTATTCCACATTTTTATGAATATATTTATATTTTAATTTAAAAAATACTGGTTACACCAAATGACACAGACCGGTTACACCACATTGACATTTTTGCAATTATCCCCCAAATATTCTTTCAAAATGAAATATTTCATTCCACATTTTTTATGAATATATTTATATTTTCATTTAAAAAATACTAGTTACACCAATTGACACAGAGCAGTTACACCACATTATCATTTTTGCAATTATCCCCCAAATATTTTTTCAAAATGAAATATTTTATTCCACATTTTTTATGAATATATTTATATTTTCATTTTTAAAAATACTAATTACACCAATTGACACAGAATATTTGGGGGAGAATTGCAAAAATGTCAGTGTGGTGTAACCGCTCTTTCAAAATGAAAAATGAAAAACAGACACTTTTGACTTTAGGTCTTCAAAAAAGAGAATTTATGCAAGTAATCTTAAATTTTACATTTAATTGAACCATACCGACACAATAAAAATAATGTTACGTCATTGACCCACATATTGGTGCCAAAGAGTGCATATTAGTTAAATATTTGTACCAAATGTATACATATCTGTTAAATATTAGGACCCTTTTAAAGGGTACTAATCCAGTGATCCTTTTTTCTGACAGTGTAATGACTTGTATTTTTATTTTCCTATATTTAACATTAATTCATTGGTGGACGTTTCTACCTCCCAAAAATTTATTTTACTGGGATTTGAACACATGACCTTTGCACTATTAACGCAATGAGTTACAGGAACAGTTTTTAAGCTCTGTTTTGATCTCCAACAGGGTCACTTAAAGGAGATGCAAAAGAAATACAAGCAGATGATCCATCAGAGAGATCAGGAGTTTCAGAAGCTTCGAGAAGCAGTGGAGACTCACAAGGTGAGAAAAAGGAAAGCATTTGAGACTCGATTAAGACTGGACAGATTGTGATAGTGTATTTTTATATGTGTCCTGACAGCGCTCTGCGCAGGCAGCTGTGGAGAACAGCGAGAGGATCTTTGCCGAGCTGATTTTATTCATAAAGAGAAGCCGCTCTGAAGTGACCCAGCTGATCAGAAATCAGGAGACGGCTGCGGTTAATCGAGCCGAGGAACTGTTGGACAGACTGAAAGAGGAGATCGATGACCTGAGGAGGAGGGACGCGGACATAGAGGAACTTTCACACACAGACGATCATATTTATTTCCTTCAGGTAACATATCAGAAAACAGGACAGTCGACTTTAGCAAGGTTTTGTAATTACAGATATCATTTCACTAATTCACTGCAAATATGTGACCCTGCCTGTGAAACCTCAGATGAAGTCGGTTTTTGTTCTACATAATGTAAAGAAAATATAACAATCAACATATAGATCAATGTAAACTTTTATACTCCCAATCTCATGAATTCGACTAAATTTCATGGGTCACATGTTTACATTCAAGGTTTTTGTAAGCAACATTGTTTCACACTGCAAAAAATGACTTTCTTACTTAGTATTTTTGTCTTCTTTTCAGTACGAATATGAAAAATTTCCTATATCAAGTTGTATTTTCTTGATGAGCAAAATGACCTAAGAAAATAAGTTTAGGTTTTAGACCAAAAATATCAAATTTAAGTCAATTTGTGCCCAAAACAAGCCATTGGAAGATATTTTTGCTTGTTTTAAGCACAAAGTCACTTAAATTGTATATTTTTTTGTCTAAAAACTAGACTTATTCTCTTGGGTTGTCTTGCTCATCAAGAAAATACATCTTGATCTAAGAATTTTTTGATATTTGTACTGAAAACAAGACAAAAATACTAAGTAATAAAGTCACTGCAAAAAAAAAAATTCTTAGTATTCTTAATTTTTGTCTTGTTCTTAGTAAAAATATCCAACAATTCCTAAATTAAGATGCTTTTATGATGAGCAAAATGATCCAAGAAAATAAGTCTAGCTTTTAGAAAAAAAATCTAATTTAAGTGATTTTGTGCATAAAACAAGCAAAAAATCTGCCAATGGGGTAAGGAAATTTTTCTTGAATTTAGTGTTTAAGAAAAAAAAATTTGTTTGTTTTATCCACAACATCACTTAAATTTGATATTTTAGGTCTAAAAACTACACTTATTTTCTAGGGTTGATTTGCTCATCAAGATAAAGCATCTTAATTTAAGAATTTTTAGATATTTTTACTGAAACATACGGAGCCCCTAAGGGGACATGGAGCAAAAATTAAATAAAGTGTCGTTTCACGTGCGCTTATGAAACTATCGCGTGCTTACGTGAAACTTTCGCGTTCTCACGTGAAACTTTTGCGCGCTCATGTGAAACTTTCGCGTGCTCATGTGAAACTTTTGCATGCACACGTGAAACTACCACGTTAAGTTTCGTGTGCACACATTAAACTATTGTGTGAGCACATGAACATTTCACGTGAGCACATGAAATTAAACTTTACTTTTCTTTACTCCAATGTCAGGCTCGGTATAAACTAGACAAAAATACTACAATTTTTTTTTCTTGAAAATCATTTTTTGCAGTGCATATTAAGGTGTTGGAGGTTTTGAAAAGGATGACATATAAAAGTTATTATCCCTCAGAGAAAACGCATACTGAGAAAAATGTATTGCTTGTCACCAAAAACACCCAGCTATTGTGCTTGCAGGTAAACAACACACCCATTTTTTTTAATATGTAAGAAGTAATTGACACCAGGCTTTTGAATTATTAAAAAATAATGCAGGGTGTGAATTATTTTCAAATAATTCAAAGGACCGGAGTCAATTGTCTCGCTTATACAACGGCTGGTTATTTTAAGACATTTGGCAGGTCATACAGCAAAATCAGCAGTGTTAAATCAACACTGCTGGTGTTTATATGAGTAACACCAGACCTGGTGGTCCCCATATATACACCAGCAGTGTTGATTTAACACTGGAATGTTTGCGTTTTTCGAAAAATAATGCATACCCGTGTAACATTTCTCAACCAATCAAAATTAAGCATTCAACAGCCCCGTGGTATAATTAAATGTAATTTAATCTTATGTTTGTTTAGAACTCCAGGCGTCTTTCTGTCTCCGGATCCTCAGATTTACCCAACGTTGCAGTCAGTCCTCTCCTCTCTTTCGATGATATCGGGAAATCTCTTGACAAACTCAGAGACAAACTGCTAAGTTTCTGTAAAGGGGAAATTAAAATGATGTCTGATACAGGTGAACTGCTGCACAATCATTTTTTAAGTAGAGAAGGTGTAAATATCAATTTTCTCTTGACATGGATAACAAACTGCTGATGTCTTTTGGTGTTCGTAGTGAAAAATATTCAGATAGTTCTTGGTCCTGTGAACGAAAACCGGGAGGAATATCTCAGATGTAAGTTTACCACTCATAACTAAGGTGCCGTTTACATGACAACGATTTCAGATGTTAACGAGAAAGTTTTTATGGTGTTTGGCTGTTCATTTGCATGACAACAGCGTTTTGGGAGATGGGTTTTAAAGTGCCAGTTTTTGATAGTGACGCCTTTTTATCTCTACACTGTACGTAAATGTGAATACGTAAAGTTCACATAACACACGCTGTTTCTGCTCATCTCATGTTAATATTGAGTACCTATAGAGTTTTACATCCTTCATATGTTTGTTTGTTTCATATATCGTACCACTTTGAACATTTAGCCCAGGTAGTCTCAATAACTCAAAGCGATAAAATAGAGGGTGGGTGGGGGAATTTATTTAAGAAGACTTGTGAAGGTATTACACCTTATCACATTACAATAATTAAGGTGCGGTTCAAAGATAGCTTTGTACAACAAAAGAAGAGCAGATAAAGGAAGGAAATGTCTAATCTTATAAAACAAGCCAACATACTTTGACAGTTTGCTTACAAGATGGTCGATATGACATTTAAAATTAAGAAAGTTATCAATGAGGACCCCCAAGAATTTAGTGGAATACACTCTTTTTATCACCTGCCCATTCATTTTAATAAGGCAGTGAGCAGTGCTTTAAAAAAAATTTAATATGAATATTATTGCATTTAAACCAGGAGTCAACTTTGATTAATTCTGAGTTGACTATATCTTGTAGAATAATTGGCTTCCTGTGTGATGTAAATAAATTTGTGTCATCAGTAAAAATGATTTTATGAAATGTTTTAGAGGAATTTATAAAGTCATTTATGTATAGGATGAATAAGAGTGGCCCCAAAATGGAGCTCTGGGGGACCCAAAAGATTATGGGCTTACAAGTAAAGTTGTGGTCTTCAACATGGACATACTACTGTTCACTCCCATAAAGATAACTTCTGAACCATTTAAGTGCTCAAGTCACGAAACATTTGATTCATTTATTCGTGTCCATGGCACGAAATTCAGCTTTTTGTGCCTTGAGCACAAATGTCTTCATGTCACTCGCACAAATTTCTATAAATAGTTTTTCGTGTCTATGGCACGACTTTCCTCTTCGTGTAATTTTATGTATTGTTTTCTCATTGTTTTTTTCCTATTTTCTTACCATTGTTGCTTGGGGTTACATTATAAAAACCCCAACATGTAGAAACCAATACATAAAAGTACATCCTAACCCACAGCCTCAAATGTAACCCCAAGCGACAATGATTTAAAAATAGGAAGAAAAAATTAGAAAACAATACATAAAATGATACAAAAAGACAATCATGCTTAAGGCACAAAAAAATGCTGAATTTCGTGCCATGTACACGAATAAATTAATCACTTTTTCGTGACTATAACACAACTTTCCATGAGATCATGTTGGCTACATAACATGTAACCATGTTCGGAAAAAACTTTCCGACACTTGTAGGAAAGAGGAGACGTGAGTTTGGCCCAGAAATACTTTGAAATACGCTGAACTGCTTTGTTTAGCATGAGGAATACAACTCTTTAACTGTGCTAATAAGCCAGAAGGTATGAAATAGCATTAACCCACCCTTTAATTCAGTCTATAGGCATGCGTGAATATGAACAAAACAACAATGGCGGCTTACATGAATTTGTTTGTGCTGCTCAAGACAGTGAGTTTGTTAGTGCTTCTCCAACAATTTTGGCCCTTTTTAGTCAACGGTCACTTGCAGTAATAAATCTACCTCATAATCCATCTAAACAAATCTGCTCGATGCTTTTACCAATTTGACTGTTTGTATAAATCGCTCTGTGGGGTGTAGTGTTTCTTTACAAAGTGACATCGCCATCTACTGGCCTGGTGTGCATAATACAGCAGATTTTGTCATGCTTGTGGATCCGCTAAGAGTGTTGTCATGTGTACGTGAATTTTTTTATAGTTTATACTTTTCCGTTTTTCACTAAATTGTTGTCATGTAAGCAGCCTAATACAACAACACTTCAGTTTATTTATGATTTGAATTAATAAAATGTGTGACCCTGCCTGTGAAAACCCAGCAAGTCTCTCCACATTCTGTTGAAATATAACCTTGATATCTTTAATGTTAAGTAAGAAATTAGATAATTAGATTATGAGACAACAACATGAGTAAACAATCTCAATAATGTGTTAATCCAGGGTAACTCATGACGGATTATATGTTTCTTGTCTATAGATTTCCGCAAGTTCACTCTGGATGTAAACACGGTGAATAAAAGCCTTCATCTGTCTGAAGGGAACAGAGCGATTACGGACAAGGACACCTCCCATCAATATCCCGAACATCCCGACAGATTTCACGGTTGGAAGCAAGTGTTGTGTAAGGAGAGCGTGAGTGATCAGTGTTACTGGGAGGTTGAATTGATTGGGAATTATGGAGTGTCTATATCGGTGTCATATAAGAGCATAAATCGGAAGGGAATGGGTGACGAGTGTAGATTCGGATACAACGACCAATCCTGGAGTTTGTTCTGCTCTCCCTCCAGATTCTCATTTTGTCATAATAAAAAAATGACCAATCTCCCTGTAATCTCAAGCTGCTCTAAAATAGGAACGTATGTGGATCACAAAGCGGGAATTTTATCCTTTTACAATGTCTCGGATAAAATGACCCTCATTCACAGAGTCCAAACCACATTTACTAAACCTCTCTACGTAGGGCTTGGCGTAAGCATGCACTCAAGAGTAAGGTTGAGTTCTTTACCAAATTGAAATATACGACTGTAAATACTTCTAGCATAATACAGTATGATTTAATTGCTCTTGTTTTAGCTAAACCTCTATTCATTTCAGATACAGCATAAAGGTCATCATAGGGTGGAAACTAACAATTAACGCTGAAGAAATGTTAATGTATGTAATTGACGCATTGATGTTTGTATGTATTTAAAACTATAAGTTGAAAATAAATATATGTAATAATGTAATGTAACGCAAGGTGATTCAAAAGATTCATTGATAGACAAATATAAAAATATGGGAGAGCGGGGGCGAATGAACCATTTTTCAGAAAAACTTTATTTTAAAAGCTAATGTTTTAGACAGAGATATATTTTTGCTGTGGTCAATAACTCACAAGTGTGGTTTATCAATATCAGGTGGAACTTTGATAAAATGTAAAACAACTTCAGTATAATTTCACTTTAAACTTCAAGACACAACAAGACTATGACCTTGTTTATATGTAACTGCAAAGGTATTTTGTGGTTTGTCTTTTTAGAGAATAATGAAATTACAATTTCAGTTTTGTCAAATGTTTCGGAGGCAACCAGCAGTGCAAACTTGGATTGTTGAGATTAAAAAAAATTTTTAACAGTTTGAACACTATGAAGGTGAAATTGAATCAAATTGGAATGATGTCAATTTTCGACATATGCAGCAGTGTTGGCGGCAGGACCGGGGTGGCAGGTGTTGCTTTCGTCCCAAAGGGATCTCCTCACATTTAAACCCGATTTACTTTTATTTTGAAAAACTCAAAAAAGTCAAACTTTAGGATGTGTTAGAGAACCAAATAACCTGTAGATTGATCAGGACTTGAAAGGAGCATTTCACCCGTAGAAACATACATCTTTATTGAAAGTGCATCATATTTGTAGTCGAAATGTAACATACATTTAGAAATTGGTGCCTATTTGAACAAGAAAATGGGTGTTTGTAGTCTCACGCCCTCAACAAAGATATTGGACTTCCTTCTTTCAATGATGCAAAATTATGATTTTTACATCATTGAAAGAAGGAAGTGCAACACTGAAATCTATATGCGGCAACTGAGGAAATGATGCACGACCATTCAAAAACATGACTGGGGTTCTAACAATACAAAGCTTACTGCAAATGGGTGAAGTGTCCCTTTAACGCATTAAACAAGAAACACAATGCGTTATAAGAAAAAAATGACTACTTTTGGAATTTACCTATCATGGTTGAAAACAACTTTCTGCATCTACACGCGGACGACGGTGAGTAAATAGCGCGATATTTGTCAGCTCTGTCAAGGGTTGTGTGCCTGAGATGCTGTCGTGGTTTGAGATGCAAATGTTATCAGGGCTTCGTCCCACGTTATTTTGCCCCGGTTCTCCCCTACCTATTATAGTTAAAAAGTAGGGAAGAATCGGAGGCGAAAGTAACAAAGCGATTTTCTGGGCCCTCATTATATTTGCATTCCAAACTATCACAGCATCTTTAACATGCAACCCAAATATCAAATTATTTCGTCACCGTTTTGGGCATGTAGGTCCAGAAAGCTGTTTTCAACCATGATAAGTAAGTATAAGAAGTTTGCCTTCTCAGAGTTTTCAAAAATAAAAGTAGGTCGGGTTTGGATGTCAGGAGTTCCTGCCGGGATGAGGGTGACACTTGTTACTTTTGTCCCTTTGCTAGTGCTGTTGCATTATGTTGAAGATGTATATTATTCTGGTTTGATTTGATTAAATTTTTATATTGTTCATACTGTTGGGAAATAAATGTTCTCGGCAATTCGGGTTTGTACTGTCGGGTTGCTTTAAGACATTTAATAAAACTGAAATTTAAAATGAAAATGTATTTTCATTATTTTTTGCAAAGATAAACGACAAAATATATTTGCAGTTATATATTCATGTATATTTAATAAGAACAAGTGTAACACAAAAATCTATCATATTTATATACCTGTGTGTTATTTTCATCCCAGCTGACAGGGTCGAAAGTAACAATGTGCAACTTATGTTCAAAGTGAAATTATACTGAAGTCTTTTCTGCATTTGTTCGGGGTTCCACCTGGTATTGATGGACCACACTTGTGAGTTATTGAACACAGCAAAAGTGTATTTCTCACTAAAACATTATCTTTTAAAATGATGTTTTCTGAGGAATGGTACTTTCGCCCCCGCTGTACCCTACAGAATGCAATCTCAGAAAAAAAAGGTACAAGTTGTCACTAGGACAATACAGATTGAAAAGGTCCTAATATGTACCATTTTGGAAAAAAATGATTCATTGAATTTAATCAATTTTTTTAAGGTAAGTGGTTGCAATCAATTTATTTAAGCTACATTTAAACAAAAAAGATTAGTAAAGTAATATAAAATATAAAATGTTTGTTTAAATGTAGCTTAAATAAATTGATTGCAACCACTTACTTTAAAAAATTTATTAAATTCAATGAATCATTTTTTTCAGTGTAGGAACCTTTGATATGTAATCATATTTACAAGTAATTTCGAAATAACTATTATTTATCTTGACAAGAGATGAGTTGCTCCTACTTATAAAATGAAGTTGACTTATTTCAACTACAATTTATAAACTATAACAACATCTCAAGTCAAGATAAATAATAGTAAGTTAAAATAACTTTTTTAAAGATTTTTTACACTGCAGTGACAACTTTTGTACTTTTTTTTCTGAGAGTGTGAAGAATTTAAAGTGACAGCAAAATGGTTTACATGCATTTTCACATTCACACGATAAAAAGAAGTTGGTTCAACATTAAAAGTAAGTTACCTGCCTTCACATTTTTTGTTAATTCAATTAAAAAGTTTTAGTTGACACAACAATTTTAAAACTAATATTTTTAGTTTTTTTAATATACAGTCAACGTTCGAAGTGGATCAAATCCTTTAATAAAAGTTTACATAAAACCGATCCCTAATACCCATTCTTGTCTTAGGAAACGTTGATTAACCTTTTTGATCCACTTCAAATGTTTACTAGTATATTTAGGTTAAATAAACTCAACATTTTAAGGCAACCATGTAACTTTCTTTTTTATGCTGAACCAACAAATCTTTTACAGTGTACAAATGATGCCTAAAAGTTGGTCAAACCTGTTATAAAGTCTAACACATTTACATTTCTAAAACCTTGTTGTGATTGACACCTCATAAAACTAGGACATCCTCACACAAACCACTGTAAATACCTTAATACCTCCAGAGCAAAAGATATTAATATCCCGCTGTTAGTATTTACTCCCAACTGTATTCATTGTGACTTTCTCATTCACTGTAGCTTTTGAATGATTTTGTATTAAAGTTTTTACCCCATCATGTATGTGATATCAGTGTCTCATTGCGTTCACTTCACCAGTGGAGAAACAGCAGATACACATGCAGACATATTCAATTCAATTCAATTTTATTTAGCGCTTTTCACAATTAGTAATTGCTTCAAAGCAGCTTTACATTAAAAGAAGCAGGGAAAACACAGAAAAATTGTCAGACAACATAAGTAGAACAATACAGCGGCTATGAATAAACTTTACAAGCGAGCGTATTAATAATGTAACGTATAGAAGAAGGTGCTACGTTAAGCCAATGTCAGCTGACTCCCCGATGTTGGAGTCTAAAAAAGACAGACGGATATGAGAAATTGTTAACTTTTATTAATAAATTAAAGTCATTATGTAGTTGCATTAAAGAAGATATTAAGGTCTCACCTCTTTGTTTTTGTCATTCAATTTGTTTTTAGACAACCTGATTTTTTTTCCAGGAAAAACCTGTAGGATTATATTTCAATATTTAATATAAAATTCAATTCTGTACCCTAAATCAGTGGTTCTCAAACTGGGGGCCGGGGCCCCCAGGGGGGCCGCGAGATGGTGCCAGGGGGGCCCCAGTTTTATGACATTTTTAAAATACATTAATTTATCATGAATTCTGTGTAATTAAACCTAAAAAAATAAGACTATTAACCAACAGCACTACTTTGTATAATTTAATATGTTTTGTTTAATTAAAATGTTACGTTTTAGAACAAATTTGACGTAAATTTTCTTTGGGGGGGGCACAAAGGAATGCACCGTACACAAAGGGGACCGCACGCTGAAAAAGTTTGAGAACCACTGCCCTAAATTAACTTCAAATTATAACCAAACTTTTACTCACCACACCCAGATGGCTGCTATACTGAGTACTTGAACCGCAAACACAATCAGAAAGATGCCAAAATGCAAATGCTCAGCCGCTGAGATTTCCACAGGCTCTTCTACACAAAAAAATACATAAAATGAGACATAAACTTAATGAAGGTTAACATTTTGGATTATGTAAGACGCATGGTCGCTTTGTGTTTTAAAGGAAAACACCACAATTTTTCAATATTTTACTATGTTCTTACCTCAGCTTAGACAAATTAATACATATCTATCTTTATTGAATGTGTGCACTTAATCTTTGTACTGTGCGTTGTGAATGTGTCAGCACTTAGCCCAGCCCCATTCATTCCCCAGGATCCAAACAAGGATGAATTCAGAAGCCACCAAACACCTCCATGTTCTCCCCATTTAAAGACTGATACATGAGTAGTTACACAAGTATGGTGGCACAAAACAAAACGTGTCGATTGTTTAAGTGGATAAAAAATGAATGTTTGCAGCACTTCAACCTCTGACATTTTTTTTTTTTTTTTGCTTAAAAAAATCGGCAATTTTAATTTTTTGTGCCACCTACTCATGTATCTACTAATGTATCAGTCTTTAAATATGGAAAAAATGGAAGTTTTTGGTGGCTTCTAAATTCATCCCTGTTTGGATCCTAAGGAATGAATGGGGCTAGGCTAAATGCTAAAACATTCACAACGTGCTGTACAAAGATTAAGTGCACGCATTGAAAAAAGATGGGTATGTATAAATCTGCCTAAGTTGAGGTAAGAACTTAGTAAAGTATTGAAAAACTGTGGTGTTTTCCTTTAACTGCAATACATTTAAATGTGTCCTAGTTGGTGTGAAGAAACAATCAGACGATTCAGAAGAAACTCAAACACTATTTGCTGTGTAATTTCATCACTTGGACAAAATATTTCACATTAAAGTCAGATGTATGATGAGATGTTATGTTACCTCTTACAGTACATGAATAGTCTTGTAGCTCCTTACTGTTGATTGAGTTCAGGTACAGCTTGTTTAATAATCTCAATCCATCTGTTACCTGTTGTCCATTCTTATACCAGATGTAAGTATGTTTGCTATCCAGAGTGCATTTGGTTGAACAGCTTAATATCACCTTTTCTCCATCTATCACAGGGTTTGGGCTGCTTGTCACTCGTGTACCTGATGAAACATCACCTTTATTAATGTGTGTTAATAAAACTTTTTTAAAATCTGTAAAATGTATAAAATATTTACAAAACTATAATTAAAAAATTTGTATTAACAGCATGTATTAGACTAATACTGTGCACATGAAAACTGAAATAAGTCAACATTAGCAACGTCTATTAACAAAACTATAAAACTGCAAAAAATTTTAGCGCTTTATCTTTTTTAATCATTCAGACTGTGACTTGTTTCCTGCCATGAACATGATGTTTTATCTGAGCAAGTGTAAGGCCACAGGATGCACCAATTTAAAATTCACTTGCAGAAGAGAAAGAAGATAATAGGTGTTAAGAATAAAGTAAAAAAAATTAACTTCATAGACTTTACAACCTGTAACAGTAAGAATAACTCCAGTATAACCCAAAAATTCATCTGATGTGTTAGAGATTATCCTCAATACATATCGTCCAGAGTCACTCCTGTTGGCATCTTTGATTCTCAGTGTGTTTCCCACAAACTGGACACGAACAGCAAACTCACGATCCTTACGCAGATCCAAAGGAAATTCCACAAAACGTTTTCGGCGTAAAAAAGGTCTCCAAGGATAGAAATCTGGGGTAATGTAATACCAGGTTGTTTTTACTACTGTATATCCAGTGGGATGTGAGTATGAAGAGTGAATATCTACTGTTGATCCCACTAAAGCACAAACTCTTGTAGAGGTGTAAGTCACACCCCAACAGCCATTGTTAGAAAGACCTAAAAGTCAAAAATGTGTTTACAGTAAGTACTTTAAAATTCATTTTAACATGTTTGTGACTATATGAACAAAAATGTATAAAGAAAATATTTTAAACTAATTATATAATAGCCTCTTTCACGCAATTTATTGATAATTCTGGTAAATTACCAGAATGACTTTAGCAGTAAATACACAAATGTGCTGTTCGCACAAAAATGATGTACCATATTTTTAAGATACCATTTACACATCAATACCAAAATATTGGTAACGTATATGTGTGTTTGTAAGCAATAACAAGTTACGACTTTATATCTGAATGTAATTCATTAAATTCAGTAACAGACAGTTCAAGAGCACTCTTGTTTTTTCCACTTCCTCTCTTGATAAGTTACGCATAGGAAATAACCTACCCTAAACTGCTGCATTTACCAGTTAAGACTGTATGTGTAAAAGCAGCTTATCTACATCTTATTTCCTTTGCATGGGAAGTTTTAAAGAGCACCTATTTTATTGCTTAAAAGGGTTATGTTGTGTATTTGGTATAATACAATGTGTTCGTGGGGTTTATTGTTTAAAAAACACATTATTTTTCACATACCGAACATTTTAATAGCTCCAGATTTCACTATCTTCCTGAAACGCGCGGATTTTGTACAAAACTCATCAATTTGCGCTGTGTCCCTGATTGGCCAGCTAATCTGTACATTGTGGTTGGCCTGAATACCTCTGACGTCAGACGGAAATGTGACGCTCGTTACCATGTTTGAAAGATTCGCTCACAATGTAATGCTTACAGGAGTTAAAGGTGCTCTAAGCGAATTCACGCATTTTAGACCATAAAACATTGTTACATACAGCAAACATCTCCTCACTATATGCTTGCTTCCTGTCCGCTGATCAAACTGTAAAAAACGCGATCTCTGTAGAAAGCCCAGGCTCCACAAACTGCAAAAAAATCAAAGTGGCCAAACCTACCACCACGAAACATAACAAAGTGTTCCAGCCAATAAACGACAAGAAGGGGGTGGGGGGGTTGGGCGCGTTCATGAAAACACGGAAGGGAGGTGGAGGGGGAGGAGTTAGCTATGTTCCATTTGTTGAAAACAGTTCAAACATCAACAAAAAGTGACGTCACACATATTCGATTAGAGCACCTTTAATGTACAGGCTTTGAGTCCGAAATAGAGATCCACCGATACTGATTTTTGTTTCATCAGCCTTTGCCGATGACCGATACAGGCTGCCGATTTTCTTGAGCCGATATTTGGAGCCGATATTGCTTTTGCTCACTCAATTTACATCATAAAATTATGTAAAAAAATGGCATGTTGTTAAAAAGAGATGTTATTAGTTTGGACAGCTCTTACATTTATTTTAGTCTAGGAATAGTCTAATCCCTGTCAGGGCAACCGCCCCATAGAGATGAGAAATAAAAACCCGCTTTGTTCAGCTATGATCAGCTGTTAGGCCGAGCTTTCGATGTTGTCATGGAAAGTTTGGTTGTTTTTAGACACATGACCTGCAATCGCTTGCGGCTTCCAGCACTCTGTCTGTAAATAATGCCGGAAAAAATCGGTGAACACGGAAGCCATGTATCAGCCGATGCCGATACACATAAAACTCGCAAATATCTGCATAATATATCGGCCGGCCGATATATCGGTCTATCACTAGTCCAAAACGGGAGGAATTATGATATTTGTCTAGTAAATGTACTTATCTTCACATAACTCGTCTGGGTAATATACTAACGCGGCAATAGCTAGCCTGTCTGGAACTGAGCAGATATTAAAACACAACACTGTATGACACTTGCATTAAATGTGAATGGTTCCTATGCTAATAGGATTTTGTTTCTCTCTCCTTGTCTCGTCCTCGAACCCGAGGACATTTTGAGACAAACAGACCCAGTTCCGGCTGCCGTGGAGGTCAGGAGGTTTTTCTCCTAGGGGAGTCAGCCGACATTGGCTTAACTTAGCACCCTCTTGTATACGATACATTATTAAAGGGGCCATGGCACACAACTTTTTTAAGATGTCAAATAAATATTTGGTGTCCCCAGAGCACATATGTGAAGTTTTAGCTCAAAATACCCCACAGAAAAATTAATTATAGCATGTTAAAATTGCCACTTTGTAGGTGTGTCCTTAAAAATGCAAATGAGTTGATGAAATTCAAACACTGATCACAATGATGGTGGTTTGTTGCAATTCAAACTCAATTGTGCTTTTCTCTGCACTAAATGTCAGTGCTGTGGTTGGATAGTGCAGATTAAGGGGTGGTATTATTATAATAAGAGCTCCTTATGACATCATAAGGAGAGCCAAATTTCAACAACCTATTTTTTAATGTGCTTGTAGAAAAAGGTTTAAAAAAAACTAAGTTACTGGGTTGATCTTTTTCACATTTTCTAGGTTGATAGAAGCACTGGGGACCCAATCATAGCACTTAAACATGGAAAAAGTCAGATTTTTATGCCATGGGCCCTTTAATAAGCCCGCTTGTAAAGTTTATTTACGCTGTATCTTGCTACGTATATTGTCTGTCGAATTTTCTTTGTTTTTCCCTGCTTCTATTAATGTAAAGCTGATTTGCAACAATTACCAATTGTGAAAAGCGCTATATAAATAAAATTGAATTGAATTGAATAATGTCTGTCTTTACTACATCATCAATCCCAGGAAGTAAACTGTTGCCTACAATCCGTGTGCCTGTTGTAGTCCCAGAAAAGAGATTTATATTGGAGATGATAACTCGCATCATCGTTAATTTGGGGTTTGTACCTTTTGCATATCGTTAACATGTATTAATACTGACTTACAAACCGAAGATTGTGAATCGGACCATAGGTGCCCTTTAAGGACCTCTCTCTTGATGTTGAATAAAACATTGCAGGAAAATTAGACTCACACACAGAAGATGGATTGATGTTCCAATCGTTGACAGAACAGCTGTAGCTGCCGTAATCTCTGTTTGATGACATAGAAACCTTTAAGGAATCAGATTCATATATATCGTATACTAAATCCTTCCTCCAGTAGAAAACACTGGACTTCAATTTGCAAGACGAATCACAGGTAAGTATAACTCTCTGATCACTCGGACTACTAGATACAGGATTCATCCTTACATGCAAGTCTGGGTAACAATAACAAAATAAAAAAACTTAATTACATGTTGATATTAGAAAATTAGTAAACCACTGAAAAAATCTCGCTTCAGTTTACCTGTGACTGTTAGATTGACTGTGACTGAGCTGAGATGTTTAACTCCATCCTTCATAATGAACATGAGCTGATATTCTCCACTGTCTCTCTCTATCAGATCATCTATAAAGAGCTTTGAGTTGCGTTTTGTGATCTCCTGTTTCACTCGTCCTGAGTAATCTGAATCTAAAGTCAAATCTTCAGGTTCATCTTTGTTTCTCCAGTTTGTTCTCTGTTTCTGACTGAACCAGAACCCAGTTTTGAAGTTGATTTTTGAGTAAGAGCAACTCACTATCAACTGTGCCCCTTTTACATCACAAATATTCTGTTTATCACAAGTTACATTCCAGGTACAGAGCGTTAAAGAGGCTGAGAAGGAAAAATATTACATTTTGAGAAAAGATTAGCAAATAATTGAATATAGGGCTGGGTATCGATTCAGGTTCACAGGCTATCAAATCGATTCGATCACGATTCTCGATTGAAATAAATATGGGAAATATGAAAAAAATCAATTTTTAATCAACGACGTTTTAAAAAACGATTAATCGAAAAAAAAAATTTGCCCAGCCCTAATTGAATACTAATTATAATAGTAATTATGTAAAAAAGGGACAAACCCTGCCAGACTGATCTTACAGAAAGTCGTGTTATAGTCACAAAAAAATTTGATTAATTAATTTATTCGTGACCATGGCACGAAATTCAGCTTTTGTCGTGCCTCAAGCGCAAATGTCTTTTCGTGTCACCCACACAAATTTCTATAAATAGTTTTTGGTGTCCATGGCACGATTTTCTTTTTTGTGTCATTTTATGTATTGTTTTCTCATTGTTTTTTCCTATTTTCTCACCATTGTCGCTTGGGGTTGGGGTTAGAATCACTTTCTGTTACATTTTTAGACATCCTAACCCAAACCCCAACTCTAACCCCAACTCCAAGGCAAGGCAAGTTTATTTGTATGGCACATTTCATACACAGAGGTCATTCAAAGTGCTTTACATAGAAATGAGAAAACAATATATAAAAGAGAAAAAAAGAAAATGTAACAATAATAGATACACAATAAAATCACAATAAAAACAAGATACATGAGAATTTAGAATAACAATTAAAGAAAATGAATGTGATTTTAATAAAAACAGTTTAAAATGTTAAAAAGAATAAAACAGAAGTAAAACTCCAGGCGAGAATAGTTCAAAAGCGGTAGAAAAACATGTAGAAACCAATACATAAAAGTGCACCATAACCCAAAACCCCAACTCTAACCCCAACTCCAGGCGAGAATAGTTCAAAAGCGGAAGAAAAACATGTAGAAACCAATACATAAAAGTGCACCATAACCCAAAACCCCAACTCTAACCCCAACTCCAGGCGAGAATAGTTCAAAAGCGGAAGAAAAACATGTAGAAACCAATACATAAAATACATCCTAACCCAAACCCCAAATCTAATCCCAAGCCACAATGATTTAAAAATAGAAGAAAAAAAGAGAAAACAATACATAAATGACACTAAAAAGAAAGTCGTGTCATGGACACGAAAAACTATTTATAGAAATAGTAACATGAAAAAGACATTCGTGCTCAAGGCTCATGGACACAAACAAATGAATCACATTTTTGTGACTATAACACGACTTGCCGTGAGATCATGTTGCACACTGCATAGGTTAAATTACAACCCAACTGGTTTGGGTTGATCCCTTTATTATCCAAATAATAGAGTGAATAAATCAATTGTACTGGCATTACTTGAACTATTTTAAAAATCTAAGTGGAGTTTTCCCGGACAGTGTTTAGATTTATCCAGCTATTAAATGTTTATTAATTAAACTATTACTTTATTACTAGTGCTGGGCAAAAAAATAGATTTTTTGATTAATCTTTTTTTTAACGTGGTCATTTCAAAATCGATTCTCAAAAGCAGAATTATGCAAACATTGAACATAAGATTTACGTTAATCTAATTTCTAGTCTTCTTCACTAGATGTCAGCCTCTTTTTTGCCTTTTTTATAATATAAGTTTTATATAAGTTATAATAGTATAAGTTTTAATAGTTAACTAGAGTTATTATTTACAAATAAAAATTGCTGTAAAAACGGATCTATAGTTACCCAATTCATGCAAAACTTGAAGCAGTCGCACTGACATGTTCATGCACAAACGTCAGCGCGCGCAAACATTCATTACTGGTGTGCATCTTGAGACAAAACAATGGCACTGATATATGTTAAAACAGCTCAAAAGTCCAAGACAACCGCATCTAAAAGTCTTTTAAAGAATTAATTTTGTATCATAACTTAAGTGTACACTGTTAAAAAATATTGGTCAAAATATGTACCCCAGGTGTCACTGGGACAATACCCTAAAGTACCCTTAGGTACAGCATTTAGTACCAATATGTACCTTTATGAGGTAGTAATATGAACGCTTTATAGGTCCAAAGCTGTACTTTTTGAAATGGTTCCTGCCCTTTACATATTTTGACCATTATTTTGACACTATAGCTACATTACATAATAATGATTATATACCTTGATTGTGTAGCAGCAGCATCAGTAATAAAAATCTGCAGTTGAATCCCATGCTTTTATGTCTAATGTAATTTGATAAAACTGTAAAAAAAAAAGCATGGAACAAAACAACAATATTATATCTAAGGAAAAATAACATCAAATTGGCTTCTATGTTATAAAATGAACACAATAAGGCATTAAAATATGTATAGGATACTTACATTTCAACTAATAAAAATCATACATACCTGTATATTATATCCTTGCGTGAAGTTTTCTGTTTTTCAGATCTAGCAGTGTGATGTAAAGCTATCAGTTACTGAAGTAGTGACAGGAAATTTATGAGAGATTTCTTTATCTGAAGCTGATCTGAGGGGAAAAACTGCTTCGCTTGTTATCATCATGTAGTAAGGCGACAACCGATATTAACTTCAAAACAATTCAGAGAATATGAAGAGAAGCCGTTGACGTCATTTTTCTGAGAAAACCCTTGGTTATTGCAGTAATATATATAAATATATTTATATATTATATATTTAAATATATATATAGTTTATAGATTCAGGTAATGGATCATCTGAAAATAGATAAATAAATAAAAATTCTTACAAAATGTTTTATTTCTTATTTATTAACATATCAGGGTGATTCTCATGAAATTAGACTTATGAGGTGTCATGAAACATTTTTGATAAAAAAAAAGTAAATGCAAAGTAAGAGTATCAAAATAAGAAGCATACAGTTACAAACATCTCTTTGTGTACTATTTTGCACATGATTTCAATGACATCATACAAACCAATTTTGTTGTTTTTTCCACATTTAAGGGGAAAATTGTCATTACTGCAAAGTGTCCATGATTGGATTTGGGTTCTTTGACATGGAAATATTTATAATTAAAAAATCAAAAAAAATCAAAAGCTTCAGTGCATGTTATCCTATAAACATTTACAGTAAAGAAACATGTGGTATTTGGTGATCATTGGTAATTGTAGATACAATAATAAGAAATATAAATGTGTCTAAAACCAATTTTCTCATTCTCCGCAACAATTTTCAATCATTGTTTAAGCCCTCGAGGAACTAACATTTTTAAAAAAATTGTTGTAAGGGACGTAATTGACTGTGACACTCAAGATGGCTACCAGGTAAGCCGTTCTTATTTTTTCTCTCCAGATAAAAGTTTAAATTTTGTTTGTCATAGTACCTACACAACTTTTTAGTTCTAATTGCCGAAACATGAGTTTGCAAATGCATATATTTAGTGTAATATCATGTTGCGATAATGATAATTTTCGTGATTTCGTGAGAATGGATACTGGATTTTGTGGAGCCTCATTTATAAAATGCTGCGTATAAACCATCCTACACCTGATCTTACGGTCATTTATCAAAAATGCGTATGTGTGATTCATAAAATGAACGTTTTCAGATCTCCACCTTTGTGCGAACGTTTTATAAATGAGGCCCCTGATCTTGTTTATCTCAAGCATGGTTTTGGATTCAATTCCCATTGAAAATGACTACAGATAGCCTACAAATTACTTTACATCTACTGCTTAATGTCTTGAATTGAAGTGTCTGCAACAGTAATATGTGTATATGATCCGAATTGTCACATTGTGTAGAAGAAGAAGAGACAAAGAGGAATCTGAATGTATTTAAAGGTTTTAATGTTGAAGATGAGGATAACACAATGACAGTAAGTGTGCTTTTTTACACACAATGTGAATGAACTGAACTAGAAACAGCTGATGGCTGATCATCGGTAACTACAGAGAGAGGCAAACAGGAAAAGTGAACCTAAGGAACAACAGAAACGAATACAAACTAAAAGTCAATGAATATTTCAAAATAAGAGTCCAAATGCATACACAAATGCGTAGAAGGCAAGACACAGATCGGTCTGGAGCGGCAAGAAATACATTTTCTGACAATATGTTCAGCATTTGGTTAAAGCTGATTGGCTACCCTAACAGTTGATTCAGTTGATCCATCTTTTGCAAATCATCTTTAGGTTTAGAGACATGGTCCTCATTCTTTTATTTTGTTAATCATATCAACATCAAGTCCTATACAACAGATCTTTTTTTTAAGTTAGGGTTATGCAAATTATTGCATCTAATGTTCATTTATCCTGTGTTTCAATAAATTAAAGTGTAGGCAGCACAACATACACAGTCTCAAATATAAATCCAATATTCGACTGGCCAGTCACATTTTAGCCACTGTAATCGGTGATGTCATCAAATATGACGTCACTGTGCAACAGATGCTGCTGCAAACACTCCTGGATGCTTTCGATTACTGTTGCTAGGCGGCGATCCAGAGCGGACAGATGTGGCTCAGTGAGGAGAGGGGCCACGGTCGTAAGGGGGTCCTGAGACAAAGAGGCACGCATGACATCACTCAAGCGATACTCGGGGAGAGAGAGCAGACGTAAACGAAGCAAGGTGGAACGACGAACTCTGAGAGAGAAAGATTGTAGGAATATTTAAATACTTGACAGAATAGAAAGTCTTGACAGATATGGTGTTTGTTTTACCTGCAGCACTGCACAAGGGGAGCCAGTATAGACGGTTCATCTTTAGAATAGCGTCCAAACCTACAAAACATAGATTAGTAGCACTTGAGTCAGTAGACTTTAAATGCAACATGCTAAACAATATATTAGGTCTTTAGGGTTATGGTCACTTTTGCTAATCGGTAAACATACAATCGACTACACAAAGTTATTAAAGGTGTTTATACAATCTTCTGTATGATTCAGGATACTCACGCTCTTCCGTTGTCTAAGTGTATGATAAACGTGTCATTGTCAAACTTCTCAAAGGTTTCGTAGTGGTGCCTATCCATGTTACCTGAGGGAGGTAGATAAGAGAGGTAGAAGATAGCGATAGAGAGATGAAGTGAGGCTTTATCAAATGTACTTTGCTGCATTACAGAAAGTATGCAAGATGTACTCATGAGAAAGTCCAGAATGCTCATGTCTATCAGATCCACCAATCGCGTGCCTCGATCATAGGGAGGAGATGTTTTCACTGAATCGCAATAGTCTGGGTCTGTCTCCCATCTGTCACAGAAATATATATTATGGAGAGTCTGCTCTACTTTTATTATAAACCGAATAACTTTATAGACATCGCTGTAAATTGCATTAAAATTAAGTGTTTAACTCATTCACCGCCAGCCGTTTTTAAAAAAAGGTAATATTCATAAAATGCCTTCCAGGACAAATTTCTTCTATAAATACAGCAGGGAAAATAAGTATTTGACACATAAGCATTTTTATCAGTAAGGGGATTTCTAAGTGGGCTATTGACATAAAATTTCCACCAGATGTAGCCATCAAGCCAAATATTAAATTCATAAAAAGAAATCAGAACATTTAAGTATACAAGTTGAGTCATAATAAATAAAGTGAAATGACATGGGAATAAGTATTGAACATTGGGGAATGGGCCAGAATCACTCCTGAGCAATGCAGACGACTGGTCTCTCCATACAAGAGGCGTCTAGAAGCTGTAATCACCAACAAAGGCTTTTCTACAAAGTATCAAATAAAGTGTGTTCAATACTTATTCCCTGTGTCACTTCACTTTATTTATTAAGACTCAACTTGTATGAGTAAAACTTTGAGTAAAAAGCTGAGATAATTGCATTTTTGTGAAGGACTTTTGTTAAAGATCAGATTTAGAACGATGATCAAAACATATATGAAGTTTAAAATGTTGTTAAATAAGTTTTTGCTTCAGTTTTTTATCAATTGGCCATCTAGTGGATAATTGCGGAATTACATATTACCATAAAAACTCGTCAGGGAAGCGTCATTGACAAAGAAATGTTTTCTTATAATTGACAAGATAATTATTTTTATTTAATAATATTTTCAACAATTATATTTATTTAACAATATTTTCAACTTGGACGAAGGCGCGTTTGAGGCGAAAAGCGTGTGTTTTCGCGGCAAACGCGGTTTCATATGGCGTCATTCGCATCAGTTGGCTTAAACAGAGAAAGTAATATATTAACTAATTCGCCGCCAGCTTTTTTTCTTTAAGGTGCCAGCATTTTTTGTGATTTTCACAAGAGTTTCCAACCAAAAACTTCCAGGAAATTTTTATTTTAAAAATATATAAACATAGAAATATATCAAATGAAAAAACAGACCCTCTGCTTTTAAACAACAATAAACAAACAAACACGGGGAAAAAAACTTTCATCATCTATATTTTTTCTCTACTTATAAAATCTTAAATGTGAGTATTTTTCTTCAAAAAAAAAATTTTAGCAAAAAAGCTGAAATAATTGCATTTTTGTAAATTAATTGTGTTAATAGATCAGATTCAGAACAATTATTAAAACATATTTTTTTGCTTCCGTTTTTTATAAATTGGGGAAGCTCGCCATCTAGTGGATAATCGCTGTATTACAGATAACCCTAAAACCTCATCAGTAACACTTTTTTTATGCAAATGTTTTCTCTTAAATTACGAGATATCGTCAATGGCGGGAAAAGAGTTAATAGGACTTAAATCAACATTGTTTACGCATTTACAAAAAGCTGTGTCTAAACACTTTAGATCTTCATACTGTCCCCACAGTAAATAAATCAATGTCCCAATGTTCACCTTCCAATATCACATTTTCTAGACAGCTATGCATGTATAGCCAGACTTTAGTAAACACTTAACTCACACTGCCAGCTTGCTCCGGCTGTAAGAGCGTCTCCACGGACTCCGCCACGATCTGCGTGGTGCCAAAGACATGTCTGGCAACATAGTAGCCATAGACCCCTCGATTATACGGGGACGTCCACAAATTGCATGCTCCGTGGAACAGTAATACGAACATTGGCCATAAAAACAAGAATTCCCTACTACAGAAAGAGAAAGACAAGAGTGGACAAACCAAAATACATCAAAACAAGACCATGTTTTAAAAAAAAAGAGGAACAAACCTGGGGAAGTGAAAAATGTTGTGGCCAGTTTATGGTCTGTGGTGACGTCTTTGATCTCTTTTATTACATTCACAAGCCTACCAACCACTGGCGGCATCCTTCTGAAACCCAGTATCCTTATTGTGAAAGAAAAAGAGAGATGAATTTTTAAAACAGACTGGCATAAACTTAAAATATTACTTGTTGCACTTAAAGGTGCAGTGTGTAATTTTTAGAAGCATCTCTTGACTGAAATGCAAAATAATACACAAAACTATATTATCTGGGCTGTTTCATAATGAACCATTATGTGCTTATTACCTTAGAATGAGACGTTTTTTACATGGAAGTCGCCATTTTTGCCACCATTTTTTCTACAAAAGCCCTTAATGGACAAACCTTTTTTTACTAAGTTGTCTCCGACGATGACGTGTTTGTCTGGTGGCGGCTTCCGTAGCTTTTCTATGTTTTTCAAAAGCGAGAGGTGAGCAGTGGACTGAGCCGTTTGTTGTAATTCGCAACCTCACCACTAGATGCCGCTAAAATGTACACACTGCGCCTTTAAATGTTGTTGCACTTACAATTCAATGTTAATTTCAACTTTCTTGACTAGTGATGAATAAATAAAGTTAAATAAAAAAATAAAGTAGAATGTGGTTAAGTTATTACAACTTATTTTTATAATTTATAGCAACTTCTAACTAGTCAAAAAAGTTTAAATGAACTTAAAACATGTAAGTGCAACAAGTAATTTTTACAGTGTACTTCTACACTACTCTTACTATTGCAGCAGTATGCACTAATGTTTGCATGGATAAAAACTTGGATGATCTGCTACATTCAAGTGGATAACTGCAACTTTCAGATCTCCAAATGAGGGTGTGAATGCCAAAAGAGGCAGGTATGGAGGTCATATGCTGTCTATGGCCCTGTCCCAAATCGCGCACTTCATGTGGACTTTCGGGCTCGTGGCCTTAAATTGTGCATGCTTGCAAGTCCGTAGGGTGTGCCATCTGTCATTTTTATGCTTCGCAGTGAGCTCATTAGGTGCCCTCTTTGCACCCTTGATGTGGCCTTCGGCAAAGCCCGCACTGCTTCACAAACTTTACCAACCCAGAAGTCCTTGCAAAAGAGCAATCAGACCAATCAGACGACAGATGGGAAAAGTTCACACTGATGGGCAACTTCTCTTCCTATTTCTGGCGTGACGCTCAAGTCTGTCCCAAAATACAACTGCGGTGTTCCCTTGTGTATTCACGTCAAGGGTACCTAGGGTCTGCAGTGCACTACATGATGTCATCAAAGTGTGGACTCTGAGGAAGTCCGGAGTGTGCCATTTGGGACAACGCCTTGTTTTGGAGCTCCCACTCCATTTTGGAGTTTTACACCTCCATTTAGAGATCTCAGGCTGTCGTTATATCCTATATATAACCAATATATAACTTATATTGTCAAGCATTAGTATAGGGCTTAATGTCATGTGTAGTCTGCTCTCTTACCTGTCAAGGTGGAATGCTGCGATCTCTGCGTTGTGTCTTTCAAAGTCAGAGAAGTAATACAGATTCACATTGGTCTCTTCATGTCGTTCCTGTCTTCAGATGAATGAGAATAATCATGAGTTATATAAACCTATCTGAGCTGCTGCACCATAATACAAACTTAATTCTTTTAAATAGACCAAAAGTAAATCTATTTCAATGAAGGGTCAACATGTTCTCGGACTAAATATAAAACATCTTAAACTGTGTTCTGAAGATGAATGGCGGTCAATGGCGGGGAAAGAGTTTAGCATTAAATTAACATGAATGTGTGCTAAAAAGTAAATATAATGTTTCATGTTGCATATGTTTGGGTCTCACTTCATGGGTTTGAAGAGCGCCTGTCCATAATTAGGAAATGACATCACCAACTTCACCTGCGTCCCGCCAGATTTCTGCACTGGGAAAAACATCACGAGAGAAACTCAACAAAGTGCTTTCTGCTCCCTCTCAGCTGTAAGCTCGTGTCCTTTTTTATTTCTCATACAAAATCCTTATACGTTGCAAAATCGCCTACCTGCACTCACGATGCGGTGGGTTGCCAGTTGCTTAATCAGCACTGGCAGGTTGGGGTCTTTGTGTCCATACATCTGCCAGCGTGATATACCAAGGTGAAAGCGTAGCCAGGGTGGATGTGTCTCTGTGCTGGTGTTCCACTGGACAGGATCGTAACCATCCTCATTGGCACTCAGCCTACAATGGGGGCAACGTTAACAGATCCGGGAGCTCGTGAGATTTTGACTCGTATATGATATAAAAAAACATGATTTTTGTACAGTAGAAAAGTGCATCTTTAAATGCAGACAAATAAAAGTGATGATGTCATAACGTTCTCACCACTGCTGTGTGCTATGCTGTACTTCCTCATTTGTTTTTGTCCGAACCTTCAACAGTCGGTCACCGTCAGGCACCGGAGGAGTGGGTAAATTATACAACGGGTGAGAAAACAGAGCCTCCAGTTTGGCACGGTCTGCTGTTGCATCTCTTGTTACCTTCTCTGTGATGTCACTTCCTGCAGTGGCCGTCGTACTCACTGATGCATTGTGTTTGGAGAGGCTTACAGAGGAATGGATGTCAGGGTATGAACGCAACTCGCAGGGAGCGTGGTATATGGTCAGCATAAGAAAAACCAAGAGAAAGTGCAGACTCAGGAAGAAAACTACCAACCATGCGCGCAAAGTCCGCGAACGCCGGCGCATGCATACCCTCATAGTGCTGAAAAGGATGGTAAAGAGTCTTAAAGGAACAATCCACTTTTTTGAAAATAGGCTAATTTTCCAGCTCCCCTAGACTTAAATATTTAATTTTTACCTTTTTGGAATCCATTCAGCTGATCTCCGGGTCTGGCGCTAGCACTTTTAGCATAGCTTAGCATAATCCATTGAATCGAAGTAGACCATTAGCATCGCGCTCAAAAATAACCAAAGAGTTTAGATATTTTCGACATTCTGGCGTAACTGTCAAGGACTTTGCTGTCGTAACATGGCTGCAGTAGGCTCAATGATATTACGCAATGCCTGAAAATATTTCCGGCTGCTGCGTAATATTATTACGCCTCCTGCAGCCATGTTACGGCAGCAAAGTCCTTGATTGTTGCGCCAGAATGAGAGTATAGTTCCTACCCATATCGGCCTAAAAATCGCATCTTTTAATTTTCTTTCGGTCTTAGAACAAGATGTAACTGCAGAAGAGTCAAGTTTTAAATAGGAAAAATATCAAAACTCTTTGGTTATTTTTAGCGCGATGCCAATGGTCCAATCAGACTCAATGGACTATGCCAAGCCACGCCAAAAGTGGTACCGCCAGACACGGAGATCGGCCGAATGGACCCCAAAATGGCAAAAATCAAACGCTCAACTCCAGGGGAGCTGGAAAATCAGCATATTTAAAAAAAAAAGTCGAATGTCCCTTTAAAGGAACAGTTTAAAGTAAAACATTTACTTGTTTCAAACCCATACTCTGTGTCTTAGTTGCCATCCACTTTTTTATTGCATTTCTGTGTACAATAAAAATGAATACAGCTGTAAGTCCCTAAAATTCTGCCGAAGATTGGGTCAGATGGGTTTGAAACAACATGAAGGTAAGTAAATGACAAAAGTATCATTTCTGAGTGAAGTATCCCTTTAAATTTAAACAATGTATAGTCAAATCTGATGTTAAAGAATATATAGCAAACCTTACCCGTCTTCAAGTCTTTCTCCTCAGAGCAATTGATTTAAAAGAAAGCTTATTTCGTTCTTTAGCCCTGCTTGTTCTCTTTCTCTCACTCATTACCTCAAACATTACAGAGGAGAGATGCCAGGTCAGGTTGATCTGAATAAAAGTGTGTTTACTCAATACTAGATTTCTCTACTAACCAAACAATGTGTACTTAAGTTGTCCTCTACACCAAGGATAAAGTTTATAAATTCATAAAAGACCCCTGATATGATATAGTTTTATAAATGATCAATTCACCAACATATATGATATACAGTATATGTACACCAGGAAAACTTTGCAATAACAAACAGATCAACCCTGTTATGTAGGGAATGCAAAAAACAATGTTTCCACATGTATATCTGATAGGGTTTCCATGGCAATACAGTTTCCTAAATTAAAGGAGTCACATAGTTTACATATTCTGGCACATTTTACCCCTACACCCCTACAGTATGATACAAGATTACATGCATACAAAGTCAAACTATAAAACAAGAACATTTAGTATGTAAATAATCTTTTAGAACTGAAGGGGACCACATCACCTTCTGAAACAGACTGTCACACTCGTGATGACACGTCTCTCACGCATACATTCGCCCACAATCGCATCATCTAATCGTGTGGCATTAGATGAATGATCTTGGTGGAAAACACCTCAAACCGTCTGGTGTTTATGCCATACAGGATAGTTTTGACTGGCATGACATGCGATCAGATACAAGCACAGAAGCTTAGATACACAAGGGTGTGAAGAATGTGGCGTGACTGAATGCTAATAATGACAGAGATGACAGATAGGCTTATTAGTTAACAACTTTTCCTGTGTCCTGTATTTGAGGATGATCATTAATAGCTTGTGGTCTGCTAAGTAAGGAGATGCAAAGGTCACTTTTAAAGCAAAGTGTGAGTGTGCTCTTTAAAAGAGTGTTTATTAAAGGGGACATATCATGATAATCTGATAATCTGCTATCGCTATAATTAATTTATTTATAATTATAATTTGGCTCCCCATGTGATGTCAGAAGGGGATAATACCGCCCCCTTAATCTGCACTATTCAACCACAGCACTGCCATTTAGTGCAGACATTTGCATTTTAACACACCTACAAAGTGACAATTTTACACTGCAAAAAATTATTTTCAAGAAAAAAATATCTTATTATTTTTGTCTTGTTTTCAGAAAAAAATATAAAAAAAAATCTTAAATTAAGATGCTTTTTCTGGATGAGCAAAATGACACAAGAAAATAAGTCTTGTTTTTAGACCAAAAATATCAAATTTAAGTGATTTTGTGCATAAAACAAGCAAAAAAAATCTGCCCCATTGGGAGATTTTTTATTTTTATTTTTTGCTTGATTTATGCGCAAAATCACTTAAATTTGATATTTTTGGTCCAAAACTAGACTTATTTTCTTGGGTCGTTCTGCTCATCAAGAAAAAGCATCGTAATTTAAGAATTTTTAGATAGTTTTACTGAAAACAAGACAAAAATACCAAGACTTTTTTTCTGAAAATATTTTTTGCAGTGTAACATAACGTAAGGTATTTAGAACTAAAACTTCAAACACGTTCTCTGGGGACACAAAAGATTTATTTGAGATCTTGTGAAATGTCCCCTTTAAGTGGCATGTAACAAAAGCTTAACCGTGGTTGATATAGATGATATTTCTCAATGAATTATAAAACATCAAACTTAGATCTGCACAATGGCAGGCAGGTACATTTAAAAAAATAGTTTACCCTATAATAAAAAAAATCCTTTACTTATCCCTTAGTTTATGCATTAAATGTTTTTAATTTTTGGAAGCCAAAATATGTAATTTTGATAAATATTTCAGGTCACCTAATATGATCTTCTGTTGTTTGAACATAATTGTGTGTCGCATGTGTCGCCACTACACAACCACCCTGTAATATATCGATATAAATATAAATAAGAAAAGATATAGATATAAAGAAAATATATAAATCTGCCTACTTCTTTGTTTTAAATGCCTATAAAACATCAAGAGTCTCATGGGACAAGCTGTTGGCATTTTATGAGAAAACTGACATCACATTGCCAAGGCCCCGCCAATAATCATCCAAAGTTAGGTAATTATTTCAATTTTAAATCTTCTTTAGATGTAAGGTGAAGTAAGGTGATTGTCTTTATTAAAAATGGTGTGTTTTCAGTAAAAATAACAGAAAATGGAGAGGGAAGCACCAGCTTGTTTGCATTTAAAAAACAAACACAAAAACATGTGTGCATGTGCACCCAAAAATAAGCCTTTTAGGGTATTTGGACCTGAAACTTCACACAGGCACATTCTGAGGACACCTGAGACTAATGTTACATATTGAAAAAAATTGATATAAACTGCAAAAAAAGGACTTTCTTACTTAGCATTTTTGTCTTGTTTTCAGTACAAATATCTACAAATTCTTAAATGAAGATGCATGGATTTTAGACAAAATATAAAAAATTTTAATGAATTTGTGCTTAAAACGAGCAAAAAAAAATTGCCAATAGGGTGAGAAAAAAAATCTAAAAACATGTTACGTTTTTCTTAAAAGCTTAATTCAAGAAAAAAAATGTCTCACCTCAAATTGTATATTTTTTGTCTAAAACTAGACTTATTTTTTTAGGTAATTTTGCTTATCAAGAAGATTCATCTTGATTTTAGAATTTTTTTGATATTTGTACTGAAAACAAGACAAAAATACTAATTAAGAAAGTCATTTTTTGCAGTGTATTAGGTGACCTTTAAATTTGGTGATTGATGCTATACTTGTACTATAAATGCAAATGAGATATGAAAGAGAGTAATTAGCAATGATTTAATCTTTTAGTTAATAAACGTTGAAGTAAGAAATATTTAAAAGTGAATAAAAGGTAAAGCACATAAAGGCTGATGTGTGTGTACTATATTGCACATAGGGCACAGTAACCTGGTCAATGTGTCTCTCTGAGTAAATTCAGATGTGTACACTACAGTATCTTGTGCAATAATCTGTCAACAACACACACACCTCAAAAACTTTACCCTCAAAATGTGAATGCTTGCTACAACTGCCTGTCAAACTTGGTTGAGCCTACAATATGTTGCTTGACACCATTTATGTTTTAAAGGGAACGTTCACCCAAAAATAAAAATGTCAAAATTTACTAACTTATCATGTTGTTCTAAACCTGTATGGGTTTCTTTCTTCTGATGAAGACAAAAGAAGATATTTTGATAAATGATAGTCAACACACAGTTAATGGTACTCATTGACTTCCATAGTATTTTTTTTCTTCTCTTCTTTAGAACAACATGAAGGTGGGTAAGTTATAATGAATTTTCATTATTGAGTGAACTATCCCTTTAAAATAACTCCCTCTACAGTCCTGTTCTTATATTACATTAAGTCTATCAACAAGCCAGACACAGGATGTGGTTTAGACGGCTTTAACCACAAGTTATCACACAATCTAACCACTGCTCGTAATATCAGTTTCATGTTTAAAGAGCAAACACAATAAGTACAACTTTTACTTTTAAAGGTCTTTTATTACATAAGATATTAATAGTCATTAATTGCATTAATAATTAAAACAAACATACAATACAGCTGTATAAAATGTACAATTACAGGCTATAAAATATCAGAAGTTTTAAAAACAGCTAATACGTATTCACATATTAATTAAAAAATAGCCTTTTATATTATAAAAATACAATCTGTCAGAAGAAATGAAAGAGGTGGATTTTAAAAATACAAAACACAGAGTATAAAAGTAATGGACAGACAGAAAGATGATGTGACAAACGGAAAAAAGTTGAATAATAAAACACACAAATGTCATATCAGCTTCAAGGAAGACGAGGATGAAATGAAACTTTCAAAATAAACCTCAAAAAAATTAATCTATGACCCTGTACGGTAGTGAACTGATAAGAAAACAACAGAAAAACTTTTATTTTCCAGCACACACACACACAAGTGTATAAAGTTGTTGGAAAGCATAAGGCAAATGTAAGATTTTGTTTTTGCCCGTTGGTTTGGCTTTGTGGTGTGCTTGTGTTTGCCGAACAGTCTGTGTTTGTGAGGTGCTCTGGGCTAGGAACACTTCCATACACACACTGCCAAACTTCCACCGAAAAACATGTAGAGTAAATTCTTCACTTCGTGCGTAATTTCAAAACCGAAGCCCTCGCCAATCACCACATGCCAAGAGCTTCCAAACTTCTTATCCATGGACTCTTTTATCATTTTAGCCGCGCTCTGTTGAGAAAGAAAAATCACGAATGAGATCTTGTTTGGTTCTCCTTGATGGCAATGAGATTAAAAGAAGACCGAATGGGTTGTATTGAATATCTTTTAGGGTGTGTCAGGAGCAGTGTTGGGTGTAACTAGTTACTAAGTAATTAGTTACTGTAATTTAATTACTTTTCCCTTGAAAAAGTAAAGTAAGGGATTACTCTTATTTTTCTTGTAATCTAATTACAGTTACTTCTGATGTAACAAAATACTATAATACAATAGTGGATTTAACATGGTTTTAGTTTACAATTCTCATTATAAACTGGTTGATTATTAGCATTGATATTAATGACATGTTGGCTGTTTATTAATACTTAATAGCACATATTAATGCCTGATTCTACAAAACCTTATTCTTCATCCTTAACCCTCCCCATTTCTACCAGTACTTAAAATGAACAACTTCTTTATTATTAATAAACAGTAGTTGGAGTATATTGAGGCAAAAGTAGTTAAAAGTTAGTTAATAGAGAGAATTGGACCCTAAAGTGGGACCAGAATAATTGATGTATTTTTATATATTATTTTTTCGAGCCATTTCAAGCCTATTCTTGTATCATGTACTAATAGGATTTAGAAAGTAATTAGTAAGTAATTAAATACTTTTTGGAGAGAGTAATTTGTAAAGTAATCTAATTACATGATTGAAGATGTAATTAGTAACTAGTAATTAATAAATTTTTTTGAGTAACTTACCCAACACTGGTCAGGAGATATATCTACAGTGTTGTAGGATGCATTTATTTTAGGGCTGGGCAAAGATTAATCGCGATTAATCACATACAAAATAAAAGTTATTTTTTGCATAATATATATGTGTGCACTGTGTGTAATAATTGCTTTGTATATATAAATATACACACATGCATGTATGTATTTAAGAAATGTTTATATATATAATTTATATATATATATATATATATATATATATATATATATATATATATATATATATATATATATATATATATATATATATATATATAATTTATTATTAATATATAAATATATTAAATTATATTATAATTTATTTATAAATTTTATATATAAATGTATTTATTTATTTATTTATTTATTTATTTATTTATTTATTTATTTATTTATTTATTTATTTATTTATTTATTGGTGGGCAAAGATCAATCACAATTAATCGCATACAAAATAAGTGATTTTTTTTTGCATAATATATGTGTATGTACTGTGTGTAAGAATTATGTATATTTAACCACACACACATACATATATACATTTTTTGAATTTTTTTGTTTATATATATATTTCTTTTTTTATTTATATATCATATAGAATATATAAAAATATAAATAAATATATATACACATGTAAATGTTTCTTAAATACATACATGAATGTGTGTGTATTTATAAATACATAATAATTACACACAGCACACACTCATATATTATGCAAAAAAATTACTTTTATTTTGTATGCGATAACTTGCTATTAATCTTTGCCCAGATTTGTGATTTTTATATATTTTATATTATATACATTATATTGTATACATAAGATTTATTTATAATTTTTTTCTTAAATCTATATACAAAATAATTACAAACAATAAACACAGAAATATATTATGCAAATACAAACTTGTATTTTATATGCGATTAATTTTTTAACAGCCCTTATTTATTTACATCACATAATTTTCAACTAAAACTGAACTTTATTTATTTTAAGGGATAGTTCACCCAAAAATGAAAATTATGTCATCATTTCCAATTTCATGTTGTTACAAACCTGTATGAATTTCTTTTTTTATATATATAAAGACGAAGGAAGATATTTAGAGGAATGTTTGTAACCAAGCCGATAATGAGCCCCATTCACTTCCATATTAGGAAAAAAGAATACTATGGAAGTGAATAGGGCTCATGAACGGTTTACTTACAAACATTCCTTAAAATATCTTCCTTTGTGTTCATCAAAACATAAAAATGTATACAGGTTTTTAACAACTTAAGGGAAAGTAAATGATAAGAGAATTGTTATTTTTAGGTGAACTATCCCTTTAAGCCGTTCATTTACATAATAACTGCATTTTGGGGGCGTGAAAACTTTTGAACATAGGTTTCAAAGTGCATGTTTTTGAAAGCGATACCGTTTTTGTTTCCATGTACACTACAAAAATGCATATTTGTGAACAGTCGATGCGTCCAAAATCTCTTCCATACTTTTATAAATAAACTAGATGAAAATTAGTTGGAGAGGCGAGTAGTATGTCTGAACCCGGGTAGGTGAAAAGTACCTGAATGACCTAATACGTAAATGTGCATTCGACAGACACTTTACTATCCCGTGAACCCCTGGAAAAGGAGTCACCCAAAGAAGAAGAAGAACAAGGAGGAGAGGGGTCGTCGTCATATGCAAAAATGTATCATATGTATGCGTATTATGTGTTCAGACGTTGTGTGACATCGCCAGCTACTGGCCTGGCATGTATAATACAAATCCATTTGAACAGCAAAACTTTTCTGTTTTTTGTACATAGTTGTCATATGTTAACGTCCCCCTAAACTAAGCTCAGTTATGGGCGATCAAATGTTATATATACTTGATAATATGACATACCACATTATCTCAGCTATGCACAACATTTTTTCTAGCTCTATGCTGTCACTTTAAGTTGTAATTTGTGGGATTTGTGGGAAAAATGCAATAAAAACATTGCAATGACTGTATGACTTCAATAACGTTCACTACATATAAACACACATACCTCATTATTAGTGGCAAACTTTTCACATGCTGTAACACAGAGCTCCATGGTCTCCACCCTCATCTCCTCGGACATATCTGTGTGCTTAGGACAAAAACAATGTAACCTGAGACAGTTTGAATCGGTAAGGTGTCTAAATCAGATTACTTGTTCATGTAGTAGAGAATCAAATGCATTTATAAAGCAGAGAGGTTTTACCCGTATGAGAGGGAAACTATGCAGTCTCTTGTAGTCTGCCTCATCTTTCTTGTTATCAGTTGTCTCTGCCATTGCGTTCCCCTCTGTGTTAAGACATAAAACACTGGTTTAACGATTTTAAAAAGGTTAGATGCAATGCATTGATCCATATCTTTGTTATAGATCATGACCCTGTTGCAGCTTTATTGGTTAGCATGAACAAATAAATAAAAATATAAGTTAGCTGATCATTGTTTAGGTAAAACAATC
Source organism: Misgurnus anguillicaudatus (assembly GCF_027580225.2). NCBI lineage: Eukaryota > Metazoa > Chordata > Actinopteri > Cypriniformes > Cobitidae > Misgurnus > Misgurnus anguillicaudatus. The sequence goes on along the minus strand of NC_073359.2, from coordinate 8,331,479 downwards.
GTACTGTCTTTTTACTAAAACACAAATGTACATGCTAGCCTGATACCACAGTACAGTTACACTGTCAGATGGTAGTACTGTAATACATACCAACATGCATCAAGAAACCTCACGAATTTACAGTGTCAAATACGTTAAATGAATATGATTTATGTAAAATATCAATCATCAATGTTAGTGCCATATGCCTAAATATATCTAGGTGAGCAGTCACTGGTTTCATGAGCAAACAGTTAGCAGGCTAGCATTGTAAGCTAATTTGGTTTGCTAGGTTGCTATGCCGCTTCCTTTAAAGAGTATCCATTAACCATTTTTGATCGTAGCATACTACTTAAATGGAAAATTGATATTTACTATATTTACGTACCGTAATGAATGAAAAATGAAGTGCAATGTACCTAAAACAACGTCGCTAGGGAGACATGTCGACCATGGCAACCACTCCTACGCGACCGTGGCCGGCGTAGCTCCGCCCCTCTTTCAACGTTATTGGCCGTGATTGGTCCGAAGACGTGTCACTCATTCAATCGGGTGAAAACGAGTACTAAAAAAAGACCTGACGAGTATTTTTTTACTGATATAATAAAACATATTGCTTTGAAGAAATGCAAGTTATACTTGGATACTTGCATTATGCAGAGGGGAGAAAATACAAATAATACATTTTATATTTATTTATAATTTTTTACATTTGAAATGTATTTATTTATTTCTTTTCTTACTTACTTAAAAACACTATTTTTGATATCAACGTTTTAGTTTTCACTAGTAAAAAATATAATTCTTGATATCAGAAATGTACTTTCTACTAGTAGCAATGGCTATTATTGCCATAACTTATTACTTCAGACAGCAAAACCATAAAGTTAGGTTTCTTTTTAGTAAATTAAATTAAAAGTAAATTTAGTCAACTAAATTAAAATTAAATAAACTTTCATCTTTATCAGGATAACCAGTGAATACAAATAATTTATTTTTATGCAAATGGAGAAAATAGTATACAAATAATACATTTTATATTTATTAATATTTATTGTTTACATTTGAATTTTTTTTATTTATTTTATTTTTTTTATTTATTTTATTTATTTATTTACTTATTACTTACTTATTACTCACTTACTTACTTACTTACTTACTACTTACTTACTTACTTATAAACACTATTTTTGATATCAACATTTTAGTTTTCACTTGTAAAAAATATAATTCTTGATATCAGAAATGTAATTTCTACTAGCAATGGTTATTATTGCCATAACTTATTACTTCAGACAGCAAAATCATAAACTTTTAGTAAATTTGCATTGTAAGTATATCAAATTAAATTAAATAAAAAATAATAATTAAATGCACTTTCATCTTTATCAGGATAATCAGTGAAGACAAAGAGTATATTTTTTAGGCAGAGGGGAGAAAATAGTATATAAATAATACATTTTATATGTATTTATATTTATTATTTACATTTGAATTTTACTTACTTACTTACTTACTTAATTTCTACTAGTAGCAATGACTATTATTTCCATAACTTATAACTTTAGACAACAAAATCATAAAGTTAGCTTTAATTTTAGTAAATTTGCATTGTTCAAAAGTATAAAAATTAAATTAAATTAAATTAAATTAAATTAAATTAAATTAAATTAAATTAAATTAAATTAAATTAAATTAAATTAAATTAAATTAAATTAAATTAAATTAAATTAAATTAAATTAAATTAATATTTATTATTTACCTTTGAAATGTATTTATTTATTTATTTATTTATTTATTTAGTTAGTTAGTTAGTTAGTTAGTTAGTTAGTTAGTTAGTTAGTTAGTTAGTTAGTTAGCTAGTTACTTACTTACTTACTTACTTACTTACTTACTTACTTACTTACTTACTTAAAAACACTATTTTTGATATCAACATTTAAGTTTTCACTAGTAAAAAATTTAATTCTTGATATTAGAAATGTGATTTCTACTAGTAGCAATGACTATTATTGCCATAACTTATTAATTCAGAATGCAAAATCATAAAGTTAAGTTTATTTTTAGTAAATTTGCATTGGTCAAAATAAAATAAAATAAAATAAAATAAAATAAAATAAAATAAAATAAAATAAAATAAAATAAAATAAAATAAAATAAAATAAAATAAAATTAAATTAAATTAAATTAAATTAAATTAAATTAAATTAAATTAAATTAAATTAAAATATATATAAAGAATAAAATAAAATAAAATAAAATAAAATAAATAAATAAATAATTAAATTAAATTAAATTAAATTAAATTAAATTAAATTAAATTAAATTAAATTAAATTAAATTAAATTAAATTAAATTAAAATATATATAAAGAATAAAATAAAATAAAATATAAATGCACTTTCATCTTTATCAGGATAACCAGTGAAGACAAAGAGTATATTTTTCTGTAAAAGAGAGAGGTGTTGAAGATATCTTTTTAACTAAAAAAAAAAATATAACAAATGCTATAGTAAAAAATAGTTTTCGGAAAACAGTGCAAATGGCTCTTTTATTTGTTTTGGGGCTTAATAAAAGGCACATTTGACACAGTCATCTTGTAATTGCATTTGTGTATTACAAATCTGCCCTGCATGGATAGATCAACAGACGCATACTTTTTAGATGAACTGTATCTTTAAGCTGAGTGTTTTTATGATCACAGATGCAGACTGTGACATATCCCCACATAACCCCATTGCAGTCTAAGCAGATGAATCCTGCAGTTTAAATGACAGCAGCTCCAGAGGCCTTCTGCTGCATTACATTCATCTCGCTGTTGTTTTCTCTCTTAGCCTTCACTGACCTGTATTAAGCTCCAATCACATCTGTGCCCAGTGGGTGATTTTGGTTTTGCCCCAGATAACTGACACTGTTTTGAGATCTGACTGTGAGACACACCACTGTTCTCTTTTTTCAAGTTATGTCTTGTAGTTTTCTAACATTTTCCTAAAGTCACTTATTACTGTCAACAAAAACATTAAAACAAAAATGTGCTTAATTTTTTTCCCAAAAATGGTGCACTTAAACGGTGCAAAATCTTTACAAGAGTGTGATTTAGCACAAAACATTTAGTGTGCATTATTTGGAGTAGACAAATGCATGACTATGAGTATGATAAAAAAAATATGCCACATGTATTTGTGCTACTGCTGACTCCGACTGGTTATTCATTGCATTAGACCGTGTTGATATTTCGACACATACTGTGATCATCTAAAAGCTTTCCATGAGTATCCCAGAGAGACAATGCTTTGATTTCAGTTTCGTGGATTATACGGATTTCAGTTTCTAGATTACAAATAAAAGCAGGGTAGGGGATAATCTAACATCTGATTGGAGCAAGAATGTAAGAGAAGGTAAATAATGGAACGGGAAAAAATAAGGGATGATGAGAAGAGACAAGAGGAGAGAAAACACCTAGAAGAATCAATAAGAGTAATGAGGATAGATGGTTTGCAACAGATGGCAAGCTGTGAAAATGGCAGTCGGCTCCGACTGTGCAGTGTAGGCAAATGAATAAGACAAAATGGCTTATGCTGTGGGATATAAAGGCACTTATTGTACACTATCTATAATTTAAAATCAATATTTAGTTTGTTGTAAGAATTCCCAGCGTGCTTGTTCATAATAATAATTGCAAAAATGGGATTAAAATGGTAATGTCAGAGGATGTATGGAGGAGAAAAAAATGAGATGCATGGAGAGAGAAGGAGGTGGGAGAGATGCAGCAGGGGTCAATGTGACTGAACGGGGTGAATATCACACATCTATAATTCAACAGCAACAGCTTGAAGAGACAGTAAGACTGCAGTAGTAGGCAGAAAACAGCTTTTACAAGGGGTTGCATGAATTTGAATTATTCAAGACATGGGAGGAAATCATAATCTAGTTATCTCCTGTTTGTATAATATTTGGTTTTGGATGGGAAGCAGTTGAGTAGGTTGAAGATGGCTTATAGTATAATACAAATTATTTTTCTGTGTTTTATCATGCATACATTGCTATAGTAATACCTTACATATTTATAAAGAGAATGCAACAGTTGTTTTCATCACAATTTTATTATTTTCATCCATATTTTCACAATATCTTTACATCCTTGGTGCAAATATGAAGCAGCACTACAGTAACATCACAGCTGATCATCATCATCATCATCGTAGCAATAGTCAAATAAATAGACAGGCACTTTCCTAATCTTTCTCTATAATGGCCAAGGACAATGCAATGGTAACACGACAAGATGCTGTAAGATGCTGAATACTGTTTTAAACATTCAAAATATTTAAGTCTGTGGGGTCTCTTTAAACCTGGAGACAATAAATAAATGAGATGATAAACTGAAAGGTCATATAGGTCAACATGAAAAGGTGTTTGCAACCAATTTTATCATAATTTCATTTGATAATATTATAAAGAATGTGTAATAAAAAAATAAATAGTGCCGATTTTGATTTCATGTTGACGTTTTACTGTACAGTAATATAAACAAATAAATAGAGACCACTCTGCAAGACACAAAAGCTCCACCTTACATAAATAATGAGACAAGAGCATAAAAACGTGCTGTGAAAATGAGCCACATCCGTCTTACAAAACACATTTGTGTCCGACGAAACCACAGTGCTGTAATGTTTATAAAGAAAAACACAAGACCTTAAAGCTTTTGGCGACAGCTCTACAGATCCAAACTGACACAAGCAGATCCCCTTCCTTCAGAAGTACATATACTCGCATTTGAGTATACGTCTAGTGTAAATACATTCTTAAATACACTGGGACCATGATACAATAATCATATCTTTGCCTTTCGAACAACTCAAAAGAGTGAATGGACTCATGGCTTCGCTCACTGTCGAGGATGGGAGCTCTGAATGCAGGGGTCCACAGGTTCCTTCACTGCTCCCCCAAAAACATCCACATCACGGTCAGTCCAGGGCACCACGTTGCCAAGTTGCGGTGATTCTGTGCAGGCTGCCAAAGCGGCGACTTCTGTGGGCGTCAACACGCGGTCCCACAGGTTAAACAGCGATAGCTCTCCAACCAAAGCTTGAGATGCGTCAAACCGCCCACCAAGAGTGTCCTGTTGCAGAGCAGAAGTACGATACAAACACAAAATTTTGATTTTAATTCCTACTACAACATTTTCTTTTAAACATCCCCACCATTTGCCGTCCCACTCACCTGTTCCTGTCCCAACACCAGCACACCTCCAGATTTAATCGGGTGCCATGCTGCCAGTCCTTCACCCCGTCCTCTTAACTTGCCGCCCTGATACGCTTTCCAAACCCCGTCCCTTAAAGTCCAACTCACACAGATGTGCTGCCAGATGCCCTGGGGCAACGACAGGGGCAGCTGTGCCACCTGCAAATAAATCAAATTAGCAGTCTACGCAATGCAAAGCGGCGATGCAAAGTGTGTCAGACGTTACCTTATCATTGATCAGCAGTTCTGCAGGGTTATGAATTCCCTGTAGCAGCACAAGTTGGTTTGGCTGTTCCGGCACCGCGTAGGAAAACGGCGTTCCGATTCCATTCTCGGCAGGTTTGAGCCACAAACACGCCGTGAAGGCATACATCTCGGGCACGTTTCGCCTGACTAGCCCATACATGTAGTTAGTCCGCACAGGGAAGGAAAGTTTATACCCTTGTGGGTAATTGTACTCTGTTAGACCTGGAGAGGTGTGAGCGAGACAAATTGAGTTTGAGAGAGAGAGAGAATAACAAGAGAGGAGTTGTAATTGAGTAACTGGCTTAAAATGACGCATACAACCAAATTGTGTTCATTGCGTTTGCATTGAACATCCTGTGAGATTATATCTTTGATATCTTTAATATTGACTGAGTGAGGTCATAGCAAAGATTGAAATCAATGTGAAATGAAATTTTAATGATCCTGAATTTCATACAGGGTCACAATTTTACATCTCACATCCTCCCCCTTAGTTCCTATTCTTACTCTGTTCCAGCTCTGCAATACGCTCTTGCAGGGTGTTGATTCCCTTGTCGATGTGATGATGGTGACCCTGGGTTTCTTTGCGAAGGTTCTTCCTCTCTTTCTCCAGCAGCCTGATCTTCTTTTCCAGCTCTCCCTCCAGATCCTCCACAGGTCTGCCAGGTTCCCCAACCACCACGCTCCCCAATGTGCTCGCAACATGCTCAGTGTGGTTCATCGCAGCAGGGCCTATCTCCAGCTGTGAGAGAGAGAGAAAAGATGTGACTCATATTGTGAAACCTAGATCTATTTGCATCTTAAGAACATCATTAGGACATTGTATCCTGATATCAACCTGTAATTTTATTTCTTTTATTATTTATGTACAGTAGGGGTTCAAAAGTGATGTTCAAATCTGGACTCTCTTGCCATTAAGACAAATATTTTATATTAATAAAATTTTGTACGTGTGTTATGTAGTTGTGCTTGAAGTGTAGACGAAATAGATGGAAATAGATGAAAAACAGAAGCCCTCAAAAAGATTTGAGAGAAACATAGGAGGGTATTAAAATACCAAAGCATGTTACCTTTATAGACTTTGGACAGGACACATCCACCAATATTCTGATTAGAGATAGATAAGATGTTTTTTCAAAAAAAATTAACTTAACAGAAGTCTTAAAAGAACTAATCATCTATTTATGCAAAATCGTAAAAAGAATTGGACATTGTGTTACAAAAGATTAGGGCTGTCAAAAGATTAATCGCGATTAATCGCATACAAAATAAAAGTTTGTGTTTGCATAATAGATTTTTGTGTGTAATAATTATGTATATATAAATACACACACACACACATGTATAGTATACATTTAAGAAAAAGTTTATTTATGTAGAATGTTTTTTTAACTTAATATATATAATATAAAAAAATTAATAGATTAATATTTGCATCTGAATGTTTCTTAAATACAAACATGCACGTAGTACCGTGTGTATTAATATATACAAAATAATTACACACAGTGCACACACAAATATATAAAAAAAATATTCCGTATGTGATTAATCGCGATTAATCTTTTAACTTCCCTACAAAAGATATTAAACACAATGGTACAATCAAAACTTACACCCTAAACTATGTGTCATCAACATGGGGTCAGGGGCCCCTTGGGGATCCCTGGTGGTATTACCAGGGGTCCTCAAAATATTGATGAATTTAAAATGTTTTTTTATTTTATAATAATGCATTATTGTGCTAGTAATAAATGAAAATTCGAAAATTAAAAGTTAAAATCGATTCAGTATTTTTAAAATGTTATGTAGTAGTGAAACGTATGTGTACTGATCAAAAATGATTCTTTTAATATCTTTGTAATGTAACCATCACTGGGGGTCCCTGTTCTTCCTCTGTATCAAGGGGTCCTTGGCCTGAAAAAAACTTAAAAACCTTTGCCCTAAATGGTTTAATTACACCCTAAAAAGGTAATTTAAGCCATAATTTGTCCATATTTTACGCAGCCATGGGTTGAAACAACCCAGCATTTTTTTTATTGTTAAATTGGTTACATCTTGTATGGATGTAATAAGAAAAACGTTACTTCCTATAGTAGAAATACTTTACTATACTGTTTCCTTAAATATTTAACCTTATATTTTCAAACCTAAAGCATTGATATTACCAGTACAAACCTCCAGCTTCTCTATGCGGTCTTTCAGCTGTAGAATCGCTCTTTCCAGTTCCTCCACGGCTCGTGCCGTCTGCAGCTGCACCGCAACCGAACCGCTCACGTCATCCCCGGCCATGTGTCGCCGGTTCCCCGCCCAGACTCCCATGCTCCTCTCGTTGAGGCTTTTCTCCTCCAGACCGTTCTCGCACTCGGAGAGTTTCCCGGTGAGCTCGGTGATGGTCTTCTGGTCCATGAGGATCTGATCGTTCTGCTGCACGATGAGCTGCCGGAGCTCCTCGGCGGTGGTGCGGAGGCTCCAATCCTCCTCGTCGGATTGGTGTCTGAGACTCCTCGATCTGCACTCACCGACGGGTACGGGGGTGCAGATTAGTCGATTGAGTGTAAACTGTTTCGGGCCCGTTACATCACCGGTACTCAGTTCGTTGAGTGTTGGGATCTCAAGGCCGATGTCCAATCCGCCGCCTTCGTAGGATTCAGCACCATGGAGAGCGCCGAGCGGCCCGGCGCGCGCTACGGATCCCGAGAGCGGGTCCACGAGCGATAGCGAGCGGTTGTCTTTCGCGTGGGGCGCGGCGGATGATCGCGAATACACGCCGGCGACTATGCAGATGACCGCCCCGAAAAAAGCCAAAAGGCCAGCGGCGACCAAAACGACGACGAACTTCATAGCGACGCTTTGGATTGACAAACAAACGCACTTTTGACAAATTGAAGTTTCAATTTGGCTTCATCTATATTGGATATTTACTCAAAACGATCTTACAATCGGTAACCGTCGATCGCATCCGTTATTTTGCTCCGTTCTTGGCAGTTCCTCGCGCGCTCTCTGCCTCCTCCTATGTGTTGCTAAGCGCCCCATCCGGATGGTTGCCATGGCTGCCGCGCGCGCAAAGAGAGCCTGTGATGAGAATGCTTGATGGGTCATGTTGGTGTAAACACCTTTTGTTCACGACATCATCTGTGATAGCTTTGGCAGAACAGGGATAACAGGCTGTGAGGCACAGAAAATTTTATATTTGGACATTTTTATACAAAAAAAACAATGATACAAATTTGAAGAAAGATCTTTACACACCTGATGATCAATTTAGAGAAATGAACCTGAACGTTTGAGACTTCAATTCTCCAATTGTATACGACATTTTAAGTCCCTTAAAACACAATTTATACCTAATAAAATATTGTATATCTTGATATAAGTTGTATAAAATCACCAAACACTCAAGCAGAATATCTAAATGAGCAAGAATTTAATGTAAATATCACAACATGTTTTAACATAATACTAATGTATAGATTTATATTGTGAAAGCGAACCCGTATTATCAGTTTTGTACTAAATTCTCAAATTTACAAATAAATGTAAGAGCCAAGATATGAGAGAATCCTCTAGACATTTACATTCATGCATTTAGCAATTTATAGTGCCTTCAAGGTATAGATTTTATCACTATGTGTGTTCCCTGGGTATTGATCCCATGACCTTTGTGCCCCCAACACAATGATTTTGAGCAACAGGAAACATTTATCTATCTTGAGGAACACCAACCCTTATGCAGTAATTATACTGTGTTTATTTGCTAATACAAAAACACTATAGGCCAGTGGTTCCCAACATTACTATTCAAACACACTTAAATCCAGTCATCATTTAATTATTAGAGATTACAAGATAGGAAATAACTAAGTGCCTCCAGGAACAGGGTTGGGAAATGCTGCTTTAAGCACACAAAACAGGAAAAACATGTAGCCCTCCTATCAACAAAAATGATTTATTTATTTTTATGGATCGATGTAAAGGTCAGACAAGATAATGTGTGTGTTAGATGCAATAAGAATAACCTAAAAAAAATACATCAGTGAATACCAAAAGGATGCTGTTTGTTTCGTTAAAGCTATAACTGTTCAATATAAATAAAACAAAATCCACAGTTGCATCGAATCGCTGCATTAAAACGATACTTTCTCCACAGAGAAAAATGAGAGAGACCCGGTTAGCTGGTCAGAAGTCCAGCCACTCAGTCATGTAAACACAGTTAGATGGAGAGATCTCTCCTCCTTCGTGGCAGTCATCAAACACCTAGGGCACAAAGTTACCATGGTTACACCATTCATACAGTAGCACAATATTCCAATAGAAGCAATTTTAGATATTAAAAACTCAAAACTTTTCAAAGGTAGTCAATATATACAATAGAAAGTTTACCGGACACAGTCCGCATGGAGTTTTGACCAGCCCGGTGGGTTGGATGATGGGGTTTACACCCCTGTAGAGCTTCATCTGTCCGTCGACACATCCCACCGTCCCCTCCTTAGCAGCGATTATAGTCATCTCCACCTTCCCATCAAAGATCAGTGTGTTTAAGATGGTCTCGATGTCCTCCATTGACAGATCCACCTACATAGAAATGCAGCATTGACCACGTGGTGAGCACAATAATAATATATTATTGTGTGATATCAAAGCTATTGCATAAAAAAGATTGAGCACTCCTGTTACGAATAGGAGGCGATGCTCAAAATGAGCACTCTTATGACTGAAGTCAAGCCTTTTGTTGGTCAGAAATATGTTCAGGGTTCCCACACCTTAGTTAACTTCAAATTCAAGGACCTTTCAAGAACTTTCCAGGTCCAATAACCTCAAATTCAAGGACTAAATGTAGGGACACATTTCAAGTGAGAGCAAGGTTACATCGTGTTACCTTTTAAGATACATTGTTACAGTTCCCTTTCGAGGGAACTTCCACTGCGTCACTGTGGTGACACTTTTGGGACGCCTCCAGAGGTAAGTGCGTCTGAATGTGTATATCAAATTCAACCAATGGTGAGGCTTAACGACAAAGACCGGGTGACGTAGGAGCCAGGAAGTATATCGCTATCTGAAATATTGCCAAAGACGGCGTTACAAGGACGCTGTTACAGGAAGTATGGCAAGGGAGACGCAGCGTCTTGTTCCCTTCTCTGGGAACAACAGATACATACATAACCAGAGACGTTTTCATGTTTTAATAACAACTATGCAAAAAAGCATTTTGGTATGAATCAACATTCGCATACAGAAGATATAAGCATTTAAAGCGAACAGTTTAGCACGTGTGATTAGAAAGTGTAGAATTTTAATGATATCATCCTACCTTACACAGGGATTAATATGGATTTTTCCCAGAAAACTTCTTGCATAAAATAGATTTAAGCACTTTCAATGATCTGTATCTATGTATGTATTTTCAAAAACTTCCCAGGGCCTGATGTTGTTTAATTGTTATTTTTCACACGATTTTAGAGATTACTGTCTTTCCTATTCAAGTAGATAAGACTTAAGTCTTGCATGACTGAAACAGCTGCCGGGAGGAATCGCAAACATGGCCGCCTAGTGGCGTAACTTTGATAAAGGGATCTTGGTAGTATTCAGACACTCACTTTGCTGATGCCGAGCTCACAGATGTACTTCCAAACTTCATGAGATGTAGCAAATGAACTGTTCCTCTGCACCATGGGGCTCTGCTTACTGTCTCTCGCTGCTTCTGCCTAAAGACACAGATTTCTGTCACTTTAAGATTAAAGTAAATCAGACAATAAAGACATCAAGGTCTTAAATGAACATTTGCACTTGTTCAAAAAATTATTTGTACGTAAATGATCCCATTGTATGTGACAAGTAATGTGACTGTAGATAAGATTTACATAAAAATGTGTTCTGGTTGACTTTCATGAATAATGCATGTGGTGCAGACACAGTGTTTGATGAAACGACATTAAGGTTCTACGCAGCATCTCACCTTACTCTGCAGGAACTTAAAACACTGCTGGTTCAGCACCTCCACAAACTCAGACTCAAAATCCTGATCGCTGTACCAAGCCCCTCCTGTCACGGAGCGGTCGGGCTGCAGGTTATACAGCATGTAAACCTTCTTTTTAGAGGCCTGAAGGAAAAGAAAAATGTTGTTAGTACTCAATGCCTGTGATGTTACGTATGATACCAGTATGTTAACCCTGAACCACTTATATTTAAGCCAAAGAGCATGTTTTATTTTACAAAAACATGTGATCTACATGAAAATCCGATTGTATGTCCTAACACTGTTTTCCTAAATTTGATCTTTGTGCATCATATGTTATAAAACAAGCCTTGCCTATGAAATAACAGGTAAAGTAGTGGGGCTTGGTTAAAATGAAATATAACTTTAATATGATAATATGAAAGTAGTAGTATTCTTTTTGACCACCAGATGGCTGCAACCGACACAGTGATGAAATGCTTAAAGTAATGTTCAATATAATACACTATAAGAGGATCTGTGCTTCCCATAGCTTTGCAACCAATCGACTCACCGCAACAGATTTCACAGCTTTGATGAGTTTCTTACTCTCAAGGTTCTTGAGGATCTTGTTGATTTCTGTCAGTGGGAGGTTACTCTTATATCTTATGTCTCGGCTCCAAATTCCTTTAAAGCAGAAAGAGTTGTTGATTAAAAATATAACATAAAATAAAAGACAACACAACAAGAATAGGATATTCACTTCACCTTTATTCCCAGCATCCTCTATGATCTGATAAACTAGTTTTTCTTGATTGTCAGAGCCTTTTACTTTACTGTAAAAATATAAACAAAAGAAAATAATACAGTAGAGATGTAAATTCAATGCATTACAGGGGACATTTTACAAGATTTTTTTAAGATGGGAAATAAATCTTTTATGTCCCCAGAGTACATATGTGAAGTTTTAGCTCAAAATATCATATACAGTAGATCATTTATTATAGCATGTTAAAATTGCCACTTTGTAGGTGTGAGCAAAAATGTACCATTTTTGGGTATGTCCTTTAAAATGCAAATGAGCTGATCTCTGCACTAAATGTAGTTGAATAGTGCAGATTAAGGGGCGGTATTATCCCCTTCTGACATCACAAGGGGAGCCAAATTTCAATAATCTATTTTTTCACATGCTTGCAGAGAATGGTTTACCAAAACTAAGTAACTGGGTTGATCTTTTTCACATTTTCTAGGTTGATAGAAGCACTTGAGACCCAATTCTAGAATTAAAACACAGAAAAAGTCTCTTTAAGAGTATGCAAGTTCGTACACGGCTAGGAATTGCTCTCACCTGGTAGATTGTGTATCTTTGAGTCTGTATAACAGGCCATTGCTGCTTTTAAGCAAGTCTAACTGCCCCTAAAACATAACCACAGAATCAGAAATCACTTCAGAGGAATATGGTCCAGCATCAGTCATTATGCGCTGATAAGTGTATGCATTGTCGTTATATCTCACCACGGACAGCAGTCTGTTGATGGCCATGGCTCTCTGCTGAGCCTCCACATGTGGCATGTCATTCTGAATGACCTGGTCTGTGATCCCATGTGGAAACTGCTGACAAAGCTCTTTAATCCTTAAACAGACCAACACAAGACATATAAACAATAATTAAATGAGAAAGAGTGCTGTTGTACTGACTCTCTAAGAGTGCTAATGTACAACAACGCTTTGAGTGCTGTAATGAAAGACAAACAAATATTTAGAAATTGACATTTCAAATACAATTTTATTTTTTTAAAGAAACGCGAAATTAAATAATGCTTTACAAAATTCATAAGTTGTAAATATCTGAAAACTGTTGCACCATACACACTAACGTTAACGTCACTTTAGTACTCACCTGTTCTCGATATCTACAGGATCCGTTGACTCTTTTTTCACTTTTACTTCCGTCATTGCTCATGCGAAATGACTAATTTGAATACAAAGTTAGAAATACGCAGAAAAATGAACGCATTTAAATATCCATTTAGATATAACGTTTCAAGTTAAGTGCAACGCAATGTCAACATTTCAGCATGCACGCAGGGGTCCTGCAACCGCACGGAACTTCCGCTTTACATGCATAGACGTCCCAGATTATGCCTGTGTGAAAATCCTGGGGTTTGTCTGTTACAGCAAATGTACCCGCATTATTTAATTAATTAAATTTAAATAAAAAAGTCAGTTTGTTTATTCATGTTTTTATTGTAATAAATACATTTATTTATACTAATAATTATTTTCGCCTCGGAATATCGGACCGCTTTTTGATGTGGTTGTTGAAGCGTCTTGTTTTTTTTTACCTAAAAATAAATTAAGAAGATATTACCGTATTAAATAAATGTCACAAGTATATTCTACTTATTTCTACATTACTATATTTCTTTATCATCATCCATAGTAATTATTATATGATTTATGTTTTATTCGGTAATTACAATACTTCTATTCTACATTTTTATTTAAAGTATATAATTCGTGCAATACGAAACTAAAAACTAAATTTAAAAAATTCAACTCTATTCGCGGTTGCTATGGGTTACGTCACGCACCAATCGCATGTCCAGCTGTTTGTTGAGTGTATCATTGCAGCGCCGTTGGATACAGCGTTGAGCTGTAGGTAGTGTTAAAAAGCTCTTTTTAAATATAATTTGTGATATAATTTGTTACCTCTCTATAAACATACATGTGGCGTATTTTATATAGCCTTTTCCTTGGAATTCACTTACGATACTACAGTTTGTAAGCTTGTAAACATTCTGCCGATCCTTTTGCTATGCGTGATTTTATGCATCCACAGTAGTCCTAATGTCTTTGCCACTTTTGTTATACTTTGCATTTACCAGATTGAAGAGTGCAAACATGACTGCAGGTTCACTAGCAGCTCCACAGATCATTCCCATTCGCATTCCTCCTCCCGGCAAAGCAAAGCATGAAATAGACTCCCGCACACCTGTTGAGATCAAATCAGGTGAGATATATGACATCACACTGTGTTCAAGGATCAGAATAATGATATCTATATATGTTGTAATAATTGCTTATATTCTAGATTCATCTGATGTGAGTATCCTGTACACACTGGATGGCAGTAAGCCTGAGACTATAAAGAGACCAGGATTGAGTGACAGCACCCTCAAATATACCGGACCTATACGCTTACCTGTGGGAAAAGTGTCTGTAAGAGCCATGGCTGTCAGCAGGTTGGTTCATGTTATGGTGGTAGTGGATTTTACTACTCATCACAGCCTTCATTTTTCATTATTATATAAAGCTAGCTCACAATGAATCTGTTTTTATAATACAGTGATGGAAGACAGAGCGCTGTTGTCACCAAGATTTTCATAGTGGAATCTTCTCCTTTAGATGAGCAAGAACTGACGAAGAACAGTGAAGATGACTCTTTGAATGACGAAAGACAGATCAATGGCAAAGATGTCAGTTTTAAACATAATTATCGTAATTTTGCTATAAGGACACACATTTTCTATGTGTTATAATCTAATAATGAGATTATGAGCATCAAAGTTTGATTTCAGTCATTGATTTCAATCGTTGCCATGACCTTAGTCAATATTAAAGGTGCCATAGAATAAAAAACTGTATTTATATAGGCATAGATGAATAATAAGAGCTCTGTACATGGTAATGACATATCGCGTTTGTTTCCTCATTCTTATGTTAACCTCGTGTACACAAAAGACAGCTGGAAAACATTCTCAACATAAAACCAACTGTGACGTCGCAATCAAGATGTACGCCCCCAACATTAAATTACACATTACATTTAGGGGCTGTATTATTATAAAAGATCCCCTTCTGACATCACAAGGGGAGCCAAATTTCAACTAGCTATTTTTTCACATGCTTGCAGAGAATGGTTTACCAAAACTAAGTTACTAAGTTGATCTTTTTCACATTTTCTAGGTTGATAGAAGCACTGGGGACCCAATTATAGTACTCAAACATGGAGAAGTCTGATTTTCATGACATGTCCCCTTTAATAAAGTTACATACCTTCTATGTAAATATCAAAGAACAATTTATCATATTATATAAATGCATTCTTTGGCACCTTTAAAGATATATTTTCACAGGATGTTCTTTACATTACATAGGATGATTTTATGTAAATCACAAAAATTTGGGTCACATATATTTAAGTATCTGCATTACAAATCTAACTTTGTTTAACAGGATTCATTTATGAATTTGAAGGGGAATGAAAATGCAGCTGGTGATTCATCTGTTAAATTTTTAGGTAATATTCATGTGGATCCGGTCTTCAAAATTATAATTGATAATCATACAGTTACGCTTTCTCACTTTCAAGTTATGATGCTGTTTTTATGTGTCAGATATTCCCAGCAGTGAACCTCACCGAGTTTCGAAAGGCCCTCGATTCCTCACACAACGCCTGGACCCTCGTTCCTCTGCACGCTTGTCAACACAAAGCACACAAGTAAGACACAACTGAATGACATTCACTATAAGAACAATCCTATATTAAACTATAAACAAAGCAAATTCTTTGTAATGTGTTTATTCCCAACAGAGCCAGAATGCAGATGTGGAGAGCCCCTTTAAAAACTTGACAAGCACTCAGATGTCTCGCCTCCAGAGAGAAACAGATTTCCTTCGGTGAGCTTAAAGAGATCCAAAGATGTTTGTGCTGTTTATTGGTTTGCCATTTATGAATCTTTTTTAATGGCAATGCAGTTGTTTATGTTTATTAACTCATGTTACAACTTGTAAAGGAATATTGAATTTTCTTAAAAGAAAAATCCAGATAATTTACTCACCACCATGTCATCCAAAATGTTGATGTCTTTCTTTGTTCAGTCAACAAGAAATTATGTTTTTTGAGGAAAACATTCCAGGATTTTTCTCATTTTAATGGACTTTAATAGACACCAACAATTAACACTTAACTCAACACTTAACAGTTTTTTTCAATGGAGTTTCAAAGGACTATAAACGATCCCAAACGAGGCATAAGGGGCTTATAGCAAAACAATTGTCATTTTTGACAAGAAAAATAACAAATATACACTTTTAAAGCACAACTTTTCGTCGCGATCCGGTCGTGATGCCCCAGCGTGACCCTACGCAATACGTCATGACGTCAAGAGGTCACAGACGACGAACGCGAAACTGCGCCCCAGTGTTTACAAGTGTGTTGAAAGAGGACCGTTGCTACGTTGTTGTATGTCAACTGATACTAATTAATGTCTTTGTGTCAGTTTATTGTTTAAAATGGTCCGCAAATGGGCGTTTTATATATGTAACACGTGACCTCTCTACGTCACTACGCATTTACGTTAGGTCGCGCTGGACCTATTCTAGACGAGAAATTGTGGTTCAAAAGTTATATTTGTTATTTTTCCCGTCAAAAATGACAATCGTTTTGCTAGATAAGACGCTTATGCCTCGTTTGGGATTGTTTATAGTCCTTTGAAACTCAGTTGAAAAAAACTGTTATGTGTTGAGTTAAGTGTTTATTATTGGTGTCTATTAAAGTCCATTAAAATATGAAAAATTCTGCAATGTTTTCCTCAAAAAACATAATTTCTTCTCGACTGAACAAAGACATCAACATTTTGGATGACATGGTGGTGAGTAAATTATCTGGATTTTTCTTTTAAGAATATGAAATTAATATGAACTATGATTATTAAATGCTGTAGACGTACGTATTATACATTGGTAGTTCATATTAGCTAATGCATTAACTAATGTAAACAAATACAACCTTATTGTAAAGTGTTACCTGGTAATTTGCTGTGGTCAGTACCACTTATGACATTTTTATGTAGATGTCCAAAATGCCTGAGTCATCGCCCTTCAGACCCCTTTGCCAGATTTTGTCTGCATTGTGGAGCAGCAGTGCCTCCAATCCCTGGACAGAGGCTGCCCCCTACTGAGGGAGGACAGGTACTACATGTCCTGTTACTGTACATTAAATGCGGGGTGCATGATCTTGGAAAGCCAATGTTGATATTTGAAATCACCTAAACAAACATGCCCCTACTCCAATAGAATCTGGACCTTTTTTGATAGACCCGCCCCACACATACGCAACCTAGGCAGCGATGTCGGTTAGTAGACACGCCCATTACTGCTGATTGGCTACAAGTGTGTTGTGGTACTCAGCCCGAATCTCTTTTCCAAAGTGTTTCTCAAAAATCATGTACCCCTCCTTTAAAGAGATAGTTCACCAAAAAATTTAAATTCTACCATTATTAACTCACATAATAATGTTTATAATGCTTTTATTCAAATAATAAAATACACTGTTCTAGTTGCAATTTAAGAATGATAGACGGACAGATTTTTAGGGAGGCACTTTTCAAACATTTTTCCGCAGATGGGTCTGTGTGTGCATTGTAAAACCATGGTACCTCTGAACACGGCCATGTGTGTAGTGTGTGAGTCTCCACTAGCTCAACAGCTGCAACCGCAGGCTAGTCTAAGACTACAGGTAAAGGTTTACCTATCTATCTATATATCTATCTATCTATCTATCTATCTATCTATCTATCTATCTATATATATATATATATATATATATATATATATATATATATATATATATATATATATATAGTAATAAAATATATAAATAAAAAATCTTATTCTAAATATATATAAATATTTGACTAGTAATGCACCTTGTTAATATACCTCTTGTGTTTTATTCTAGAATAAGATCATCTGTTACTTATGTGGGACAGGAAACCCCTCCCACATGGCACACTGCGTCACTTGCGAATCCAAGCTGATTCAGGAAAGCACAGTAAGAGTCATGCCTATCATATTAGCAAAATAACCAATCACAGTTACCAAAATTGTTGTGTAAGGTGAAAGGTCATTGTACTGGTACTTTATAATTTCACAGCCTGTTTTAAGTGGACAAAGAGCTGCACCTCAACCTTCCACAGAGGGAAAAATGGTCTCATGCTCCAAATGCAATAGAGTCAACCATTCGGATGCTCGATTCTGTGACTGGTGTGGGGCAAAGGTGATAAGCCCCGCCTTTAAGTTCTTTATAATCTCCCAAATTACTACACACTTTTACATTTATTGTGTGTTATTTAATATAAACATTTATTCCTGAATTTATGTAATAGTCCTAAATGCTGTATGTTTAGCCCGGCCACTCAAGCGGCAGTGTGACATGCACTCAGTGTGGGGCGAGCTGTCACCCTTATGCTAATTACTGTGGGGGCTGCGGTGTCTTTTTGGATGGCCCGCCCAGGACGCCCTCCCAAACCACCCAAGTACAGAACACACAGGAATCAGATCAGGTACAGTACAGTATCAGTACAGAGATACACTCATTCATTCATTCACATACATATTCACCCTTGTTTCTCATATAGACCTCAGCCACCTGGCACGCGGTTCCTGCTCATGAATCAACAACTGTGCCTCCGGCTGTAGGCTTGCGCACATTGGCAGATGCACAGACGCAAACGGTGGGTCTGTTTTTTCCATCCGGTACCGAGCTGAAAAAGAGGAGCCAACAGAGGGAGGCGGAGCTGAGCAGACAGGAGCAGATGAGTGACAGAAAGCCACTCCTCACTGCCATCAGCCCAGGCCGTGGTACGTTAATGTATACTGTATATATGTTTTTTTTTTTATAAATAAGCATGACTTGTAAATGTTAGTGGTGTGTATGATTGCAGGGTACTGGAGGAAGCAACTAGACCACATCTGCGCACACCTGCGGAGTTACACTCAAAATAACACTGAGTTTAGAGCTTTGATTGGAGAACCACGTCTGGGCAGAGTAAGAGTTTTTAAGACCACAAAAATAATACAATTACACCACATATAATAAAAAATATTTGGGAGTATTATTCTGTTGATCCGCTTCCCAGATGATCTCAGCTGTTATTCAGGAGGACAGCTATGAAGTCAGTCTGCGCATCAATTTCATCTCCGCCTCACCTGAAGCATCTAGGGTATAAAATACTTGAGTATTTTGAGTTTAATATGGTTCTGTACATTTGTGATCACGTATTTGTGTAATATCTTTGTTCCAGGCATCTTCTGCAGGACATCAGAGTAAATCTGTGGCATCTGAGAATCAAAACCTCAGCGCTGTGACGGAGGGAAGAAATTCAGCAAGCCCAGGTACATAACACGTAATGCTAATGCATTTGGCAGATTCATCCAAAGTGACATCTGACCAGCCCATGCTCGCTCCCTGTGTACATTAGATCAGAGTAATACTGCAGGATCCTCAGCCAATAAAAAGAAGCAGAAAAAGATCTGGAGCCCAGACAATACAGAAAAGCCTCCAGTCAGTACTAACACACACACACACACATATATATATATATATATACCATCATAACTGTTAATGTCTTTCTCAGGAGTCCAAGGACAGTTTGCTCCTAAAAGAGTTGGGACCGGAAGGGCGGGGCCAAATCTCGGTGGTGCAGCAGCTATTGGATGAGGTGAGCCGCAAATAGTCTTCAAGTACACTTCTAACCCTTTGCTCTCTAAAGTTTGTTGTTTTATAGTGTTGGTGTGCATGTGCAGGGTGCTGACCCTGCGTGTTTGGGAAGTGATGGACATCCCGCTCTGGTTGTTGCGGTGCTAAACGGGCATCATGATGTCATTCCGGTGCTGGTGCAGAGAGATGCCAATGTCAACCAGTCATCGGGGCCGTGAGTCTGACAAAACACAAGCTTCCCTTGAAAAGTGGAGTAAAATAAGGTGGTGGGGGTTACAGGTGTGATGTTTTTGTGATGCACACAGGTTGAATAACACCGCCCTCCATGAGGCTGCAGCTCTGGGAGTTGACGGTATGAAGAGTGCCGAAATATTGCTGGGGTGAGATTACAAGGCTTAAACTGGAATATAAACTGGAAAACCAACCAAATAGAAGATTGAGAAGTATATGAGATGCAAAAGCAGCTCAACACCTCTGTCAAAATTTAGATGATATTAACCGAATGCTTTTGGCACACATTATACGTTTATTGAATACCTTTGCTTCAAATCTGCTTGATCCATTCAGAAATACCAGTTTGTTGGCTAAATCCATTAAGAATCTGATAAAAAAGCTAATTTACAAGAAAACATGCCAATGCACTTAGAGGGTTTTGCAATAAAAAGAATTATGTTTTCAAGTTTAGACTGCAATGTGCACACTCATTTTTAACAAAAACATATTGTTCTTGTCTCGTGCAGGTGTAATGCAAGTATCAGAAAGCAGAATGACAGAGGCCAGACTGCATATGACATTGCTGTGGCAACAGGAAACAACCCTGTGGTCTCAATGATGGCGGCTCACATGGGTCAGGGTCTCCTGCAGCGCCACACCAAGGCCAGGAACGCCTCCGGACTGGATACTTTTTCATAAGATTTGTCTATCAACCTCAACCATAGTAAATTTTATTAGAACTACTATATAGTAACAAATGTGTTTGATTACCTTCTAATTTACCCAGGTGATCCTAGACACACAATTATGTTTTTTGTTTATTCCACAATGATTTCATTCTGATTTTAAAGGGGCAATATTATACCAATTTTACAAGATGTAATATAATGGCTCTTTTCCATTGCATAGTACCCCACGGTTTGGTTTGGGTCAGCTCACCTTACTTTGGCTTGGTTAGCTTTTCCTTCGAGTTTAGGAACACTTCGGAGTGGGAGGGATTATAGGCGTGTCATTATATTAAGAAGCCGCCTACTGCTGACATCATACAAGTGAGAGCATCGTTGTACATTCCCATATATTCATTTATTTCTCAGTCCGCCATAAAATTAAAATTGATCACCACAAATAGATGTTTACATATCGCGTTTATCACTACCCATGACAGTTTCTGTATAAACACCCGAGGCTTCGGTCAACACGCTCCGCTGAGCCTCATTTAAGTTGCATGTAAGCATATAATAATAATGCGTGACGCGAATGCCGCCACAAACTGCAAGTCTGGGAAAAAACTGTTATAGTCTTCCTGATTCTCAACCTGTGCATGTTTTTCATCGCTAAAAGGGAGTTTGGGAACTTATAGCAGAGCACAGATGACAACAGGTTTACTCAAGACAGCACAAGCTAGCATGAAGGTAAAGCCTAATCTTTTACATTATAGCGATGGTAGTGATGATTCTCTGACCAATCAGTGATCTACAGTGTTTTCACGTCACACTTTGGTATCAGCTCGGCCACTTGGAATCCCGACCGAGGTGGCACTAAAAAAGTATCGGGTACTACGTACTGCACCCAGTGGAAAAGCTCTCAAAGGTAAGCTGACCCAAACCAAACCGTGGGGTACTATGCAATAGAAAAGCGCCAATAGATTTGATTCCTACATGAACACAGTCTGGGACAATAGTATATTAGTGCTACAACATACTAACAAACACATTTAGAAAAGCTTTTGGGTCAAATTAACCAGTCAATAAGTGGCTGTGGGAGGGGCTTTGTTAGTGTGACATCACGTTAACAAGAGAATCAAAATGGCATGTCTACACTGCAAAAAATATTCTTAGTATTTTTGTCTTGTTTTCAGTAAACATATCTAAAAATTCTTAAATTAAGATGCTTTTTCTTGATGAGCAAAACGACCAAAGAAAATAAATATAGTTTTTAGGCCAAAAATATCAATAAAATCTGCCAATGGGGTAAGCAAATTTTTCTTGAATTTAGTGTTTAAAAATTGTTTCAAGATTTTTGTGCTTACCCCATTGGCAGATTTGTTTTGCTTGTTTTATGCACAAAATCACTTACATTTATATTATATACATCTTAATTTAAGAATTTTTGGATATTTTTGCTTAAAAAAAGACAAAAATACAAATATTTTTTTCTTTAAATCAGTTTTTTGCAGTGTAATAAGACTGCTTTGTTTAAATGGGATTATAAAAGGAGGGGGGATTTTTTCATTGTAGGTTGGTTGTGTTGCTAACACACTTTTATGTCCAAACATCTTGTAAAAGTGGATTTTACAAAATATGGGCCCTTTAAAGAATAAGAGTGACTGCCTGTTTGTTATTATTAATTTAAAAATGTTTTACTTGCTAAAATAAGTTAATAAGGACACTATTTAGACAATATTAACAATACTTAGATATTTATTAACAGTTACGTGGCAGGATTTTTAATCTGCACAATTGTGGACACATACAAAAATGTGACTTATCACGCTGGTGTATGAAAAATAACAGTTTTCTTCCCTTTCGATTAAACATCAAATCAAACAAAAACATGACTTGGCTGTCATACCAATCACAAATATGACTTATTTGAAATATGGAAACATGCTACTAACTAATAAACACTCAATTAATGACATCTCCAGTTTGTGCTGTGAATCATAATGTGACTTCATAGCCAAACTGGAACAAACTTCATCCTTAGATTCCTTATCGTCGCAAGCGCAGGAAAAATGCATGTCTGCACTCTTTACTGTCCACTGGGTAGTATTTGTCGTAGAAGTCCAGGATGTATTCTTCCGTTTTAAAGCCAAACTTCTGGTAAAGCAGCATGGCGGGGTTGCTCGCCGATACGTGTAGAGTAACATCCTTCCCCATGCACGTCTAGAGAGAGGACACAGAAAGAAATTTTAGTTTTCAGCACCCACAGAGGTTAACTCGGTGTATTCATCTGCGTACTGTAGTTGACTCACCTGAATGAGATGGTAGATCATGAACGTGGCGATGCCTGCTCGCCTCCACTCCGGATGCACTGACAGAAAGGAGATGTAGGCCTCGTTGTACTTCACATCTGGCACCATGAAGCCGAAACCAATCACGACTTTCTTGTAGAGCACCACGACACTGAAGTCTGGGTACTGCAGGCACTCTGATAGGTCGATACCTGTTGGGCATAAAAACCATTGTAACTCCTTTAGCATCTAAATATGGATGTGACAGGATAAAAAACTAGAACAAGTCACTTACCAGGCCAGAAGATCTCTTGGCACATTGAGTTGACTGAGGGGATGTGATTAGGTCGCACATAGCAATAGTCTATAGGTGCATCAGGTTTGGGTACCCATGATGGGTCCTTTCTATGATGATAAGCACGGATCTCTGAGAGCAAACGGAGCTTTAGTGGTCGACTCTCATAATCTCTCCTAGAGAAATAGATACACAAATATTTACAAGCTTATAAAATATAAATTTTTATGTAAGATCCCCATTGAAAGATTGTCAAAGCACCAATAGCATTCTAAAATACTACGCTTCTGTCTGTTCTCCAGCTGTCTTTGCAACCTTTAAAGGAAAACAGCACAATTTTTCAATATTTTACTATGTTCTTACCTCAACTTAGACGAATTAATACATACCTATCTTTTTTCAATGCGTACACATAATCTTTGTACAGCGCGTCGTGAATGTGTTAGCATTTAGCCCCATTCATTCCTTAGGACCCAAACAGAGATGAATTTAGAACCCCCCAAACACTTCCATGTTTTCCTATTTAAAGACTTTTACATGAGTAGTTACACGAGTAAGTATGGTGGCACAAAATAAAACTCACATTCGCAAAGCACTGTACAAAGATTAAGTGCACGCATTGAAAAAAAAAGTAGTAAAATATTGAAAATTGGTGATGTTTTCCTTTAAGACCTTAACTCTCCTCCCACCAGGTTTTTTTTTAAAAACCGTTTCCAGTCAGCGGCAGCATTTTTTTATGATTCTTACAAAAGTTTAATGGCTTACAGAAAATGTTCCTCTCCAAATATACAAACACACAAAATAACAAATGAAAGAACAGACACTCTTCTTTAAAAATAAGTTTAAACCTATCTTTTTTGTTCTCTTTTTATCACCTCTCAAATAAGGGTCGGTTTCTTCAAAAATACCACATTTTGAGCCAAAAAGCTTAGATAATTGCATTTTTGTAAAATAACTTTTGGTAGAGATCAGAGTTTTTACTGTTTTTGGTTTAGTGGATGCTTAAGTGTTTTATAAGTTGGGTAAGAGCGCCACCTGGTGGATAATAGCCGAAATATGGATTACCGTAAAAAACTTGTCATTGGTAGGGAAGCGTTTTCTCCTAATTGACAAGACAACTCGTCAATGGCAGGGAGAGAGTTAATATATATATACACGCATGACCTCTGGCATGACCTGGGATTCGCACTATATATAAAAACAGCAGCAGAAAAGTTTTTACAATAGATTAAATTTAAATTGCCACTAATGCTAACCCTTTCCCTGCCATTGATGAGTTAACTCGTCAATTAAGAAAAAACACTTGCCAGTGACAAGTATTTTTGGCTTTCCGCAATACCGCTATTATCCAGGTGGCGCTATTATGCAACTTATAAAACCTGGAAATATCGCACTAGGGCAAACAGCTGTATGTAAAATTTTGTGTTTTCGAAAAGCCTACCCATATTTGAGAGGTGATAAAAAGAGACTTAATAAAGGTAGGATGAAAAAAAAATTTTGAAAGCGGAGGGTCTGTTCTTTCATTTGATAAATTGTTCGTTTATATATTTTAAGGAGAACATTTTCTGAAACGCATTAAACTTTTGTGAAAATCAGTAAATATTCTGCCGCTGGCTGGCAACTTCTTTTTAAACGCTGGCGGGGAAAGAGTTAAAGGACACCTATTATGCAAATTCCATAATAGGCAGTGTGGCAGGGTGTGAACACAACCACCCTACAATGAAAAAAATCTCCTTTTTTAATTCTCATTAAAACAAAGCAGTCTCATTAGACATGCTGTTTTGATTTTCTTGTTAATGTGACATCACACTGATAAAGCCCCGCCCATGGCCACTGACTGACAGTCCTACATTACCATAGTTTCCTCCTTTAGCGAGTTGTAAGCTGTTTGCCATATCTCAATAGTGAGATCCTATCATCTCAGAAATCGTATCTATTTTAACTAAAAACTTTTTGGTTAGGGAGCTGTAGCTGATTTGCATTTAAAGGTACACACACACAAACAGGGGGATTTTGGACATGCTTTAATAAATGATCTGTGGGGTATTTTGAGCTGAAACTTGTTCTGGGTAAAACTGAGACTAATAATACAATTTTGTAAAAAAATATGTGCCCTTTAATAAATAAATATCTATTGTACATTCTAAAGTGCATACCTGATGTATGGCTTGAGTACTCTGGATGTGTAGGGGCTCTTGATGCTCTGATCCAGGCAGGCATCAGAACCCATCAGCCTGTGCCAAAAAGACACCGTGGTTTGGGTAAAGCCTTTCCGTAAGGACGCCGATGACTGCGCAACAACAAAACATGATGCGTTTAATTCTTACGGTATGTTCGTTCTGCATCATCAGATAAGCAACTGATCGTTTTTGTGTGTTACCTGAAAGCGATCAAGAATACGAAGGTCCTGGCTGGTGGTTCTGTATTTTTCATCTCCGCTCATCCTGTGGCTGGCCATTCCCGCCTGTGCCCCATACACGCCACCCACCAGGCTAAGCGTAGCGCTCACCACCTGATCTACGTCCAACAGGGGGAGCCCTCGCTCTCTTTTGGCCTGCCGCACCAGCAGCTTGCGGTGCAGCCTTTTAGCTTGCGGCGTGACGGCCAATGCTTGTGGACACGCCTCTAGCTTGTGAAGCAGCATGCGTTCCTCGTAAAGGCTCATGAATGTGTAGCGTGGCGTGGGCAGAGATACGCAGCCATCTGCCCTATCCTGAAGAATCTTCCTTCGTTCTGCACCACGTCCCCGACCCGCCCCCAACAAGCCTTCGTCCTGACCCTCGTCGTCCTCAGGGTCCCTACCTCGTTCTTCATCTTCACTCTCAAGTTCCTGTTTGATCAGCTCGGCTGGACGCAGCTTCTTCCTGACCATGATGGTGCCGGTGGCCAAAGGCATGCTGGGAGGGGGAATGTACTCCATTCCAGGGTCGATAACGCCCTCTGTGTCTAATTCTTCATCATCTGATGGAACACAATACGATGAATACAAGATACTGTTAAATAGACAATTTAATTATTCAGAAGAAAACATGGCCAACTTGGTTGCATTGGTTGCATCAATCTCTACATACAATACTAACCATGGAAGAGTGCTTGAGGAGGCATGACGTCCGGAATAAGATCAGCCTCCGAGAGCAGGCTGGGTGTAGCGGAGTGGGAAGCAGGCGTTCCAGGTGCGGAGAAATCGGGCGAAGGGGAGGGCGATGGTGACGTGAGAGGGGTTCTGTCTGATGAGCTGAGGGAGGAAAAGTCGATGACTTCGCCCTTCTCCAGGTACGGCTCAGATCGGCGCACACGGCTGCCCAGTTTCACTGGTGTGGATGAAGCACTGCGGTCCAGAAAGCCGGCGGCCTCCTTCTGCGCGCGCCGGATATCTTTAGCCTCCTGCGTTCGGGAACGCTTCTCTTTCAGCTGCATGGCGCTCTCCACTGGGTTTCGACCTCCACGTTTTCTCAAACCCTCAACCGTGATGATAGGGTCCAAGGAAGGCTTCGACACAGCTGGGAAAACAACATGCAAATATGTATAATTCCCGGGTAGGGTGTAGATTAATCGAGGATTAGGCCTTATATTAGGACATTTAACAAACATACCTTACAAAAACATTACGGATGTGTATCTTGAGACAAAACAATGACGCTGATATACGTTAAGATAGCAAGGTGTTTTTAATTAAGTCAGCTCAAACAAACATGCATTTTAGTCTGGGACTAGGATAAGCCCTGTCTGGGAAACCACCCCTTAATGTTTGGACATTTGGATTATTGCAGTCACTGGCCACCCTACTCTCCAAATAATGGCTATTTGAAAACCTGTATTGTTTGAGCACCATTTCAAAGCATTGTGAACCAAAGACGGAGTTAATCTGTTAAAGAGCACCTATTTCATTGCTAAAAACAACGCTATTTTGTGTATTTGGTAAAATATGTGTTCGCGTGGTTTATGGTTCAAAAAACACATTATTTCCACATACCGTACATTTATGTTGCTCCAGATTTTACTCTCTTGCTGAAACGCACAGATTTGAAAAGCTCTGTCTAGGCCTGAATACCTCTGACGTCAGTGACGCTTCTTACCATGTTTAAAAGATTTGGTTGCTAACAGGAGTTAACTTACGAGGAATTATGATAATGTCGCTCGTCTACATCACCAATCCCAGAAAGTAAATGTTTACCTACAATACGAGTGTTTGTTGTAGTCCAAGAAAAGAGATTTATGTTGGAGATGATAACTCGTGTCATCATTTACTTTGGGGTTTGTACCTTTTGCATATCGTTAACATGCACTAATACACACTTACACACCAAAGGAAATTTAAAAACGTGAATCGGACAATAGGTGCTCTTTAAAATATTAGATAAAATGTTAACCGCTACTACCTTTGGCTTTAAGAGAGGCAGAGCTCTTCTCCCCCTCAGGTCGTAGGGTTGGTGGTCGGTTTTGCACAAGCTTCCACCAGCCAGGCTCTCCAAACTCCTGAGCTCCAGAACGGAAAAATGTTGGGCTGCCCACCGACAGACACCCCGCCACGGTGCTCCACCATGTGGACGTCTTCTTTCTGAATCAAAAATGTAAACATTTTTGCCTTAATGGAACACATATTTTTTTGAAAATATGCTAATTTTCCAGATCCCCTAGAGTTAAACAATTGAGTTTTACCGTTTTGGAATTCATTCAGCTGATCTCCGGGTCTGGCGGTACCACTTTTAGCATAGCTCAGCATAATCCATAGAATCTGATTAGACCATTAGCATCTTGCTAAAAAATAACCAAAGAATTCAGAAATTTTATTTAAAACTTGACACTGCTGTAGTTACATCATGTACTAAGACTTACCGAAAATTAAAAGTTGTGATTTTCTTTTTAATTTTCTGTCGGTCTTAGTACACGATGTAATAAATAAATAGTGAAGTTTGAAATAGGAACAATTTTGAAACTCTTTGGTCATTTTTTAGCGCGATGGCAATGGTCCAATCAGATTCAATGGATTATGCTAAGCTATGCTAAAAGTGGTACCGCCAGGCCCGGAGATCGGCTGAATAGATTCCAAAAAGGTAAAAATCAAATGTTTAGGGGAGCTGGAAAATGAACTTTTTTTTAAAGTGGAGTGTCCCTTTAAACTTATAGATTTTAAAATTTAGTCTGATAAAGTCTTCTCTTGCACCTGGAGCCAAGAAGGAAGGTCCAGTGCCGACTGATAAATGCACAGATATCCTCCTTCCATCTGAAATATCCTTGGCGTCCTGTGCCCTCTAGGGAAAGGTTATACATGGCCAACATCACCACCTATAGACACATGATCAATAAAGACATTTAGATATCAATAAATTCATAGATTTAGTGACTTTAACAATAACCACATATGCACATCTCCAAAGCACCTCACCACTTTTAAAAACAGAATGCAAATCTGCTTTCTATTAAATTGTTATGGATCCTAATACTTTTTTTGACACTTAGGGGTAGTATCCCAGGCATGGTTTAGATTAATCCAGGACTTTTAAGTAGTTTTTACAAACATACCTTACAAAAAACAATACTGGTGTGCATCTTGAGACAAAACAAATGCACTGATATATGTTAAAGGCAGAGTCCATGATGTTTGAAAGCCAATGTTGATATTTGAAATCACCTAAACAAACACGCCCCTACCCCAATAGAATCTGGACCTTTTGTTGATAGACCCACCCCACACATACGCAACCCGGCATTTGATTTGATTTGATTGGCTATAAGTGTGTTTTGGTAGTCGGCCCGTCTCCTTTTCCAAAGCGTTTTTCAAACATCGTGGACTCCGCCTTTAAGATACGTCAGTACAAGATGTTTTTAAATTAAAGGCGGAGTGCACAATTTCAGCAGTAAGGTGTATGTCTACTAAATGACATTGTTGCCTGGGTTGTGTATGTGTGGGGCGGGTCTATCAAAAGAAGGTCCAGATTCTATTGGGGTAGGGGGCGTGTTTGTTAAGTTGATACCAAATGTCAACATTGGCTTTCAAAGATCATGCACCCGCCTTCAAGACACCTCAAACATGCATTTTAATCTAAGACTAGGATAAGCCCTTTCCAGGAAACCTCTCCAAAATGTGTTTTTTATATTTGAATTATTGCATCTTTATTGGTTCGAATTATTAAAAACATGCACAAAAATACATTCTTGACACTTTTTTGTCGTTAAAGCTCTCACGTACCTGCTGCCAGGTCAGCCTCATTCTCTCGAAACTCTCCTTTCCGTCTTCTGCGCAGTCCGAGCAGATGAATTTAAAGAAGTTGTCCCCTTTCAGGTAGCTGGGCTGCTCTCCACGAAGCTGGGCTGAACCACACAAAGAAAATAAATAAAGACAGCACCGAGACCAGCACGTTTTCCTTTCAGGACGAGTCTTTATTGAGACATAAAGTGCACTACATGTTACTCTGAAATCATTATTAAGTTTATAAAACAGATATAGTGATGTAGTCATATTAGTGCATATCGGCCACATGGAGCCGACAGCCTGTTCTTCTGGTACCGGAGCCGAATCGTCTTCTCACCGGACGGGATCCACTTGTGGCACTTGTCGCAATAGAACGACATGTCCTCGTTCCAGCTCCCCTCTCCATCCTCTCCAACGTCACTGTTCAGAGAGTCTCCGCTCTGGTCGTGAGACAGATCCACGGACGCCTGGTCCTCAGACTCCACGATGAGCAGAGTTTCTCCCTCAACCTCACCCTCCTCCAAACCCTCAGAAGCAGACGTGCACATGGTCTCATCATCCTGTGCCGCAAGGCTCCTTTGGTCCCCGCTATCCATGTCTTAATCTGGAAAATAAAGCCAGAACATAAAATTTCTACATAGAAAGGAGTGATGTCACTGGTAGGTGTTCATACTGGATTGAACTTTTTACAAAATTGTATCACAGTCACTGTAGTTACTACAATAAACCATGGTTATTTAATTCACTATCATAAACATATTTCTTTTATCACTTGACCATGGTGTTGGAGCTTTTGGGTTACAAATACCAGGTTCTGATGCGGTAACTATGGTGTTTTGCTGGGAACTGCTGTATTAATTATTACCATGGTAAATTTTTACATGGGTAAGGGTCCTACCTGTGCCAAAAATAATCATAAGAGAACCCTTAGTAATATTTATACAACATGTAAGTAACTTAGTTGTTTATACCGTTAATATGGTCAGTTTATGAAGTGTGTGTTCCCGTCTTGTCACCCTCGCGTCTCTCTCGATCGGCCACGAGCTCTCTCGTCAGCTGGATCTGTTCCTCGAGCGTGCGCAGGTTCTCGCGCTTCCGCTCCACGCGCTCCAGATCGCGCAGCACTCCGTCGCGCAGCCTCTGCCAATGTTACAGACGAGTTTAACCAACACATATTAAAAAATTATTGAATAATAATATTTACGCACTGGTGTTTGACGTAAGAACAAAGCAATGTTTAAAATAACTTTATAGTGACGGAGCAATGTAAAGCCAGTAAAATATTTAAAGATAACTTGACAAATACATTTATTACGGTGATGTTAATGTTTTTCTCAGACATGGAATTACGCGTTAAATTGGATTTCCAGGATTTTATGACCGAGCAGTGGAAGTGAACCCACTCTCAAACCTATATTACCAATGTTTACTATTTTACTATAGTAAAGCAATGATTTTCTATATGATGCATTAGATAAAATAAAGTTCTCTCCAATTAATAACATCCATAAAGTACATTCAATCTAAACATTTTGTGTGTTTCTGAGATCGAACACATCTCTTGTGTTTGAGCAGAACATACAACAGCAAGATGCATGCACTAAAACAAAGATCATGCGCATTTCACATGGTCGTTTATTGAGTCCGATGGTCAATAAACTATAATCCAGACTAGTATTTATGTTTAGATGTACGGTGAGTTATTTCTAATTCTACGAGTGCACGACCTTAACAGAAATGCATGGTGTTTGCTAGTACACGAGTGTATTCACGTTACCTGTCTGTCCCAGTTCTGCTTTATATGAACGCCTGCAACGGTACTGATAGTGAGGACTATCGACACTCCCAGAACAACCTTAGAGGTCGTAGACATTATTAAAAAGCATTACTTTGATTTAAACAACAGCAGGATAATATTCGGCTATGGTACTTTGGTAACAGGATGAGGAGAATTGTTTCTGTAGTGTTTACATTAGTATGTCAGATGCTTTACTGCCACCTACCGGTCTGGCGCGGTACCGTTCTCAATAGAATGCTACAGTATGCTTTTATAAAGTAGGGGAGAGCAGGGACGAAAGTTCAAAAAATGTAATTTTTAAAAGATAATGATTTAGACAGATATATATATTTGCTGTTGTCAATAACTCACAAGTGTGGTCTATCAATATCAGGTGGAATTTTGAACAAATGTAAAACGATTTAAGTATAATTTCACTTTGAACATAGGGAGCAAATTGTTACTTTTGACCCTGTCAGCTGGGACGAAAGTAACACACAGGTGGGTTAAAAGTAACACAACAGAACAAGAAAGATTTTGTTTTACACTTGTTTTTATTAAATATAGATGACTATGACCTTGTTAATATGTAACTGCAAACATATTTTGTACATTTTCATTTCACATTTAAATTTCATCAAATGTTTTAAAAGCAACCCGACAGTACAAACTTGAATTATTGAATAAAAATATCCAAAATTAACTAAGACCTAGTCCTGGCTTAAGCTAAACCCTGTCCAGGAAACCGCCCCTATGGAAATTAAATTGAATCAAATTAGCATAATATACATTTTCAACATAATGCAACATTTACTTTCAACAAGTGTTATTTTCATCCCAACAGGAACTCCTGACATTTAAACCCAATTTACTTTATTTTGAAAAACTCTGAGAAGTCAAACTACAGGACCTGTTAGAGCACTAGATTGATCAGTACTGTAACACATGAAACGAGAAACACAACCTGTTATAAGAAAAATTACAGCTTTAGGATTTTACTTATCATGGTTGAAAACAGCTTTCTGGACCTACACTCGCAAAACGGTGACGAAATAACGTAATATTTGTCAGCTCTGTCAAGGGTTGCGTGCTAAAGATGCAGTCAGTGTTTGAAATGCAAATATATTAGGGCTCGGAGAAAATTGATTTGTTACTTTCGTTACGCGTCACTTTTGCCCCGGTTCTCCCCTAGATTTTTGCTTGTAATCAATACCCCCAACACGTTTGTTAGGTTTATCAAATGAAATAAAAATATACTTTAGTATTTACTATAAAAAATATAAAAAAATGACCCTTGTAAATATTAAAAAGTCCTATGTACTTTTTTGGTATTTGAGGTACTAATATATGCACCCTTTAGGTTCAAAGGTATATTTTTAAAAGGATACCATCTCAGTGACAGCTCTTCTACCTTTATTTCTGAGGGTTTACAGTACAGTTACTCAATTCATAGTTTACAGAATATTACCAAAGTGTAATTAATATCCTACAGTGTATTTCAATTTACTATACTAAATAAAAATAATTCATGTGCGAACATTCAATTTCAAGGTGTAAAGGCAATCCTCAATAGATGTGGATTATCTACATGAGGGGTTTTCACATGTTGTTTTGTTAAATCCCATCAATGGGATTTTAGATGACACTTGTAAATAAATAAATATACTGTTGCATGTCTTATTATGTTTGTCATACAATGTATTGTACAACATTCTGCATATGTGTGGTGAACTCATCATTGCACAATTATTTAAACTGGACTCCAGCCTCTGAAGCAGCCTTATGGTATATGTGTGTATGTGAGCCAATAGACGTTTTATGAATGACTACTACACAAGAAAAATTGTGAATGGGAGATTTTGTCACTGACTTTAGGGGCTGCAGCACTACTTTTTTAAAACATACCTTACCCACAATGCAAAAGTGCAGTGAAATTTTACTTTACTTTGTGATGGTGTTCTCTGGAAAGTGCTATTTGAGAAGACTTGACTTTGTCTCTGGGCAGTAGTCATATCCTGAATGAATTAGAAGGATGAACGTGCACATCTGGTGCTCTTGAGCTGCTCGGCCGCATGTCCTGTGGGGTTGCCATAAAGGTTTGTTTGATGGAGCAGCGCTCGCCAGTGACAGCTAAAGCAAACATCCAGATTTCCCTGCATACCTCACCCCCTCACTTCCACTGCTCTGTAATTGTGCTTACCGCTGCTGGCAGATGTGGTTGTTCACAAAACACGGCTGGTTGGGCTTGAAGTAGTTATCCAAATACCAGGGCTCAACATTAAGAATGGACTTATAGCCCCGGGGCCAGTGTGAGACAGTTTCAGACCAACCGAGAGAATTATCTTTCGTGCTGCATTGTGTCTTATGGTTTATAGACTTGTTTTCAAAAATGTATTTAATGCTATGAATTGAGTGGTAGTAGATTTTATATATCAGGCTATTATATTTCTCATGACAGTGGAGTAATAATACAGGTAAGGCTAGTGAAAATAATTGTGTTCGTATAAAATTATCGCGTTCTTATAACAGGTTCCCACACCTTAAGTTAACTTCAAATTCAAGGACCTTCCAAGGACTTTCCAGGTCCAATAACCTCAAATTCAAGGACTAAATGTGAGGACACATTTCAAGTTACAGCAAGGTTACATTGTGTTACCTTTTAAGATACATTGTTACAGTTACCTTTCGAGGGAACTCGCGCTGCGTCACTGCGGTGACACTTTGGGGACGCCTCCAGGGGTAAGTGCGTCTTTAATGTGTATATCAAATGTAACCAATGGTGAGGCTTAACGAC
The DNA here is from genome assembly GCF_027580225.2 of Misgurnus anguillicaudatus. Taxonomy (NCBI): domain Eukaryota; kingdom Metazoa; phylum Chordata; class Actinopteri; order Cypriniformes; family Cobitidae; genus Misgurnus; species Misgurnus anguillicaudatus. The sequence continues at coordinate 8,297,340 of NC_073359.2, read as the reverse complement.
AAAGACAGGGTGACATGGGACTCAGGAAGTATATCGCTATTTGAAATATTGCCAAAGATGGCGTTACAGGAACGCAGGAAGTATGGCAAGGGAGACGCAGCGTCTCGTTCCCTTCTCAGGGAACAACAGTTACATGTAACCCGAGACATTTTTATTTGTCAAACACAACGATGCAAAAAAGCATTTTGGTATGAATCAACATTCACATATAAAGATATAAGCATTTAAAACGAAAATTTTTGCAAGTGTGCTTAAAAAGTCTAGAATTTTTACGATATTTTCCTACACTACACAGGGAATAATATGGATTTTTTTCCAGAAAACTTCTTGCCCAAAAAAGATTCAAGCACTTTCAATGACCTGTATCTATGTATGTATATTTTTAAAAACTTCCCAGCACCATGATTTTTTTCCCCAGATTCACAAACTTTCAAGGATTTCAATAAACAGAGGCAGTATTTGTTGGTATAATATGTGACCCAGTCTGTGTAAACCCAGTGTAAAGTCATATGTAAAACCGTGAAGACATGCTATGAAAATATTACCTTGATATCTTTAATATCGACTGACAAAGATTGAAATTAATGTGAAATCAATGATTGTAATCAAACTTTGATGCTCCTATAACAAATAAACAAAGTATAACATATAAACAAAAATCTCCACCTCTTCATATCGTGTCATACTTTTGGGTTGGGTTTTATATGCTGGATATAAAGTCAGGTTTGGTGGCTTTTAAATGAACTTGCATCTGATTTTGTTATTTTGTCTGTCAATCTATCATCAATACTGAAAGAGATGTTAGCAGCTGGGTGTTACTTAGCAGTGTTTTAGAAATCAGCATAGTAATGGGTATATTGGTAGTAAGTAAACAGCTTCCCTTGCTGTTTGTTGATTTGTCCTGTATTTCATCACGTCTGGAAATGTGTGAACCCCCTTTCCCTTTATATGAACTACAATGTTATAGTTTGCACAGATCCAAGGCACTTCTGAGAAGAAACAGTGTGTGTTTGGTGTTTTAGTGGATGTGGGTGTGAGGGGGTGGATGTGTACTCGAATGTATCTTCAAAAGTTCAGTGACCTTCTGAGCAAAGCTTTGGGTGAATGTGAAAAGATGTCGTCATCCAACAGCAGCTGATTGAATTAAAAACTATAAAGGATTACATTAAATGAATCAAGTATTCAAATATTTCACTTTAATGTCACTCTAATTTTAGCTTTTAATCTTGAATGCCAGAAAAATATTAGTACTACAAAAATATTGTAGTATACCAACTTAGTATTTACTATAGTAAACTGATCATTCCTGGATACTATAGTGTTTTTGAACCTTAGTAAATATTAAGTATACTTTAATGCTTAGCCTACTACAGTTCATAGTTAATAGGCCTACTATAAGTGTATTACTAGAGCATACTACAGTTTTACTATAGTAAATACTGAAGTACACAACAGTAAGGAATAGTTCACAAAAAAAAATACTTTCATCATTTGTACATTCTCATGTTGTTACAAACCTGTATAAATGTATTTGTTCTGATAAACACAAAGAAAGATATTTAGAGAAATGTTTGTAACCAAACCGTTTGTGAGCCCCACTCACTTCCATAGTAGGAAAAAGAGTAGCCTACTATGGAAGCGAATGGGGCTTATGATCGGTTCAGTTAAAAACATTCCTCAAAATATCTTCGTTTGTTTTCGTCAAAACAAAGACATTTATACATGTTTGTAACAACATAAGAGTGATTAAATGATGACAAAATTTTCATTTTTTGGTGTACTATCCCTTTAAAACGATTTAATATGATGGATGCCGTTTAATAGCCTACTATGGTATGAATTGAAGTACCATGTTACAATCTGATACCATAAATGTGTGATACCACAACAGTATTTTATGTAATACTGTATGGCAAAGATGCTATCTAACGTTAGTTAGGAAACTTATTGGAGTGCGTCTGTTGTTTACATATTACATCATTATCTTCTATTTAATTTAAATTTTATTTATAACAATATTTACAGATTTAAATAATATATTTTAAACTTTTTAACATCATATTTTCTATTTTATTTCTCTAATAATTATTATTTTATATATCAGTACAGTACACGCTCACAAAAGCCCACAGCTTGCGGATACAACGCGTGACGTACCAATTTAAAGGGAGTTGACTGACAGGCGTTCGTCCAATCAGACGTCAGCATGAGGATGAGTATCAGCTTTAGAGGCGGGCGCTCGCAGAAAGTGCCACGACTCCAAAAGTCAGCGGTGATTGTGAACTTCTGCAAGTTTAACAGCAGGTAAGCGACCGCTTTTCTATCACCGTTATAAAAGCGTTTGATGAACACTAAAGTTATGTTGTGATATTTAGTCAAGTCATCTCTTAATCTAACTGTCGGTATTATAACAAAATTGCCTTTTTCGTATTACGTTTGATATTTTGCATCTTCAAAAAGTTTGTGCGTACGGAGCTTATTCATAAGAGTACGTGTCATTTATTGATCTTTCATGGACTGTTTGTTTAATGTGTTTGTTCCAGTGACATAGTTACGGGATTGTCTGCTTTGCGCATTTTATTAACACAAATTTTACCTCGTTTAGACAACTGTTGAGTAAATCAAATGTACATTTACCATTAAAATGTACTTTTCACTTTAGGAAATATTTTTTATATCCATCAGAAAAGTTGTATTAAAGCTATTCATGTATTTTGAATAGTTACCTAGGGTAGCTTTGTTAAAGGATACTTTGTAGCACACTTGTTATGTAATGTCTGTGATGTTATAGTACTAAAAGGGTTAATGTCTGACATAAAAAGCAACCTACATTCAGTGAGATGTGTTGTACTGTATACAGTAACACTGCAAAAAGCTAATGTTACCTGAGCCCTGCTGTTTGAATTTCACATTTGGATGCTAAAATTGTGGTCATGGGAAATATGTGCATATCTATGAAGTGAGTCTGCAGAATAGAGAAAATTGGAGTACAACTGCAAACTTTTTATAAAGGCACAGAGAACCAAATTAAGCTTGTATAGTTGTGTAAGCCTATATATGTGCTTTATATGGACAGCTTGCATGTGTTTTGTATCTGTGAGAAGGGATGTGTTTTCTTTAAAGTTGACCCTCTCACCTGGGGCAAACCTATAAAACCCCAATCTTTAAACATTCCAGTGAAGAATTGCTCTGGTTTGTTCAATTGTGCTTTTCTGCACACAAACCTGTACCCTGGACATTGAATGTATGCCTTTGTGTGTTTGCATGAGGGAATGTTAAGGATCGTGGTTTCGGTGGGGTGTTGCATAACATGAACTCCACTGGGCAAGAGCTATTATAAGGTTTTGGGTTTTTTGTTTGGAAAAATGTACATTTCTTTTTACAAGTTTTGATTCACTGTTTAAAGGCATCACTTTTCCCCTGTCAACAACTCGGCGCTCTGTGAGGTTTTATCCAGTACGTTTTATACCTGAACAAATAAGAAATGTTTTTGACCAACATGTTTAAAATTATGTAAATATGACACGAAGAATCTAGTCATATACAAAAAATTCTTGAAATATGAAATATTAAGGTTACCAGCTGATCACATGACCACCTGAATAGTTTTTTATAGTATTATAAAAATATATATGTTCATATTATTTTACAAAATAGGTGAATAATGTGTGATGTTACATATTTCTATAGGTAACTGAAAATTATTTTGCGTAATGATGTATCCCTGCGGATAGATGGCAGTATGAAATCCAAGACCACTGTTGTATCGGCCAGTGAAGAGTTAAAGCCAGGGTCCATGATCTCTGAAAGCCAATGTTGACATTTTAAATCACCTAAACAAACACGCCCCTACACCAATAGAATCTGGACCTTCTTTTGATAGACCCACCCCACACATACGCAACCCAGGCAACTGTGTCATTTAGTAGACATGCACCTTAATGCTAATTGGCTACAAGTGTGTTTGGGTAGTCGACTCGACTCCCTTTTCCGAAGCGTTTTTTAGAAATCGTGCACTCCGCCTTTTAGTAACAATTGCTTTATGTCCCTTGTAGGATCAGATTTAGGACGGACCGGACAAGGCAAAGATGGATGTGTACGACCCTCAAACTCTTGGCATCGTGGTGTTCGGTGGCTTCATGGTATTTTCTGCCATAGGGATCACGCTTGTATCAACGTTTTCCATGAAGGAAACGTCTTTCGAGGAAGCTTTAGCCAAACAACGACAAGAATCGGGCAAGACTCAACCCCAGCGTTCTGACAAGAAGAAAAAGGCATCTGAGAAGAAAAGCAAGGCCAAGAAGAAAGATGAGAAACCAAATGGAAAGCTTCCCGAATCTGAGGCTGAGTCGGCCCCTGAATCAGTCGTCGAGAGTTCCGAGCCCGAACCGGTATCCAAACTGGAGCCAGAACCCCAACCTGAATCTGTGCCTGTTGTTAAACCCGAGCCTGAAGTTATTTCCAAGCCAGCTGTACCTGAACCAGTTGTTGAGGTTGTTAAGTGTGTTACCTCTTCTGTTGCAAGTGTAGTAGCGGCCCCACTTGCTCCATCCCCGAAAGAGAAAAAGAAGAAGAAGGTTGCCAAGGTGGAACCAGCCCCTGTTAAGCCTGTGGAGGTCCCTGAGGTCATAGTCAAGGAGGAGCCAGTGGTGGTTGAGGTGAAGGTGAAAGCAAATGTCGCCTCTGAGGTTGCTGCTTCTCCTAAAGCTGAAGAACCCAAAACTGAAACTCCAACTAAGAAGAGATCCAAGAAAAAGTCTGAGCCAGGTAAGTGTCCACTGAGCAACTAAGACGGCAGTTAAATTTTTATAGTAGCCATAAAACGTTTAACTCAAGACTTTTCTTTTAAGTGGTTACTGTAGAGGCGGTGGATGCCCCCCAGCTGTCACCTTTCAAAACTCTGGTTTCCAATTTGAACAACACTTCGTTTAGTGAACCCGAAATGCAGAAACTGCTTGAGATCATCAGCAAGAAGGCAGGAAGGGACTCCTGGCAACTGGTACAAAATCAAGTCTAAACCCGTCTTGCATTCTCAATGAATACCCATCTTCCTCTTTTAGCAATTACCTTTTTTTCTTTCTGACTGGCAGGCGTCTCAGAAGGGTGACCCATTGGCGGCATTGAAGAAGCAACTGGAAGAAAAGGAAAAGCAATTGACTGCTGAGCAGGAAAACATAGTTGCAGCGAAGACCCGTGTCCGTGAGCTAACCAAGGTAAGACCTGCCAACATACACTCCAAAGTAAATCAGTGAGGTTTAAACGAGCTTCTCTTCATGTTTGACCAACATTTTTGTCCACCAAACATTGTCCTAACCTTCTTTGTACTTTTGAATTCAAAGGAGCTGAATTCTGCAAAGAGCAAGGTGACATCTATTGAGACCCGTATGAGTGCCGAGCTAAGTGCCCGTGGCCAGGAGATTGCAGCTGTGCAGGCACGCATGCAGACATCTCTAGAGGAGCACATCCTCGAGACACAGCAGCTCAACAGCAAGATTACCAGGCTCTCACAATGTCTCTAGGGCTTTTCACACTTAACCCTGAATTATTGAAACGATGCATGGTTAGAACGTTATGACTCCAATTAAACACAGCTGAAGCAGCTAATCAAGATGTTCAGGGTTGCTTGATAATTACGGACAGGTGTTTTGGAGCTGGGTTGGAATTGAAGTCTGTAGGTACAGTAGCTCACCAGAAGCTGGGTTGGAGACACCTGACCTAGGATTTAGGAATGCACAGTATGAAACGTCAGATTATGAATACCCAGGGTTATCTCTTAACTCCTGGTTAAGTATGAACAGTGTGAAACGGATAACCCAGGAGTCTGTTAACCTTGGGTTTAGAATAACCTGGGGTTAACTATTTCAAGTGTGAAAAGTCTTTTTGTTGCTCTCCTGTGTAGTATGTTAGTAAATGTCTGTGGTGTGTGACCCCAGATCCAGAGTCTTCAAGAGCAGTTGGAAAATGGACCAACCGCTCAGCTGGCCCGTATGGAACAGGAGAATTCCATTCTCAGAGATGCCCTCAACAAAGCCACCAGCCAGGCAGAGAGCAGGTATTAGATAAATGCTACCCATACAGTTTTGTTTGCAGTATTGATTGTGACTGATTGAGTTTTGGTGCTCATGTAGTTGTGCATTCAGATCTACTCTGGAGCATGTCCCAGTCACGTTCCTCCCTTCCATTCCCAAAATAATCACTTCTCTCCTCACTACCCCACAAAAACGTTGATCGTCTACAGTACATACCATTTACCATGCATCCAAGTGCATAATGTGCTATTTATTTTTATGAGACTTCTTCATGGCTTTTTGTGACATCCACAGGCAGAATGCAGAGTTGGCGAAGTTGCGTCAAGACTGTTTACGTCTCACTCGGGAGTCGAACGAGCGTTCGGTCGCTCAGCATGCTGAGGAAGAGCGCAGGAAGGCTCTGGAGGCCAAGATGGCTGCCACTGAAGAACAGCTAACACAAACCAAAGTAAACCCTCACCTCTGACCTCTTTCCTGCTATCTCATCTCCCTGAAGTGGTTGTGGTCTTTGTACCATGGCAATTCTGTTTTCCCTGAGTACAATTTTTAACAAATTTTAAACCTTTATGAGCAATGTTGTCTGTCTTTTGGGATTAGTGGTATTTTTCGCAGGACACCATGTTTGGGTGTCTGTGTGGGTGGGAAATTTTTCAGCTGAACTATGCAAGCAATGTAAACCACTGTTAATAAAACTCACTCCCACTTTTGTCATTTAGTTATCCCATGTGGAGGCCAAGCAGAAGTTGGATCGAGTCAGCGAAGAACTTCGCCAGGCGTTAAACAGTAGCAATGCCCTACAGGCTCAACTAGACACAGCGAAAGAGCAGGCCAAGACCCTCAATGGTAAGTAGACATAAATACATCTTTTCTCATTATACTTATACATTTATGCGTGTAGTGGAAACTTTCATCCAAATCGACTTGCTGTCCATTCAAGCTTTACATTTTATGACTGATGACCTTTGTGTTGATGATACAATGCTCTACCAGTTGAGCCACAGGAACACCATTTACATACAATATTAAGCGTGAGGATGTGTAAATGTGAGTGTTTGTATGTCCTATTTTTTACAGCTTGGGTTCATTTTTACAGCCATAATTGGTCTTTTGAGGAAGATTAGCTATTAAAATGTTGCATATAGCCTACTATATGTATCGTATTTTCCATCATATGTTCCATTTAAGGTCTCATCGTCTTTTTTTATATCATAGAGCTCAAGGAAAGTATGGGTGTCACAGAAGCAGAGCTAAAGGACAAATGTAAAGAGTTGGAGACTTTGAGAGCACAGCTGTCTCAGGCACCACAGGCTGAGACCCAGGTATAAAGATTTGCCAATATTATTCTAAATTGCAGTGCACTTTTTTTTAAACAATTGCTAAGATTTTAATATCATATGTCATGTCAAACTTCAGACATTATTATTATTTTGGTCCTGTACAGAATGACAACTCTGAGGAGATTCAACAGTTGAAGAACAGGTAATGTGGACTCATACATGTTTGCTAATTAATATTCAAAGTTTAATGGTTATGCCAATATGACTATAAGAATGTGTTAACTGCAGTCTGAAAGAGAGGGAGGATCAGCTGACATCACTGGAGGCGGAGCTCAGTCAGCTGAGGGAGGAGCTTGACACAATAAAGAAAACTCAGGCTGAGGCTGCTCAGAATAGGTATTGCACCTGATGTTATTCAAATTATGTGGTTTCGGGATTATTTGTGACATTGCCTGTGAAATCCAAGATAAAGTGTCATAACCTAATGATGAGCATCAGAGTTTGATTTTACTTATTGATTTCAATTTAATTTCAATCTTTGACATGACCTTACTCGGTCAATATGAAATATCAGTGTTATATTTTCACAGAATGATCTTTACATTATGATGATTTTATGTAAAAAAAATTATATTACAAAAAATGACTTAAGATGGATTATCACACACAGGTTACATGTTTTCATGTGATAATGTAAACATTTTACTGTGACTATTTGTCCAATATTGCTTTATTTTTATGCCAATGTATACAGTTTATCGTATACATATTAATATAAGCTAAACATTTTATCAGTAAAGTTATATAATTTTATTATATATACTATGTATACTGTTATCTAAACAAGGATCTGTTTTTAGGGTAAATGAGGCCAATACAGAATGCAGAGAATACACGGCTGAGATTGAACAACTTAAAACCAGGTAAACAATACATCTTATTATCTATATTTATATATACTACCAAAGAACTATATACTATATACTACCACTTCAGTTTAACCTTTAATCATAATTTCTTCATGTATTACGACCATTTCTGTCCAGTGCTGTTAAAGACTTTTTAAGATGTAAAATAAATCTTTGGTGTCACCATAGTACGTATTTGAAATTTTAGCTCAAAATACCATATAGATAATTTATTATAACATGCTAAAATTTACACTTTGTAGGTGTGAGCAAAAATGTGCCGTTTTGGGGTGTTTCTTTTTTAAATGCAAATTAGTTGATTTAGTTGATTACACTAAATGGAGGTGCTGTGGTTGGATAGTGCAGATTAAGGGGGCGGTATTATCCCCTTCTGACATCACAAGGGGAGCTCAATTTCAGTTACCTATTTTTTTCACGTTTGCAACGAATGGGTTACCAAAACTAAGTTACTGGGTTGATGTTTTTTTTTGTTTTTTTTACCCAATTATAGCACTTTAATATGGAAAAGTCAGATTTTCGTGATATGTCCCCTTTAAATTCCAACAAAAGCAAACCTCATGAGTGACATAAAGTCACCCAATAGAAATGTAAAAATGTAAAAGACTGAATGAATACAAAGGCACATTAAAGATGTGATTAAAAATCAGGGTTATTCCATAAATTTTATATTTCTAAAATGTTACCAAAATACATGTAAAAACATTTGTAAAAAGCCTTTAAAAAGAAAAGGCATTTTGTTTTGAGAAATGAATTTGAACTTGTTTTCTCTGCAGTATTTAAAGGTGCAGTGTGTAAATTTTAGCAGCATCTAGTGGTGAGGTTGCGAATTGCAACCAACGGCTCTGTCCTCTGCTCACCTCTCACTTTTGAAACACATAGAGAAGCTACGGTAGCCGCCACCGGACAAACATGTCATCGTTGGAGACAACTTAGTAAAAAAGTTTGTCCGTTAAGGGCATCTATAGAAACATGGCTGCACAAAATGGCGGCTTCCATGTAAGGGGACCCTCTGTGTATGTAGATAAAAACGTCTCATTCTAAGGCAATAAACACGTAACGGTTCATTTTAAAAAGTCTTTATACACCCGTGATAATATAGTTTTGTATATTATTTTGGATTTCTGTCAAGAGATCCTTCTAAAAATTACACACTGCACCTTTAAGATTGGAAAACATTATCTTTTTTGATATTTGGACAATGTTTTCTCCATTTAAATTTTAATTAAATAAATACAAATAAAAGCATTATTTTATTAGGAACTTGGCAGAAATGTTGTCCGTAGTTGGCAGAATGAAACAAAAATGATCATTGTGCTTAAGCACATACCTACAGGGTTGCCAGATTTCGGTAACAAAACCAGCCCAATGGCCATTCAAAATTAGTCCAAAAGCATCCCAATGACTCTTTACAGCCCAAATACATAAATGAGCCAAATCCTTCCATATGTAACCCACAAAAAGCATCAACCTGCAGAAACCGTTTAAAAGTAGCCCAATACAGAAATCCGCTGAAAGGCAGAGGACCTGGCAACGCTGCATACTTCTAAATAGTAAATTTAAAAAAACTAAACTTAAAAATAATAAAGTGGTCTCTTAATTTTTTCCAAGGCAGTATATATATATTTTTCATTTTTTTGTTAGTCTTTTAACAATTTGGATTAAATATTTCTCTTCCCCCCCATCAGTCTGAAAGAAAAGGATGATTTGGTGGCATCCCTGCAGGTTCAGCTGGAGAAGATGGAAAGCGTAAGTGCAGCATTTGATAATTGAATAATGCTGTATGTGTGTGTGTGTGTAGTACATGTGTTTATGAATTTATCATATTTACAGGCAAACACCGCTGAAATTGAGCCACCATTTGAGAAGTAAGAGAAAGATAAATTTTCATCGGTTTCTTTATGAATTTCTCTTTGTCCTCCCTAAATTGAATCATAATCACTGAGTTTTCTTTTTAGTCTGGAGAAGGATGCTCATATGATCTCACTGGAGGAGGAACTTCATCAGATTAAAGAAGAAATGGAGCGAATAAAGACTAAGAGCAATGTGAGTCCATTCATCTAATATATCTAACACGTTCATTCTTTTATATCCATCTATCCATTTTCATTATTCATTCATCTAACATCATGTTCATAGCATCATTTCATTTAATCTCTAACTTCTATCCATCTATTCATCCCTCGATATACAAATTGTTTGTTCAGGAACTAAGAGAGAAGAACTATACTGCAGTAGAGGCTCTGGCTGCTGCGGAGCGGTTGGGTGAAGAAAGACTGAGCCAAGCCAGGGCTGCACAGAGTGACCCTGATATACACACACTATAAACATGTGAAGAATCTGAAGCTGACTATAACAATGTCATTTTTCCTAAAAACTCTGTTAAGTAAAGCTTTGTGTTTGTGCAGAGTGAGGTTGAACAGCGACTAAACTCTTTCAAGGGTGATGCCAAAAATGCCCTCCAAAGTCTCTTCCCACACATTACTATAGAAACACATCAGAGTAAGAATTCTCATGTGGATCCGTTACAAAATACTAAAAAAACTAATATTTTTCAGCTCCCCTAGAGTAAAATATTTGGTTTTTACAGTTTTGGAATCCATTCAGCTGATCTCCGGGTCTGGCGCTAGCACTTTTAGCATAGCTTAGCACAATCCATTGAATCTGATTAGTCCATTAGCATTACGCTAAACAATAACCAAAGAGTTTCGATATTTTTCCTATTTAAGAAAATTAAAAGTTGTGATTTTCTAGACAGATATGTCTAGGAACTATACTCGTATTCTGGCGTAATAATCAAGGACTTTGCTGCTGTAACATGGCTGCAGGAGGCGCAATGATATTATGCAGCACCCGAAAATAGTCCCTTTGGTTACTTTCAATAGCAGGGGACTATTTTCAGGCGCTGGGTAAAAAATAAAATACTTGACTCGGACTTGGAAGTTAAAGACTCGGGACTTGACTTGACTTGAGACACAATGACTTGAGTGTTAATCACATCATGTTTTCAGTTTGAATATAAAAAATATAAATTATTAAAAAAAATAAAGTTAACCCAGCTGGAGGGCAGGCTGAGAATGGCGTTGTCATGACTGAATCACGACACTATCTGCACACCATGCTCACTTAGATCACATATCAACATGTCAGCCGGAGGGGTACCGAGGATCATCGCTTTCGGCTTCAACAAGTTGGCAAAAGACGAACAGTGCGTTGCAAGACATGCAAAATTAAAATCACGGGCAGCCAGACAACAACCTCCAACTTCGTCCGTCATTTGAAGAGCCATTCTACCCAGTAATTGCTTGTCAATTTTTAATATCTGGTTAGTTGGTAGTTAGTCTCAGCCTCAGACGTCACGCCCACAGACTGTTGGCTAAACGTCTGATGTTTTTCGTACACTTTTCTGGAAACCCTGTGAGAATGTCTAAAGTCTTCTTTTGATTGGTTGAAATAAACTGGATTTCCAGGAGACGCGAGTGTCGCGATTAGTTTCGGTCCCTGGCAAACAAAGCTCTGACGTTACATTGAGGAAGAGAATCAGTCGTGTTCACGTGGATAATAATGAGCAGTTATCATGATCAGCTAAATATTGGATTCTCAAAAATATGCAAAGTTCGCAGCATAGACTCTTAAAAGACGTCCAAGAGTTTTGCTTGAGGCAGTTAGTGGAGTCAAAAAGTTTGGTTCTCCTGAATTGCTTGTATGTTTTAAAAAGTGGAGGTATATGCTTCAAACAGATGTGTAACGGGAGTGTCTCATTGGTGTGGCACAACGTTGTTCTATGGTGAGTAATGTTGTTTATTTAGATGCATTTCGATTGCGGCTGGTTATTTCAATAACTGACTTGTTGCCAGCCGGCTCGTTATTGTGAGGAGTCCGAAACGTGACGCTAGACGAAACAAACTGTGATTGGTTGTTTGACATGTCGGTCAAATAGCTTGTGGGCGGGCTTTGTCCAGAAAAAGCAGCAAGAAACACCAGACCTTCAGTATTGAAGGTCTGGCTATGCGAGACTAGTTGGTAGTTAGCTAATGTAATAATAGCTAAAGTAGCCATTAACCCTGTTGGGGACAAATGTGGGCAAAATAATTTTGATTTATTTTTTAAAAATACATCCCTTGATCTGAGCGGTACGAGACTTGGCTACTTTTTCTAAGTTTGCCACCTGAACACACACATACAGAGAAAAATTACTTGCTTCTACAATCTTAGGAGCGGTTCACGTATCGCGTCTTTTGCGCTCTCAAGTTCGTTATTTCAAATGTAGGCGCGCGAATGGAAGAAGTTACAATTTTGTATTCCATGATGTATTACTGAACATGAGTATTTACAATGCAACTCCAAACTATTGTAATTTACTGATAGTTACTTACTGTATATCTTGTCTTTTCACTTTATTAAGATCAGATTCTGCAGGTAAAATTACAATAATAAGGTGACTTGACTTGGACTTGACTTGACCTACTACAGGACTTGACTTGACTCGACTTGACTTGCCCAAGAAAAAAAATACTTGGGACTTACTTGAGACTTGAAGGTTCAGACTTGAGACTTACTTGAGACTTGGTCCCATCTCTGGTTATTTTTGAGCGTGATGTGGTCTAATTAGATTCAATGGATTATGCTAAAAGTGATCAGCTGAATGTTTTTTAAAATGGTAAAAATCTAAAGTTTAACCATAGGGGGAGCTGGAAAGTTAGCATATTTTCAAAAAAGTGGAGTGTCCCTTTAAAGGTAGTATTGTACTTTAGTAATAGTAAAATATTTGCATTAAAATTTTACATAAATGATAGTGCTGGGCAGGGATTAATCGCGATTAATCGCATGGAAAATGAAGTGATTTTTTTGCATAATATATGTGCGTGTGCTGTGTCTAATTATTGTGTATATTTAACCACACACACATTCATATATTCATTTCAGGATTGTTTTACTCAATTCATTTCATTCAGTTTAATTGTTTTATATATATATATATATATATATATATATATATATATATATATATATATATATATATATATATATATATATATATATATATATATATATATATATATTTTTTTAATATAGAATATATATATAAATAAATATATATAAACATGTAAATGTTTCTTAAATACATACATGAATGTGTGTGTGTTTGTTTATGCATAGTGATTACACACAGCGCATACTCATGTATTGTGCCAAGGATCACTTTTATTTTGTATGCGATTAATCACGATTAATCTTTGCCCAGCACTAATAAATGAATTTTAATTCTTTCACTTTTTTATTTATGAATATTTATTACTTCAATAAATGTTTTACTTCAATAAATATAAAAAAATGTAAGTTGTTGTATTATGTTTTTAATTTTATTTCATTTGAATGTGTGCTGTAGAGTAACTGGCTGGAGGCATTTACACATGAAGCACAGGCATCCCTCACTCGCACTCAACAGATTCCAGCAGAATCTCAGCACGAAGCATCAAACTCAAACCTGACGGTCAGAGATCATCAATATATACACACACACACACACACACACTCACACATGCACACAAACTGGGGTTGCATGGCAATTAATCGTGATTAATCTATAGCAGAATGGGAGTTTTTGTTTACATCATATGTGTGTGTGAACTGTGTATAATAATTATGGAGATATAAATATGCACACATGCATGTGTAACTTTAAGAAAATACATATATTTGTATATTTAGTATTTATATTTATATATTATAAAAAAGGTAACGTTTTACAATAAGGTTCATTAGTTAAAATTAGTTAATTTATTCATGTTAGTTAATAAATTATGAGCAATACATTTGTTACAGTATTTATTAATATTTGTTAATGTTAGTTAATAGAAATAAAGCTTTTAATTGTTTGTTCATGTTAGTTCACAGTGCATTAACTAACGTTAACAAGATTTTAATAAAGTATTAGTAATTGTTGAAATTAACATTAACAAAGATTAATAAATGCTGTATAAGTGCAGTTCATTATTAGTTTATGTTAACTAATGAACCTTATTGTACCTTAGTGTTACCATATAAGTTATTCATAAATATACAAATGTATATGGAGAGTTTCGTTGCAAAACGAGATAACCACCGTTTTTTTAATTGTTAAGAAATCTCGTTTTTTGGTTGTGCATTCCAATTAATATCAATGCGACTGCAGCTGGTTTTGATTTAAACCTTCATAACTTAAAAAATACAGCTAAGTAGCACCATAAAACAAAATAATAACATCATAACATAATAATAAAAATGTTTTGACAAAAATGTTAAAAAATGGATTTATCTAGTTTTGCAACGAAACTCTTCATATACACATGTAAACATTTCTTAAATATATACATGCATGCGTGTGCATATTTGTAAATACATGGTTGTTATACACAGTTTACACACATATATGATGTAAACATGGACTTTTATTCTGCTATAGATTAATCGCAATCCATTGTTATGCATTCCTAACACAAACATACATTCACAGGGTAAGTTTTTGAAACATGTTTTTGAAAAGTGCGGCACTTCCATTGGAAACAATTGAAAACATACGCCGGCCGCAGGCCAAACGCTTTGGTGTACACGCCCCCTAAGAGTCACTAACGTAACGGTAAACACTTTGGGGTCGACGGCAGTGCGGCCATCGCAACCCTTTTTTTTTTTTAAAGCTGTTAATCTGAAGAGGGGCAATTTACATAAGGACCCAAGAGGGTTAATAAATGTATCTGTGTCATACAGGAACTACAACAGAAGCTCGTCCAGTCAGAGGAGAGTCAGCGGTCACTGCAGGCCGAATGCGAACAGTACAGAGCAACTCTCAGTGAAACGGTATGGCATGCATATTAATCATGCAAAATTTGGTTCAACTTAAATTCAAAAAAGTAAAGCCTTTTTTACATATACGGTCAAACACACAGCCTTGCAAAGTATAGTTTATTTAAAGGCGGAGTCCACGATGTTTGAAAAACACGTTGGAAAAGGAGACGGGCCGACTACAAAAACACACTTATAGCCAATAAAATCAAATCAAATGCCGGGTTGCGTATGTGTGGGGCGGGTCTATCAACAGAAGGTCCAGATTCTATTGGGGTAGGGGCGTGTTTGTTTAGGTGATTTCAAATATTAACATTGGCTTTCAAACATCATGGACTCCGCCTTTAACTCTTACGTATACACAGACGTTTCCTGGCATCTCCAAAGCTACATAATACATTCTCCTGTAGGTGCATATATACAATGTACGCTGGGTTTCAAAAACTCCGGCAGTGTGCCATTACAATACGCGGCGCGCACACTCTTCTGATGAAGAAAACAGTCACGTGCACTGTTCACGGACCCTTGCGTAAAAAATGGACAATACTTCTACCATAAGTTACCCTGTTGCTCTAAAATTCTTGGGTTAATTCAACTTAATCTTAGTTGACACTATTTTTACACAACTTTATATTTTTAAGTTCAATTAACCAACTTTTAAGTTGAACCAACAAATCTTTAGGCAGATAAATAAGAACCAGTAACCCCATTATCTCTAAACAGGTCTTTTATAATCTAAACTGGTTGGCTAAAGAGTTTTTTATGTTTGTGTGTATAGGAGAGCATGCTGAAAGCTCTGCAGAAGACTGTAGAGGATGGAGAGCTTGCCTGGAAATCAAAGATCTCAGATGCAGAGGAGCAGAGACGGGCGGTAAGAATCTTATTCAGTAATGATGGATTTGCCTGAAGCGTTCTGTGGCCTGAATTTCTGGCTATCTCATACAGGCCCTCGATCAGATGAAGGTCCTGGAGGAGACGATAGAGAGGATGAAAGCTGACAGGCAGGACACAGAACAGGTTTGGGACATTTTTGGATGGTCATCAAGCACATATAAGCAATGTTAATATGACCTTCAGGTCTGTTTTCTATTCGAAGATATGATTTCGAATGTATTTAGATAATTGTTTGATGGGCTCAATTGTAGTAGCAGTGTATGGTTCTTTTCTTGTCTACAGCTGAAGGGTCAGGTGATGCTTTTAGAAGCACAACTTGAGAAACAGCTGGAGTCCATAACCATCAGTCAAACATATGAAGAAGAGATGTCTCAGGTAAATCACCTAAGCAAAGTGGTGTTTTTTAGGATTAGTTTAACGTATTTAAGTATGTATGTGTGTCTCATCTTCACGTCTCTTTCAGCTGAAGGCATTGTTAGCAGAAACTCAGAGCCAGATGTTATCAGCCAAAGCAGAAGCTCAGGAACAGAGAGCAGAACTTTCATCGGTAGGTTGAACGTCTTAACACCTTTACACAATTAACACACTGTGAAGTTAAAATCTTGAAGTCATCTCCCTGGTGTCACAAACGATGAATGGGTCTACGTTGTCCCAACGTGGCTTTTTGTTTTGAGTGACAGCTGTCGGTTTCAGGTCAGACAGAAGCTACAGGAGATGACACAGCATTTACGCAATGCGAAGACCACACGGTCCACTCAGGTTAGGATAGTGGACAGATATGGTACCCTGTTCGGCTTTATGGGAACCATCAAACATCTACCCGTTACCATTCAAACCTTTAAAGTCTTTATTTTGGTGGTTTCCTTTACGTCTGAATTACACTGGTTGGCTTTTACCTTGGTGCAGGTGTCTTAAAAGTACCGCGTTTCTAACTTTTCATCTCCCATTGTCGGCTGAACATCCTGTGTGTGTGTGTCAATCATAATAACCCAATGCTGTGGGTGTGGCTTATGGTTGAGGGTGTGGCTAATGACAGAGGGCGTGTCATGTTTATACAGTGCTGGTTTTCTTAACTCGAATACAGGTGTTTGGTTTTGGTTTATCTTGATTTCTTCAGTTAAGTTCAACTATCACAGGCATCCATATTGTATACATGCTGTTGTGTCTGTATGCTGTAATGTAATAGTTGTATCTCACTGACATTGATGTCTACCTGTACAGGTGCAGATGAAGCTGGAAGAAGTGACAAATAAACTGCAGACAGAAGAGGATGTAAGACAGCAGCTAGCAAACGACTATGAACAGGCACGCTTTCGATTTGTCATCATATAGTAATGTAGCGTTTACACCAGACGCGGAAGAGGCGGCAAGCGCGAGTTATTTACATGTTAAGTCAATGCAAAGACGCGAACAGGCATCCTGCGTCGCTGATGGTGCGTTCCGCATGAAATGAGCGCTGCCATGTGATGTGACATATCTGAACTTTGCGCTGCGTTAACCAATCAGGAGCTTGCTCTAGCAGTGACGTGATTACAGGAAGCGAGCGGAGGCAGAAAAACAAAACCGTGGAGGACAATCATCATCGCTACACGAGACATCTTCGTACTTTTACAGGTATTAAAAGAATCTTGTTTGAAAGAAAGTGAGTGAGGAGGTCGAACAATCTGGTAAGTTTACTCAACTTGAGCTATATAAGCCCCTCCCATGATGCGAATTTACACATGAATGTCTCGAATGACTAGCATTTCACGCTCGAATGAAGCGTGTAAACTTAAAATGTTGAAGTGTCCACCTACGCGCGAATAAAGCGTTTTTGCCGCCTCTTCTGTGTCTGGTGTGAACGCTACATAAGAGAAATCGCTGCTTTGTTTTCCTCACTTTTGTAAGATGCTTTGGACAAAACAGTAATTCAGTGAGTATACAGTCATGCTCAAAATTATTCATACCCTTTGTAAATATTACCAAAGGCGGCTGTGAAAATAAATCTGCATCGTTTATACTTTTGACCTTAACAGTTTGAGTTAATTCAACTTTAAAATATTGTTGACACAGCCATTTTTACACAACTTTTTTGAGTTAACTAATGTTTTTAAATTGGTAACACTTAGAAAAATGAAGTTTTGTCAACCTAAATTGGTCATATTTACAAAGGGTGTGAATAATTTTGAGCACGACTGTAGATTTGATTGTTTTGCCATTGATTTGGTTCATTTTATATAGATTTTCAAATTATGAATAATATATTCATTTAATTGTAATATTAGTTGGATTTTATTTGATTTTAGGTCTGAGGGGGTTAAATACAAATAAATAAAAAATTAAAATAAAATGATAATTTGATTTAAATACTTAATTTAGTTGTTTATTTTTTTTCTACTTGGTTTAAATTCAAATAAACAATGTTAACAATGGTAAAAAAAAGTTGGCTTATCTTTAAAAAAGTAAGTTACGTGGTTGCCTTAACAGTTTGAGTTAATTCAACTTTAAAATATTGTTGACAGTCATTTTTACACAACTTTTTTGAGTTAACTAATGTTTAAACAATGGGTTTAAACAACCCAACATTTTGGCTCAGTGCTGGGTTGAAAATATCGCTGTATTTTTTGTGTGTAGTGCAGAATGCTGTTTACCATTTTAAATTCTACATGCTTGTTGTTTTTTAGGCGCAGAAGCGTGTAAGGGATCTTGACGCCCATTTGGTAGAGCTGAAAGCTGCTGGAGAAGGACCATCTGACGAGATAAAGGTTTCTACAACATTTTAAGATGTCGAAGTTAAACATGTATGCACAGAATTGTGCTCTCAAACAGTGTTTTTATGTTAGGAGAGACTGGAGAAGGAGAAGCAGATGGCAACTGAACTACAGGATCTTTTGAAGAGCACTCAGGAAGAGCTGACCAAAGAGAAAGAGACCGTGAAGAGCCTGCAGGAGCAGCTACAGGGCAAGGTACTTCATTAAAAGTAACAAATACAATTATTCAAAATACAGATTAAATGCAGATAACAGGAATGGGTTTCGTTGTTTAACATCTTTTACATTTCGTTTCTTGTCTACAGGAAACTGAGGAGTCAAAAGAAGGGACGTCTGTCTGACACAATGAATCAAGTCAAACCAAATTGTTACTTTAATTATTCCTTTGCATTATTTACTTTGTATTCTCTAATACTTTTGCAAATATATTTCCTGATATGAAATGTTGAGGATTGTATAGGAGTATTTTTTATTTTGTTGGAGCCATTATTAGGTGAATAAACCCCATCACCTCAAATGCCTCAAAAAAATCATTTTCAGTGTTAAAAAGGAGAAGTGTTTGTGTAAAACACACGTGACTTGTGCAATCACTCTTTTTATCTTTTGTTTGCCTGTTCTTGTGAGAAGAAAGATTTCATTGTGTGGCAATGCAGTACGAGCCTTACACTCTGTAGTTGGCTGCTGACAAATGTTATAAGATAATAAACTATTTACCTGATGGCTTGGTAGTATTTCTTTTTAAGACTATTGATGCTGACGTGTGTAGTAAAAATTGAGTACTGTTTAAATATTTGTAAGTAGGTTGTTCTGGTATGATGGCCCACACACGGTGTGTTTTTTAAATAAGCTTAAATTGAAGTAAATGAGGACTTTAAAAAATAGACGCATTGGAAAAAGACGTCATCTGGCATTGCAGTCTGCACCTTCAGGGGACCATAGTTGGAAGTGCAAAAAAGACATGCAAACGTTTTGACGTCACATTGCTTAGTGGGAATTGATAGCCAAATATCAATATAGTTTAGTATATTAATTTAAAATATTTTAAAATATGTTTGTTTATATTCTTAAAACATAAGGATTCAAGTATATTAGGAAGAAATGAACTTACCCTGTAAAATAGTCTGATTTCGTGTAGTTTTTATCGGCCAACACATTATGACACAAAGATAAGTTCATAATGTTCCACAGCATTAAATAGTGAACTGCTAATTAATTAATTTGTTAATGTCTCCGGGATCATATGTATAAATCCAGCACAACATGCAATCCACACAGAATAAATGCATTAAACTTACATTTATATTAAAATGCATTGTAGGGATGCACCGATACCACTTTTTTTGGAATACGAGTACTTGCATTTCAGTACTTGCCGATACCGAGTACTTGATTTAAATTTACAGGTAACAGCTTTAGTCATATAATTTAACAAAAAAAACAACAAAACAAAACAACAAAAAACCGTTCCGACATTGTTGTATGTGGAATGATACCAATTAATGTCTTTGTGTCAGTTTATTGTTTAAAATGGTCCGCAAATGTGCGTTTTATATATGTAACACCTGACCTCCCTACGTCACTATGCATTTACGTTAGGTCGCGCTGGACCGGACCTAGACGAAAAGTTGTGGTTTAAAAGTGCATATTTTTTATTTTTCTTGTCACAAATGACAATCGTTTTGCTAGAAAACGATAAGACCCTTTTGCCTCGTTAGGGATCGTTTATAGTCCTTTGAAACTCCGTTGAAAAAAACTGTTAAATGTTGAGTTAAGTATTAATTGTTGGTGTCTATTAAAGTCCATTAAAATGAGAAAAATCCTGCAATGTTTTCCTCAAAAAACATAATTTCTTCTCGACTGAACAAAGAAAGACATCAACATTTTGGATGACATGGTGGTGAGTAAATTATCTGGATTTTTCTTTTAAGAAAATTGACTATTCCTTTAAGTTATCATTATGATGTGGACATAGATATCGATATAATGTGAACAGCTTTTTACTCAGACTTACGTATATTCTAAATTCTTCACTATTCATCTTCTAAAGTTCCTGAAGCAACAAATGACAAAATCAGACAGAAGGATAAAAGACAGAATGATGTCCATTTAAAAATTTACTATACATACTTTGGCTTGATCCACCATCAAAGACTGATAATATTCAAAGGTTGCTGGCAGGTTGCGACTGAGATGTCCTCCTCCAATTGCTCTCCAGGCGTGACTGCTCCTGAAACTGAAGTTACCTTCACAGGTAAGAGCATGGAAGATTCACAGACAGTCTTGAAAAAATTTTGAGACTTTTACATGTTTTGTAAAGTTAGGCTATAAAAATAAACTTTTTTGCATAGGATGTATGTAGATGACAGCATGTCCCATATTTTCTCAACTGTGTATCATGTGTTTGGGCAAGGCAATACGACCACCTACCTAAATACTTTTCAAAATTAGTTGGTGCAACCCTCTGTGTCAGGCTACTTAAGCAGCAAACCACTCTTGTGAAGCTCCAGCGAGGTCTTGCAGAACGATAACGACGACTTAAACGTCTCCTGCTGGCTTCTACTCCTCATAGCTTGCAAGTCTGTTTACTTTAACAGTAAATTTGAAATAAATGTAAATGTAAAATATCACATAAAACATTTAATCGAATACTTTTTTTTTATTTTTTCAGTCTTGGCCACCTGCAGCCAGGGATGTTCTGCCACTTGGAGCGAACTTGCAATAGGCCAAGTTTGGTTTCATTGAATGGCATAACCTCCAATGACAGCCAAAATCACTCCCATGCTCCATGTAAATGTGCAGCGCCTTGTCATATCTTCACAAAAGTGCACTAAATCACGTTCTGGCTCATTTTCCTTCACTTCTCCCTGCTGGTGAAATAATCTTCATATAGGAGTCCGGTCAGCCGCATCTCTTGCAGCATTCAAAAAACAACTAAAAACTCATCTAGTCCAAAAATACTTGACAAATTGATATTGACTACAAACATACCTCTACTATCTTGAATAAAAAAGAAAATTACTAACTCACTCTCTCGCAATAGACAGGTTTTGGAATAGTACAAACTTGTAACTTGGTATAAGCACTTCTTGTACTATTGCCTCCCTATAACAAATTGCTTTATTGTTTTTTAATCTTTGTAGGTTACTTTGGATAAAAGCGTCTGCTAAATGTCTAAATGTAAATGAGGACTTCAGAGGGAGGGAAACTTACAATTTTAATTTAACAAAACATATTAAATTATACAATATAGGGGCGGTTTCCCGGACAGAGATTAGCTTAATCTAGGACTAGGCCTTAGTTTAATTAGGAAATATAACTAGCTTTAACAAACATGCCTTACTAAAAACATTACCTGTGTGCATTTTGAGGTAAAACGAAGGGCCCTGATGTATTTAAAAATATGTCAGTGAACGTTGTTGTCAGTTTGGACAGCTCTTAAAAATGTTTTAGTCTAGGACTAGTCTAATCCCTGTCCGGGAAACCGCCCCATAGTGCTGTGGATTAGTAGCCTAGGTTTAATTGCACAGAATTTATGATCAATTAAAGGCGGGGTGCATGAACTCTGAAAGCCAATGTTGATATTTGAAATCACCTAAACAAACACGCCCCTACCCCGACAGAATCTGGACCTTCTTTTGATAGACCCGCCCACACATCCGCAACCCAGACAACAATGTCTGTTAGTAAACACGCCCCAACTGCTGATTGGCTACAAGTGTGTTTTGGTACTCGGCCCAACTCCCTTTTCCAAAATGTTTTTCAATGATAATGCATCCCGCCTTTAATGTATTTTATAAAAACTCAGAGGAGTGTCGTTTGGGCTTTACTTGCTTTTATCAGGGTTTCCACACCTTAGTTAACTTCAAATTCAAGGACCTTTCAAGGACTTTCCAGGTCCAATACCCTCAAATTCAATGACTAAATGTGGGGACACATTTCAAGTGAGAGCAAGGTTACATTGTGTTACCTTTTAAGATACATTGTTACAGTTCCCTTTCAAGGGAACTTGCGCTGCTTCACTGCGGTGACACTTTGAGGAAGCCTGCAGGGGTAAGTGGGTCTAAATGTGTATATCAAATTCAACCAATGGTGAGGCTTAACGACAAAGACAGGATGACGCGGGAGCCAGGAAGTATATCACTATCTGAAATATTGCCAAAGACGGCGTTACAGGGACGCAGGATGTATGGCAAGGTAGACGCAGCGTCTCATTCCCTTCTCAGGGAACAACAGTTAAATACGTAACCCAAGACGTTTTCATGTGTCAAACACAACTATGCAAAAAAGCATTTTGGTATGAATCAACATTCGCATACAGAAGATATAAGCATTTAAAGCGAACAGTTTAGCACGTGTGCTTAAAAAGTCTAGAATTTTTTGATAGATTCAAGCCCTTTAATGACCTGTATCTATGTATGTATATTTTTAAAAGCTTCCCAGGGCCTTAAATTTTTCCCCAGATTCACAAACATTGAACATTAATAATGATTGCTTTATTTTTTCTTTATGCTTAATTTTCATTTTCTCCTTTGACTTCTACACTTCTGCCTCTGCTCTCGCTCGCTGAAGTCAATTTGAGGATCTGCTAAATCAAGAAATGCAAAAACTTTGTATTTAGCATTCTACTTTAGTTTTCTTTCCTTTAAAAATGTCTGTCTTTGATGACCTAATGTATAAGATTTCTGTAAAAAGATGATCTGCTCCTGACCTTTATCCCTCATCGAACCATTTATGTTGTAAGATTTCTTCTAATGTTGGCCTTCTGTCTGGATTGAGGTCCATGCAGCGATGTAGCAAGTCTTTACACGCTGTATTCGCAAGTGTAGACAAGAGCATTGATTAGGCATTGAGGTTTTGTCATTTTAAATATATATATACAGTTGAAAGAAAAAGTATGTGAACCCTTTGGGCTTACTTGGATTTCTTCATAAATTGGTCATAAAATATATATAAAATATATATATATATATTTATATTATGTTGGTGGTGCTCTCTTACCATCGGATATCACAGCATTTTTGTCAAATGGACTTGGTCTAGGCAACAGTTTGAACAATAAAATGCCCAAATCAGCGACCATATCTGCAATAGCCATGCGTCGCACTTTAACATAAATAAGAGGTGAGAAAATATTTCATTAGTAAAAGTCATCAGAGTAAAACTGCATCCAATCCATCCCCATAAATTTCATTAGTGTGGGAACAATACAGAAAGTCAACTTACCACTGCTATACGATGGCATAATTAAGCTGACTCCGAAATCGATCAATTTCAGCTCCATCGTGTCAGTTTTGACAAGAAAGTTTTCAAGCTTTATGTCTGCGTGATAGACACCTCTGTCAATGCAGTGCATAACTGCGACCACTGCCTGCCGCATGAAGTGACGTGCCTGGACCTCAGACAGATCTTCTTCATTCATCTCGACAAAGTCAAAGAGACTTATGCAGGGTTCTGGAAACTCCAACACGATGATACGCCGATCTTCCTCTTCAAACCAGTCCAACATTTCCACGATGCAGGGGCTTTTTTCCGGTTTTAGCAGCATCAGGTTGATAGCCACTTCGGAGCACAGAGGCTTGGCATGTCCATGCTAGTAGTACAAAAGCATTAAAAGAGGTTAGCTGAAAATAATGTTTAATTCCCATGCAACACTTTTACTAAGATACAGTGGGTTCTTTATTTATGAATTTATTACAGCTGCATTCTGTAACTTTTGCCTCTTTATCGCCATCTCTGTTTGAACTATAAAACTGCAGTTATTTGCAAAGTAATTTTCTTTATGTGCGTTGTGCTTCGCCCCGATATGTGCTATAGAAATGCAGTTTGTATTGTATATAGTACAGAATATTTAATATTTTTACTTTTTTCTTCAAAATTCTTTTTTAAAAATCCCAGATTGCCTCCTTATACTCTCAAATTTTTGGCCCCCTTTGTATATTCATTTTTAAATATTGAATCTTGCTAACTTACCATCGTAATGAAGCGGTCACAGTGCTTCGACTTGTCAATAAATTTGATGGCAACCTACCAGGAAAAGTAATCATTTGTAAGTCACATCAAACTATAACTGATATAAACATATGTAGATCAAAACATTGAATATGGATCTATACGTTAGGTCACATTGGGCTGTTTGATGAAGAGTGGCTTTACCTTTCTGCCATCAGATTTCTGAGTCCCAGCATGGACATCGCCAAAGACACCTCTTCCAATCCACTTTCCCACTTCATAAAGCAATGAAAACTTCCCTGGAACAAAAAACAATCAATACAATATGAACATAAGGCTTTTTTAAACTCCAACAGCAGTGCTCCTTATAATATATCAGACAGCATAAATTTTCATTTAATTGTTCAGAACATCCAAAACTAATCAGCTACTAGCAGAATAAACAAGACGAATGTTTAGGATCAAAACAGCAAGAGAACCATTAAATAAAGAACAAAATATTTATTTAAACTGAAAATCAGGTAAAGATGGAAGGAAATGCTCAAGAGTCATTGTGCGGAACCAGAATATCACATTATATATTGAATACAAGGAGAAGATATTGCATAAACATCTGGTGTATAAATACACTTATTACAGTAACTGGGCACAGATTTAAAACAATTAGGAATGGAACAGTTGACAAGAGAGAAAAATAAAGCCAACAATAAAAAAACTGAACATAATAACAGTAAACTTACTAGCAGTGTTCAGGGCGGATGGGCCTGGCTGATCACTTTGAGCACTTGGCTCCGGGTCGAATGGACCGTGTTCAAGATCAGTCTCTTCTTGGATTTCTGTTGTCTCCAAGGTAAATGAACCAGACTGGCAATAGTCTGGTTCTTCATGGCTCGCTTGCTCAAGTCCGAAGGGACTGTTTTGCTCACGGGCTCCGTGCAGGCCGGAAGGGCCTGGCTTACAAAAAGCCTGATCAGGTTGAGCACGAAGCTCCGCCGGGTCGAATGGACCTTGGTTATGATCAGTCTCTTCTTGGATTTCTGTTTTCTCCAAGGAAAATGAACCCGCCAGGCAATAGGCTGGTTCTTCATGGCACGCTCGCTCAAGTCCGAAGGGACTATCTTGCTCACGGGCTCCGTGCGGGCCGAAAGGGCCCGGCTTACAAAAAGCCTGATCGGGTTGAGCACGAAGCTCCGCCGGGTCGAATAGACCTTGGTTACGATCAGTCTCTTCTTGGATTTCTGTTTTTTCCAAGGTAAATGAACCAGCCAGGCAATAGGCTGGTTCTTGAAAACCCGTATGCTTGAGTCCAGATGGACCTTTCTGCAAATCAGTTGGATCTTCACGGGTACTTGACAGCAGGTTGGATGGACCTGGCTGAGGATCATCTGAATCAGATGACTCCAGGTCATCCTCATTTTGGCAGATACAGCAGGCATGCTGTATAGCCTGGACTGTTCTACGGAAAAAAGCACGGATGCTCTTTCCCTTTGGCTGTTTTGGTTTTTTATCTAAAAGACAGAAACAGAAAAGACAAATAGTAATGTTACCACCAGATACCAGTAATATATTTCTTAACTCTTTCCCTGCATAGCTAAATACTCTATACTCTCATTCTTGCGTAACAATCAAGGACTTTGCTGCTGTAACATGGCTGCAAGAGGCGCAATTAAATTACGCTGTGCCCGAAAATAATCCCCTTAATAACTTTCAATTGCAGGGGACTATTTTCAGCTGCTGTGTAATATTATTGCGCCTCCTGCAGCCATGGTATGGAAGCAAAGTCATTGATTATTACGCCAGAATGAGAGTATAGTTCCTAGCCATATCGGCCTAGCAAATCACAACTTTTAATTTTCTGTCGGTCTTAGTACACAATGTAAGTACAGAATAGTCAAGTTTTCAATGGGAAAAATATCGAAAAGCTTTGGTTATTTTTTTGTGCGATGCTAATGGTCTAATCAGATTTAATGGATTGTGCTAAGCTATGCTAAAAGTGGTACAGCCAGACCCGGAGATTGGCTGAATGGATTCCAAAATGGTAAAAATCAAGTGTTTAACTATAGGGGAGCTGAAAAATTTGAATATTTAAAAAAAAGTGTAGTATCCCTTTAAGGTGTCATAATAATGTTGTGACTCACCAGCTTTTTTCTTTCTCCTCTCCTCCTTTTTTGCAGCCCTTGGAGGGGTGATGCTCCCTTGACTAGCTGCAGGTGTAGAGCTGTTTGACCTCTGCCGAACATCTCGTGCACTGCTGCCCGTCACGAGCCCACAAGCTGACGTAGACAGAATGGTATTCTGTCTAACGGCTGGACAGACCAGACAAGAACACCACATTATAAACTGTAAAATCTAACTCATTTTACTGTATAGTTATTGTGGTTACTTATTACATATGTATGTATATATATATTGAGGTGTCATTAAAATGGTGTGACTGACCTGCTCGGCTGCACTCCTCATCATCTACAGCCCCGGGAAGGGGAAGGTTTACGTGACCAGCTGCCTGTGTAGAGATGTTTGACTTCCGTCGACCATCGCATACACCACTGCTGGTCACAAACCCACGAGCTGACGGAGACATGATGTTATTCAGTCTAACATCTGGACAAATCAGACATAAAGAACACATTATAAACTTCTCTAATGATTAGCTTTATACTTTATTGTGGTATTTTGAAAAACATTTTAATAATATTAACTATAATAATAATTATAACAAAAACAATTTTTGTAACATGTGTAACTGAAAAAAAAAATATATATATATATATATATTCAAAAATAATATTTTATACATTAATTGTACATATCATTAATTTGTTAAACTGTGTGAGCTATTTTATTTAATTTATAAATAAAATACACTAAAACATCACATAACAAATACATAATTTAATACATATTTAAATAAAAAACTAAGACAAAAGTACCAAAAATACTAAACAAAGTCCTGATGCTATGCTAGACAAAATAACTTTATTATTTTATGTGTATAAAATTAAATATTATTTTATGAATTCTACACGCTTTACTATCTACAGCAGTGTTTCCCAATCCTGGTCCCTGAGGACCCCTCCCAGAATGTTTTAGATGTCTCCTTATTTAACCCACCCTCACTTAACTCATCAGCTTGTTAGGGAGACATGTTTACAATTTTGAAAGGAGGCTGATAAGTTGAATCAGTTGTTTTAAATAAGGAGACTTCTAAAACTTTCTGGGAGGGGGGTCCTCAAGGACCAGGATTGGGAAGCACTGATCTACAGTACATAAGTGAATGTGTTTATTTTTGTTTCATTATATCCGAGGCGTCGTTATGATGACTGACCTGCTCCTCTACACTGGTCCTCCTCTACGGCCCCAGGAAGGGCCCACCTCATGTGACCGGCTGCAGGTGTAGAGATGTTCAACCTCCGTTGAGCATCACCTACACTGCTGCCGGTCACAAGCCCACAAGCTGACGCAGACAGGATGGTATTCTGTCTAACAGCTGTACAGACAGGAAATGAAGAACACTTTATAAACTTCTATAAAATCTAAATATTTTACTGTATAGTTATTGTGGCAAACATTATATATACAGTATGCTACTGTTACATTGTGTTCCAATTCCAAACATTTATTGAGTTTACTCTTAATGTGAAAAAATATATAGAATGTGCGTTTCAAAACGTATAATATATATTATTACATATGTATATTTTTGAGGTGTCATCATAAAAGTGTGACTGACCTGTCGGGCTACACTCCTCATCATCCTCCACAGCTCCTGGAAGAGTGAACCTCATGTGACCAGCTGCAGGTCTAGAAATGTTCAACCTCCGTTGAGCACCACCTAGACCGCTGCTGGTCACGAGCCCACGAGCTGAGGCAGACAGAATTGTATTCTGTCTAACAGCTGGACAGACAAAAAAAATCAAGCACACTTTTTAAACTTCTCTAAAATCTAACATATTTTACTATATAGTGTAAACCCTGGACCACAAAACAAGCTTTGGCAGTGGCCGTTTACGTCCAGGTCTTCAATGTGGCCCGCTCGTCAAAACAGAGCATTTCTCGAGCCAGCCTCAAAACCAGGGTACAAACTAGCCTATTACTTATTGCCTTTGATGTTTTTGAATGTAAAATCCACACAAACGTCATATGTAGACCTCAGACAACAGTATAAAACAATAAAACAGCAGATTCATATAGGGCTGGGCGATTAATCGAAAAATAACCGAAACCGAAATTCAGAACCTCTAACCGACATTATTTTATCATGTCGGTTATTTCGTTTTTTAATCCTGTTAATACTTTCCCTTTAAAAACAAACTGCTGCGTGTGATGTTGCGTAACTCTGCCCCGTCCTGTCAGTGGCGCAGCGAAACATGGAGGAGAACTCAAACACTGTTTAACTGAGCAGCAGGATCATCTAGTGCCCAAAAGAAGCACAGTACTTTTTTTAAGAAGTACTCGCGAATGTGCAGCCACCTGTGACAAAAATACGGAATGCGCGGTCGGGTTTTTACCGCACACGCGCTCAGTTTAATCTACCGATGGGTCTCTAAGCAGCCCGGGTAATGTCATCACATCTCACTCACTCAAAACCGCGAAAAGACGCGCCCGCGTGAGTTTAATTAGACACTTCAGAGATGACGGAGAGAGAGAACGGGAGAACTTCTAGTCTACATTAACACCAAAAGCATTACAGATGAGAATAAATGTCTTAGACATCAGTGCCCAGTTAAGAAAAAATGGATTGAATACAAGAAACGTGTAAATGATACAGTCAACTATGTATTTTGCCCTACTCATCTCATTACAATATGCTATCTGGATACAACTTATTATGTATGTATCTGATGTCTATAATTAGTCATGGGGGTTGTATGATTCTTTGGTTCATAACTTCCCATTCTGAAAGTTTCATCAATTGTACATAATGACTAGGGCTGGGTAAAAATATCGATTCATCAATGCATTGCAATTATTTGTTTCTCAATTCAATATCGATTCATCAAATCCTATGAATCGATTCAGCCCCCCCGTCCAGCGGCGGCGCTGTGGGCAACACTCTAGTGAGAGCCTTCAGCGTTGTACAAGACGCGCTATATCAAAACAGAAAGATCAAAGATGGCAAACAGCAGCACTTCTTTCAAGCCTGTACCATCAACGTGATCAAACATTAGCAGAGGTGGAAAGTAACGAATTACATTTACTTACGTTACTGTAAATGAGTAGTTTTTTGTGTACTTTAACTTTTTTGAGTAGTTTTTAAAATCTGTACTTTTACTTAAGTATGTTTTGTTTGAAGTATTGTACTTCGCTACATTTTAAATCATATCCGTTACTGAGTATTTTTTTTTTAAAAGCAAGGTGATAAAGACGCGCAATGGATGATTGATGGGCGGGGGAACGCGCAAAAAGAACTATGGATACGAACGAGACAGGCGCGCGCTAATGCAGACCCGCCTCAGTTCAAATCTTATGAAAGAAACCCCTGGTCATATTTAAGCGACCACTTTCCATAATCCTCCGCAGTCTAGCAGCTTCGCGTCATCGTGAATGCGCAGGTCATTAGACATGAGAGAGAGAGAGAGAGAGAGAGAGAGAGAGAGAGAGAGAGAGAGAGAGAGAGAGAGAGAGGGTCATTAGACATGAGAAAGAGAGAGAGAGAGAGAGAGAGATAATAAAGGTCTGACATCAGGTACCCAGGTGAGGGAAGCAAGAAGACAATAAACGTGTCAAAAGTATGACATGGCACTCATCTCATTATATGCTCATTTAAACTAGATATATAGTTTAATAAAATAATGTATGTTACCAGCAATACATCAATTACAGCCTTACTATAGTGATTGTATTTACAAGCTGCTGACCACCTTCAAAAGTGCATAACTCACATGTAAAATCATTAAATAATTCCATAAATGTTTCTTAGTTTAAAAAAGCTCTTTATTTTATTAACTCTTTGTTATTGCACTTTAATTGTAAAGATGTTACTACAATTAAAAATAACTAGTTTTAGATTTATATTCCCTTGTCGTGTTTGAAATATAATAAAAAACTCCACCACACCCCGCTGTAAACAAAAGTAACTTTTACTCTGAGTAAAGTTAAAATTATTTACTTTTTAATTTTACTTGAGTAGATTTTTAGAATATTAACTTTACTTTTACTTAAGTCAAATATTTTAGTACTTTTTCCACCTCTGAACATTAGTAATACTACACACATTATTTAAAAATATACTCGGGTACTTAACTGCTTGTGTATTTACTTATTATTGAATCGATATCGAAGGAAGTAAATCAATATTGAATTGAATCGAATCCTCAAGAATCGAAATCGAATCGAATTGTGAAATTCCTAACAATACCCAGCCCTAATAATGACATGCAACATCTGCATAGAGTTGTCTATTTAATATTTTTCAGTAATGCAGTTATTTTGGGAAAAAATGTGAATAATTGCATTGCAGGCTGATTTAAGATGTGCCCTAAACTTTCCAACCTTGTCAGTGAACTATGAGGCAAAAAAATAATCGTTTATTAATCATAACCGATGTCAAATGTTAGATTAACCGAGGTTTTGATTTTAGGTCAAATCGCCCAGCCCTAGATTCATAGCATCTTTAAAGTTGTTGAGGCGGCGTAAAACATGTTAAAGGTGCAGTGTGTAAATTTTAGCGGCATCTAGTGGTGAAGTGCTGGTGAATAGAAACCAACGGCTCAGTACACTGTTTACCCCTCATTTTTTAATCACATAGAGAAGCTACAGTAGCCGCCACCGGACAAACATGTCATCGGAGACAACTTAGTAAAAAAAAGTTTGTCCATTAATGGCTTCTGTAGAAATATGGCACCACAAAATGCCGACTTTCATGTAAGGGGACCCTCGGCATATGTAGATAAAACATCTAATTTTAAGGTAATAAACACATAACGGTTCATTATGAAAGGTCTTTATACACCACTGATAATATAGTTTTGCATATTATTTTGCATTTTGTCAAGAGATCCTTCTAAAATTACACACTGCACCTTTAACAAGGCCCTGACCATCTTCCCATAATAGTGAATTTTATTTTTAAAAAACATTGTTGATAGACTTACATAAAAATACTACCTACATATATTGGTGTGACACATAAATATTGTATTTTAATAAATTAATTAAAAAAATCACAGCTCTTTGCCTCTAACTCAATGTACTTCAATGTAACTCTCTCAATGTAAAAGGCTCTGAGGAGGAAAATCGCACGGCTCTCAGCCAATCAATTTTATAGTATTTAACACTATACATAATATAAAAGTATACATCCATCAGTAAAATCAAGCTGGTATGGGGTTCGTACTCTGTGCTAATAATCATTTAACGGACCAAAAAGAGGCGCTATCACTTTAAATCCGGTGCTATTAATTTATATGTTCTCATTAGCCACGGAAACTTTCATCGTAGTCCTTGTGTTTGGTTTGGTTGTCATGTGTAATAATATTATTGAGTTTATAAAAAAGTTTGAGCAATTAAATTCGTGAGTGAAATCCGCCTAGCAGCGATCGTATCTCTCTGACGAAAACTTGTGTTGTCTCCGCCTGTTTTCGGACGCTGTCCGAGTCACAGATAACTTATGTGTCAAAGGTTTAAACGGTTAATGAGTTCAATATTTCCAAATGTTGTGATTAACTGACCTGGTGGCATCCACTCATCTTCCATTACGGCTCCCGGAAGGGAAACGCCGCTTTTGAGCTGATCGTTTGATTTAGGCATTTCTACCTCAGTCTAATTCACAACAGTCTGTAACAGTGTTATTGACTTGTTGCGCACGGACTGAAAGTCTGTAATAGCTGTCAAGGATTAGCTTTGCTTTCGCTCAAGGAAATCAATGATCTAAAGAGAATGTTCCAGAGCGCGTCGTAATTGTGACGTCAAACATTCCATTCGCTCTGTTCTTATTGTGACGTCAAACATTCTATTCGCGTTAATTACAGAATGTACAGTGGGGATTTCCCGCCGATACTGGACTTACCTCCTGCACGTGCGACCAGCACGTGATGTTCCCAGTTCACGTGGATTCAAATCCTTCCAGTTTTTAGGCCCTCAAGTGTTAAACCCGCAATTCGTATATTTGTTAATCAGTATATTTCTTTTAATTGTATTATGTGTCGATTGCCCCGTCATTCAGTCAGAAGGCTTACTTTTAACCAATCGGCAAGTAGGCCACGTGCAGGCTGCATACGTCATCAGGCCTGGTTTATTTAAGTTAACTGAGCATTACATTAAAAAACTGAGCATTACATTCGCAAGTCATAATCATATATCAACAATTTACACTTAGCTAAAAATAATTGTAACCTTTATAATTAGTAATATTCTCAAATAAGACACTCTTGATGACGTATGCAGCCTAGATATGCGACCTCTGGAGTATGCAGCCTTCTTTTATACTTAAAGAATGGTTTATTTTTTATTTTCCTTCTTTCCTTTTCATTGTATGTCAATGCAGTGCTATTTTGTTTTTGTATTTATTTTGTCTTGCAATAAAAAAAATCGAAATGAGAATGGGAGATAAGATCTAACAAATCTCATTCAGATTTTTTTTATTAGGTTTACGTGACGTACTAGCTTAGCGTACAGCTATCGCGTAAGCTAGTTTAAAATTAACACCAGTTGCACTCACTGTACAATAACATTACATCAGACAAAAATAAGTCATCAGTTGTATACAGGGCTCTCAAGTTTTATCAAAAGTTTGGAGTGAGATTTCATCTGTTAGGGGAGGAGCCACTTAAATATTTGCAGCAGCGACCCCTCGGCCCCAACCAATTCTCTCAGGTTTTTGGTAACAGTTAAATTTAATATATTGTTTATAATTGATTAGCACAAATAGAAATTATAACAGTTGGGAAATCTAATTAAAGACAAAGTCATAGAAATTAAATACATTGTTTTATTTCAAAAATACAAATATATAAAAAATTGCCCCAAATGAGCCAACTGAACAGCAACATTGCAGAACTTGCCCTGAGCATACTTACAATACAAGGTGTGTTTGTGTGAGCATGTGTGAGAGAGTACATTTGGTTTATGAATGTTTTATATTGTAAGTGTTTGTTGCATGTTTTGAGGCCTTGATTACAGAGGTAGGCGGCTCCCACTTAAAGCACTGTGGTTCAATGCTTGCCATTTTCACCATCATGATGGAAGAGAGTGTTCCATCCAGAGCCAAACTATTCCTAGTTTTGGTTTTGTTCAAACCAACCATGGAAAACACTCTCTCTGCATCTGCAGTTGAGTGGGGAAGAACTAAAACCAGTTTGGCAATCTTGGACAGCCTTCCAAATCTGCTTAATCCAGTCACCTTTAAAAAAGTAATCAAAGAGGCCTAATTACTAATATGTTGATTAAGTAAATGTCAAAGGGTGTAGAATATCTCTTACCCTGTTCTTTACTGATGTCATATTTCCCCAAAAACCCTCAATGTCAAAAGTGGATGGGTCTTGGGGCATAGTGATGTCCATCAATTGATATTCGAGGAACTCCTCACTAAGTTGATCATGCTCTTGGGGTCCCTGGTATGGAAGCAATTCAGCAAACCTAAAACAACAATATGCACTGAACTGTTTAAGATATAGTGGGAGAAACAACAGGGTTTGTTTAGTGACCATCAAAACTTAAATGCTATATTCTCTCTGTTCTCTTCTGATTTCTTCCCTACTGTTTTTCTTGTAGTCTCTGCCACCACATCTTCCACTGTCTCCTCTGATCTGGCAACCTTTATAGGGGGCTGACCCTTTGGTGCCCAGAATGAAAAAATACTTCTTTGCTTTTTCCCTGAAATCTTTTAAACAGATAAATGCAATGATTAATGTATACATTGGCAGGATATAAACATTACTAAAATAAAAGCCAGAGTATAGCTGAATAGCTAAAAAGAGTATGAATAAAGTATAATTTGAAAATAATGAAATAAATGAAAATGAAATATCTTGTCCTTTCCATTCCCAGGTTAAAAAATACTTTAGTAATTTATAGTAAATACTATAGTGTTTTTGACCCATACTATAGTAATGTACTTGAATTAATTTGTTGTGGTAATTTTAAAGTTGCTGTGATAACATAACAACTATAGTAATATAAACTTATTACTTTATCCAA
Source organism: Misgurnus anguillicaudatus (assembly GCF_027580225.2). Classification (NCBI taxonomy): domain Eukaryota; kingdom Metazoa; phylum Chordata; class Actinopteri; order Cypriniformes; family Cobitidae; genus Misgurnus; species Misgurnus anguillicaudatus. The sequence continues at coordinate 8,262,556 of NC_073359.2, read as the reverse complement.
TACTGTACTACATTGTCTACAACTATAGGGTATAATCAGGGGTTAAATTGGGATTTGTTATGTGGGGGGGCTCTGCGGGGAGGGTACTTTAAGGGGTAACATGTTTAATACTGATGACAGCAAAGCCACTGGTGTGTTTTAATGACATTCTGGACCTCTAATAGGATTTGATAAGTTTCAACTTTAAATCTGTGCCAGAGATTGACCACAAATATTTTATAAAGAGTGTCTGAATTTTAAATTTTGCAAATCTATGAGTTTGACACCCTATATCCATTTGTTGCACATGTCATTATGCACAATTGATCAAACTTTAAATTAAGTAAAAGGAATCAACCTCCTTGAATAATTCTATATGCATAAGATAGGCTACCCAAAAAGATTAAATTAACAAGAAAAGGTCCAACACAGTACTGTATCATCAACATGTCTTATAAATTAGCAATAGAGATTCCCTATGCTGGTCAGCAGCTAAAACAATCGTAAGGTTTGATTTGTGTAATCAAAATACATAAATGTATTAAACTATACAATGAGTTATATGAAGTGTTATCCAGTTAACATACTGTAATTAGATGAGTGACATAGGCCTACATACTTTAGTCCTTAACACGTTTCTAGTCTTCTATTAAATTTCCTCGAAGTGGGCACCATTACCTCTCTCTCTCTCTCTCTCTCTCTCTCTCTCTCTCTCTCTCTCTCTCTCTCTCACGCGTGCGCGCGCGCTCTCTCTCACGCTTTCTCTCTCTCTCTCGTGTCTCTACAATGTCAAAAGATCCTGTGTGAAAGCACGTTCTTGAAGTTCCTGAGTTTTTTCGCTCGATTTGCATAACTTGCGCGAAGACGCGTTTAAAAGGAAAAGCGCGTGTTTCCGCCGCAATTGCGCCGCCCAATTCGCGTCATTTGCATCGCCCCGTGCGAGGACGCGTCTGATTGCGTCTTTACATTGACTTTGTATGTAATCTACTCCCGCAAATCGTTGAACTTGCGTTGGTGAGTATGCCCCATAATGAATGGAAACACATTATTCCCTTCGCGTCAGTGCACACGCACCAGCGCAGTGAGAACACACGCACAAGCGCAGCGGGTACACTGGCACGAGTAGAGCGAGACCTTCAGCCTATGTGCCGGAGCTTAGCCCCGGACGGCCCCGGCCCAATTTAAACCCTGGGTATAATATACTAGAATATACACTACAGATTACTGTAGTATAAACTAAAGAATACTAACGTTAGAGTATTTATTACAGTTTATCAGTTCACTACTATAGTTAATACACCAACAAACATTTGGACGTGTGATGACCGTTGAAAAGACGTCCGTTCGTCACGTCCCGTCCGCGTTGAAAAATATATCCAAAATGAAAGTTGAGCCGACGTCTTTGACGTCATCTGGCCGTGAATTACACGTCTTTTCTGCACGTCCCTGGACGTCTAAATGCGCCGTATTTTGGATGTTTAAATGTGTTCCTGCATAGTTTAAATATATGTTTTAAGCCCTCATATAGCAAACATGTGGACGTTTTATGACCGTTGAAAAGACGACCCTTCGTCACGTCCCATCGCGGTTGAAAAATACCCTAAATTAAAGTTGAGCGGACGTCTTTGACGTCATTTGGCCGTGAATTACACGTCTTTTCTGCCCATCCCTGGACGTCTAAATGTGCCGTCTTCTGGATGTTTAAATGTGTTGCTGCATAGTTTAAATGTATGCATATAAAATGAATATACACCCATTGTGTAACATCGTGAAAGGCAATCAATTGTATTGAGGTTTAACACATATTCACAAAGGTTCAAAATCAGTTCAAAATTGGTCCAGTCAGACCTGAACGTCCATAAACCGTTTTAACCACGTGTACTTCACAAACACATTAAAGAATACATTATTTGTGGCCATAACAAAAAAAGAAGCATGTTCTGATTTAGCACTTTTTATTTTTTTTAACCATTTAACTATAATAACAACTTCAAAACACTTTCTATAAAGGGATAGTTCACCCAAAAATTAATATTTAGTCATTTATTCCCTCTTATGTTTCAAACCTGTATACCCTTCTATGTTCTGCTGAACACAAAGATATGTGAAAGAATGTTTTTAACAAAGCAGATCTCACAACCCATTACTACAATTGTAAAAAAAATATTGACAGTTAATTGGTTGTGAAGTTACAAACATTCTTCAATCTTTGTGTTCAGCAGAAAATATAAATGTATACAGGTTTGAAACATGTGGATAAGAAAATTATAAAAATTTTCCTTTTTTGGTGAACTCTCTCTTTAACACATCACAGCTGTTTGGCTTTTTTGGATCCACCACCCTCAGCTCTTCCTGGAGCGTGCTTGAGGTGGTCTGCCATAGCTGCATCTATTTCCGAGTCTGTGGCATTTGGGCTCCACCTCTTCACAGCATCTGAAGGAAGAGAAGAATATGTTTCTTTTTAAAATAAATACAATTAAAATTTTGAGGTAAATGACATGCACTTACTTTCAAAATCTTTATGGTCTACAGCTAAAATGATATATTAATATTATATATATTATTGTACAAAATATGCTCTGCTTTAAATAAGTGTTAGATCAGTTGTGGGGGATACAGCATTTGTCCCCTCCCTCTACAAAACCACTGTGGTGCCCTTGAGAAAGACCCTTAACTAGGTGTGTCAAAAAATGAACAGGATATTTCTGATAAAGACAGGTGAGCTGTGATGTCCCCTGAATAGATCAAGCATAACAATAAAATTACAATCAATATACAAGAACAAGTTTTTTTAGATCAACATTCCCCAAATTACCTTGAATAACATAATACAAAGGTGTGCCTTTAAAAGACTTCTTTTCCAGATGTCCACCACCCCTCATATTGAACTTTGCCATAAGACAATTTGACATCATTCTGTGAAAGAAATGTAAAATTACTTCACCTTAGACAAATAACCTAAAAGGTCAATAAATCACAATTAACAGTAATGAGCAATTGCATACAATGTTTAAACATACACTATGTGTTAACACTTCACAACTTCACTTGTTTCATCTACCATGTAACAAGTGCTATGAATTATATCCTCATCTCTAACTGGGTGACAAGTAATGGCTTACACTGAAATTATGTTTTGATTTCTTGTTTTCAGTATGGCTGACTGTTTAAGTCATTACGAACATTAAAACTTCTCAACAAGTGATGTGTGACGGATTAAATCCTGAATTGAAGTAATATAAATAGCTGGGTTAATTATGGTGGTAATCAATATATATTCCTTAAATATTATGCAGGATTACACAAATCAAGAGTCATAACGTTGTTCACGCAGTCTCTGACAGAATATCCACCAACTCAGACAGTTGCTGGACCTAAATGTGAAAACAATTGAAATAATGTTATAGAAAGATAGATGGAAATATATATACATATTCTTTATGTCACAACTTACGCAGATCACCTTGTTATCAACATATTTGATGTATTCATAATGCACAATACACAGTCATATAGCATTTCTTACATGTTGCATTTGAAGCTGAGGCCATAGGTGAAGAATCAGGTAGTCTCCATCCAGTAATTTTTTCGTTGTGTTACCTCACCTGTACAAATAGAGTTAATTATATGGTAGTGTAAAATATTAACAGTAAATCACTTCACAGTGTAATACTGCATTAGTTATGAAATCAGCTGGCTGTACTTTTAGGTCTTTGTGGTTGAGCAATGACAGACATTATAAGCTCTGTATTTGTAACTATTAACTCAGATTCAGAGAAATGTAAATATGTTTATACTCTTAGCTTTGTTGTCAGTAATGTAAAATCTTGCATGACACCTTGCATGTAATTTCATTAAGTACAATAAACATACACATGCACAATGTATTTTAAAAAATACATAGTAGTGTAAAATATTTTAAAAAAATCACTTTTTATATCAAAGTTTTTGGATATTATGTTGACATTCAGGCAAAACCCTGACTCATGGAATAAATTTTTACCTAAAAATGAGAATGACATTATAAAGGCAAAAGTGTATGCACTTAGGAGCCAAGCAGCGTGTTTGTATAGTGTGGGAATTATCAGTACTGAAGTATCAGTAGCACGTACGTCTCATAGTGTCACAGCTTATTCTAGGGTATAGATCAATCACACCATTGTGATACCGATGTTTACTGTCATGAAGTGTGCCTGTGTAAACAAAATACACCAAAACAATTTATATACATTTTTGAGTTTCATATCAAAATATATAAAAGTCATTTTTGAATGAATCATGTTTTTTCGTAGTATTAAGAAAAAGCAGTCAAAAACTTACAACTTAATGTAGGGTAGACAAAGTCAGGGGTCGGGCACGCCTCATCTAAGTGTGGTGGACACAAAACTTGATCTTTAGCACAAACAAGGACATATGAAACATTAGAACATTAACAAATGTGTAGACTGTTTAAGTCATATCTACAAAAATTCATATCTACAGTTTTCCATACCTTTTTTTATTGTTTGTAGAATGCACATCTTTATTTGGTTTGTGTTGACCTTCAACTGTAAATAAAAGAAATTGTAATTAATGATATTAACTCCACAATAACAACTCCAATTTGTTAATGTATTTTCAAACTGAGACATTTACCTGACTTGGGTTTTGGGTGGTTATATTTTGGAGGGTCTGTGTAGGACACAGTGCCTTTAACAGCTTGTTTATTTTTATTTGGATGAGGTTCTGCTTTTCCTTTGTACAAAACAAAAGCAAAGGAAGTTAATCAAACAAACACTTCTGCTAAACTTTTAATGCAAAACAGTATTTAATATTTTGCATGTGCAATGTTTAGGCAATCAAATCATTGTAATTCCATTAATGCCAAATAACTTTTATTTTTCAGATAATTTACTTTCTGAAAGAGACTTTCAAGAGGCTACATTAATAAGTTACTTTGACTGTATCCTTAAACATACTTTATACCATGTATAAGTTCAAAGTACGTTAGCTTTTAGCCTTCTAGCTAATTATTGCAATACTCAGTGTGGACAATTCTGGCAACGTTTATTTCGGAGCCTTCGTGTCAAACAAGTAAAACTTAAGCACGATAATCAAATAATACACAATGTACTTACCCAACAGTAGATTTTGAATGATATATAGACAAAACTCCCTCGTAATCGCTCCTCGTGTTTGAATGTGAACTTCCGGAAGAACGCGTGACGTCACCACTATCTCGCGAGATAATCTGTCCTATCGCGGGATTTTGTAATATCCCCAGATTTATCACTATATTTCTTAAATTAATAGCACAGTTTTTGAAATTACATCCAACTCAGACCTAAATGGTGACCGGATATGTATCTGTTTTACATTTATATGCATACATTCAATAATAAAACAGGTTGGAATAATGACTAAAATGCAGTGTGGCTTTGCAATCACACTGGGCACTTTGTGATTATAATTTATTTAAACAAGATAAAGTTAATATATTTACTTTGTATACAAATCGTGTATTTCATAAAGATTATCCTGTTTTTTTCCTACTAGTCTAGTCTAGACGTGTAAAAGACGTCAGTGGACGTCTATTCACAACCTCTTAAAAACCTACTTTTTGCACTTACATTAATTATTGCAGTATTAACCAAGGTGTAAGCACAGCATTTGCATATTTCACAATGACTTTAAGGTTTATGATTTTTTTATAGAGGGTCATGATGGACTATAAATGCACGTGTAAAAGACGTCACCTAGTGACGTCCTCTTACAACCGATTCACAACAGGGTATAAATATTGAAGCACGCGTAGTAAAAGTCAAAGTAACAATTATACATGCAACCCCATAGAACTATAGACATGTACAAATGTATCTGAATGCATTTTTATGAAATGTTCTGTGTTACATATTTTCACCGATTTGTGCCGTCATACCGCAACTATTTTTGGCCAGGGACACGACGTTGCGGTCGGACCAATGTTTGCAGAGTATGCTGTAGCAATCATTAACAAAGTGTTGTAAATACTATAATATACTAAAATTTACTGTACTATTAGTATGGTTCAAAAACACTATAGTATTTCCTATAATATTTTTCACCTGGGATTGTTTCAGGTAGCCTCTAGTGTTTAGTACTTTCCTAAAGTTAAAGCTAATTCTGATTGCAAAGCAGTTCGATTTTTTTAATCAATAATAATTTACCTCGGCTATATTTCCCAACAACAGTTTTTATTATCTTTGATCACATTTTTGTGATGTCATCCAAGAATTGTAAAATCAAATTGCTATAAAAAAAGAATGCGTTACCTACCGCTTTCATCGGATTCTTCTCTTCCAACTGCCACTTCGTCTGTGTGACGTGAGAATCTATGTTGCCTAGTAACGAATGTGCTTGCAGCAGGATCACGAAATTTACCCAGAAACAACAAATTCTGATTTCTGATTGGCTGGTAGGTGACAATTATATCAGGATGTCTAGTGTGACCGTGTCCGCGGCTCGACAGATATGAACTCGGCAGAGAACTTCTCTCCTGTGCCTCGTTCATTAATTGTATAGAGTGGGAAAAGTTTTCTTATTTTTTCAGCGTGAGAAATACAAGGTGTGGCGTGTGAGCGTGTGAACTGACTGAAATGCGTGAGTCTCACGGTGAATGCGTGAGACTTGAGAGCCCTGGTTGTATATCTCAGTAAAAAATATCAGTGTCCATACTGTACCCTTCCACCTTTGTATTGTGTAAAGTTAATAAATTTCTTCAATCTGAATTTACAACAATCCTTATCTTCAAAATGGTTTAGTCTTCATTAAGAATAGTTCATTTAATGTTACTATTACATTACATTACATTACAATTCTAAAGTTCAATAAGAGGTCAATAATGTTTCAAGCATGTTGTTTATACACACTGTAATCAACATCATGCAATACACTTACACGGTGTGTAATTACACAAATTATTACATACAGTAATATTGCTTACTTTTACAGAGAATATAAAGTAACATAACTAACATTACATTATTCACACAAAATCCAACAGTTTCATTGTAAGACATTTGAGCTTTTTTAGAATGCATAATATTTTAAAGTGTTTTTACAGGAAAACACACTGTAATGTCTGACATGTCTCCAATGTTTCAACAGTTAGTTCAAATTTATGTGTGTTATGTTAAAATGCTTGAGTCTTCACATAATCAGTAAGCTAGCCACATGCAACCATGACAAGTGAAGACAAAAACTGTGTCCTCTGGCTAAACAATCTGAAACATATGGCAGTTAAATGTATTGCTAAGTATTTAGCTGTATTTTTTTAAACGTATTGGGGCGGTTTCCCGGACAGGGATCAGACTAGTCCTAGACTAAAATAAATGTGAAGTCAGTGCAAATTGTTTTCAGTTTGGACAGATAAATCATAAAATACATCAGTGCCCTTTTGTTTTGCCTCAAAATGAACACAAGTAATGTTTTCAGTAAGGCATGCTTGTTAAAACGAATTATATTTCCTAATTAAACTGAGGCCTAGTCCTGGCGTAAACTAATCCCTGTCTGGAAAACCACCTCATTGTGCTTAAAACTTTCTGTTGACTAGATGATGCATAAACGCAGGCAGTGGTCAGTGAAGAGTTGTGAGGTGCAGCCATCCCCAAAAAATCCCTTTCTGGTGGGGACTCGATTTCTCATGATACCGGGTAGCTTCCTGGGCATAGGTGGTGAGACAGAGTTTCTGTGGTTAGGAAAAAAATATTTATGTTTAGCAATTGTAATAATTTATCATATTTACATTTCCGATTTGTACCTTGGTTCTGAAGTGGGTCAGTAGATATCACCACATCAGTCATTATTTCAACTCATATCGCACGTGCTATATTTTTTATTCATTTTAATGATCTAGTTTGTGATAAAAATGATAGACCAGTCTGGCCCCCAAAACTCAAATGTCAAGCTACGCCCATCATTATTTTGCCATCATTGCTACATGTTGTATAAGCCCCATTCATGTGTTTTATAATCACATCCTTTAAAAACACATTGTACAGTTTTACGCTTTTAAGTGGAAATTAAGGTGTTGAATAAAGTATTTTGTATTAGGATAAAATTAATTACAAATGTAAAAGATTGCAATACACTCTCCTCACTGTGAGATCTGTACAGATGTGTACAGCAGTGGTTCTCAAACGTTTTCGTGCATGCGGCCCCCCTTATGTACAGTGCATCCCTTCATGGCCCCCAAAGAAAATGTATGACATAAAACTTTGTAAACTTAAAATTTCAATAAAAAACATATTAAATTATAAAATTGCTGTTGGATAATAGCCTTATTTTTCTGAGGTTTAATTACAAAGAATGTGTGATAAATTTATGTGTCACCACCTAGGGCCCCCAGTTTGAGAACCACTGGTGTACAGTACACAGACAACCCCATGTCTTAAAGGACACAACTTTTAGCATATTCCCTGCTGAAAAAACAGCATCAAACCAGCATGTGAATTATGCTGGTCTATGCTGGTTTAGCTGGTATTTATTTACAAAGACAGAGTATAAAACTTATTAAAAGCTTTGTTTATTTTAGTTTTAATTTAGAATTGGTAGAATGTATCGCCAAATGATTTCATTTTGTGCAAATGAGAAAGCCTTTTGTTTAGTCAATGTACAGGTTTGATAGGTCTGCATGTGATGGACGCATCTTAAGGAACAGCGCACCTGTACACGTGAGAGAGAAGGGAAAGCTCTCATTTGTCATCTATCAGCTGGCAGCAGTAAATGCGAGTTTGTAACCATTGCGACACGAATGGGATCTCAATTAACCCAATGTGGTTAACCACACACACAGGGACGTCTATGCCGAGCACAGCTGTGCCTGGTCATAGTATTTTTTTCTACAGCAAGACCTTCGTATTGATTTCCTATCTATTTGTGGACCAGTTAACATACAAAGGCATTCAAATCAAGTATTCAACACATCTTACCAAAGATTATGCTGAAGCCATTTCTCAGTTTAAGGATTGCAGTAGGCCTACTAAGAATGTGACGGGTCATCCCTTATTCTGTGGCAGCATCACCTGTTAAACATGACAGTAAAGGGTTAGTTCACCCAAAAATTATTGATTGGACAGAAGTAAATACATCCAAGGCTAAAGTGCAGAATGATTTAAAATGTAATAACAGAAGAAGAGAGTTTTTAATGAGAATTGTATCATTCTGAAGCATTTAAAACCTTAACTGTGGGTTCACACCGCTGCCTGCGAGAGCTTAAAAATGGTTGGAAGTCTTTCATTTTCAATGATAGCCGGCGAGCAGTGGCGCGTCTTGGACGGTGTGAGCATTGAGGAGAGCTGAAATCAGCTCAACTTTATGGTAAGAAGCTATAACGCAGTTCGGCGGCAACCAACCAGAAGGTGGAAACCCCCGCTTGAGATGATTTCAGAGAATGCATTCGAGCATCAGAGTGTCCTCTACACTTTGTCTTTATCGTTGTTGACAGGCCAGCCAGAGTGTTTTTTTGACGCTCTCGCCAGAGGTGGTGTGAACATACAGTAAGAGATGATTACAGGGATTAAATATGGCAGAAAACACTATGCATTTTAAAATTTAGTTGTATGTTATCAGTATACTATAATGACCACAACTAGTGTAAAAATATTAGGGCCTACCTCTGAGAATACAGGAGACCAAGTGACATTTGATCGCTTGGAGTAAGATATCATCTCTTTATCTGCTCCTCCAGTTTCTCCCTGAGATCCAAGATAAAACGCAAGGGTTGTTCCTGCACTTCAGCACTTAGTAGTCGTTTTCTGAACACATCTGCATCCACTTTCGAATTAGCAATCTTCAATCAATCTAAGGTAAAGCAACAAAATATAATTAAAGATACTGGTTTGAATAAATGTCATAATCTGCTTAACCTTGTAATTGTGAAAGTTTTTCTTATTGCTTTTTCTCCACCTTCTCTCCTGTTGGATGGTCCACCTAAAGCAACCTCTCTCACTCTGAAAACATCTCAATTTCTCCAGAACAACTTTAAAATAAACAAATGTACAACTGCATATGTAAAGGAAAGTCAATCATGCATGTGTGAACTGATGTTAAACATACTTATTCACACAGATACAAGCATAGATTTCAATCATGTCTTCAGGAAAACACCTGCCACAAACTGAACATAGTTACTGTAATGAGCAAATCCAATAAACTCCAATTGTGTATAATGAAAGCATTTTTTGATATTTCAAGTGCTTTGTTTTAACCAACCATATTGGGTTTGTTCTTTTTTCCCCTCACTGACATTAATGATGTCTCCATCTTGACTTTCTTCCTGCTAAAGAAAAAAACTAATTATAACAGGAAAATGTGCTTAAAGATATTCTTTAACTTTAGAAACTTCTGGATACATTTTCAGACTCTATGGCACAATTTTCTAAAACTTGGTCAAAACTTGAAGTGTAGCTGATTAGGATTAGGGGTGCGTTTCCCAAAAGCATCATTAGACAAACTACTGTTGTAGGTTCCATCACTTCAGCATAGTTGAAACATTCAAATGTTTCCTGAAACCATCGTTCCAGCGGACATTTGCAAACTGCTTCGCAAACTTGTGTGGTTGTAAGTACAGCTGTTGAGCTGTGGTTAGAAGATTAGTTCCTTGTTATTATGACATGTAGACTGGTATTGATCATGTTTTTGAACAAAATAAGCAAGCAACATGCAGTCTATGCTATATCCATAATTCCTAATAAATACAAAGTCCAATTTACATCTTTTAGTTTGTGCACAGAATTAAAGGGACACTCCACTTTTTTAAAAAATATGTTCGTTTTCCAGCTTCCCTAAAGTTAAACATTTGATTTTTACTGTTTTGGAATCCATTCAGCTGATCTCCAGGTCTGGTGGTTCCACTTTTAGCATAGCGAAGCATAATCCATTGAGTCTGATTAGACCATTAGCATCACGCTAAAAATATAACCAAAGAGCTTAGATATTTTTCCTATTTAAAACTTGACTCTTCTGTAGTTACATCGTGTACTAAGACCGACAGAAAATTAAAAGTTGTGATTTTCTAGGCAGATAGACCCTTTTACTGTTTGTACACAATGATGACGTGGCTACGTATCCGCGCACAGTTTGGCAACGGATGTATGGCAAGAATCAGCAGTGAAGCAACACAGACAAATCAGATAGCAATCTGATCAGAGAAAACACATTAAAGGTCACTTTCTTCCTTAACCCATTTTTTTAACCCTAGTTAGTGTGTAATGTTGCTATAATAGCATAAATAATACCTGTAAGTTCACTGCCAGGCGATATATTTTCTTTAATAGAATTCCCCTTTCAAAGCCTTTTTTAAGACCATAATGAACTAAATTTAAGACATATCTCACGACAATGAAGTCGACTTTTAGTCCAGTGTGCATGCATACATGCATTTTTAAAACCTTTTATTTTTCATGACAAAGAACAAGATGTATTTTCTAGGGGTGTGACAAGACCCTTGCTCTGCAAGATGAAACGAGATTGGGTTCACGAGAAAAAGATCATAGAAGATTTTTTTACACTTTGCTGATATTACAAGTTTTTCACCTTAAACGTCATACGAAGTTTTAAGAAATCCCCAATGATAAAATATATGAAGAAAAATAGCATTTTAATAAACTAAAATCACATTATTTTAAAATGTTTTAACCATTTTAGGGTGATGATAAATGATGATGATCAAGTAATCTGATATTTTTTGGTAATAAAAATAGAGCTAAATGAGCAAAAGCATTTACGATAACAATAATGATGAGACAATGTTAAAATATAGGTGTAGTTACACAGTAGAGATGCGCGGTTGGCGGTTACAGCCGCGGACTCCGCGGATAAACCGCGGATCGGGCGGATGACGTGACGAAAAATAATATTTTAATTAAATTCGGGCGGGTGGCGGATCGACTGCTTGTTATTAGCTTTGTTCTTCAAAGCATGCGACCTTAAAGGTGAGCATTATGTCTATCAAGGTGGCAGGCTCAGAAGTTCGCGAAGAGAACTGAAATGAGATGGTCTAGCCTTCATAGGACCCATAATTTGGGTCACCTGTTGCACGCGCCACCAGTAGCGCCCATTGCGCCTGTCAGCAAAAAACAGCGGAGACATTTCTGACTCTTTAAAATAAATATGTAATCAGAAAAATATGAATTTATTTTAGAAAATATGACACATTGATGTAGATTAAACTATTCAACAACAGTATATCAAATAATCAACCTTAGAAATATACGCAACATAAACCGAATAATATTAACACAAAACATAACTTATAATACTAAAACAGTGACAAGAAAAAGTTTTCTAAATACACTTTTATTTAATAAAGGTTTTAATTGTTTGGGATAGCCTCGGCATGTTAAGGATCCATTCGTTCTATCATTAACAGCGCAGAGAAATGAGGACGCATTTTGACACAGCTCTTATCAACGCCGGCGAAGGAGGTACGTGGCAATCTCAAAAAAATGAGAATTAAAAACAAAGGAAATAAAAGGTCAGAAAATGGTTGCCTGGAATAGGTTTTACAAAGTGGTAAATCAGTAGGATGACACTAGTGCAGACTATGTATTTGTGCGTTTAATTTAGGCTATTTATTTATTTTTGTCCCATGTCATGTGCGCCGATCGGAGACTGGTCTTTATGATTTAAAAAGAAAGCATTCAAGTGAACAGTACTAAACGAACTAAATTTCAGCAAATGCAAACTTCAATCAAACATAGTAAGAGGTGAAGTATAGCTTTAGCCTACAGAAATGCTTATTGCATTAATTTTTAAATGTGTGCGAGGTCCGTGCACGTCCTTCGCTAGCTAAACGAGCATTAAATATTAATGACGTTGAGTTTATTGTTTTTATTAATTTATATTCACAAAACTTATCAACCAAACATTGATTAAAATTAAGAGACAAATTATCTGAAACGAAATTCATTTTAAAGTAGAAAACAAAACTTAAATTAAACTCGAAAATAATGTCTGACCCATTACAATTCTCCCTTCATATTGGCCTTTACAACGCCCTATATGGCGTTTAAAATTACAGTCTATCTTTTGTAATAAGCGAACTAAAATTAAACAAAACATAAACACATTACAACAATATTCAAACCCAACAATACTCAAACATAAATATAAAATAGACATTATGATACATGTTAAAACAATCCGATATAGCATTTATAATAGCTGGTTGGTAGATGTTTACTATTTTTGTCAAAACCTCCGTTGCAAACCTCCATTTACCTGAATAAAATATTTTTTACTTTGAAAATGATGCGCTGTCACGTTAACACCAGCTGTTTGTTTACATAAGACTCCATCTACATTTACACTCAGCGCAACGTCTGATTTCTTAAACTAAAACAGGGTCTGCAGCGTTGACGAACGAATCCGTTTATGAGGGTCGAAAACGGTGATGTAGATGAAAGGCGTAAACGTAGCAAAAGTAACGCGTTTTAAAGGATAAACGCATTAATGTAAACATAGCCTGAGTTCACTGCTTATATTCTAGGGCTTTCTAGTCTCGCGGCTGTCATCAGCAGCGGCTGTCATCAGCAGCGCCTTGCATCGCCCAGTCAGCGGATGGCGGGCGGGTGCGGTTTTGAAAACTGGTCAAAAACGTTGGTGCGGATGGATGGCGGACGGATGATGAGTTTTGTGATGCGGTTGCGGATGAAATAAAAGCCCATCCGCGCATCTCTATTACACAGCTAGAGTTTAGATTAATCCAGGACTAGGTCTTATTTATATTAGGGACATTTAAGGAGTTTTTTTTTTAAATATAACTTACAAAATACATTACTGGTGTGCATCTTCAGACAAAACAATGGCAGTAAAATATTTTATGGCTAAAAAAGAAATAATTAAATTGATAAGACATTGGCGCGTCTAATGCAGAGGATACGTGAGCAGTGGGCTTAAGTAAGAGACCACACAATTAAATTCTTATAATATATTATAATATAATATATAATACTTAGATATCTACATAGATTAAACAAATTATTAAAAGCTTTGTTTAATTCTCTTTTAATTCAGAACTGTTAATCAGCAAAGTATTACCTTTGTGCAAACGGGACAGGCTTCGTTTTATTTGAATACATTTTTGTGTGTATTTGGGTTAATGTGGTTCTCTTTATGTATTTGAATAATCGAGAATGAAATCAGGAGTAAGGGAAATAGAGTGTTGTAGACCTATTATCAGATCCATCCTCCAGAGCAGAGGGGGCGCTAATGCACATATAAGCTGGATAACAACCGCCGTTAAAAGAGAAAAAGAAAATTTGTTTCGTCGTTGGCACTGGTCTTTACCACGGAGCACAATCAGGGTTAAGTAACCAGTTTTCATTAAATGTGCACTTCTCCATAGCTAAAACTCACACTTTTCTCTATTTGCTTTTACCCGGTCCACGCACTTTAGCGAACTCCCCGCCAACTTGTGCATTAGTTGGTACTGCCTGACACATAACGAACATCTAAAATAGTTAACGTTACAATCTTCTTGGTGGTGTTGGTTGGACAACATTTTAAGACCTCTGATACACGGATTTAAGACATTTTAATGCTAATTAAGGCCTTATTATAAAAACTAAAACTTATCAATCAGAGATCCCCATACCTGCAGCTTTATAGCAAAGCCAACCACCAGCTAGTTGCTTCAATTTATGATGCTCCTCTTTAAGGATCATAATACTGACAACCTGAATGAAAAATCAAGAGAAAGAATGAAGATGGTCAGAAAAATAGCTTAAATAGAACGGTGAAGAAAGTGCATATTTGCACAGCTAGGTACCTCTTTGTGACCAGAATGTTCTGGCAATGATATCAGGTCCTGCCTGAAGCAGTCCAAGCTCCACTGCCCCATTTAGAGGTCTTTCAGTTTGCTGTGGGAGCATAAAGAATTTAATGGAGACCTTCCGTGTTAACTTTGTTTCTTGAAGTCCAGGGAATGATTTGTCAAAACCTCAAATCAGCATATAATATTTTAACACTTAATGTGAACATAAAGCAAAAACATAAACAATACAATTATTGTACAAATTATTGTATGCGTATAGCATTAAAGGGAGTTCTTTCTCCGTTTAATGTTGGCCGATATGCCCCTTTGTCAGCTCGTCCAATCGTCAGCCTGTGAGATCGCCGATACACAATAGTATTGGGTGGCGGGCGATAGTTTACTCAGTTATTTATTTGTTAATTTTTTACTCAAGGCAATTGATTGTGGACAAAAATAAGCTGATTTACTCTAACTGTGCTTTCGTACCGCCACTGGCGAGAGCGCCAAAGTGTCCGGAAGTTATTTATTTTCAATGAAAGCCGGCGGCGAGCTCCATCGGGCAGCGGCGCGTCATGTACGGCGTGAGTGTCAAGGAGAGTTGAAATCAGCTGAAAGGTACTAATGAGCTATGATGCGGTTCGGCGGCAAACAATTGAAAGGTGGAAACGTTCGTTTGCAATAGTGCTGCACAATTAATCGCATCGCAATCGCGATGTCAGCCTGTGCAATTATATGACAGCAAAATGTTGCAATTATATTAAATAAATAAATGTGTGGACTTGTTAACATAAACTTTTTGATAACAGTTTGATGATTTTCCTTGCTGTTTAAAAAAAGAAAGAAAAACAAACAAAAATGGCAGTGCACGTATGGCATGCACATGTGTGGCGTGCGTCGTCACTTTTGTGTGCTCAGCGCGGAAATACCAGAGCGAAGATGGATGCAGAGGAGATTGACAGTGATCTGGTAGCAAAAAAAAAACTCTACGTCTGTTGTTTGGCGGTATTTTGAATTTAGGATTACTGACACTGAGCAGTTGCAATTCGAAAACATTTCTAGTTTTACAAATACACATTTTAGCATTATCACTAAACTGTGTGTGGATTTTCCTTAAAACCCATCAAGTTGACTCATGATACCATTTATTATAATCGCAACCGCACATCGCAATATTAGCATCAATAACAGCAATGGGAAAAATTTCCCAAATCGTGCAGCCCTAATTTGCAACCAATCGGAAGATGGAAACCTCCACTTGAGAGGATTTCAGAGAATGCCATGACCCGTGGGATCACTAAAAAAAGTTACTCAAGTTTATATTGACATATATGATGAAAGAATTTTCAGGCTTTGTTGAACTATTCCATTAACAATAACAGCTTACCTTTGCATTTCACTGTTGACAGTGGGTACTGGCGTATTTGTCCCTGTATTTATACCAGGACATCCACTTGATGTTCCAGAGGTTGCATTGTTCCCTGTATGTATGTATGTAACCAGCAGGTCCACTAGAATCTGTTCCCATAAGCCTTGGCCGAGAGGAAGTGCTGTTGGGGTTCTGCCGTGCTCCTACACAATCCAGTTTTTTAAGGCCACTTGCAATTGCTCTTGATCAGCCTGCTCCTAAAAAATCATCAGACTAGTAAATACAATTGTACATGCATGATTGCACATACCTACAGATTATGTTTAACTTATCTTATATTACAAAAGAAATATGCAATCTAAATGCAGTTCAAGGTCTAGTTTAAAATGCAGAGATTATACTGTATCGTATTGCCCAGAGTATAAGACAACCCTAAATATAAGACCCACCCCTCGTCCTCTTTTCAAAGTGTACCTTTAGGAAAAATTATTTTTGAACACCAATTCTTGTGATACACACGCCAAAATGTCATGTTAAGAAGTAAATGATAAATAGTTATTTTACAGCCTTTTAGACGCTTGCTGTGTGTTCGACTTTGCATGGGCCGGTCAGCATTCAGCACAGGGCATCTGTGGGAGTGATTTAAAAGCACACAAAGCAGTTTGCTCTCAGGTTGCTTTGGTGTCGTGCGCCAACTGGTCTGTGTGTCGCTGTGTGAGTTTGAGTGCATTTATCTTGGAACAAAATGATAACGCGCTAACGTGACCCAATCAGAGAACCCACCAGCCAAATGGAAAGATTTATCGTCCGAAACCGATAAGTGTGTTCAAATATTGCAACTTGATTTGCATCTTTGCAAAACTTTTTGCGCGTCCAAATTCTCTTACGCTTTCAATGTCACGTACACTTACAAATTTTATTCTGCCCATTCAGATCTTTTGGGTATCATTTTACCTTCATATGTTACCTTCATATGTTGATGACAGTCATGCATTTGGCAATGTCCTGTATCTGCAACATAAACAGAAAAACACAAAAGAGCAGTACTCTCATACAACATTTTAAGTTTCAACTTCCCTGTGATTATATTGCTTTAACAATTGTTTTTACAACCTTACATAAAAAATATTAAATATAAAAGATATAAAATTTATCATAGAGCGTTTTTGTACCCTAATCTAATGTAGTTTGACACCTAAGGGACCAGGTGAGGTGGGGATGAACTACTTGAGGGGAACCTATGAGGGAGTCTTCACCACAGGGTTTGGCCCCCGACGCTTATTGCACTTCGGATCTTCCCTGGGCTCCTCACTGGTCTTTGTGTCCTAGTCTTTCCCTATCAACATGAGAGCTATCAACATCTTCGATTGTGAATAAACTCATCCCCCCTTTAAACTGTAAGAAATTACTGATATTACTGGCAAACATCCATTTAGGGTTGTGAGAGTAAACTATTTTTCTTAACAGAAAGTAATTTTCCCCTTAAATCACCACAGCCATACGTAATAAAATTAGCAACTTTTTGACCAGGAGCCAAGTGCTGTTGGAGAAAACAGATCTTCAAGAAGAAGCTGATCCTAAAGATGGTCCATTCGACCAGGAGCCAAGTGCTGTTGGAGAAAACAGATCTTCAAGAAGAAGCTGATCCTAAAGATGGTCCATTCGACCAGAAGCCAAGTGCTGTTGGAGAAAACAGATCTTCAAGAAGAGGCTGATCCTAAAGATGGTCCATTCGACCAGGAGCCAAGTGCTGTTGGAGAAAACAGATCTTCAAGAAGAGGCTGATCCTAAAGATGGTCCATTTGACCAGGAGCCAAGTGCTCAACGAGATCAGACTGATAGTTAGCCAGGGCCATCCTGCCTGCAGTCAAGTGCCCTAAAGATGATAGGCAGAATAGTCCCTCAGGACTTAAGCCAGCGTGCTGTGAAGAACGTCTATTGCCAGTCTGGTTCATCCACCTTGGAGAAAACAGATCTTCAAGAAGAGGCTGATCCTAAACACGGTCTGTTCGACCAGGAGCCAAGTGCTCAAAGT
The DNA here is from genome assembly GCF_027580225.2 of Misgurnus anguillicaudatus. NCBI lineage: Eukaryota > Metazoa > Chordata > Actinopteri > Cypriniformes > Cobitidae > Misgurnus > Misgurnus anguillicaudatus. Next base: position 8,244,403 of record NC_073359.2, on the reverse strand, counting down.
GATCAGACTGATAGTCAGCCAGGTCCATCCGGCCTGCATTCAAGGGCCGTGAAAATGATTGAGTTTAGTCCCACAGGACTCAAGCCAGCGGGTACTAAATTGAAGTTCATCTAAATTGAAGCAAACAGCTCATCAAGATCCAGCTGTTCCTGAACATGGTCCATCCAATCAGGGGCCAAGTGGTCAAAGTGATCAAAATGATCCACAGCCAGGTCCATCCTCTCTGCAGTCAAGCAGTCATAAAATGAACAGCCTGCTAGTAGGTTTACTGTTATTATGTTCTGGTTCACTTTGTTCTGCTTTTTATTGTCAGCTTTATTTTTCTCTTTTGTCAACTGCTCTTTTCCTAATTGTTTTAAACCTGTGCCCATTTACTGTAATACGTTTATGTAATACCTTCTTCCTGTATTCAATATATAATGTGTTATTCTGATGGACTCTTGATTCAGCTTTTCCCTTCATCTTGTCCTGATTTCTGGTTTAAAGAAATATTTAGGTTTTTTAATGGTTGTCCTGCTGTTTTTACTTGTACTTGATCACAAACATTCATCTTGTTTTTTTCTGCTAGTAGCTGATTAGCATTGGATGTACTGAACAACTCTCCATGATCTGCACATTCATTACATGAATATTTATTCTGTCTGTTTTATTATAAGCAGCACTGCTATTGGAGACAAAAATTGCCTTATGTTCATTTTGTATTGATTGTTTTTCAGGTGCATTTACCATGCTTTATACACTAGAAAAACAGATAGGAAGAGGTGGCTTTGGTACAGTTCATGAGGGATATCGAAAATCCGATGGCAGAAAGGTAAAACTGCTCTTCATCAAACAGCACAATGTGACAACATATAAATCCATGCTGAGTGTTTTGATCTAAATATGTTTATATCAGTTATAGTTTGATGTGACTTACAAATAATTACTTTCCCTTGTTGGTCGCCATCAAATTTATTTAGAAGTTGTGGCTCTCTGACAGTTTCATTAAAATGGTAAGTTAGCAAGATTTTTTATATATATAAAATTTTATATACAATGGGGTCCAAAAATGTATGAATATAAAGAGGCAATCTGGGATTTTTAAACTGGGATTTCAAATTACTCTGCAAATAACTGCAGTTTTATAGTTCAAACAGAGATGGCGATAGTGAGGCAAAAGTTACAGAATGCAGCTGTAATAAAGTCATAAATAAAGACCCCACTGTATCTTAGTACAAGTGCATGGAAATTGAACATCTCCGCTATTTTCAGCTAACCTCTTTTAATGCTTTTTTACTAGCGTGGACATGCCGAGCCTCTTTATTCAGAAGTGGCTATTAATCTGATGCTGCTTAAACCGAAGAAAAGCCCCTACATTGTGGAAATGTTGGACTGGTTTGAAGAGGAACATCAGTACATCATCATTTTGGAGTTTCCACATCCCTGCATGAATCTCTTTGAGCTTGTCCAGAGAAATGGAGGTCGTCTGTCAGAAATCCATCATTTAATGCGCCAAGCAGTGCATCTATCTAGCGCATCTATGGTGTCTATCACAGGGATTTAGAGCTTGACAATGTCCTGGTCAAAACAGACACAATGGAGCTTAAATTAATAGTCTTTGGAATCAGCTAACTTAACCCCCCTACTGGGGGCTGTAGAGCAGAGGTCCCCATTCTGTGACCCAAAGCAAAGACAATCACTGGTGGCTGTACAGATTTCACAGTCAGTAAAACACGCTAATAACAAACATTCATACTCACGTCTATTCAAAGCTCTCCAGACAGTCGTCAAATAGACTTAGGTAGACAAATACCAACATGTCTACATCTAGAATGGCAGTCCTCAACCACCGGGATGAGGGGAAGTAAAATATCGTCGCTGCCTGATGAAACTCACGTATGTCCAAAACGGTAACTTTTCAGAAAGTGAAAAAAACACTGTATATCAAAAGCAGTTGAATGTAGCGTTGTCATACTTGGTACGGCATATTTACATGTAACCATATTCTTGCCAGTGTCATGATATAATCCACATTTGACCAAAATTGAGTTTAAATCGACATGCGTGCATATTTTACAGTAACTTTGATCGATACGCGTTCTTCCGATCAGTAATTAGAATGGCCAAAGTCGCGTTTCGTATTGACAGATGCATACGCTCAGTTTATTAAATAGCCTACGTCTTGGTTAAATACGCTTACTTTATTTAATATTAATTATAAGTGTATTAGGGACAATGAATCAATACACTGACATGGTAATGCTACACGACAGGGGCGTCAGTTTGTGTTGAAAAGTGGTGGGGACAAAAGATTTTATAAAAACATTACTGCAGGACGAAAAAAATATTGAATAACGCGCATCAAAAATGGGCATAGCGTAGGCTAGTCAACAACAAGAAAATACTCAGCATAAATGTATAAACCTTCAACAATGTCGACTGCACACATCACACATGTAACAGTCCCTGCAACACCAGCTCAACCGAACAATGCCAAAGCACCATACCGTAGAAAACAGCAGCGAGTTTAATAAATGATTACAATGAATTTCATTACATATGTACAAGAAAACACACCATAAGCATACAACGCAACATATGTGACACTAGACCACAAAACCAGTCTTAAGCATCGCTTGATTTTTCAGAACATTTTAACCAAATGCTTTCAAAAAGTGGTGGGGAAATCCCCAGCGTAAATATCACCAATGCTAGACAGATACTTTGTTTGCACAGTCCTACCGTAATTAAGTAACTCCTACATGTTAGTCTGGCGTCCGGGGGAAACGTTTACCTCGAAGGAAAGTCATTGTCATGTTTATTCGGCTATATCCAGTGCATAGGTTCAATGAAACTTTACGAGACCGGCGAGATGCTTCACAGGCGAAAGATATGCGGCGTGATTGACAGCTTTGACACCAAACGGGTACGTGAAAATCAGATGACATGATTTCACAAGTTTTCATTGGCTATTTAGGTATGTGACGCATACTGTATATGGAAATGAACCTTGACATTCAATCCGTCGGAAAATCTCAAAATCGGCAAAATGAACATACGTGAGTTTCATCAGACAGCGACGATATGCCCTAATTTCTATTTTTGGGTAAATCATTATAAATCTGCTGCTACTAAAACCTGAGAAAAAGCCCACACATTGTAGAAATGTTGAACTGGTTCAAGAAAGATAAGCACATTCTTGTTTTAGAGTTTCCACATCCCTGCGTGACTCTGGCTAAGTTGATGATAGACAATGACGGTCGTCTCTCTGAACCACTGGCACGTCATTTAATGCACCAAAAAGAAATCAGAGCTAAACACTGCAATGACTGCAGTGTCTTCTAGGGCTGGGTTTCGATTCAAATTTCAAGAATCGATTCGATTCCGATTCTCAAGATCTTGAATCGGTTATCATTGTTCGATTCAATTCGATCCGATCTGATCCGATCTTCGAGATTTAGATAAGTGTTTTTGAAAAAAGCCCGAAATGGTGCCAGATAGGGGTGCACGGAATGACCAAAAATCTATTCCATGAGTCATTTTATTTCACGGTAACAGTATATTTCACGGTATACATGTTTTTCAGTTTTTTGGATTATAAAAATGTGCAGTTATTTGCCACTCACTATAGCTTTTAACTTCTCACCACAGTTTTAAAATACGGACAATTTAAAGTTAATAATGTTAAAGTGAAAATGCCCAGAGGATAACAACAGATTAAGTCTTGATAGACAGAATTTTGTTATTAATTTTATAGACTATTGAAGCTATAGTATGCATTGTATTTTGTATTTATGCATACATTACATTAAAAATAGGCAGTATGTAAAATGAACAGGTATAAATTTATGCACAAACCTACAGACAGGATAAATACCTGTATATGAGAGACGGAGCTCTATATAGATATTATGACGGGTGCTAAGATGTGATGAAGTCTGTTTTAAGGTCTTGACGCTCTTTACTTCCTATTGCACATTAACATTTGCGTCTCTTTCTCGTCTTTCAGATCAAAGATGTTTGTACTATAAGCAAATTAGGCGTCAAACTACATCGCTCCAGCAGCGCACGTGTCACTGATATAAACGCGAGTTTTGTCTTAGCTTGCTAAAAGTTCAGAAACCTTTACAACTATTAGCATTATGTGTAAGAAGAACTCTTTATTTGGCGACCCGTTGCGCGCGCCTCAAGAAACCTCTGCCCGTCAGAGACCAGCTGCATGAGCACAGAGGGGGAGAGAGAGAGAGAGTTTCACTGGAGACCCGCGATGGATTCACTGCATGGCGCTTATTATAAAAATTACACAAATAACTCGTTCATTTGTTATGAGTGAATTATTTTACATGTAGATCGCAGCTTTGAGCGTTTCTAGAGTTTTCAAAACAAACGCTTGCTTAACGTTACTGACCGCTATGTTCGTTGTTTTAATGTCCTTCCACCTAAGTTATTAATTATTAAATCGATTCTTTGAGTTACGGATCGATCTTTAGAGATTAACATGAAAATCGATTCAGAACCGATGAATCGATTTTTTCAACACAGCCCTAGTGTCTTCAATGATGACATGAACATTAATAAAGCCCTGGTTAATACAAAGACGATGGAGCTCAAATTAATCAACTTTGGAATCAACGATCTTGTGGAAACTTGTGGCATTCAAAAGCAAACAACACAAGAGTCCTAATAGCACACCACTGAAATTTACAGGGATGGACTGGATCCCATTTTTACTATGATTTCTGTTCAATATTGGTGACTTCTCACATAATGCAGATATAAATTAGAAGAAAACTGAAGATGTTGTTTCTTAAACTTTCACCATTGCTTTATATAGTGCACATTTCAGAGGCTTGTAGATGACCATAATGTTTTAAACCTAAATCTGATCCTGTCTGATCGCAATACAACTAACATTAGCTGTTGACCAGAAGAATTATGATTGGTCAGGCCTCCTGTCGATCAAACTTCTGTGACGGGTGGGGCTGCTGTGAGTGCAGGCAGCCTAAGAACAGCAACCAGTAATCAGCAGAGATACTTTAACTAGGTATATAGCAACCTTTGGTATTCTACCATTAGAAAACCTGCAACAGTCAACTTGACTAGCGTGCAACGCCTTAGCCAGTCAATAATGATCAGCGATATTTGTTGCAGGTATTCAGAGTGTTATGACACTAAGTTACAGTTTACATTTTACACTTTACATTTTAATCTGTTTAAAATCTTAAAAAAAAAGAAAGTCTCCTTCCCTGTGTTTAGCAGCTATAGCAGCATTGTTATACTAAGCTTGCAGGCTTCCCTAGAGAGGGTCTTTGCTTTTAGTTTGCTAACCGTATTTGCATTTTCTGTATCGTACTCTATCAGAGTCTTTTTTATCCTTGTAAATTTCAATAAAGCAATAAGCTCTAGCAACCTTAATGATAAGATCCTTTAATAGCAAGTTGCCCGGCAAATTAGGTGGAGGGGGGCTACTTCAGGATTGTAAGCATAAAGGATGTAATACTACTCTATAGGTACTCCAGATTAACATCAGAAATGCAGAAACAGCTTGTGTTATGGGAGCTTTTATGCTTCGTCTCTTCTGTCCATGCGTCTTTTCCTCGATGGCATTATCGATGGGTGGAGTGAAGGAAACAAGGAAAGGAAAGCAGGATGCACAAATAAAAATTGAGAAGAATCCCTACACTTCCCCACAACCATTGTACTCTCCAAACTACTAATCACCGTCACTTGATCCTCATCACCCCATCATAGTGCACTATAAAAGCATCCTCACCTCTATCACAGTTGTCCGGTCTTGTTAGAACTGCCACCTTCTCTCAGGTGCTGTTTTCCCTCAGACTCTTTACCTACTTAACTGTTATCCCACGTCATCTTCAGATCATGGTACTCATCGTCTGTCTGTAGCGGATTTCACCCAGCATCACAAAAGAACCACCGACTCCAGGCTCTTTGGTGAAATACTCTGCAGTTTAAAACATAAGACAAGGGATCACACACACATATTTTAACAACCCTTTCAGGTGGGTGTCTAGTTCAGAGTTCATACATCTAGTTCAATAGGGGAGACATGCGGAGGGCAACACAGCGTAGAGGGTAGACAGTCTGCACGTGCCCAAAAATCTTGCCGTTTCCTTGGGCATGGCTCTTTGCCATGCAGGCACCTATAAAAGTGTCAACCGCGCTGCAATTCCGCCTCTTGCCAGGTACCGTCTGTGAAATGCCCATGAATCAGTTTCTGCCTTAACAACGGTGACAAAACAATAGAAACCATAACAGAAGTTCTAATAGTTTTTCATTAAAATACCAATAGAAACCATTAGCTTTAACCATTTAAACCACTACAAAATTCCTTTTTGTAGTGTGGCAGTCACTTGTGAAATGTTTAGAACAGACGGCTATGGTCAAACTAATTATTGTGGAATTTCCAAATAAATTAACATTAACCATTCATTGATCTTATATTATTTTTTTCCTTTAAAGCCTGTACAATGATTTAGTTTCCTGACATCTATCAATTGAACAGCGCTTTCCCAACATGATGCGATATTCCTTGGGGGTTTGTTTGGCAAGTTTGTTTGCCTGTGAAATGACTGTTTTCAAACGTATATATATGGTCACGTATTTCATAGTTATCACGAAAAAAGCTATGAAATTTCAGATTTTACAACACCTTTAAACATGTTTTATTAATCGTTTAAGAGAGATGCAAAAACCAACCTGACTCTGTCCAGTCATATGCAGCAGCATAACGAGAGAGTTGACGCGGCCACTAAGTGACGTCACTCAAACTATGCTTATTTTTCACAAAACATTTTTCCTGCCATAAAAAAAATCAAGAATTAATATGAGATTCAAGGATGATAAAAACACGTGGAATTACAAAATAATTTATTTCTTCAAGTTCAAATATAATCTCTTGTAAAATTAAAGACGCTAACTGTTACTTCTGCGCAATCGCATAACTGCGCCACCAGCACAGTCAAGCTAACCCAGATTGCAATTATAATTAACCAAAGAATTTAAAATACATTTAAGAACAAGCATAACACGTTTTTTTTTATAGAAGATAAAGACAAATAAAATATCTCCACTAGGATACGTTAGCTCACAGCTGCGCCACGAGCTTAGATGCCAGCGCTCGAGCGTCAACAAGTTTATCATCTTTGTTAGTTATATCCAAATATACTGACATCTGAATAAACATCACAATGAAGTAATTTCAATAACGTAACCACAAATTTAAGGAAACCTACCTTAGAATCTACAACAAAAACGGAACACTCGTTTGAGGAGAATATCGGTTAAACCAGAACGTGCGTCTCGCGATACGGACGACACGGCACATCCGGGAACTTGACTGTAAATTTCGTCACCGCCCCTTTTCGGGGGATAAAAAAGCAGCGCTTCCATTGGCTTCCATTCAAAATAGCGAAACAAAGCAACGTTTGTACACAGCTGCCAGGCGTAAATAACTTATGAAGTCACTCAGATTGGACATGTCGGGTGTTTATCTGTCCATCCTGCCTGAGCGCGAAAGATACATTAACACATTTAATTTGGTCAATATAAAAACATGTCCCTTTCATTCTCACAGCGTCAAATTTTGTGTAACAACGCCATCCAGTGAGTGCTAGAAATATCGCCAAGCCAGTTAGTTGTATGGCTGGACGGAAAAGTGCACTCATTACTCTAAATATAAAGACATAATAAATAAATACGAAGTAACTTTCAAATACGAAGTAAAATCATTCACTTGCTTCCCTGTTGACTCGATGAGGTACGAGTAAATGTCCGGGTAAGACACCTCTGGCCAATAGGGAGCGTTGTTACACAAACCTGACGCTGGGAGAATGAAAGAGACATGTTTTTATTATTAATTAATGATCTACATAATCTGATATTTTTATAAGACCAAATTCCGCGGAGGTTTGTATAATAGCAACCAAAGCACATAAGCGCCCTCTAGCGGCCATTTTTAGAACAACACCTGGCGCGGTTCAACCTTTGGTGGAGTTCATTTTACCTCAAGAGATTGAATAAATAAATGACTTAATGTAGTGTTCACTGCATATTAATTTTCCGTTTTGTTTTTATTTGTGTTTTAAATTAGTTGTGTGAAGAAATGTCCTTAATTTAACAAACCCTGAGATTTTTTTTCTTAGTCATTGGAAAAGATAAGCCTCTTAACTTTAATATAGTTGTTTTTATATTTACTGTCAAACTGAAATTCTTGATTTAGGACGTTTCAAAATTTGATCACTGTTTCTAATAAAAATGGTTACAACGGGAGTAATTTCACAGATTAAAGTATTAATATTATTAATAAAAGCATAATCCTCATCATTCTTTACTTTTAACAAAAAATGAAATACATTATCATATATTATCAGCTATTTAAAAACATGAATTCACTCCTTATGTAGTCATTTTGGAGTAACAGGCTTCTAGACTTTAAAATGCATTTTAATATTACTTAGTGATTTTATGTCTTAATGCAATAATAAAAACAACGTTTTTAATGAAGGCCAAATTTAAGGATGATGGTGTTAAGGAAATAAGTTAAAAGTTGTGTTTTAAACAGTTCTTACTCCTTTAAGACATGGTGTGGTCTATACAGATCTCACAGGAAACTGAAGAGTGTGAATTTTGCAATCTTTCAGGTGTAAAATTTGTAATTAATTTGATTCTAATACAAAATACTTTTTTCAACACCTTAATTTCCACTTAAAGGCATAAAACTGTACAATCTGTTTTAAAGGATGTGATTATAAAACAAACATGTATGGGTCTTATGCAACACGACATGGCAGAATAATGATGACATAGCCTACTAGGTGAGCTTGATATTTGGGGGCTCAGACTGCTCTATCATAATATCTAAACCGCAACAGGTGCTATGATTTTTACAGCAAACTAGATCATTAAAATGAATGAAAAATATTTTTGTTGACTACATTAAAATATCATAGCCTGAATGTTAGATAAAAATAAAACATGATAATGGATTTGATATTTTGTAACTGTAACACAAGGTTAAATGTAAAGAATGAGGACAATTATTTGTATTTTTTAATTAATAATATCAGTAAAATTACTCACTGTAACCATTTTTATTAGGCTATGAACACTGATCAAATACTGAAGCATCCTAAATCATGAGGAATTGCAATTTGATATATAAACAACAATTATATTAAAGTTAGCAGGCTTAAAAGGAAAGTTCACACAAAAATGAAAATACTGTCATCATTTACTCACACTCATGTGGTTATGAATTAATAACCAGTTTTTTTTATGAACACTTAATAAGATATTTTGATGGATGATGGTAAGCACACAGTTGACAGTACCTATTTAATTCCATCGTATTTGTTTTTCCTACTATGGAAGTCAGTCAGCTGTGTGCTTGCCATAATTTATTAAAATATCTTCATCATATACACTTCAAGAAAAATCAGGGATAGTTAATTTTATGAGATTTTAACTTCTAAAAACAACACAATTTAATTCTAAACAAAACAAAGCGGAACATGAAAATGCAGTGAACGGTACATTTTGGGTCATTGAAGTATTCAATTAACTCCAGGCGTTGTTCTGGAAATGGCCGCTGGATGGCGCTTGGGCGCTTGTGCGCTTTGGTTGCTATTATACAAACCTCAGCGGAAGTCTTATAAGTATCATATTATTGCAGACAATTTGTTTAATTAAAACGTATTCATATTGTTGTAGCACATGGTGTTATATATGTTAATCGAGAAGCTATAATAACTTTTGTGTTTTTGTTCGGTAGAAGAGGAAGGATGTTCCGGTTGGTCGATGTAGTGTTTGTCCCGCCTCTCCTCCATCGTGATTGGGCGGACTGGGTAAACGACATACCGTGCGCTACGTTTTGATAAATACACAAATTATTACCAGATTAACAATTATTTTACACATTATCTTACAAAGTAACATTACAAAAATTACAAGAAGCTAAATTAATATGTATGTGTGTTGTGGAATATAATTTATTTTATTAAACTCCAAGCTCCACCTATGCTTAAACCCTGCAATGTGTTTCACTAAAATATAATTTCTTCTATTAGATCTAAGTTACTTGATTTGTGAACACAGGAGTGTTTTAAGGAATTTTATTCAACAGAAACCACTGTGAATACATACAATGCAAGAAAAAAAATCCCAAGGTTTATTAATTTAAGGACATTTTCTTGACTTCTAAACAACACAATTCAATGCCTAATTCAAAACACAAGTAAAAACAAAGAACAGTACATTAGGTCAATCATTTTTTCAATCTATTGAGGTAAAATTAATTCCACTGAAGGCGGAACGCGCCAGGTGTTGTTCTTAAAATGGCCGCTTGAGGGCGCTTATTAAATTAAACACCAAATGCTGAACGCGTCAGGCGCTGTTCTAAAAATGGCCGCTTGAGGGCGCTTTGGTTGGTATTATACAAACGTCCGATGAAGTACTGATTTTTCAGATATTTATATCAAAGCGTATTCATATTGTGGCAGCACATGGTGTTATATATATTAATATTAGTTAATTAAATTGTATGATTTTGTTCAATAGTAGAGGAAAGATTGGCCGGTTGGCCGATGTACTGTTTGTCCCGCCTCTCCTTCATTGTGATTGGACAGCTAGAAAAGTGACGTTACTGAGCGCAACGTTTTGATAAATACATATTATTACCAGGCAGATAAACAATTGTTTTACACATTATCTTACAAAGAAACGTTTAAATTGTATAATACCCTAATTTAATATGTATATTTGTTGTGGAATATAATTTATTTAAAAAATTTTTTTTTAAGGCAATGGGGGCCTGGACCCGACTATGCTGCTGCAGTGTCACGTGTCAGACAGATAATCCAGCCTCAAGTTCAGGCCATTGGTTAAGTGAATGCTGTCATATAAGGTTTGTGTTAGGGAAATTACTTTATTACTTGTCTTTGCATGTTAAAAGAAGTCTTAACATAGAAAACAATGACACTCAACAGCTTTAAATAAGATTATTGAATAAAATGTTTTATGTAAATTATATAAAAAAGTTAAACTATTTTAAACAGTTGAATAACATGACATATTTGAAAGCCAAAGAAATCTCAGATTTTCTTGGCACTCTGATCAGCAGTGTTTAGTAGCAGCAGATCACAGCGTACAATATTAACATTATTTTTCAGTAGCGCCTCACTGCAGAACACAACATCCAGGAGGCGGAGTTGGATTCAGATCCAGGGGCGGAGCTGGATCCAGAGATCCCATTGGTCGGCAGATTTACCACAAGCCACGTCATACACATGTTGCTGCATTACCATTTCCACATTAAGTCGTAACTAAATTAAGTTGTTCTTTTGACATAAAAACGAACGTTACTTATGACTACAATAAAAGTAGTGCCTTTAGGGCGAAATGTAAGTGTTTTTTGCTATAATGTTTTGGAGTAAAACATTTCGGTATAAGCCTACTAGTAATCTTACCACATTCAGTTTAAGACCTATGAATGGATACAGTATAAATATGCATAATTATTAAAATATATAGGCTATGGCATGTTATTTAGAAATTAATGAATTGAATGTTTATCTTGTATACGGACTACCGGCACATCCGGGAACTTGACTGTAAATTTCGTCTTTTTGGGAAAAACAAACCAGACTTCCCATTGACTTCCATACAAAATAGCGGAACAAAGCAACGTTTGTATCGGTTTGTACACAGCCGGCAAGCGTAAAAAACTATACGAATATAGAATATAATAAATTCAGACAAAGAAAATTCTGTTAACAGTGTCTGTGTGATCCTTTTCACTTTCACTCTTTTATTTGATGCGGGTAAAATTCCACGACAGTATTAAGCGTTTTAACTTTAAACTAATTGTTGTTTATATTTATTGTCAAACTGTAATTCATCATGATTTAGGATGCTTTAATATTTGACCACTGTTTATAATAAAACTGTTACCATGAGAGTAATTTCACAAATTAAATATTAATATTATTCACAAAAACATAATTGTTTCATTCTTTACTTTTAACAAAAAAAAATGAAACCATTATTTTCATAAATTTTTATCTAGTTTACTGTAAAAATCACATCACATGTTCCGCCTATACCAGTGGTTTTCAAACTGGGGGCCGCGAGATGGTGCCAGGGGGGCCCCAGTTTTATGACATTTTATGAAAAACATTAATTTATCATGAATTCTGTGTAACTAAACCTAAAAAATAAGGCTACTAACCAAAAGCACTACTTTTTTGTATAATTTAATGTTTTTTTTAAATTAAAATGTTGAGTTTTAGAACATTTTTTGTCACAAATAATCTTTAGGGGGCCGCGAAGGAATGCATCGTACACAAGCTATATATATATATATCAGTGGCGAACCGTGAGTATTACAGCTGGGCCTTCAAAATATGCAATGAAGTGCAAATGCCTCTCCATGCGCAATTACGCATGGCGCAATAAATTAAAGTCACAAATTTAATGGATAGGTTCTACTTACTACACCGCCTTAATTCTTAAAAACAGGAAAATGGAGACAAGTGAGCATGGGGGAAAAACACCAAAATAAATTGAGAGTAGTTTGTTTTTCATAAATTTTAAAATTCAGAATATAATACTAGGCTATTCGTATTTCGTTAAATCATACAGTGAACGTGTAAAAATTCTGAGCACGCAAAGTTATATTACAGAATAGGCATCGTTTGCCTTTAAATGCAGTTTTAAAGTTTAAAATTACTTTAATCTAACTGATAAACACAAATACAGACTCTGCTGCTCTGTAAATTTGCATTTAATTTTTGTTTTTTGTAAATATATATTTAGCTGTAGGATAGCTTGTTAGTCTTTTTTCATAAGGGGAAATATAGCACCCTGCGTTCTCAGTGCACCTCCTTGTGGCTTATAACTGTTATATTTTGCGGGCTCGCAAAATCCCTAGCCCGAGCCCCGGTGAATGTTTTTGCATTCTCTGAGATTTAGTTAGGTAATTATATTGTATGTAATTCGGCGTCGCCTGCAGTCATTACTATCCTCAAGTGAAACTGTCAGGAAGTGAAAGTATAATTAAACCCATTATTTTTCTCGTGTTCACGTCTGATATGCGCAGCACAGCTGCACGCGCATCTCTCGGCTGTGCTCTTCACGAGTACCCGCTTAAGTAATTTCGTTTTTACCTCAGCCATATCAAACTAGCCACAACGTCAATCACGTTTTATGCCATTTACCTCAACCACTCTCACCGCAGAGATTCTGGCCATTAGACTGTCTATGATTAAGACTTCTTCTTCTTTGGTGTTTTACGGCAGCTCGCATCCAGCTTGTTGCATGATTAGGACTTCATGAAGGCTTAGGGCGCAGTCACACCAAAAGCGCTTTAAACGCTTGCAAACGCAAGGCGCGACGCACTGCCTTTTTAAAAAAAAGAGCAGTGCGGCGCGGCTTTTCATGTTGCTAAGCAACCACCGAGTCAGCTGTCTTGTCAATCAAATATTGAAGCGTGAGCGCTCTTTTGCTGTTAACTGTCATATTAGCAGAAACTTTAAAAAGAGGACGCTTGCTCTGACCTTGTTTGAGGGTGAGAGATGCATAAACACGCAGGAGAGAGTGAGCGAGTGGAGTCCGGTTCTTCAAAGCAACTGTAAACTTCACTGACCACAACGTAAGGCCCGCCTCTCCCCTCATTCGATTGGACAATGGAAGACGCGAATGACGTCAGGCGCTTTCTCCGCTCTCAGCGCTCCTTCAAAAACGCGTGCGCGACAGGCGGCAGAAAACCGCAAGGCGCTCGGCGCGCATAAACAGCGCGCAAACGCGCCCTGCCCATAGAATATCATTCAAAAAAGGCGCCTGCAACTGCCATAAACGCTTTTGGTGTGACTGAGCCCTTACAATGCTTTGTTTTTTACCCGCCCACTTGAAATCAAAGCGTGATTGGTCGATTTGCCCGTCACTCTCCACACCAAAACACATAGCTTGGCCTTCCTTGGGATTCTTGAAGTCCTAACCAATGAATGAGCCAGTTTACCGGGCCTTAATAGAGACAGACGATTCTGATTGGATATGAACCTGACAGTAAGCTTAACGTTAGAACATAGATGAGAGAAAATATATTACATGTATTAAATTAAATTAAATATAAATTTAAACATGTAAAAACATATTTTTATTGAATACTTTATTATTTATTAGTATTATTATAAAAAATATTTTTATTAATTTTTTTAGGCCTTCTCTGAAGGCGTAGAAGGCCCTGAAGGTTCCCCACTGATATATATTATTTGGAATAAAAATAAGGCTATTTGGAATAAAAAAACATGACTTCTCTCCTTATGTAGTTATTTGATGAAACAGGCTTGTAGACTTCAAAATGCATTTTAAATGTGGCTTGGATGATGGTGTAAGGATGATAGTGAAAAGGAAACAAAAGCTAAAAGTTGTGTTTTAAACTGTTACTCCTTAAGACATGGGGTAGTTTGTGTATTGTACACATCTGTACAGATCTCACAGGAAACTGATGAGTGTGAATTGCAGTCTTTCAGGTGTAAAATGTTTAATTAATTTGATTAAGTCAATAGTTAATATCAGCTGTGTGCTTACCATGATTTATCAAAATATCCTCTTTTGTGTTCATCTAAAAAAAATAAGTTCTTCTTATTCAGGTTTGGAAGAACATGACAATGAGAAAATAATGATAAAATGCTCATTTTTGGGTGAACTTTAATACCCATTATATACACTGCAAGAAAAAATCAGGGTTAGTTCCTTTTAATATTTTTTTACTTCTAAACACAACACAATTTAATCCAACACACAAGTAAAATATGCAGTAAACAGTACATTATGTCATTCATTTTTTCAATCTCTTGAGATAAAATTAACTCCACCGAAGGCTGAACGCGCCAGGTGTTGTTCTTAAAATGACCGCTTGAGGGCGCTTGTTTTCTTTGGTTGCTATTATACAAACCTCAGCTAAATTTCTGTATTATAAGTATCGGATTTTGAATAGAAGTTGTTTTATCAAAGCGTATTCATATTGTGGTAGCAAACTGTGTTATATATTAATCGGCACGCTAAATTAAATTTTATGTTTTTGTTCAGTAATAGAGGAAAGATGTTCCGGTTGGTTGATGTAGTGTTTGTCCCGCCTCTCCTTCATTGTGATTGGACGGCTGGATAACTGACTTACCGAGCGCTGCGTTTTGATTAAATACACATAATTATTACAAAAAATTTAGCTTTTTCACCTTATAAAAATAATAAATCCATTCACTATTCCAGCAGGACATTCCCAACTGGCATAATGGTGAATCAACTTCAAGGTTGAATTAACATCGACTTACATTTTGATTTTGCAAATTAAATCAAAGTCGATATCGTGATGTGTTTCACATTCCTATTTTTAACACTGAATATAGATTTTTACTTCACATTCCAATAAAAATGATTTACGATAAATACGTCATGTTTTCAGTGCAATTATCATATGAATGCAACTATCTGAACATAACTTACAGTACAACCCTATTCATTATACTAAACACCTGAAGTAGGTAAAGTTTGAATGTGAACAAATAAGATGGCACGTGCCTACCATTACTAAATAATCATGAAAGAAGCTGTTAAAATTGCTCAATAGTTGTGCAGAAGTGGAATATTCCAAAGAATAAAAACATAAAAGATGAAAACAAAATCATTTTTAAAAATCATTTTATTCATCTGAATAGAAAACCTTTTATTCAAGGAAAACTGCAAATATGAATTTTGTTGTTAGTTTACCTTACCCTCATACTGTACTGTACCATCTAAAGAGGAAAAACAAACCACAAGTTATTTCATTCTCAATGCTGCAGCCAAAATATAAGAAATCGTATTACACATAAGGGCAAGATTTGTGTCCTTTAATAGTCTGACTAGAAACATAGCATAGCTGTCTGATGAAGGAAGACAGCTGTTGTGTTTATAAAAGTGACAATGAGCTTCAGATCTTGACTGACATCTACAGTCACAGTGCATTCAGACCACCTTCATTTTTCAATTTTATGTTGTCGCATGAACAATTGTTGATATTTACACCATGAAAAAATGAAAACAGAATTTTAAAAACTTTTACAAATGCATTCAGACCCTCACAACAACACCTGAAATTTTGCTCAAGTTTATATCCCATTTCTCTTGATGGTTGATGAGATGTTTTCACATCTTAAAGGCTTCTGACGAACACAAAGGAATATATTTTGAATAATGTTTGTAACCAAACTGATCAGAAGCACCATTTACTTCCATAGTAGGAAAAAATAATATTGAAGTAAATGATGCTTCTGATCAGTTTGGTTACGCAGCAAGCTTTGCAACACCTGGATTTGTTTGTCAGACCTGAGGCTGTAACTGCTGCTTCAACTAACTACTGAGTAAAGGGTCTGAATTCTTAGATGAGCTCTATTTTTTCAACCCCCCAAAATGACACGCTAAACAAAGCAAACTGACTGGTGCGTGTTGGTCAAACAGCCTCTTGTGCAGTTAATTACTAATGAAAGCTAAGATTGACTTCTGGACCATCTGTGAGAGACTTCAACACGCCAAGACTGGCAAGGCATCACGTTGGCAGACATCCCAACCTGATCAAAAATTTTAGAGTGAAATGTGATTGAATATCATTTGCTCTGTGACTTATTTTGTGACACACAAACATTTTGGGGGGCACTTACATTATGCTTGACTGGGCCGAAGCGTAGTGCAATCGTCCCCACTCCCTTGCTGGTCTGCACTCACACTACACTACATGTACAAGATGTGATTGTTTTGAAGAAAACGTGAAGATATGTGTGATGGATTTAATCGTAATTATCAATGTATGACTTATTAGCTGTTGTTGAAATCATGCGCATTATGCGCCTCTTCCGAATCAAAATGGACCGTGCCAGAGACCACCTCTGCAAAGCATACCAGCATACACTTAAGTGTACCATACCCTGTTACAGCACTGAATGATCACACTAGCCAAATAAACCATACTTACTGGTGTCAAATGAACTCTGGTGCGGTAGGCATTGTGCAAGTTAAACTATATTATAATATTTAATTATAAAATAAAATTTAAAATTTGCTTCTTATCTAAATGGATGTACTTTTGATCACTAAATGTAAAAGGGACAGAAAAATGAAAATACTTTGTTACTTTAACTTTTGTTAGCAGTTCATCACTACGGTCTACTACAGCCAATTGGCGTAGCTTCCGCATTGCATTGACCAATGAGACACGTTCTAGCTTCAACCAATCACATTTTGCTTTACACTTACATTTAGAGCGAGGACCTAACAGAACATTGTAAAATGCTTAGCGTACTAAAACAACGAGGATTGACTCCCACTTAGTAGTAATAACTAAGTTATAGTGTATAGATATACTAATTTGATAATAATAAACAGCAGTATCATAATGGGTGTAACACAATGAAAGTGGGTGTTACATAGAATTTGTCTATATACATTACAGTACTGTGAGCTGCATTACTTACTTTTTTAACGAGTATTTTCATTTGTAAATCAACTTTAATTTATTTGTGAATTCTACCAATTGTCATCTAACTAACAACTACACTTACAAAACACTTTTTTTAATAACACCTCCACTAATCAGCCAATAAACTACCAACAGTGCAATGCATAAAAGCATGCAGATAGGACAAATTTGTATACTACTTCTTTACTTCTTCCTCACTTTATCTTTTGGTTTATACAACGACTATGTGCTTTGATAATGAATACATTTATTTAATAATTCTGTTGTATTTTTTCTCTTCTGTCTCTTCTGTCTCTCTTCTCAATCGCTGGAGTCAATTTGTGGATCTGCTAAATCAAGAAATGTAAAGAACTTTGTATTTAGCATTTTACTTTAGTTTTCTTTCCTTTGAAAAGGTCTGTCTTTGATGACCTAATGTATAAAATTTCTGAAAAATATGATCTGCTCCTGACCTTTATTCCTCATCGAACCATTTATGTTGTAAGAATTCTCTCAATGTTGGCCTCTTTTCATCATGGAAGTCCAGGCACAGAGACATCAAGTCTTGACACTCTGTATTCGCAAGTGTAGGCAAGAGCATTAATTAGACATTTAGGTTTTGGCAAATATACATACAATCTTATATAAGCTTCTGAATTATGTACTATACAGAAACATTAATCAATGTTGACATTTTGAAGTTTAAGTAGCAATTTCTTCGAATTAAAACTTAGAAAATTGCATCAGGTTAGAACTTTCCATGATTGTACAGAAGCTTTGCTTGCGTTTAACAATGAATTGATTGTTAGTGCCATTCTCTTACCTTTGGATATCATAGCAGTGCCATCAGTGGTTCTGCCTCTAAACATTTGTCCATGCAACATTTTGAACATTAAAATAGCCAAAGCATGCCTCATCTCTTCATCAGCAAAATATAGCCCTGTAACATAAACAAAAGGTTAGAAAATATTTCATTATTCAAAAGTAAATGTAATTATAAACTTCAGTAGTGTGCTTCCAAGAAAACAATACAGAAAGTCAACTCACCACTAAATGGTTCGCCTGGTCTCTCACAATCTTTCACAAGTTTGCTGAGTCCAAAGTCTATCAATTTCAGCTCCATCGTGTCCGTGTTGACCAGCATGTTGTCGAGCTTTAAATCTCCGTGAAAGACACCACTGTCAATGCAGTGTATACAGGCGAGCAATGCTTGGCGCATTAATTGACGTGCCTGGACTTCTGACAGAGGACCTCCATTTCTCTGGACAAACTCAAGAAGATTCATGCAGGGATGAGGAAACTCAAAAACGATGATGAACTGATTTTCCTCTTCAAACCAGTCCAACATTTCCGCAATGTAGGGGCTTTTCTTCGGATGAAGCAGCATCAGATTTATTGCCACTTCTGAACAAAGAGGCTTGGCATGTCCAGGCTAGTACAAAAGCATTAAAAGAGGTTAGCTGAAAATAGTGGAGATATATCATTTTCATGCACTTTTACTAAGATAAAGTGGGGTCTTTATTTATGCATTTATTACAGCTGCATTCTGTAACTTTTGCCTCACTATCGCCATCTCTGTTTGAACTATAAAACTGCAGTTATTTGCAGAGTAATTTTCTGTATGTGTGTTCTGCTTCGAATCTGATGTCTGTGATTACCGCATCAGAGCGGATCAGTCATTATACATCCACATGACAAAGAGAAAAACATCCTAAAACTATTGAAAAGCCCTGCTGATATTAAGTCTTGTTTCAGCTTGAGCTCTGTCAATTTCCCCTGTGTAGCTGAATGATCTTTAAAGTTTTCAGTGTTTTAACAACAGATTATTCCTCAGAGGTTACGTTGCTTAAAACTATTTAATCTTTTAACAAATAATAAAAAAAAATGATAGGCTTATTATTGTGAATTGGGTTTAGCTAAGTAGACAATGAACACTTATTATTTATGTATTTACTCAACAACTGATTTTTGTTTGTGTTATTTAGTTTGGCCCCCTCGTGGTGATATGGACAAAACCTGATGGTTCATGTTATCTGAAATATGTCCTAAAGAGCATCTTATGTGCTTCAACAGAGCCAAAGACATCTCAATTTTAAATTTTATATATATTAAAAATCTTGCTAACTTACCATTTTCATTAAAAAGCTAATTGAGTGCCACGCCTTCTCAATAAATTTGATGGCGACCTATAAGGGAAAGTAATCATTTGTAAGTAACATCAAACTATAACTGATATAAACATATTTAGATCAAAACACTCAACATGGATTTATATGTTATGTCACATTGTGCTGTTTGATGAAGAGCAGTTTTACCTTTCTGCCATCGGATTTTCGATAGCCCTCATGAACTGTACCAAAGCCACCTCTTCCTATCTGTTTTTCTAGTGTATAAAGCATGGTAAATGCACCTGAAAAACAATCAATACAAAATGAACATAAGGCATTTTTTGTCTTCAATAGCAGTGCTGCTTATAATAAAACAGACAGAATAAAAATTCATGTAATGCGAGTTGTTCAGTACGTCCAATGCTAATCAGCTAATAGCATCATAAACAAGATGAATGTTTGGGATCAAGTACGAGTGAAACAGCAGGACAACCATTAAAAAAACCCTAAATATTTCTTTACACTGGAAATCAGGACAAGATGAAAGGAAAAGCTCAAGAGTCATTGTGCTGAATCAAGAGTCCTTCAGAATAACACATTATATACTTAATACAAGGGGAAGGTATTACATAAACATATAGTGTATAAATACACTTATTAGAGTCACTGGGCACAGGTTTAAACAAATAGGAAAGAGCAGTTGACAAGAGAGAAAAATAAAGCTGACAATAAAAAACAGAACATAACAAAAGTAAACTCACTAGCAGGTTGGGAATCGTCATGGCCACTTGACTGCAGGCCCGATGGACTGCCTGGTATTTGAAAGAGCACTGGCTTGAGTCCGAAGGGCTTATTCTGCGCACGGGCACTTTGCAGACTGGAAGGGCCTGGCTTACAATAAGTCTGATCTGGTTGAGCCTGCGGCTCCGGGTCGGATGGACCTTGTTCAAGATCAGTCTCTTCTTGGATTTCTGTTGTTGTCTCCAAGGTAAATGAACCAGACTGGCAATAGTCTGGTTCTTCATGGCGCGCTCGCTCAAGTCCGAAGGGACTATCTTGCTCACGGGCTCCGTGCGGGCCGAAAGGGCCCGGCTTACAAAAAGCCTGATCGGGTTGAGCACGAAGCTCCGCCGGGTCAAATAGACCTTGGTTACGATCAGTCTCTTCTTGGATTTCTGTTTTTTCCAAGGAAAATGAACCAGCCAGGCAATAGGCTGGTTCTTCATGGCGCGCTCGCTCAAGTCCGAAGGGACTATCTCGCTCACGGGCTCCGTGCGGGCCGAAAGGGCCCGGCTTACAAAAAGCCTGATCGGGTTGAGCACGAAGCTCCGCCGGGTCGAATAGACCTTGGTTACGATCAGTCTCTTCTTGGATTTCTGTTTTTTCCAAGGAAAAAGAATCAGCCAGGCAATAGGCTGGTTCTTGAAAACCCGTATGCTTGAGTCCAGATGGACCTTTCTGCAAATCAGTTGGATCTTCACGGGTACTTGACAGCAGGTTGGATGGACCTGGCTGAGGATCATCTGAATCAGATGACTCCAGGTCATCCTCATTTTGGCAGATACAGCAGGCATGCTGTATAGCCTGGACTGTTCTACGGAAAAAAGCACGGATGCTCTTTCCCTTTGGCTGTTTTGGTTTTTTATCTAAAAGACAGAAACAGAAAAGACAAATAGTAATGTTACCACCAGATACCAGTAATATATTTCTTAACTCTTTCCCTGCATAGCTAAATACTCTATACTCTCATTCTTGCGTAACAATCAAGGACTTTGCTGCTGTAACATGGCTGCAGGAGGCGCAATTAAATTACGCTGTGCCCAAAAATAATCCCCTTAATAACTTTCAATAGCAGGGGACTATTTTCAGCTGCTGTGTAATATTATTGCGCCTCCTGCAGCCATGGTATGGAAGCAAAGTCATTAATTATTACGCCAGAATGAGAGTATAGTTCCTAGCCATATCGGCCTAGCAAATCACAACTTAATGTTGGTCTTAGTACACAATGTAAGTACAGAATAGTCAAGTTTTGGATGGGAAAAATATCGAAAATCTTTGGTTATTTTTTGGCGTGATGCTAATGGTCTAATCAGATTTAATGGATTGTGCTAAGCTACGCTAAAAGTGGTACAGCCAGACCCGGAGATTGGCTGAATGGATTCCAAAATGGTAAAAATCAAGTGTTTAACTATAGGGGAGCTGAAAAATGTGAATATTTAAAAAAAAGTGTAGTATCCCTTTAAGGTGTCATAATAATGTTGTGACTCACCAGCTTTTTTCTTTCTCCTCTCCTCCTTTTTTGCAGCCCTTGGAGGGGTGATGCTCTCTTGACTAGCTGCAGGTGTAGAGCTGTTTGACCTCTGCCGAACATCTCGTGCACTGCTGCCCGTCACGAGCCCACAAGCTGACGTAGACAGAATGGTATTCTGTCTAACGGCTGGACAGACCAGACAAGAACACCACATTATAAACTGTAAAATCTAACTCATTTTACTGTATAGCTATTGTGGTTACTTATTACATATGTATGTATGTATGTATGTATATTAAGGTGTCATTATAATGGTGCGACTCACCTGCTCGGCTGCACTCCTCATCATCTACAGCCCCGGGAAGGGGAAGGTTTACGTGACCAGCTGCCTGTGTAGAGATGTTTGACTTCCGTCGACCATCGCATACACCACTGCTGGTCACAAACCCACGAGCTGACGGAGACATGATGTTATTCAGTCTAACATCTGGACAAATCAGACATAGAGAACACATGATAAACTTCTCTAATGATTAGCTTTATACTTTATTGTGGTATTTTGAAAAACATTTTAATAATATTAACTGTAATAATAATTATAACAAAAACAATTTTTGTAACATGAGTAACTGAAAAAAAAAAAAAAATATATATATATATATATATATATTTTATATATATATTCAAAAATAATATTTTATACATTAATTGTACATATCATTAATTTGTTAAACTGTGTGAGCTATTTTATTTAATTTATAAATAAAATACACTAAAACATCACATAACAAATACATAATTGAATACATATTTAAATAAAAAACTAAGACAAAAGTACCAAAAATACTAAACAAAGTCCTGATGCTATGCTGGACAAAATAACTTTATTATTTTATGTGTATAAAATTAAATATTATTTTATGAATTCTACACGCTTTACTATCTACAGCAGTGTTTCCCAATCCTGGTCCCTGAGGACCCCTCCCAGAATGTTTTAGATGTCTCCTTATTTAACCCACCCTCACTTAACTCATCAGCTTGTTAGGGAGACATGTTTACAATTTTGAAAGGAGGCTGATAAGTTGAATCAGTTGTTTTAAATAAGGAGACTTCTAAAACTTTCTGGGAGTGGGGTCCTCAAGGACCAAGATTGGGAAGCACTGATCTACAGTACATAAGTGAATGTGTTTATTTTTGTTTCATTATATCCGAGGCGTCGTTATGATGACTGACCTGCTCCTCTACACTCGTCCTCCTCTACGGCCCCAGGAAGGGCCCACCTCATGTGACCGGCTGCAGGTGTAGAGATGTTCAACCTCCGTTGAGCATCACCTACACTGCTGCCGGTCACAAGCCCACAAGCTGACGCAGACAGGATGGTATTCTGTCTAACAGCTGTACAGACAGGAAATGAAGAACACTTTATAAACTTCTATAAAATCTAAATATTTTACTGTATAGTTATTGTGGCAAACATTATATATACAGTATGCTACTGTTACATTGTGTTCCAATTCCAAACATTTATTGAGTTTACTCTTAATGTGAAAAAATATATAGAATGTGCGTTTCAAAACGTATAATATATATTATTACATATGTATATTTTTGAGGTGTCATCATAAAAGTGTGACTGACCTGTCGGGCTACACTCCTCATCATCCTCCACAGCTCCTGGAAGAGTGAACCTCATGTGACCAGCTGCAGGTCTAGAAATGTTCAACCTCCGTTGAGCACCACCTAGACCGCTGCTGGTCACGAGCCCACGAGCTGAGGCAGACAGAATTGTATTCTGTCTAACAGCTGGACAGACAAAAAAAATCAAGCACACTTTTTAAACTTCTCTAAAATCTAACATATTTTACTATATAGTGTAAACCCTGGACCACAAAACAAGCTTTGGCAGTGGCCGTTTACGTCCAGGTCTTCAATGTGGCCCGCTCGTCAAAACAGAGCATTTCTCGAGCCAGCCTCAAAACCAGGGTACAAACTAGCCTATTACTTATTGCCTTTGATGTTTTTGAATGTAAAATCCACACAAACGTCATATGTAGACCTCAGACAACAGTATAAAACAATAAAACAGCAGATTCATATAGGGCTGGGCGATTAATCGAAAAATAACCGAAACCGAAATTCAGAACCTCTAACCAACATTATTTTATCATGTCGGTTATTTCGTTTTTTAATCCTGTTAATACTTTCCCTTTAAAAACAAACTGCTGCGTGTGATGTTGCGTAACTCTGCCCCGTCCTGTCAGTGGCGCAGCGAAACATGGAGGAGAACTCAAACACTGTTTAACTGAGCAGCAGGATCATCTAGTGCCCAAAAGAAGCACAGTACTTTTTTTAAGAAGTACTCGCGAATGTGCAGGCACCTGTGACAAAAATACGGAATGCGCGGTCGGGTTTTTACCGCACACGCGCTCAGTTTAATCTACCGATGGGTCTCTAAGCAGCCCGGGTAATGTCATCACATCTCACTCACTCAAAACCGCGAAAAGACGCGCCCGCGTCAGTTTAATTAGACACTTCAGAGATGACGGAGAGAGAGAACGGGAGAACTTCTAGTCTACATTAACACCAAAAGCATTACAGATGAGAATAAATGGCTTAGACATCAGTGCCCAGTTAAGAAAAAATGGATTGAATACAAGAAACGTGTAAAGGATACAGTCCAAGTATGTATTTTGCCCTACTCATCTCATTACAATATGCTATCTGGATACAACTTATTATGTATGTATCTGATGTCTATAATTAGTCATGGGGGTTGTATGATTCTTTGGTTCATAACTTCCCATTCTGAAAGTTTCATCAATTGTACATAATGACTAGGGCTGGGTAAAAATATCGATTCATCAATGCATTGCAATTATTTGTTTCTCAATTCAATATCGATTCATCAAATCCTATGAATCGATTCAGCCCCCCCGTCCAGCGGCGGCGCTGTGGGCAACACTCTAGTGAGAGCCTTCAGCGTTGTACAAGACGCGCTATATCAAAACAGAAAGATCAAAGATGGCAAACAGCAGCACTTCTTTCAAGCCTGTACCATCAACGTGATCAAACATTAGCAGAGGTGGAAAGTAACGAATTACATTTACTTACGTTACTGTAAATGAGTAGTTTTTTGTGTACTTTTACTTTTTTGAGTAGTTTTTAAAATCTGTACTTTTACTTAAGTATGTTTTGTTTGAAGTATTGTACTTCGCTACATTTTAAATCATATCCGTTACTGAGTATTTTTTTTTTTAAAAGCAAGGTGATAAAGACGCGCAATGGATGATTGATGGGCGGGGGAACGCGCAAAAAGAACTATGGATACGAACGAGACAGGCGCGCGCTAATGCAGACCCGCCTCAGTTCAAATCTTATGAAAGAAACCCCTGGTCATATTTAAGCGACCACTTTCCATAATCCTCCGCAGTCTAGCAGCTTCGCGTCATCGTGAATGCGCAGGTCATTAGACATGAGAGAGAGAGAGAGAGAGAGAGAGAGAGAGAGAGAGAGAGAGAGAGAGAGAGAGGGTCATTAGACATGAGAAAGAGAGAGAGAGAGAGAGAGAGAGATAATAAAGGTCTGACATCAGGTACCCAGGTGAGGGAAGCAAGAAGACAATAAACGTGTCAAAAGTATGACATGGCACTCATCTCATTATATGCTCATTTAAACTAGATATATAGTTTAATAAAATAATGTATGTTACCAGCAATACATCAATTACAGCCTTACTATAGTGATTGTATTTACAAGCTGCTGACCACCTTCAAAAGTGCATAACTCACATGTAAAATCATTAAATAATTCCATAAATGTTTCTTAGTTTAAAAAAGCTCTTTATTTTATTAACTTTTTGTTATTGCACTTTAATTGTAAAGATGTCCCAACAATTAAAAATAACTAGTTTTAGATTTATATTCCCTTGTCGTTTTTGAACTATACAAAAATCCTCCACCTCTCCCCGCTGTAAAAAAAGTAACTTTTACTCTGAGTAAAGTTAAAATTATTTACTTTTTACTTTTACTTGAGTAGATTTTTAGACCAGTAACTTTACTTTTACTTAAGTCAAATATTTTAGTACTTTTTCCACCTCTGAACATTAGTAATACTACACACATTATTTAAAAATATACTCGGGTACTTAACTGCTTGTGTATTTACTTATTATTGAATCGATATCGAAGGAAGTAAATCAATATTGAATTGAATCGAATCCTCAAGAATCGAAATCGAATCGAATTGTGAAATTCCTAACAATACCCAGCCCTAATAATGACATGCAACATCTGCATAGAGTTGTCTATTTAATATTTTTCAGTAATGCAGTTATTTTGGGAAAAAATGTGAATAATTGCATTGCAGGCTGATTTAAGATGTGCCCTAAACTTTCCAACCTTGTCAGTGAACTATGAGGCAAAAAAATAATCGTTTATTAATCATAACCGATGTCAAATGTTAGATTAACCGAGGTTTTGATTTTAGGTCAAATCGCCCAGCCCTAGATTCATAGCATCTTTAAAGTTGTTGAGGCGGCGTAAAACATGTTAAAGGTGCAGTGTGTACATTTTAGCGGCATCTAGTGGTGAAGTGCTGGTGAATAGCAACCAACGGCTCAGTACACTGTTTACCCCTCATTTTTTAATCACATAGAGAAGCTACAGTAGCCGCCACCGGACAAACATGTCATCGGAGACAACTTAGTAAAAAAAAGTTTGTCTATTAATGGCTTCTGTAGAAATATGGCACCACAAAATGCCGACTTTCATGTAAGGGGACCTTCGGTATATGTAGATAAAACATCTAATTTTAAGGTAATAAACACATAACGGTTCATTATGAAAGGTCTTTATACACCACTGATAATATAGTTTTGCATATTATTTTGCATTTTGTCAAGAGATCCTTCTAAAATTACACACTGCACCTTTAACAAGGCCCTGACCATCTTCCCATAATAGTGAATTTTATTTTTAAAAAACATTGTTGATAGAC
Organism: Misgurnus anguillicaudatus; assembly: GCF_027580225.2. NCBI lineage: Eukaryota > Metazoa > Chordata > Actinopteri > Cypriniformes > Cobitidae > Misgurnus > Misgurnus anguillicaudatus. The sequence continues at coordinate 8,217,564 of NC_073359.2, read as the reverse complement.
TTACATAAAAATACTACCTACATATATTGGTGTGACACATAAATATTGTATTTTAATAAATTAATTAAAAAAATCACAGCTCTTTGCCTCTAACTCAATGTACTTCAATGTAACTCTCTCAATGTAAAAGGCTCTGAGGAGGAAAATCGCACGGCTCTCAGCCAATCAATTTTATAGTATTTAACACTATACATAATATAAAAGTATACATCCATCAGTAAAATCAAGCTGGTATGGGGTTCGTACTCTGTGCTAATAATCATTTAACGGACCAAAAAGAGGCGCTGTCACTTTAAATCCGGTGCTATTAATTTATATGTTCTCATTAGCCACGGAAACTTTCATCGTAGTCCTTGTGTTTGGTTTGGTTGTCATGTGTAATAATATTATTGAGTTTATAAAAAAGTTTGAGCAATTAAATTCGTGAGTGAAATCCGCCTAGCAGCGATCGTATCTCTCTGACGAAAACTTGTGTTGTCTCCGCCTGTTTTCGGACGCTGTCCGAGTCACAGATAACTTATGTGTCAAAGGTTTAAACGGTTAATGAGTTCAATATTTCCAAATGTTGTGATTAACTGACCTGGTGGCATCCACTCATCTTCCATTACGGCTCCCGGAAGGGAAACGCCGCTTTTGAGCTGATCGTTTGATTTAGGCATTTCTACCTCAGTCTAATTCACAACAGTCTGTAACAGTGACTTGTTGCGCACGGACTGAAAGTCTGTAATAGCTGTCAAGGATTAGCTTTGCTTTCGCTCAAGGAAATCAATGATCTAAAGAGAATGTTCCAGAGCGCGTCGTTTTATATGTTCTGATTGTGACGTCAAACATTCCATTCGCTCTGTTCTCATTGTGACGTCAAACATTCTATTCGCATTAATTACAGAATGTACAGTGGGGATTTCCCGCCGATACTGGACTTACCTCCTGCACGTGCGACCAGCACGTGATGTTCCCAGTTCACGTGGATTCAAATCCTTCCAGTTTTTAGGCCCTCAAGTGTTAAACCCGCAATTTGTATATTTGTTAATCAGTATATTTCTTTTAATTGTATTATGTGTCGATTGCCCCGTCATTCAGTCAGAAGGCTTACTTTTAACCAATCGGCAAGTAGGCCACATGCAGGCTGCATACGTCATCAGGCCTGGTTTATTTAAGTTAACTGAGCATTACATTAAAAAACTGAGCATTACATTCGCAAGTCATAATCATATATCAACAATTTACACTTAACTAAAAATAATTGTAACCTTTATAATTAGTAATATTCTCAAATAAGACACTCTTGATGACGTATGCAGCCTAGATATGCGACCTCTGGAGTATGCAGCCTTCTTTTATACTTAAAGAATGGTTTATTTTTTATTTTCCTTCTTTCCTTTTCATTGTATGTCAATGCAGTGCTATTTTGTTTTTGTATTTATTTTGTCTTGCAATAAAAAAAATCGAAATGAGAATGGGAGATAAGATCTAACAAATCTCATTCAGATTTTTTTTATTAGGTTTACGTGACGTACTAGCTTAGCGTACAGCTATCGCGTAAGCTAGTTTAAAATTAACACCAGTTGCACTCACTGTACAATAACATTACATCAGATAAAAATAAGTCATCAGTTGTATATCTCAGTAAATAATATCAGTGTCCATACTGTACCCATCCACATTTGTATTGTGTGAAGTTAATAAATTACTTCAATCTGAAGTTACAACAATCCTTATCTTCAAAATGGTTTAGTCTTCATTAAGAATAGTTCATTTAATGTTACTATTACATTACATTACATTTAAAAAGTTTAATAAGAGGTCAATAATGTTTCAAGCATGTTGTTTATACACACTGTAATCAACATCATGCAATACACTTAAACGGTGTGTAATTACACAAATTATTACATACAGTAATATTGCTTACTTTTACAGAGAATATAAAGTAACATAACTAACATTACATTATTCACACAAAATCCAACAGTTTCATTGTAAGACATTTGAGCTTTTTTAGAATGCATAATATTTTAAAGTGTTTTTACAAGAAAACACACTGTAATGTCTGACATGTCTCCAATGTTTCAACAGTTAGTTCAAATTTATGTGTGTTATGTTAAAATGCTTGAGTCTTCACATAATCAGTAAGCTAGCCACATGCAACCATGACAAGTGAAGACAAAAACTGTGTCCTCTGGCTAAACAATCTGAAACATATGACAGTTAAATGTATTGCTAAATGTATTGCTAAGTATTTAGCTGTATTTTTTTAAACGTATTGGGGCGGTTTCCCGGACAGGGATCAGACTAGTCCTAGACTAAAATAAATGTGAAATCTGTCCAAACTGAAAACAATTTGCACTGACAAATCATAAAATACATCAGTGCCCTTTTGTTTTGCCTCAAAATGAACACAAGTAATGTTTTCAGTAAGGCATGCTTGTTAAAACGAATTATATTTCCTAATTAAACTGAGGCCTAGTCCTGGCGTAAACTAATCCCTGTCTGGAAAACCACCTCATTGTGCTTAAAACTTTCTGTTGACTAGATGATGCATAAACGCAGGCAGTGGTCAGTGAAGAGTTGTGAGGTGCAGCCATCCCCAAAAAATCCCTTTCTGGTGGGGACTCGATTTCTCGTGATACCGGGTAGCTTCCTAGGCATAGGTGGTGAGACAGAGTTTCTGTGGTTAGGAAAAAAATATTTATGTTTAGCAATTGTAATAATTTATCATATTTACATTTCCGATTTGTACCTTGGTTCTGAAGTGGATCAGTAGATATCACCACATCAGTCATTATTTCAACTCATATCCCACGTGCTATATTTTTTATTCATTTTAATGATCTAGTTTGTGATAAAAATGATAGACCAGTCTGGCCCCCAAAGTCAAATGTCAAGCTACGGCCATCATTATTTTGCCATCATTGCTACATGTTGTATAAGCCCCATTCATGTGTTTTATAATCACATCCTTTAAAAACACATTGTACAGTTTTACGCTTTTAAGTGGAAATTAAGGTGTTGAATAAAGTATTTTGTATTAGGATAAAATTAATTACAAATGTAAAAGATTGCAATACACTCTCCTCACTGTGAGATCTGTACAGATGTGTACAGCAGTGGTTCTCAAACCTTTTCGTGCATGCGGCCCCCCTTATGTACAGTGCATCCCTTCATGGCCCCCAAAGAAAATGTATGACATAAAACTTTGTAAACTTAAAATTTCAATAAAAAACATATTAAATTATAAAATTGCTGTTGGATAATAGCCTTATTTTTCTGAGGTTTAATTACAAAGAATGTGTGATAAATTTATGTGTCACCACCTAGGGCCCCCAGTTTGAGAACCACTGGTGTAAAGTACACAGACAACCCCATGTCTTAAAGGACACAACTTTTAGCATATTCCCTGCTGAAAAACCAGCATCAAACCAGCATGTGAATTATGCTGGTCTATGCTGGTTTAGCTGGTATTTATTTACAAAGAGTATAAAACTTATTAAAAGCTTTGTTTATTTTAGTTTTAATTTAGAATTGCTAGAATGTATCACCAAATGATTTCATTTTGTGCAAATGAGAAAGCCTTTTGTTTAGTCAATGTACAGGTTTGATAGGTCTGCATGTGATGGACGCATCTTAAGGAACAGCGCACCTGTACACGTGAGAGAGAAGGGAAAGCTCTCATTTGTCATCTATCAGCTGGCAGCAGTAAATGCGAGTTTGTAACCATTGCGACACGAATGGGATCTCAATTAACCCAATGTGGTTAACCACACACACAGGGACGTCTATGCCGAGCACAGCTGTGCCTGGTCATAGTATTTTTTTCTACAGCAAGACCTTCGTATTGATTTCCTATCTATTTGTGGACCAGTTAACATACAAAGGCATTCAAATCAAGTATTCAACACATCTTACCAAAGATTATGCTGAAGCCATTTCTCAGTTTAAGGATTGCAGTAGGCCTACTAAGAATGTGACGGGTCATCCCTTATTCTGTGGCAGCATCACCTGTTAAACATGACAGTAAAGGGTTAGTTCACCCAAAAATTATTGATTGGACAGAAGTAAATACATCCAAGGCTAAAGTGCAGAATGATTTAAAATGTAATAACAGAAGAAGAGAGTTTTTTAATGAGAATTGTATCATTCTGAAGCATTTAAAACCTTAACTGTGGGTTCACACCGCTGCCTGCGAGAGCGTCAAACTGGTTGGAAGTCTTTCATTTTCAATGATAGCCGGCGAGCAGTGGCGCGTCTTGGACGGTGTGAGCATTGAGGAGAGCTGAAATCAGCTCAACATTATGGTAATAAGCTATAACGCGGTTCAGCGGCAACCAACCAGAAGGCGGAAACCTCCGCTTGAGAGGATTTCAGAGAATGCATTCGAGCATCAGAGCGTCCTCTACACTTTGTCTTTATCGTTGTTGACAGGACAGCCAGAGTGTTTTTTGACGCTCTCGCCAGAGGTGGTGTGAACATACAGTAAGAGATGATTACAGGGATAAAATATGGCAGATAACACTATGCATTTGTATATTTAGTTGTATGTTTTCAGTATACTATAATGACCACAACTAGTGTAAAAATATTTGGGCCTACCTCTGAGAATACATGAAAATGGCCGAGACCAAGTGACATTTGATCACTCAGAGTAAGATATCATCTCTTTATCTGCTCCTCCAGTTTCTCCCTGGGATCCAAGATGAAACGCAAGGGTTGTTCCTTCACTTCAGCACTTAGTAGCCGTTTTCTGAACACATCTGCATCCACTTTTGGATTAGCAATCTTCAATCAATCTAAGGTAAAGCAACAAAATATAATTAAAGATACTGGTTTGAATAAATGTCATAATCTGCTTAACCTTGTAATTGTGAAAGTTTTTCTTATTGCTTTTTCTCCACCTTCTCTCCTGTGGATGGTCCACCTAAAGCAACCTCTCTTCACTCTGAAAACATCTCCATTTCTCCAGAACAACTTTAAAATAAACAAATTAAGTGTACAACTGCATATGTAAAGAAAAGTCAATCATGCATGTGTGAACTGAACCTGCAGCTTTATAGCAAAGCCAACCATCAGCTAGTTGCTTCATTTTATGATGCTCCTCTTTAAGGATACTGATAACCTGAATGAAAAATCAAGAAAAAGAATGAAGATTGTCAGGAAAAAGGTTAAACAGAACGGTGAAGAAAGTGCATAATATTGCACAGCTAGGTACCTCTTTGTGACAAGTATTTTCTGGCAATGATATCAGGTCCTGCCTGAAGCCATCCAAGCTCCACTGCCCCATTTAGAGGTCTGTCAGTTTGCTGTGGGAGCAGAAAGAATTGAATTGAGGCCTTCCGTGTAAACAAAGTTTACCTTGTTTTTTAAAAAACACTCCAGGGAATGATCTGTCAAAAAATACATCAGCATATAATATTTTAACACTTAATATGTACATTAAGATAAAGCAAAAACATAAACAATACAATTATTGTACAAATTATTGTATGCATATAACATTAAAGGGAGTTTAGTCAAAAATGAAAATTCTTTCTACATTTACTTTCTTTTAGTGTTGGGTATATGCCCCGTTGTCAGTTGTCCAATCCTGTGAGATCACTAATAGTATTGGGTGGCAAGGCGATCGTTTACTCAATTATTTATTTGTTCATTTTTTACTCAAGGGACTTGATTTTGGACAAAAAAAGAAGCTGATTTACTCTAAGGGCAACACTCTCATGACCGAAAGCTTCTTATAACTGATGCCATTAATCTGAGCTCGTCATTAAAGCCCAGGCGCTCTGAAATTTTCATGTATGCCCTGTAGTGGGAACAACAACCTCTGTGCCCGCTCAGGTGCAAGAAGGATTCCATTCCGTGCGTGAAATGAACAAACAATGCCAAAATGGCTGCTTAGATTGTAGTCTCACTTAAAAATCAGTGGAGGCTTGGACCCAGAAATGGCATTCCATACATCACAACTTCAACTAACATTTTAATCAATAAATAAAATCCCTAATATTCCATGACGTGGACAAAAATATATACAATTCCCTGACTTTCAATGTATGGAATAGGCCTTTCAAAATTCCATGATATTCCAAAAATTCCATGACCCGTGGGATCACTAAAAAAGTTATTCAAGTTTATATTGACATATATGATGAAATAATTTTCAGGCTTTGTTGAACTATTCCATTAACAATAACAGCTTACCTTTGCATTTCACTGTTGACAGTGGGTACTGGCGTATTTGTCCCTGTATTTATACCAGGACATCCACTTGATGTTCCAGAGGTTGCATTGTTCCCTGTATGTAGGTATGTAACCAGCAGGTCCACTAGAATCTGTTCCCATAAGCCTTGGCCGAGAGGAAGTGCTGTTGGGGTTCTGCCGTGCTCCTACACAATCCAGTTTTTTAAGACCACTTGCAATTGCTCTTGATCAGCCTGCTCCTAAAAAATCATCAGACTAGTAAATACAATTGTACATGCATGATTGCACATACCTACTGATTATGTTAACTGCTCTTATATTACAAAAGAAATATGCAATCTAAATGCAGTTCAAGGTCTAGTTTAAAATGCAGAGATTATACTGTATCGTATTGCCCAGAGTATAAGACAACCCTAAATATAAGACCCACCCCTCGTCCTCTTTTCAAAGTGTACCTTTAGGAAAAATTATTTTTGAACACCAATTCTTGTGATACACACGCCAAAATGTCATGTTAAGAAGTAACTGATAAATCGTTATTTTACAGTCTTTTAGACGCTTGCTGTGTGTTCGACTTTGCATGGGCCGGTCAGCATTCAGCACAGGGCATCTGTGGGAGTGATTTAAAAGCACACAAAGCAGTTTGCTCTCAGGTTGCTTTGGTGTCGTGCGCCAACTGGTCTGTGTGTCGCTGTGTGAGTTCGAGTGCATTTATCTTGGAACAAAATGATAACGCGCTAACGTGACCCAATCAGAGAACCCACCAGCCAAACGGAAAGATTTATCGTCCGAAACCGATAAGTGTGTTCAAATATTGCAACTTGATTTGCATCTTTACAAAACTTTTTGCGCGTGCAAATTCTCTTACACTTTCAATGTCACGTACACTTACAAATTTTATTCTGCCCATTCAGATCTTTTGGGTATCATTTTACCTTCATATGTTGATGACAGTCATGCATTTGGCAATGTCCTGGATCTGCAACACAAACAGAAAAACAAAAGAGCAGTACTCTCATACAACATTTTTTTAAGTTTTAACTTCCCTGTGATTATATTGCTTTAACAATTGTTTTTACAACCTTACATAAAAAATATTAAATATAAAAGATATAAAATTTATCATAGAGTGTTTTTGTACCCTAATCTAATGTAGTTTGACACCTAAGGGACCAGGTGAGGTGGGGATGAACTACTTGAGGGGAACCTATGAGGGAGTCTTCACCACAGGGTTTGGCCCCCGACGCTTATTGCACTTCGGATCTTCCCTGGGCTCCTCACTGGTCTTTGTGTCCTAGTCTTTCCCTATCAACATGAGAGCTATCAACATCTTCGATTGTGAATAAACTCATCCCCCCTTTAAACTGTAAGAAATTACTGATATTACTGGCAAACATCCATTTAGGGTTGTGAGAGTAAACTATTTTTCTTAACAGAAAGTAATTTTCCCCTTAAATCACGATTTTAGTTCTAGCCACAGCCATACGTAATAAAATTAGCAACTTTTTGACCAGGAGCCAAGTGCTGTTGGAGAAAACAGATCTTCAAGAAGAGGCTGATCCTAAAGATGGTCCATTCGACCAGGAGCCAAGTGCTGTTGGAGAAAACAGATCTTCAAGAAGAGGCTGATCCTAAAGATGGTCCATTTGACCAGGAGCCAAGTGCTCAACGAGATCAGACTGATAGTCAGCCAGGCCCATCCTGCCTGCAGTCAAGTGCCCTAAAGATGATAGGCAGAATAGTCCCTCAGGACTTAAGCCAGCGTGCTGTGAAGAACCAGTCTATTGCCAGTCTGGTTCATCCACCTTGGAGAAAACAGATCTTCAAGAAAAAGCTGATCCTAAACACGGTCTGTTCAACCAGGAGCCAAGTGGGGGCCGTGAAAATGATTGAGTTTAGTCCCACAGGACTCAAGCCAGCGGGTACTAAATTGAAGTTCATCTAAATCAGGGATGGGCAACTTCGGTCCTGGAGGGCCGGTGTCCTGCAGAGTTTAGCTCCAACTTGCCTCAGCACACCTGCCTAAGAGTTTCCAGTATGCCTAGTAAGACCTTAATTGGCTGCTTCAGGTGTGTTTAATTAAGGTTGGAGCTAAACTCTGCAGGACACCGGCCCTCCAGGACCGAAGATGCCCATCCCTGATCTAAATGGAAGCAAACAGCTCATCAAGATCCAGCTGTTCCTGAACATGGTCCATCCAATCAGGGGCCAAGTGGTCAAAGTGATCAAAATGATCCACAGCCAGGTCCATCCTCTCTGCAGTCAAGCAGTCATAAAATGAACAGCCTGCTAGTAGGTTTACTGTTATTATGTTCTGGTTCACTTTGTTCTGCTTTTTATTGTCAGCTTTATTTTTCTCTTTTGTCAACTGCTCTTTTCCTAATTGTTTTAAACCTGTGCCCAGTTACTGTAATACGTTTATGTAATACCTTCTTCCTGTATTCAATATATAATGTGTTATTCTGATGGACTCTTGATTCAGCTTTTCCCTTCATCTTGTCCTGATTTCTGGTTTAAAGAAATATTTAGTTTTTTTAATGGTTGTCCTGCTGTTTTTACTTGTACTTGATCACAAACATTCATCTTGTTTTTTTCTGCTAGTAGCTGATTAGCATTGGATGTACTGAACAACTCTCCATGATCTGCACATTCATTACATGAATATTTATTCTGTCTGTTTTATTATAAGCAGCACTGCTATTGGAGACAAAAATTGCCTTATGTTCATTTTGTATTGATTGTTTTTCAGGTGCATTTAAAATTCTTTATACACTAGAAAAACAGATAGGAAGAGGTGGCTTTGGTACAGTTCATGAGGGATATCGAAAATCCGATGGCAGAAAGGTAAAACTGCTCTTCATCAAACAGCACAATGTGACAACATATAAATCCATGCTGAGTGTTTTGATCTAAATATGTTTATATCAGTTATAGTTTGATGTGACTTACAAATAATTACTTTCCCTTATAGGTCGCCATCAAATTTATTGAAAAGTTGTGGCTCTCTGACAGTTTCATTAAAATGGTAAGTTAGCAAGATTTTTTTTTATATATAAAATTTTATATACAATGGGGTCCAAAAATGTATGAATATAAAGAGGCAATCTGGGATTTTTAAACTGGGATTTCAAATTACTCTGCAAATAACTGCAGTTTTATAGTTCAAACAGAGATGGCGATAGTGAGGCAAAAGTTACAGAATGCAGCTGTAATAAAGTCATAAATAAAGACCCCACTGTATCTTAGTACAAGTGCATGGAAATTGAACATCTCCGCTATTTTCAGCTAACCTCTTTTAATGCTTTTTTACTAGCGTGGACATGCCGAGCCTCTTTATTCAGAAGTGGCTATTAATCTGATGCTGCTTAAACCGAAGAAAAGCCCCTACATTGTGGAAATGTTGGACTGGTTTGAAGAGGAACATCAGTACATCATCATTTTGGAGTTTCCACATCCCTGCATGAATCTCTTTGAGCTTGTCCAGAGAAATGGAGGTCGTCTGTCAGAAATCCATCATTTAATGCGCCAAGCAGTGCATCTATCTAGCGCATCTATGGTGTCTATCACAGGGATTTAGAGCTTGACAATGTCCTGGTCAAAACAGACACAATGGAGCTCAAAAAAAAAAAAAAAAAAGCAAAGGCAATCACTGGTGGCTGTACAGATTTCACAGTCTGTAAAACACGTTAATAACAAACATTCATACTCACGTCTATTCAAAGCTCTCCAGACAGTCGTCAAATAGACTAAGGTAAACAAATACCAACATGTCTACATCATGACTGGAAGTCCCCAACCACCGGGGATGAGGGGAAGTAAAATATACCAGGGCTCTAGAGTGCGACCAATTTGGTCGCACATGCGACCTAATTTCTCAATGGTGCGACTTAAAAAAAATATCAGGTCGCACTGGTGCAACCCAGGAGGTCGAGGGAAAAAGCCATGGTCCAGATCTAAGTGTGTGTACGTTTAAAAATGCGTGTGCGCTCCAGTCAGAGAGAGAGAGAGAGAGAGACGCTGATGATAAGAGAAGAGGAAAAGAACGATTGACAACTTTTTCGTTAAGAATGTTAAGTTGCCTGATCCGTCCGAAGATCACAACCAATGCTCTGACATCAACCTCCCGTCACATCAGGTCCGAACCCGAAGACGGAATTAGGTAATGAGCCTCTTACAATCGAGTCAGAGCCAAAGCATAATTCTTTTGAAGAAAATTATTTGAACGTAACCCAACAGCAATGTCGCGTTCCGTGCGCCAAATGTATAGAAAAAAGCCAGGAGTCAGGACCGCTGTTTTCTTCATAATCTTATTTCCAAATCTAATCCTATAAACTTTTCGGTGTTTGCTGTATCGCTATCACCGCCCTGCCAGACTGTCTTAAATAGAGAAATAAGTTCATTCCTTGATTTGCGTTGTTGATTCATTTATAAATAATTCCCCCAAGGGTTTAGTTTATGCGCAAAAGGCATTAAAATGAATAGAACGTGATGATTACATCTTTCTTTTGTGAAAAAAAAATAAAATAAATAAGCCTACATGAAATGTGTTTAACTTAAATATTAGCAAATTAACAAAACGAATTCAAAAGTAGCCTAGCCTATATGAGTTTATTTATTGTGTGACCTAGGGATGGGCAATATAAACGATATGCAATATAAACAATAGAAAATTGGCATACGATAGAGATTTAAAATCTATTGCACTATCGCGATAATGCGTGTTGATGACACAATCTACCCGCGAACTTAAGAGCCACGAGCTGCAGCCGAATAAACATGGATGAAAGCGTCTGTGAAACAGAGGAACTCGTGAAAAAGACCGATGCAACATCTATTTTTTGGATTTAAGCCATAAGTTACATAAGTTAACTGCTGCTCCACGCGCGAAATTGGCATTATGGTAATATACAATAATATATATGCTGTAGAGTGTGTCAGGCAAAAGTTCCAGCTAAGAGAGGTAACAAGACTAATCTGGCCGTAACAGTTTACTTTTACTTACTTTTTAGCAGTTTGGCTTTTGTAAGGGTCTATATAACCTGTTCTGAAACGTGTCTATTGAAAGTATTATATCGCAATACATATCGCTATCGCAAGAGGCTGCAATGTATAACGCAATATGGATTTTAGGCCATATCGCCCATCCCTAGTGTGACCCGCTCCAAATCCGATGCAGCACAAAAAACTTTTTTATGCAATCTCGTCACGCATTTCATGCCATCACCAGCGCGGGTTTACGCAGGGCAGCGAGAAAAATACATTAAACTTTAAACATTTAACATTCTACTTGAGTTTTTTTGGACATCCCTTTGGAATCACTGCAATCATATCATCAATTTAAAAGGTGTAAATATAAGCGCAGCGCTTATGAGTGTTCAAACACTGCTGACCGCTCAGCTGTCAATCTGCCGACCCTCACAAAGTTTCACATTAAATGTTAATATATTTGTCCAGTCATTGTCCTGTGCTTATTTCTGTCAATGTTCTGCATGAAGATCTTTAAAGGTTTCTACTTACTTCACGATTTGCGGTGCGGCCGGTCGCAGTCTTTATGTAAAACGGGCGGGTATGAAATAAATTGATGCTGATGTCGGATAATGGGTCAAGTGTTATTTTAATCGCGCGGATGCGGGTTATCAAACAGGACTGTGCATGACTCGTATAAGGAAAATTATAAAATAGCCTACATGTTTATATTCTGTATTAAACCACCATAACTTGCGGTGTTAAAGGGACAGTTCACCCAAAAATGACAGTTCTGTCAGCATTGGCTCTCCCTCATTTTGTTGCAAACCTGTGTAGATGTGTTTGTTCTGATAAACACGAAGCAAGATATTTTGAGGAATGTTAATAACCAAACCAAGCACGAGCCCCATTCACTTCTAGGAAAAAAAAATACTATGGAAGTGAATGGGGCTCATGAATGGTTTGGTTACAAACATTCCTCAAAATATTTTCATTCATGTTTACCAGAACAAAGACATTTATACAGGTTTGTAACAACATCAGAGTGAGTAAATTATGACAGAATTTTCATTTTTGGGTGAACTATAAATCCGATGCAGTCAAAAATTAGGGTGCACCTAACTTTTGTGCTGGTGCACCTAAGAAAAAATGTTAGGCGCACCAGTGCAACCAGTGCAAAAAGTTAGTCTAGAGCCCTGTATACTTTTATATTTTTGGGTAAATCATTATAAATCTGCTGCTACTAAAACCTGAGAAAAAGCCCACACATTGTAGAAATGTTGAACTGGTTCAAGAAAGATAAGCACATTCTTGTTTTAGAGTTTCCACATCCCTGCGTGACTCTGGCTAAGTTGATGATAGACAATGACGGTCGTCTCTCTGAACCACTGGCACGTCATTTAATGCACCAAAAAGAAATCACAGCTAAACACGGCAATGACTGCAGTGTCTTCAATGATGACATGAACATTAATAAAGCCCTGGTTAATACAAAGACGATGGAGCTCAAATTAATCAACTTTGGAATCAACGATCTTGTGGAAACTTGTGGCATTCAAAAGCAAACAACACAAGAGTCCTAATAGCACACCACTGAAATTTACAGGGATGGACTGGATCCCATTTTTACTATGATTTCTGTTCAATATTGGTGACTTCTCACATAATGCAGATATAAATTAGAAGAAAACTGAAGATGTTGTTTCTTAAACTTTCACCATTGCTTTATATAGTGCACATTTCAGAGGCTTGTAGATGACCATAATGTTTTAAACCTAAATCTGATCCTGTCTGATCGCAATACAACTAACATTAGCTGTTGACCAGAAGAATTATGATTGGTCAGGCCTCCTGTCGATCAAACTTCTGTGACGGGTGGGGCTGCTGTGAGTGCAGGCAGCCTAAGAACAGCAACCAGTAATCAGCAAAGATACTTTGGCTGTTTCTCAATATGCGTTCTTCAGCGATCTTGCGTCCTCGTGTCCTCGCTCTACGTCATCATTAACGGTCGAAGTTCATTCCAATTCTCAAGAACGCAAGGACAGAGGACACATGAAAAAACCCGGATGTGTTCTTGATATCGAGGATGCATCGAGTGCAGACTTGCTGAAATCGCTTTACGCCCCAGAAGTCATTGCGGCAAAACTTCCGAGTTCGTTCGCCTGGTCGCCTGGCAAGACCGATCTCCACGAGGACGCAAGTCCGTTCTTTGCGTTCTTGGAATTGAGAAACAGCCTATAACTAGGTATATAGCAACCTTTGGTATTCTACCATTAGAAAACCTGCAACAGTCAACTTGACTAGCGTGCAATGCCTTAGCCAGTCAATAATGATCAGCGATATTTGTTGCAGGTATTCAGAGTGTTATGACACTAAGTTACAGTTTACATTTTACACTTTACATTTTAATCTGTTTAAAATCTTAAAAAAAAAGAAAGTCTCCTTCCCTGTGTTTAGCAGCTATAGCAGCATTGTTATACTAAGCTTGCAGGCTTCCCTAGAGAGGGTCTTTGCTTTTAGTTTGCTAACCGTATTTGCATTTTCTGTATCGTACTCTATCAGAGTCTTTTTTATCCTTGTAAATTTCAATAAAGCAATAAGCTCTAGCAACCTTAATGATAAGATCCTTTAATAGCAAGTTGCCCGGCAAATTAGGTGGAGGGGGGCTACTTCAGGATTGTAAGCATAAAGGATGTAATACTACTCTATAGGTACTCCAGATTAACATCAGAAATACAGAAACAGCTTGTGTTATGGGAGCTTTTATGCTTTGTCTCTTCTGTCCATGCGTCTTTTCCTCGATGGCATTATCGATGGGTGGAGTGAAGGAAACAAGGAAAGGAAAGCAGGATGCACAAATAAAAATTGAGAAGAATCCCTACACTTCCCCACAACCATTGTACTCTCCAAACTACTAATCACCGTCACTTGATCCTCATCACCCCATCGTAGTGCACTATAAAAGCATCCTCACCTCCATTCACAGTTGTCCGGTCTTGTTAGAACTGCCACCTTCTCTCAGGTGCTGTTTTCCCTCAGACTCTTTACCTACTTAACTGTTATCCCACGTCATCTTTAGATCATGGTACTCATCGTCTGTCTGTAGCGGATTTCACCCAGCATCACAAAAGAACCACCGACTCCAGACTCTTTGGTGAAATACTCTGCAGTTTAAAACATAAGACAAGGGATCACACACACATATTTTAACAACCCTTTCAGGTGGGTGTCTAGTTCAGAGTTCATACATCTAGTTCAATAGGGGAGACATGCGGAGGGCAACAAAGCGTAGAGGGTAGACAGTCTGCACGTGCCCAAAAATCTTGCCGTTTCCTTGGGCATGGCTCTTTGCCATGCAGGCACCTAGAAAAGTGTCAACCGCGCTGCAATTCCGCCGCTTGCCGGGTACCGTCTGTGAAATGCCCATGAATCAGTTTCTGCCTTAACAACGGTGACAAAACAATAGAAACCATAACAGAAATTCTAATAGTTTCCATTAAAATACCAATAGAAATCATTAGCTTTTACCATTTAAACCACTACAAAATTCCTGTAGTGTGGCAATCACTTGTGAAATGTTTAGAACAGACGGCTATGGTCAAACTAATTATTGTGGAATTTCCAAATAAATTAACATTAACCATTCATTGGTCTTATATTATTTTTTTCTTTAAAGCCTGTACAATGATTTAGTTTCCTGACATCTATCAACTGAACAGCGCTTTCCCAACATGATGCAATATTCCTTGGGGGTTTGTTTGGCAAGTTTGTTTGCGTGTGAAATGACTGTTTTCAAACGTATATATATGGTCACGTATTTCATAGTTATCATGAAAAAAGCTATGAAATTTCAGATTTTACAACACCTTTAAACATGTTTTATTAATCGTTTAAGAGAGATGCAAAAACAAACCTGACTCTGTCCAGTCATATGCAGCAGCATAACGAGAGAGTTGACGCGGCCACTAAGTGACGTCACTCAAACTATGCTTATTTTTCACAAAACATTTTTCCTGCCATAAAAAAAATCAAGAATTAATATGAGATTCAAGGATGATAAAAACACGTGGAATTACAAAATAATTTATTTCTTCAAATATAATCTCTTTTAAAATTAAAGACGCTAACTGTTACTTCTGCGCAATCGCATAACTGCGCCACCAGCACAGTCAAGCTAACCCAGATTGCAATTATAATTAACCAAAGAATTTAAAATACATTTAAGAACAAGCATAACACGTTATTTTTTATAGAAGATAAAGACAAATAAAAGATCTCCACTAGGATACGTTAGCTCACAGCTGCGCCACGAGCTTAGATGCCAGCGCTCGAGCGTCAACAAGTTTATCATCTTTGTTAGTTATATCCAAATATACTGACATCTGAATAAACATCACTATGAAGTAATTTCAATAACGTAACCACAAATTTAAGGAAACCTACCTTAGAATCTACAACAAAAACGGAACACTCGTTTGAGGAGAATATCGGTTAAACCAGAACGCGCGTCTCGCGATACGGACGACACGGCACATCCGGGAACTTGAGTGTAAATTTCGTCACCGCCCCTTTTCGGGGGATAAAAAAGCAGCGCTTCCATTGGCGTCCATTCAAAATAGCGGAACAAAGCAACGTTTTACACAGCCAGCAGGCGTAAATAACTTATGAAATCACTCAGATTAAACATGTCGAGTATTTATCTGTCCATCCTGCCTGCCATAGAGCGCGAAAGATACATTAACACATTTAATTTGGTCAATATAAAAACATGTCCCTTTCATTCTCACAGCGTCAAATTTTGTGTAACAACGCCATCCAGTGAGTGCTAGAAATATCGCTAAGCCAGTTAGTTGTATGGCTGGACGGAAAAGTGCACTCATTACTCTAAATATAAAGACATAATAAATAAATACGAAGTAAAATCATTCACTTGCTTCCCTGTTGACTCGATGAGGTACGAGTAAATGTCCGGGTAAGACACCTCTGGCCAATAGGGAGCGTTGTTACACAAATTTGACGCTGGGAGAATGAAAGAGACATGTTTTTATTATTAATTAATGATCTACATAATCTGATATTTTTATAAGACCAAATTCCGCGGAGGTTTGTATAATAGCAACCAAAGCACATAAGCGCTTAAGCGCCCTCTAGCGGCCATTTTTAGAACAACACCTGGCGCGGTTCAACCTTTGGTGGAGTTCATTTTACCTCAAGAGATTGAATAAATAAATGACTTAATGTAGTGTTCACTGCATATTAATTTTCCGTTTTGTTTTTATTTGTGTTTTAAATTAGTTGTGTGAAGAAATGTCCTTAATTTAACAAACCCTGAGATTTTTTTTCTTAGTCATTGGAAAATATAAGCCTCTTAACTTTAATATAATTGTTTTTATATTTACTGACAAACTGAAATTCATCATGATTTAGGACGTTTCAATATTTGATCACTGTTTCTTATAAAAACGGTTACAACGGGAGTAATTTCACAGATTAAAGTATTAATATTATTAATAAAAACATAATCCTCATCATTCTTTACTTTTAACAAAAATTAAATCCATTATCATGTTTTATTTTTATCTAAAATTCAGGCTGCTATTTTAATGTAGTCAACGACAATATTTTTCATTCATTTTCTGTAGAAATCACACCACAATGCAAAATATACATCGACCACAATTGCAAATGAATAAAAAATATTACACAATTTTTTTGTCTATATTTGGAGTTTGCATGCTATTTAAAAACATGACTTCACTCCTTTTGTAGTATTTTGGTGTAACAGGCTTATAGACTTTAAAATGCATTTTAATGTTACTTAGTGATTTTATGTCCTAATGCAATAACAAAAACAATGTCTTTAATGAAAGCCAAATTTAAGGATGATGGTGTAAAGGAAAAAAGCTAAAAGTGGTGTTTTAAATTGTTCTTGCTCCTTTAAGACATGGTGTGGTCTGTGTATTTTAAACATCTGTACAGATCTCACAGGAAACTGAGGAGTGTGAATTTTGCAATCTTTCAGGTTTAAAATTTGTAATAAATTTGATTCTAATACAAAATAATTTATTTAACACCTTAATTTCCACTTAAAAGCGTAAAAGAACATGTAGCAATGATGACAGAATAATGATGACATACTATCATAGGTGAGCTTGATGGGGGGTCTGTCATAATATCTAAACCGCAACATGTGCTATGATTTTTTACTTACTTTACTTTACATTACTTTAATCAGTAAAATTACTCACTGTAACCATTTTTAGTAGGCTATAAACAGTGATCAAATACTGAAGCATCCTAAATCATGATGAATTGCAATTTGATAGTAAATATGAACAACAATTATATTAAAGTTAGTAGGCTTAAAGGAAAGTTCACACAAAAATCAAAATTCTATCATCATTTACTCACACTCATGTGGTTATAAATTAATAACCAGTTTTTTTTATGAACACTTAATAAGATATTTTGATAAATGATGGTAAGCACACAGTTGACAGTACCTATTGAATTCCATCGTATTTGTTTTTCCTACTATGGAAGTCATTCAGCTGTGTGCTTGCCATATTTTATTAAAATATCTTCATCATATACACTTCAAGAAAAATCAGGGATAGTACATTTTATGAGATTTTAACTTCTAAAAACAACACAAATTAATTCAAAACACAAGTTAAAACAAAACGGAAAATTAACATGCAGTGCAGTAAACAGTACATTTTAGGTCATTAAAGGGTTGTTCTAAAAATGACCGCCAGATGGCGCTTAAGCGCTTATGTGCTTTGATTGCTATTATACAAACCTCAGCGGAAGTCTTATAAGTATCATATTTTTTGCAGACAATTTGTTTAATCAAAGCGTATTCATATTGTGGTAGCACATGTTGTTATATATGTTAATCGAGAAGCTATAATAACTTTTATCTTTTTGTTCGGTAGTGGAGGAAAGATGTTCCGGTTGGTCAATGTAGTGTTTGTCCCGCCTCTCCTCCATCGTGATTGGGCGGCTGGGTAAGCGACATACCGAGCGCTACGTTTTGATAAATACACAAATTATTACCAGATTAAAAATTGTTTTACACATTATCTTACAAAAGTAACATTTAAAAAATTACAAGAAGCTAAATTAATATGTATGTTTGTTGTGGAATATAATTTATTTTATTAAACTCCAAGCTCCGCCTATGCTTAAACCCTACAATGTGTTTCACTAAAATATAACTTATTCTATAACATCTAAGTTACTTGATTTGTGAATACAGAAGTGTTTAAAGGAATTTTATTCAACAGAAACCACTGTGACTAAATACAATGCAAGAAAAAAATCCCAAGGTTTGTTAATTTAAGGACATTTTCTTGACTTCTAAACAACACAATTCAATGCCTAATTCAAAACACAAGTAAAGACAAATCGGAAAACTAATATGCAAAGAACAGTACATTAAGTCATTATTTTTTTTCAATCTCTTGAGGTAAAATCAATTCCACTGAAGGCTGAATGCGCCAGGTGTTGTTCTTAAAATGGCCGCTTGAGGGCGCTTATTAAATTAAACACCATGGCTGAACGCGTCAGGCGCTGTTCTAAAAATGGCCGCTTGAGGGAGCTTTGGTTGGTATTATACAAACGTCCGATGAAGCACTGAATTTTTTGATATTTTTTTTCATCAAAGCGTATTCATATTGTGGCAGCACATGGTGCTATATATATTAATATTAATTAATTAAATTATATGTTTTTGTTCGGTAGTAGAGGAAAGATGTTCCGGTTGGTCGATGTAGTGTTTGTCCCGCCTCTCCTCCATCGTGATTGGGCGGCTGGGTAAGCGACAAACCGAGTGCTACATTTTGATAAATACACAAATTATTACCAGATTAACAATTGTTTTACACATTATCTTAACAAAGTAACCTTTAAAAAATTACAAGAAGCTAAATTAATATGTATGTTTGTTGTGGAATATAATTTATTTTATTAAACTCCGCCTATGCTTAAACCCTACAATGCGTTTCACTAAAATATAACTTATTCTATTAGATCTAAGTTACTTGATTTGTTAATACAGAAGTGTTTTAAGGAATTTTATTCAACAGAAACCACTGTGACTAAATACAATGCAAGAAAAAAATCCCAAGGTTTGTTAATTTAAGGACATTTTCTTGACTTCTAAACAACACAATTCAATGCCTAATTCAAAACACAAGTAAAGACAAATCGGAAAATTAATATGCAAAGAACAGTACATTAAGTCATTAATTTTTTTCAATCTCTTGAGGTAAAATCAACTCCACTGAAGGCTGAATGCGGCAGGTGTTGTTCTTAAAATAGCCGCTTGAGGGCGCTTATTAAATTAAACACCAAAGGCTGAACGCGTCAGGCGCTGTTCTAAAAATGGCCGCTTGAGGGAGCTTTGGTTGGTATTATACAAACGTCCGATGAAGTACTGAATTTTCTGATATTTTTTTTTTTCATCAAAGCGTATTCATATTGTGGCAGCACATGGTGTTATATATATATTAATATTAATTAATTAAATTATATGTTTTTGTTCGGTAGTAGAGGAAAGATGTTCCGGTTGGTCGATGTACTGTTTGTCCCGCCTCTCCTCCATCGTGATTGGGCGGCTGGGTAAGCGACAAACCGAGTGCTACATTTTGATAATTACACAAATTATTACCAGATTAACAATTGTTTTACACATTATCTTAACAAAGTAACCTTTAAAAAATTACAAGAAGCTAAATTAATATGTATGTTTGTTGTGGAATATAATTTATTTTATTAAACTCCGCCTATGCCTAAACCCTACAATGTGTTTCACTAAAATATAACTTATTCTATTAGATCTAAGTTACTTGATTTGTGAATACAGAAGTGTTTTAAGGAATTTTATTCAACAGAAACCACTGTGACTAAATAGAATGCAAGAAAAAAATCCCAAGGTTTGTTAATTTAAGGACATTTTCTTGATTTCTAAACAACACAATTCAATGCCTAATTCAAAACACAAGTAAAAACAAATCGAAAATTAATATGCAAAGAACAGTACATTAAGTCATTAATTTTTTCAATCTCTTGAGGTAAAATCAACTCCACTGAAGGCGGAACGCGCCAGGTGTTGTTCTTAAAATGGCCGCTTGAGGGCGCTTATTAAATTAAACACCAAAGGCTGAACGCGTCAGGCGCTGTTCTAAAAATGGCCGCTTGAGGGCGCTTTGGTTGGTATTATACAAACGTCCGATTAAGTATTTTCAGATTTTTTTTATCAAAGCGTATTCATGTTGTGGCAGCACATGGTGTAATATATATTAATATTAATTAATTAAATTGTATGTTTTTGTTCAATAGAAGAGGAAAGATGTTCCGGTTGGTCGATGTACTGTTTGTCCCGCCTCTCCTTCATTGTGAATGAACATCTAGAAAGGTGACGTTCCTGAGCTCAACGTTTTGATAAATACATATTATTACCAGATAAACAATTGTTTTACACATTATCTTACAAATAAACGTTTAAATTGTATAATAACCTAATTTAATATATATATATTTGATGTGGAATATAATTTATTTAAAAAAATATTTTAGCCAATGGGGGCCTGACCCGACTATGCTGCTGCAGTGTCATGTGTCAGACAAATAATCCAGCCTCAAATTCAGGCCATTGGTTATGCTGTCATATAAGGCTTGTGTTAGGGAAATTACTTTATTACTTGTCTTTGCATGTTAAAAGAAGTCTTAACATAGAAAACAATGACACTCAACAGCTTTAAATAAGATTATTGAATAAAATGTTTTATGTAAATTATATAAAAAAGTTAAACTATTTTAACCTCTTTACTGTCACCCACGCCTTTTAAGTGTGTGGGGGGAATTTGATGTGCACCTTCAAATTAATATAAACTCTGGCATTTTTTTGTCTAGAAGCCTAATCTTGGTCTTGTTTTAAAAAAGACAATTTAAGGTTTTGAAGTGTCTGGATATGAAAATATTAAACAGAAAAAATGTTATAGCAGTTTAAATTTCTTTTAATAAATAAAAATAATTTCATAACATATTAATTTTATAAATAAAACTATAAAAATGTAAATATTTCAAAAAAGAAATAATGCAAAAATGAAGCCATAAGTCTCAAGTAGTTGTGATTCAAATTTCAAGGTAAAATCACAAAAAATGGTTTGTGTCACTTTTTTGTCGTTTTACCAACAATAGCCACTAGGTGTCAACGGTGTGCTGGATACTCTTGCCGCAAATTATCAAATTACTGTCACTGCATTATTATTACTGCTAAAACGTTTTGAAATATGAAAACTACACTCTTGGAGCTTTCCAAGGATATATAGTTTGTCAACATTTTTGAAGATTTATAATATGATATTAGAATTATGAATATATAAAATTAATATGCATTCCTATGGGGGGTGGGGTCATGTAACTAAAAACTGTCACTACATTATTTCTATCATCAGATGACCTTGAAATATGAAAACTACATTCTGAGAGCTTTTCAGTGATATATAGTTTATCAAGATTTTTTAGGTTTAGAGCAGGGGTTTAGTGTTATAAATATGTAAAATCAAATTGGGCCTACATGTGGGCCCATGACATTTTAATTCTCCCGAAATGGTGAGGATATATGAAAACTACACTCTTAGAGCTTTCAAATGATATATAGTTTGTCATGATTGGATAAGAATTCACACGCAAAACACTGAAGTAAACGTAGGCGTCCCACTAGTGGGGCAGTGATATTTAGTAGGATATGAATGTTTTGAGGCACACTCTCCTCATAAATGAATCAATTACTCTCTCTACATAATTTATTTTATAAAACACTTCTGAAATGTGTATTCTAGAGGCTTAGACCTTTCCAACAATATATAGTTTGTTGTGATAGATTAAAATGTACGTCAAAAATATTGAAGTAAACTCAGGTGTCCCGTATACGGGACGGCCAGTTAAGGGGTGTTAAACAGTTGAATAACATGACATATTTGAAAGCCAAAGAAATCTCAGATTTTTATGGCACTTTGATCAGCAGTGTTTAGTAGCAGCAGATCACAGCGTACAATATTAACAATATTTCCCAGTAGTGCCTCACTGCAGCAGAACACGACATCCAGGGGCGGAGCTGGATCCAGAGATCCCATTGGTCGGCAGTTTCACCACAAGACACGTCATACACGTGTTGCTGTATTACCATTTCCGCATTAAGTCGTAACTAAATAAGTTATTCTTTTGACATAAAAACGAACTTTACTTATGACTACAATAAAAGTAGTACCTTTAGGGTGAAATGTAAGGTTTTTTTTGCTATAATGTTTTGCAGTTTAAGACCTATGAATGGATACAAAATAAAAAATAAAAAATAATAAAAAATTATAAAAAAAATAAAAAATAATAAAAAAAAAAAAATAATAATAATAATAATAATAAAATATATATATATATATATATAAAATATTTAAAAAAATAAAAATAAAATAATAATAAAAAAAAAAAAATAAAAAAAAAAAAATAAAAAATAATTAAAAAAAAAAAAAATAATAATAATAATAATAATAAAAAAAAAGCTTCATAACGATGTTGCTAGGCAACGGGAACAACAACAATAACTTATATTGACAAATTATATTTTACACACGCTTACATTTCTAGACTGTGCAAAATAAATATTGAAAAAAAAATTAACTTAGCCACCTATCAAATTTCTGTTCCTCAGAGTTTCCATTCAGATGAACTGATTTGTTGTGGCTGCGTCCAAAATCAAGTAGCGCCTCACTGCAGAACACGACATCCAGGGGGCGGGGTTGGATCCAGATATCCCATTGGTCGGCAGTTTTACCACAAGACACGTCATACACGTGTTGCTGCATTACCATTTCCGCATTAAGTCGTGACTAAATTAAGTTATTTTTTTGACATAAAAACGAACTTTACTTATAACTACAATAAAAGTAGTACCTTTAGGGTGAAATGTAAGTTTTTTTTTGCTATAATGTTTTGCAGTTTAAGACCTATGAATGGATACAGTATAAATGCATAATTATTAAAATATATAGGCTATGGCATGTTATTTAGAAATTAATGAATTGAATGTTTATCTTGTATACGGACTACTGGCACATCCGGGAACTTGACTGTAAA
This sequence comes from Misgurnus anguillicaudatus, assembly GCF_027580225.2. Lineage (NCBI taxonomy): Eukaryota > Metazoa > Chordata > Actinopteri > Cypriniformes > Cobitidae > Misgurnus > Misgurnus anguillicaudatus. The sequence continues at coordinate 8,194,269 of NC_073359.2, read as the reverse complement.
TTTCGTCACCGCCCCTTTTTGGGGAAAAACAAACCAGGGCTGCGTTCAGCCCCGACAAAACGTTGCACAACGTTTATTAAACAGCAACGGTGATGCGTTGAACCATAGATATGTATAAAGGCTAGATGGCTCAAGGCGGAGTCCCTAACGGCATCACCTGGCGGCCATCTTAGGACAGGGCGCTCGCTCACTCGTAGCATTGAGTTTAATGGTGCAGGTACTTTTAAATGACCATAACTTGCTCAATTTTCTACCGATTTTCAAACGGTTTGGGTTTTTACAAACGTTATTAACGTGGCTATAATTCTGGATGCTTTAACATGTTTCATGAATTTATTTTTTATTTTTAGTATAGGTATGCAGTGTCATAGGTACATCTTTGACGTTTATAACAAACCAAACCGTCTGAAAATCGGTAAAAAATTAAGCAAGCTATGGCCACCCAAAAGTACCTGCATCACTAAAACTCAATGCCACGAGTGAGCGAGCGCCCCGTCGCAAGATGGCCGCCAAAATGCGGACGTTGCACTCAATTGGCCAGCAGCGCGGACGAGCCATCTAGCCTTTATACATATCTATGCGTTGAACGCCCTGTTGTGATGACGTAAGAGTTGCAACTACGGTAGCTGAGAGGCCATTCTGTGTGTTCTTTTTTAAATGTTTCTGAAGCCTGATGAAATCGTTATAAATGTGTGTTTCATACTGTAAAAGACCCTCAATGTTACAGTCACTGACCTTCCCGTCCAGAATGAAAGACAACATTCCAACTTGAACCCATTGAGCGAGCTGTCTCTTTACTACCGCGTGGTTTTATACATCTTGCCGCTGATTGGGCCGACATTTCTGACACACCCATCAAACAAGAGAAAACGCTTCTAATGCTGCGTTCCAGGCAACCGGTAACCCGTAACTCACGAGTTCAAAACCACGACTTACGACTCTGAACTGGGAGTACATCGATCTAGTACGAGTTCACGGGTGGGAAGTCACGGGTTTGACTGCCGTTCCAGTGCACTTTCACCGGTAGAAGGTTGTAAAAACACGAGTTACAGGCTGCCTGGAACGCATAGGGTCGTGAGTCGTGGTTTTGAAGTCGTAACTCACGAGTTTAAAAGCCTGCCTGGAACGCAGCATTAAACCTGTTGCATTCCGTTGCACACCGTTTCCAGGAAACATGTCGTTCAACCCGGAAACCGTAGCAAAACGTTGTGCACCGGTGTGACATTGAACGTGCCCCAGACTTCCCATTGACTTCCATATATATATATATATATATATATATATATATATATATATATATATATATATATATATATATATATATATATATTGGTATATATTTGCAATTGGAAATTAATATATTTGCAATTGGAAATTAATAAAAAACAAATATATAACCCAATTCTTTTGACTACATTTTGAAGTTGCATGCTATTTGGAATAAAAAATATGACTTCTCTCCTTATGAAGTTATTTGGTGAAACAGGCTTCTAGACTTCAAAATGCATTTTAAATGTGGCTTGGATGATGGTGTAAGGATGATGGTGAAAAGGAAACAAAAGCTAAAAGTTGTGTTTTAAACTGTTACTCCTTAAGACATGGGGTGGTTTGTGTATTGTACACATCTGTACAGATCTCACAGGAAACTGAGGAGTGTGAATTGCAGTCTTTCAGGTGTAAAATTTGTAATTAATTTGATTAAGTCAATGGTTCATATCAGCTGTGTGCTTACCATCATTTATCAAAATATCTTCTTTTGTGTTCATCTAAAAATCTCATTCAGGTTTGGAAGAACATGACAATGCGAAAATAATGACAAAATTTTCATTTTTGGGTGAACTTTAATACCCATTATATACACTGCAAGAAAAAATTCAGGGTTAGTTCATTTTAATATTTTTTAACTTCTAAACACAACACAATTTAATCCAAAACACAAGTAAAATATGCAGTGAACAGTACATTATGTCATTCATTATTTCAATCTCTTGAGATAAAATTAACTCCACCGAAGGCTGAACGCGCCAGGTGTTGTTCTTAAAATGACCGCTTGAGGGCGCTTGTGTTCTTTGGTTGCTATTATACAAACTTCAGCTAAATTTCTGTATTATAAGTATCGGATTTTGCATAGAATTTGTTTTATCAAAGCGTATTCACATTGTGGTAGCAAACTGTGTTATATATTAATCGATAGGCTAAATTAAATTTTATGTTTTTGTTCAAAATATTTTAGTTCGTCAATTAATCAATTCTCAAGGGTTGTTATTCTCATATTAATTTCTAGATCAGTTTCAGTTTTTCCTTAAGAATTTTCAATAGTTACGAGTTTAATCCCAGGTGTCCTTGCTTTACTGAGAGGCGCCCATTATTCTTCTTCTTCAGTATCTTTGCATCTGGTCAATACTCCTGTTGTGAAAATTTAGCTTTTTCACCTTATAAAAATAATAAATCCATTCACTATTCCAGCAGGACATTCCCAGCCAGCATAACGGTAAATCAACTTCAAGGTTGAATTAACATTGACTTACATTTTGATTTTGCAAATTAAATCAAAGTCGATATCGCGATGCGTTTCACATTCCTATTTTTAACACTGAATATAGATTTTTACTTCACATTCCAATAAAAATGATTTACGATAAATACGTCATGTTTTCAGTGCAATTATCATATGAATGCAACTATCTGAACATAACTGACAGTACAACCCTATTCATAATACTAAACACCTGAAGTAGGTAAAGTTTGAATGTGAACAAATAAGATGGCACGTGCCTACCATTTCTAAATAATCATGAAAGAAGCTGTTAAAATTGCTCAATAGTTGTGCAGAAGTGGAATATTCCAAAGAATAAAAACATAAAAGATGAAAACAAAATCATTTTTAAAAATCATTTTATTCATCTGAAAAGAAAACCTTTTATTCAAGGAAAACTGCAAATATGAATTTTGTTGTTAGTTTACCTTACCCTCATACTGTACTGTAGCATCTAAAGAGGAAAAACAAACCACAAGTTATTTCATTGTCAATGCTGCAGCAAAAAAATAAAAAATCTTATTGCACATAAGGGCAAGATCTGTGTTCTTTAATAGTCTGACTAGAAACATAGCATAGCTGTCTGATGAAGGAAGACAGCTGTTGTGTTTATAAAAGTGACAATGAGCTTCAGATCTTGACTGACATCTACAGTCACAGTGCATTCAGACCACCTTCATTTTTCAATTTTATGTTGTTGCATGAACAATTGTTGATATTTACACCATGAAAAAATGAAAACAGAATTTTAAAAACTTTTACAAATGCATTCAGACCCTTTACAACAACACCTGAAATTTTGCTTAAGTTTATCTCCCATTTCTCTTGATGGTTGATGAGATGTTTTCACATCTTAAAGGGTTCTGACGAACACAAAGGAATATATTTTGAATAATGTTTGTAACCAAACTGATCAGAAGCACCATTTACTTCCATAGTAGGAAAAAATAATATTGAAGTAAATGGTGCTTCTGATCAGTTTGGTTACGCAGCAAGCTTTGCAACAACTGGATTTGTTTGTCAGACCTGAGGCTGTAACTGCTGCTTCAACTTACTACTGAGTAAAGGGTCTGAATTCTTAGATGAGCTCTATTTTTTCAACCCCCCAAAATGACACGCTAAACAAAGGCAACTGACAGGTGCGTGTTGGTCAAACAGCCTCTTGTGCAGTTAATTACTAATGAAAGCTAAGATTGACTTCTGGACCATCTGTGAGAGACTTCAACACGCCAAGACTGGCAAGGCATCACGTTGGCAGACATCCCAACCTGATCAAAAATTTTAGAGTGAAATGTGATTGAATATCATTTGCTCTGTGACTTATTTTGTGACACACAAACATTTTGGGGGGCACTTACATTATGCTTGACTGGGACGAAGCGTAGTGCAATCGTCCCCACTCCCTTGCTGGTCTGCACTCACACTACACTACATGTACAAGATGTGATTGTTTTGAAGAAAACGTGAAGATATGTGTGATGGATTTAATCGTAATTAAAAATGTATGACTTATTAGCTGTTGTTGAAATCATGCGCATTATGCGCCTCTTCTGAATCAAAATGGACCTTGCCAGAGACCACCTCTGCAAAGCATACCAGCATACACTTAAGTGTACCATACCCTGTTACAGCACTGAACGATCACACTAGCCAAATAAACCATACTTACTGGTGTCAAATGAACTCTGGTGCGGTAGGCATTGTGCAAGTTAAACTATATTATAATATTTCATTATAAAATAAAATTTAAAATTTGCTTCTTATCTAAATGGATGTACTTTTGATCACTAAATGTAAAAGGGACAGAAAAATGAAAATACTTTGTTACTTTAACTTTTGTTAGCAGTTCATCACTACGGTCTACTACAGCCAATTGGCGTAGCTTCCGCATTGCATTGACCAATGAGACACGTTCTAGCTTCAACCAATCACATTTTGCTTTACAATTACATTTAGAAGGAGGACCGAACAGAAGATTGTAAAATGCTTAGCGTACTAAAACAACGAGGATTGACTCCCACTTAGTAGTAATAACTAAGTTAAAGTGTATAGATATACTAATTTGATAATAATAAACGGCAGTATCATAATGGGTGTAACACAATGAAAGTGGGTGTTACATAGAATTTGTCCATACACATTACAGTACTGTGAGCTGCATTACTTACTTTTTTTTAAAGAATATTTTCATTTGTAAATCAACTTTAATTTATTTGTGAATTCTACCAATTATCATCTAACTAACAACTATACTTACAAAACACTTTTTTTAATAACACCTCCACTAATCAGCCAATAAATTACCAACAGTGCAATGCATAAAAGCATGCAGATAGGACAAATTTGTATACTACTTCTTTACTTCTTCCTCACTTTATCTTTTGGTTTATACAACGACTCTGTGCTTTGATAATGAATACATTTATTTAATAATTCTGTTGTATTTTTTCTCTTCTGTCTCTTCTGTCTCTCTTCTCAATCGCTGGAGTCAATTTGTGGATCTGCTAAATCAAGAAATGTAAAGAACTTTGTATTTAGCATTTTACTTTAGTTTTCTTTCCTTTGAAAGGGTCTGTCTTTGATGACCTAATGCATAAAATTTCTGAAAAATATGATCTGCTCCTGACCTTTATTCCTCATCGAACCATTTATGTTGTAAGAATTCTCTCAATGTTGGCCTCTTTTCTTCATGGAAGTCCAGGCACAGAGACATCAAGTCTTGACACTCTGTATTCGCAAGTGTAGGCAAGAGCATTAATTAGACATTTAGGTTTTGGCAAATATACATACAATCTTATATAAGCTTCTGAATTATGTACTATACAGAAACATTAATCAATGTTGACATTTTGAAGTTTAAGTAGCAATTTCTTCGAATTAAAACTTAGAAAATTGCATCAGGTTACAACTTTCCATGATTGTACAGAAGCTTTGCTTGCGTTTAACAATGAATTGATTGTTAGTGCCATTCTCTTACCTTTGGATATCATAGCAGTGCCATCAGTGGTTCTGCCTCTAAACATTTGTCCATGCAACATTTTGAACATTAAAATAGCCAAAGCATGTCTCGTCTGTTCATCAGCAAAATATAGCCCTGTAACATAAACAAAAGGTTAGAAAATATTTCATTATTCAAAAGTAAATGTAATTATAAACTTCAGTAGTGTGCTTCCAAGAAAACAATACAGAAAGTCAACTCACCACTAAATGGTTCGCCTGGTCTCTCACAATCTTTCACAAGTTTGCTGAGTCCAAAGTCTATCAATTTCAGCTCCATCGTGTCTGTGTTGACCAGCATGTTGTCGAGTTTTAAATCTCCGTGAAAGACACCACTGTCAATGCAGTGTATACAGGCGAGCAATGCTTGGCGCATTAATTGACGTGCCTGGACTTCTGACAGAGGACCTCCATTCCTCTGGACAAACTCAAGAAGATTCATGCAGGGATGAGGAAACTCAAAAACGATGATGAACTGATTTTCCTCTTCAAACCAGTCCAACATTTCCACAATGTAGGGGCTTTTCTTCGGATGAAGCAGCATCAGATTTATTGCCACTTCTGAACAAAGAGGCTTGGCATGTCCAGGCTAGTACAAAAGCATTAAAAGAGGTTAGCTGAAAATAGTGGAGATATATCATTTTCATGCACTTTTACTAAGATAAAGTGGGGTCTTTATTTATGCATTTATTACAGCTGCATTCTCTAACTTTTGCCTCACTATCGCCATCTCTGTTTGAACTATAAAACTGCAGTTATTTGCAGAGTAATTTTCTGTATGTTTGTTCTGCTTCGAATCTGATGTCTGTGATTACCGCATCAGAGTGGATCAGTCATTATACATCCACATGACAAAGAGAAAAACATCCTAAAACTATTGAAAAGCTGATATTAAGTCTTGTTTCAGCTTGAGCTCTGTCAATTTCCCCTGTGTAGCTGAATGCTCTTTAAAGTTTTCAGTGTTTTAACAACAGATGATTCCTCAGAGGTTACGTTGCTTAAAACTATTTAAACTTTTAACAAATAATTTTAAAAAAATGATAGGCTTATTATTGTGAATTGGGTTTAGCTAAGTAGACAATGAACACTTATTATTTATGTATTTACTCAACAACTGATTTTTGTTTGTGTTATTTAGTTTGTCCCCCTCATGGTGATATGGACAAAACCTGATGGTTCATGTTATCTGAAATATGTCCTAAAGAGCATCTTATGTGCTTCAACAGAGCCAAAGAAATCTCAATTTTATATATATTAAAAATCTTGCTAACTTACCATTTTCATTAAAAAGCTAATTGAGTGCCACGCCTTCTCAATAAATTTGATGGCGACCTATAAGGGAAAGTAATCATTTGTAAGTCACATCAAACTATAACTGATATAAACATATTTAGATCAAAACACTCAACATGAATTTATATGTTATGTCACATTGTGCTGTTTGATGAAGAGCAGTTTTACCTTTCTGCCATCGGATTTTCGATATCCCTCATGAACTGTACCAAAGCCACCTCTTCCTATCTGTTTTTCTAGTGTATAAAGCATGGTAAATGCACCTGAAAAACAATCAATACAAAATGAACATAAGGCAATTTTTGTCTTCAATAGCAGTGCTGCTTATAATAAAACAGACAGAATAAAAATTCATGTAATGCGAGTTGTTCAGTACATCCAATGCTAATCAGCTAATAGCATCATAAACAAGATGAATGTTTGGGATCAAGTACGAGTGAAACAGCAGGACAACCATTAAAAAAACCCTAAATATTTCTTTACACTGGAAATCAGGACAAGATGAAAGGAAAATCTCAAGAGTCATTGTGCTGAATCAAGAGTCCTTCCGAATAACACATTATATATTGAATACAAGGGGAAGGTATTACATAAACATATAGTGTATAAATACACTTATTAGAGTCACTGGGCACAGGTTTAAACAAATAGGAAAGAGCAGTTGACAAGAGAGAAAAATAAAGCTGACAATAAAAAACAGAACATAACAAAAGTAAACTCACTAGCAGGTTGGGAATCGTCATGGCCACTTGACTGCAGGCCCGATGGACTGCCTGGTATTTGAAAGAGCACTGGCTTGAGTCCGAAGGGCTTATTCTGCGCACGGGCACTTTGCAGACTGGAAGGGCCTGGCTTACAATAAGTCTGATCTGGTTGAGCCTGCGGCTCCGGGTCGGATGGACCTTGTTCAAGATCAGTCTCTTCTTGGATTTCTGTTGTTGTCTCCAAGGTAAATGAACCAGACTGGCAATAGTCTGGTTCTTCATGGCGCGCTCGCTCAAGTCCGAAGGGACTATCTTGCTCACGGGCTCCGTGCGGGCCGAAAGGGCCCGGCTTACAAAAAGCCTGATCGGGTTGAGCACGAAGCTCCGCCGGGTCAAATAGACCTTGGTTACGATCAGTCTCTTCTTGGATTTCTGTTTTTTCCAAGGAAAATGAACCAGCCAGGCAATAGGCTGGTTCTTCATGGCACGCTCGCTCAAGTCCGAAGGGACTATCTTGCTCACGGGCTCCGTGCGGGCCGAAAGGGCCCGGCTTACAAAAAGCCTGATCGGGTTGAGCACGAAGCTCCGCCGGGTCGAATAGACCTTGGTTACGATCAGTCTCTTCTTGGATTTCTGTTTTTTCCAAGGAAAAAGAACCAGCCAGGCAATAGGCTGGTTCTTGAAAACCCGTATGCTTGAGTCCAGATGGACCTTTCTGCAAATCAGTTGGATCTTCACGGGTACTTGACAGCAGGTTGGATGGACCTGGCTGAGGATCATCTGAATCAGATGACTCCAGGTCATCCTCATTTTGGCAGATACAGCAGGCATGCTGTATAGCCTGGACTGTTCTACGGAAAAAAGCACGGATGCTCTTTCCCTTTGGCTGTTTTGGTTTTTTATCTAAAAGACAGAAACAGAAAAGACAAATAGTAATGTTACCACCAGATACCAGTAATATATTTCTTAACTCTTTCCCTGCATAGCTAAATACTCTATACTCTCATTCTTGCGTAACAATCAAGGACTTTGCTGCTGTAACATGGCTGCAAGAGGCGCAATTAAATTACGCTGTGCCCGAAAATAATCCCCTTAATAACTTTCAATAGCAGGGGACTATTTTCAGCTGCTGTGTAATATTATTGCGCCTCCTGCAGCCATGGTATGGAAGCAAAGTCATTGATTATTACGCCAGAATGAGAGTATAGTTCCTAGCCATATCGGCCTAGCAAATCACAACTTTTAATTTTCTGTCGGTCTTAGTACACAATGTAAGTACAGAATAGTCAAGTTTTCAATGGGAAAAATATCGAAAATCTTTGGTTATTTTTTAGCGCGATGCTAATGGTCTGGTCGGATTCAGTGGATTGTGCTAGGCTGTGCTGGGACTGGTACCGCCGGACCCGGAGATCAGCTGAGTGGATTCTAAAATGGTAAAAATCAAGTGTTTAACTATAGGGGAGCTGAAAAATTTGAATATTTAAAAAAAAGTGTAGTATCCCTTTAAGGTGTCATAATAATGTTGTGACTCACCAGCTTTTTTCTTTCTCCTCTCCTCCTTTTTTGCAGCCCTTGGAGGGGTGATGCTCCCTTGACTAGCTGCAGGTGTAGAGCTGTTTGACCTCTGCCGAACATCTCGTGCACTGCTGCCCGTCACGAGCCCACAAGCTGACGTAGACAGAATGGTATTCTGTCTAACGGCTGGACAGACCAGACAAGAACACCACATTATAAACTGTAAAATCTAACTGATTTTACTGTATAGCTATTGTGGTTACTTATTACATATGTATGTATATATATATTGAGGTGTCATTAAAATGGTGTGACTGACCTGCTCGGCTGCACTCCTCATCATCTACAGCCCCGGGAAGGGGAAAGTTTACGTGACCAGCTGCCTGTGTAGAGATGTTTGACTTCCGTCGACCATCGCATACACCACTGCTGGTCGCAAACCCACGAGCTGATGGAGACTTGATGTTATTCAGTCTAACATCTGGACAAATCAGACATAAAGAACACATTATAAACTTCTCTAATGATTAGCTTTATACTTTATTGTGGTATTTTGAAAAACATTTTAATAATATTAACTGTAATAATAATTATAACAAAAACAATTTTTGTAACATGTGTAAGTGAATATATATATATATTCAAAAATTATATTTTATACATTAATTGTATTATCATTAATTTGTTAAACTGTGTACTTTACTATCTACAGCAGTGTTTCCCAATCCTGGTCCCTGTGGACCCCTCCCAGAATGTTTTAGATGTCTCCTTATTTAACCCACCCTCACTTAACTCATCAGCTTGTTAGGGAGACATGTTTACAATTTTGAAAGGAGGCTGATAAGTTGAATCAGTTGTTTTAAATAAGGAGACATCTAAAACTTTTTGGGAGGGGGGTCCTCAAAGACCAGGATTGGGAAGCACTGATCTACAGTACATCAGTGAATGTGTTTATTTTTGTTTCATTATATCCGAGGCGTCGTTATGATGACTCACTGACCTGCTCCTCTACACTCGTCCTCCTCTACGGCCCCAGGAAGGGCCCACCTCATGTGACCAGCTGCAGGTGTAGAGATGTTCAACCTCCGTTGAGCATCACCTACACTGCTGCCGGTCACAAGCCCACAAGCTGACGCAGACAGGATGGTATTCTGTCTAACAGCTGTACAGACAGGAAATGAAGAACACTTTATAAACTTCTATAAAATCTAAATATTTTACTGTATAGTTATTGTGGGTTTTTGCCAATCATTATATATCAACATGATCTCACAAAGTTCCGTAGGATAGTCACGGAATTTTGTGCTCATTTTTCCGTGGCATTCTCACGGATCTCCGCATTTTTCCGTGGCCCTGCTACGGACTGTCTTTTTCCGTGGCATTCTCAGTTGGTTACTCAACTGCTTTTTCCTATTTTCAAACCATTTTCGCTTCGGTTTAGGGTTAGATTTGGTGTTTGCATTAGTATGTGAATTTAACTATTGGTTTATACTATTTTTTCTGATTTATTCTTTTATATTTTCTAAACTTTAAACAATTGTCACCTGGCATTGGGGTTAGAGTTGGGTTTTGGTAGGGATGTCATTTCATGTAAATCTAACCCTAAACCGAAGCGAAAATGGTAAGAAAATAGGAAAAAAACAGTTGAGTAACCAATCCGTGAGAATGCCACGGAAAAAGACAGTCCGTAGCAGGGCCACGGAAAAATGCGGAGATTCGTGAGAATGCCACGGAAAATTAACACAAAATTCCGTGACTATGCCACGGAAATTCGTGAGATCAGGTTGTTATATATACAGTATGCTACTGTTACATTGTGTTCCAATTCCAAACATTTACTGAGTTTACTCTTAATGTGAAAAAATATATAGAATGTGTGTTTCAAAACGTATAATATATATTATTACATATGTATATTTTTGAGGTCTCATCATAAAAGTGTGACTGACCTGTCGGGCTACACTCCTCATCATCCTCCACAGCTCCTGGAAGAGTGAACCTCATATGACCAGCTGCAGGGATGTTCAACCTCCGTTGAGCACCACCTGGACCGCTGCTGGTCACAAGCCCACGAGCTGAGGCAGACAGAATTGTATTCTGTCTAACAGCTGGACAGACAAAAAAATCAAGCACACTTTTTAAACTTCTCCAAAATCTAACATATTTTACTATGTAGTGTAAACCCTGGACCACAAAACAAGCTTTGGCAGTGGGCGTTTACGTCCAGGTCTTCAATGTGGCCCGCTCATCAAAACAGAGCATTTCTCATTGCCTTTGATGTTTTTGAATGTAAAAACCACACAAACGTCATATGTAGACCTCAGACAACAGTATAAAACAATAAAACAGCAGATTCATAGCATCTTTAAAGTTGTTGAGGCGGCGTAAAACATGTTAAAGGTGCAGTGTGTAAATTTTAGCGGCATCTAGTGGTGAAGTGCTGGTGAATAGCAACCAACGGCTCAGTACACTGTTTACCCCTCATTTTTTAATCACATAAAAAAGCTACAGTAGCCGCCACCGGACAAACATGTCATTGGAGACAACTTAGTAAAAAAAAGTTTGTCCATTAATGGCTTCTGTAGAAATATGGCACCACAAAATGCCGACTTTCATGTAAGGGGACCCTCGGTATATGTAGATAAAACATCTCATTTTAAGGTAATAAACACATAATGGTTCATTATGAAAGGTCTTTATACACCACTGATAATATAGTTTTGCATATTATTTTGCATTTTTGTGAAGAGATCCTTCTAAAATTACACACTGCACCTTTAACAAGGCACCTGACCATCTTCCCATAATAGTGAATTTTATTTTTAAAAAACATTGTTGATAGACTTGCATAAAATACTACCTACATATATTGGTGTGACACATAAATATTGTATTTTAATAAATTAATTAAAAAAATCACAGCTCTTTGCCTCTAACTCAATGTACTTCAATGTAACTCTCTTAATGTAAAAGGCTCTGAGGAGGAAAATCGCACGGCTCTCAGCCAATCAATTTCAAGAGTATTTAACACTATACATAATATAAAAGTATACATCCATCAGTAAAATCAAGCTGGTATGGGGTTCGTACTCTGTGCTAATAATCATTTAACGGACCAAAAAGAGGCGCTATCACTTTAAATCCGGTGCTATTGATTTATATGTTCTCATAGCCATGGAAACTTTCATTGTAGTACTTATGTGTTGGTTTGGTTGTCATATGTAATAATATAGTTGAGTTTATAAAAAAGTTTGAGCAATTAAATTCGTGAGTGAAATCCGCCTAGCAGCGAGCATATCTCCCTGACGAAAAATTGTGTTGTCTCCGCTTGTTTTCGGACGCTGTCCGAGTCACAGATAACTTATGTGTCAAAGGTTTAAACGGTTAATGAGTTCAATATTTCCAAATGTTGTGATTAACTGACCTGGTGGCATCCACTCATCTTCCATTACGGCTCCCGGAAGGGAGACGCCGCTTTTGAGCTGATCGTTTGATTTAGGCATTTCTACCTCAGTCTAATTCACAACAGTCTGTAACAGTGTTATTGACTTGTTGCGCACGGACTGAAAGTCTGTAATAGCTGTCAAGGATTAGCTTTGCTTTCGCTCAAGGAAATCAATGATCTAAAGAGAATTTTCCAGAGCGCGTCGTTTTATATGTTCTGATTGTGACGTCAAACATTCCATTCGCTCTGTTCTCATTGTGACGTCAAACATTCTATTCGCATTAATTACAGAATGTACAGTGGGGATTTCCCGCCGATACTGGACTTACCTCCTGCACGTGCGACCAGCACGTGATGTTCCCAGTTCACGTGGATTAAAATCCTTCCAGTTTTTAAGCCCTCAAGTGTTAAACCCGCAATTCGTATATTTGTTAATCAGTATATTTCTTTTAATTGTGTTATGTGTCGATTGCCCCGTCATTCAGTCAGAAGGCTTACTTTTAACCAATCGGCAAGTAGGTCACATGCAGGCTGCATACGTCATCAGGCCTGGTTTATTTAACTGAGCATTACATTCGCAAGTCATAATCCTATACCAACAATTTACACTTAACTAAAAATAATTGTAACCTTTATAATTAGTCATATTCTCAAATAAGACACTCTTGATGACGTATGCAGCCTAGAAATGCGACCTCTGGAGTATGCAGCCTTCTTTTATACTTAAAGAATTATATATATTTTTTTCTTTATTTATTTTCCTTCTTCTTTCCTTTTCATTGTATGTCAATGCTATGGCGTAAGCTAGTTTAAAATTAACACCAGTTGCACTCACTGTACAATAACATTACATCGGATAAAAATAATAAAAATAAGTCATCAGTTGTATATCTCAGTAAAAAATATCAGTGTCCATACTGTACCCTTCCACCTTTGTATTGTGTAAAGTTAATACATTTCTTCAATCTGAATTTACAACAATCCTTATCTTCAATATGGTTTATTCTTCATTAAGAATAGTTCATTTAATGTTACTATTACATTACATTACAATTCTAAAGTTCAATAAGAGGTCAATAATGTTTCAAGCATATTGTTTATACACACTGTAATCAACATCATGCAATACACTTACATGGTGTGTAATTACACAAATTATGACATACAGTAATATTGCTTACTTTTACAGAGCATATAAAGTAACATCATAACTAACATTACATTATTCACACAAAATTCAAAGCTTTATAAACATTTTCACTGTAAGACATTTGAGCTTTTTAGAATGCATAATATTTTAAAGTGTTTTTACAGGAAAACACACTGTAATGTCTGAATTGTCTCCAATGTTTCAACAGTTAGTTCAAATTTATGTGTGTTATGTTAAAATGCTTGAGTCTTCACATAATCAGTAAGCTAGCCACATGCAACCATGACAAGTGAAGACAAAAACTGTGAATACACTGTTTCCTCTGGCTAAACAATCTGAAACATATGGCAGTTAAATGTATTGCTAAGTATTCAGCTGTATTTTTTTAAACATATTGGGGCAGTTTCCCGGACAGGGATCAGACTAGTCCTTGACTAAAATAAATGTAAAAGCTGTCCAAACTGAAAACAACTTGCACTGACAAATCTTAAAATACATCAGTGCTCTTTTGTTTTGCCTTAAAATGAACAAAAGTAATGTTTTCAGTAAGGCATGTTTGAAAAACGAATTATATTTCCTAATTAAACTGAGGCCTAGTCCTGGCGTAAACTAATCCCTGTCTGGAAAACCACCTCATTGTGCTTAAAACTTTCTGTTGACTAGATGATGCATAAACGCAGGCAGTGGTCAGTGAAGAGTTGTGAGGTGCAGCCATCCCCAAAAAATCCCTTTCTGGTGGGGACTCGATTTCTCATGATACCGGGTTGCTTCCTGGGCATAGGTGGTGAGACAGAGTTTCTGTGGTAAAGAAAAAAATATTTATGTTTAGCAATTGTAATAATGTATCATTTTTACATTTCCGATTTGTACCTTGGTTCTGAAGTGGGTCAGTAGATATCATCACATCAGTCATTATTTCAACTCATATCCCAGGTGCTATATTTTTTATTCATTTTAATGATCTAGTTTGTGATAAAAATGATAGACCAGTCTGGCCCCCAAAGTCAAATGTCAAGCTACGGCCATCATTATTTTGCCATCATTGCTACGTGTGTTTTATAATCACATCCTTTAAAAACACATTGTACAGTTTTACTCTTTTAAGTGGAAATTAAGGTGTTGAATAAAGTATTCTGTATTAGGATAAAATTAATTACAAATGTAAAAGATTGCAATTCACTCTCCTCACTGTGAAATCTGTACAGATGTGTACAGCAGTGCTCCTCAAACATTTTCGGCATACGGCCCCCCTTGTGTACGGTGCATCCCTTCATGGCCCCCAAAGAAAATTTAAGACATAAAACTTTGTAAAACTTAAAATTTGAATAAAAAACATATTAAATTATAAAATATATTGCTGTTGGTTAATAGTCTTATTTTTCTGAGGTGTAATTACAAAGAATGTATGATAAATTTATGTGTCACCACCTAGGGCCCCCAGTTTGAGGACCACTGGTGTACAGTACAAAGACAACCCCATGTCTTAAAGGACACAACTTTTAGCATATTCCCTGCTGAAAAAACAGCATCAAGCCAGCATGTGAATTATGCTGGTCTATGCTGGTTTAGCTGGTATATATTTACAAAGACAGAGTATAAAACTTATTAAAAGCTTTGTTTATTTTAATTTAGAATTGCTAGAATGTATCGCCAAATGATTTCCTTTTGTGCAAATGGGAAAGCCTTTTGTTTAGTCAATGTACAGGTTTGATAGGTCTGCATGTGACGCACGCATCTTAAGGAACAGCGCACCTGTACATGTGAGAGAGAAGGGAAAGCTCTCATTTGTCATCTATAAGCTGGCAGCAGTAAATGCGAGTTTGTAACCATTGCGACACGAATGGCATCTCAATTATTAATGTGGTTAACCGCATACACAGAGACGTCTATGCCGAGCACAGCTGTGCCTGGTCATAGTATTTTTTTTCTACAGCAAAACATTCATATTGATTTCCTATCTATTTGTGGCCCAGTTAACATACAAAGTCACTCAAATCAATTATTCAACACATCTTACCAAAGATTATGCTGAAGCCATTTCTCAGTTAAATGATTGGAGTACTAAGAATGTGACGGCTCATCCCTTCATCTGGGGCAGCATCACCTGTTTAACATAACAGTAAAGGGTTAGTTCACCCAAAAATTATTGATTGGACAGAATCAAATATATCAGAGGCTTAAGTGCAAAATGATTTCAAATGAATTAACAGAAGAAGAGAGATTTTTAATGAGAATTTTAGATTATTTTGAAGCAAACAAGCTTATACATTGCTTTAAAACCTTAACTGTGCGTTCACACCGCTGCCTGCGAGAGCTTAAAAATGGTTGGAAGTCTTTCATTTTCAATGATAGCCGGTGGAGAGCAGTGGCGCGTCTTGGACGGTGTGAGCATTGGGGAGAGCTTAAAACAGCTCAACTTTATGGTAAGAAGCTATAACGCAGTTCGGCGGCAACCAACCAGAAGGTGGAAACCCCCGCTTGAGATGATTTCAGAGAATGCATTCGATCATCAGAGCGTCCTCTACACTTTGTCTTTATCGTTGTTGACAGGCCAGCCAGAGTGTTTTTTTGACGCTCTCGCCAGAGGTGGTGTGAACATACAGTAAGAGATGATTACAGGGATTAAATATGGCAGATAACACTATGCATTTGTATATTTAGTTGTATGTTTTCAGTATACTATAATGACCACAACTAGTGTAAAAATATTAGGGCCTACCTCTCAGAATACAGGAAAATGGCCGAGACCAAGTGACATTTGATTGCTCAGAGTAAGATATCATCTCTTTATCTGCTCCTCCAGTTTCTCCCTGAGATCCAAGATAAAACGCAAGGGTTGTTCCTGCACTTCAGCACTTGGTAGCCGTTTTCTGAACACATCTGCATCCACTTTCGGATTAGCAATCTTCAATCAATCTAAGGTAAAGCAACAAAATATAATTAAAGATACTGGTTTGAATAAATAATCTTTCATAATCTGCTTAACCTTGTATTTGTCAAAGTTTTTCTTATTGCTTTTTTCCCACCTTCTCTCCTGTTGGATGGTCCACCTACAGCATCCTCTCTTCACTCTGAAAACATCTCCATTTCTCCAGAACAACTTTAAAATAAACAAATGAAGTGTACAACTGCATATGTAAAGAAAAGTCAATCATGCATGTGTAAACTGATGTTAAACATACTTATCCACACAGATACAAGCATAGATTTCAATCATGTCTTCAGGACAATGCCTTCCACAAACAAAACACAGTTCCTGTAATTGGCAAATCCAATAAACTCCAATTGTGTATAATGAAAGCATTTTTTGATATTTCAAGTGCTTTGTTTTAACAAACCATGTTGGGTTTGTTCTTTTTTTTCCCCTCACTGACATTAATGATGTCTCCATCTTGACTTTCTTCCTGCTAAAGAAAAAACTAATTATAACAGGAAAATGTGCCGAAAGATATTCTTTAACTTTAGAAACTTCTGGATACATTTTCAGACTCTATGGCAAAATTTTCTAAAACTTGGTCAAAACTTGTGTAGCTGATCAGGGGTGCGTTTCCCAAAAGCATCATTAGTCAACTACTGTCGTAAGTTCCATCATTTCAGCATAGTTTAAACATTCAAGTGTTTCCAGAAACCATCGTTCCAGCGGACATTTGCAAACTGCTTCGCAAACTTGTGTGGTTGTAAGTACAGCTGTTGAGCTGTGGTTAGAAGATTAGTTCCTTGTTATTATGACATGTAGACTGGTACTGATCATGTTTTTGAACAAAATAAGCAAGCAACATGCAGTCTATGCTATATCCATCATTCCTAATAAATACAAAGTCCAATTTACGTCTATTAGTTTGTAAACAGAATTAAAGGGACACTCCACTTTTTAAAAAAAATATGTTCATTTTCCAGCTCCCCTAAAGTTAAACATTTGATTTTTACTGTTTTGGAATCCATTCAGCTGATCTCCAGGTCTGGTGGTTCCACTTTTAGCATAGCGAAGAATAATCCATTGAGTCTGATTAGACCATTAGCATCACGCTAAAAATATAACCAAAGAGCTTAGATATTTTTCCTATTTAAAACTTGACTCTTCTGTAGTTACATCGTGTACTAAGACCGACAGAAAATTAAAAGTTGCGATTTTCTAGGCAGATAGACCCTTTTACTGTTTGTACACAATGATGACGTGGCTACGTATCCGCGCGCAGTTTGGCAACGGATGTATGGCAAGAATCAGCAGTGAAGCAACACAGACAAATCAGATAGCAATCTGATCAGAGAAAACACATTAAAGGTCACGTTCTTCCTTAACCCATTTTTTTAACCCTAGTTAGTGTGTAATGTTGCTATAATAGCATAAATAATACCTGTAAGTTCACTGCCAGGCGATATATTTTCTTTAATAGAATTCCCCTTTCAAAGCCTTTTTTAAGACCATAATGAACTAAATTTAAGACATATCTCACGACAATGAAGTCGACTTTTAGTCCAGTGTGCATGCATACATTCGTTTTTAGAACCTTATATTTTTCATGACAAAGAACAAGATGTATTTTCTAGGGGTGTGACAAGACCCTTGCTCTGCAAGATGAAACGAGATTGGGTTCACGAGAAAAAGATCATAGAAGATTTTTACACTTTGCTGATATTACAAGTTTTTCACCTTAAACGTCATACGAAGTTTTAAGAAATCCCCAATTATAAAATATATGAAGAAAAATAGCATTTTAATTCACTAAAATCACGTTATTTTAAAATGTTTTAACCATTTTAGGGTGATGATAAATGATGATGATCAAGTAATCTGATATTTTTTGGTAATAAAAATAGAGCTAAATGGGCAAAAGCATTTACGATAACAATAATGATGAGACAATGTTAAAATATAGGTGTAGTTACCCATCTAGAGTTTAGATTAATCCAGGACTAGGTCTTATTTAAATTAGGACATTTAAGGAGTTGTTTTTTTTTTAAATATAACTTACAAAATACATTACTGGTGTGCATCTTCAGACAAAACAATGGCAGTGAAATATTTTATGGCTAAAAAGAAATAATTAAATTGATGAGACATTGGTGCGTCTAATGCAGAGGATACGTGAGCAGTGGGCTTAAGTAAGAGACCACACAATTAAATTCTTATAATATATTATAATATAATATATAATACTTAGATATCTACATAGATTAAACAAATTATTAAAAGCTTTGTTTAATTCTCTTTTAATTCAGAACTGTTAATCAGCAAAGTATTACCTTTGTGCAAACGGGACAGGCTTCGTTTTATTTGAATACATTTTTGTATGTATTTGGGTTAATGTGGTTCTCTTTATGTATTTGAATAATCGAGAATGAAACCAGGAGTAAGGAGAGTGTTGTAGACCTATTATCAGATCCATCCTCTGGAGCAGAGGGGGCGCTAATGCACCTATAAGCTGGATAACAACCGCTGTTAAAAGAGAAAAAGAATATTTGCTTCGTCGTTGGCACTGGTCTTTACCACGGAGCACAATCAGGGTTAAGTAACCAGTTTTCATTAAATGTGCACTTCTCCATAGCTAAAACTCACACTTTTCTCTATTTGCTTCTACCCGGTCCACGCACTTTAGCGAACTACCTGCAAACTTGTGCATTAGTTGGTACTGCCTGACACATAATGAACATGTAAAACAGTTAACGTTACAATCTTCTTGGCGGTGTTGGTTGGACAACATTTTAAGACCTCTGATACACGGATTTAAGACATTTTAATGCTAATTAAGGCCTTATTATAAAAACTAAAACTTATCAATCAGAGATCCCCATACCTGCAGCTTTATAGCAAAGCCAACCACCAGCTAGTTGCTTCAATTTATGATGCTCCTCTTTAAGGATCATAATACTGACAACCTGAATGAAAAATCAAGAGAAAGAATGAAGATGGTCAGAAAAATAGCTTAAACAGAACGGTGAAGAAAGTGCATATTTGCACAGCTAGGTACCTCTTTGTGACCAGAATGTTCTGGCAATGATATCAGGTCCTGCCTGAAGCAGTCCAAGCTCCACTGCCCCATTTAGAGGTCTTTCAGTTTGCTGTGGGAGCATAAAGAATTTAATGGAGACCTTCCGTGTTAACTTTGTTTCTTGAAGTCCAGGGAATGATTTGTCAAAACCTCAAATCAGCATATAATATTTTAACACTTAATGTGAACAAAGCAAAAACATAAACAATACCATTATTGTGCAAATTATTGTATGCGTATAGCATTAAAGGGAGTTCTTTCTCCGTTTAATGTTGGCCGATATGCCCCTTTGTCAGCTCGTCCAATCGTCAGCCTGTGAGATCGCCGATACACAATAGTATTGGGTGGCAGGCGATAGTTT
Source organism: Misgurnus anguillicaudatus (assembly GCF_027580225.2). Classification (NCBI taxonomy): domain Eukaryota; kingdom Metazoa; phylum Chordata; class Actinopteri; order Cypriniformes; family Cobitidae; genus Misgurnus; species Misgurnus anguillicaudatus. The sequence goes on along the minus strand of NC_073359.2, from coordinate 8,174,278 downwards.
ACTCAGTTATTTATTTGTTAATTTTTTACTCAAGGCAATTGATTGTGGACAAAAATAAGCTGATTTACTCTAACTGTGCTTTCGTACCGCCACTGGCGAGAGCGCCAAAGTGTCCGGAAGTTATTTATTTTCAATGAAAGCCGGCGGCGAGCTCCATCGGGCAGTGGCGCGTCATGTACGGCGTGAGTGTCAAGGAGAGTTGAAATCAGCTGAAAGGTACTAATGAGCTATGATGCGGTTCGGCGGCAAACAATTGAAAGGTGGAAACGTTCGTTTGCAATAGTGCTGCACAATTAATCGCATCGCAATCGCGATGTCAGCCTGTGCAATTATATGACAGCAAAATGTTGCAATTATATTAAATAAATAAATGTGTGGACTTGTTAACATAAACTTTTTGATAACAGTTTGATAATTTTCCTTGCTGTTTAAAAAAGAAAGAAAAACTAACAAAAAAGGCAGTGCATGTTTGGCATGCACATGTGTTGTGTGCCTCGTCACTTGTGTGTGCGCAGCGTGGAAATACCAGAGCGAAGATGGATGCAGAGGAGATTGACAGTGATCTGGTAGCAAAAAAAAACCTCTACGTCTGTTGTTTGGCGGTATTTTGGATTTAGGATTACTGACACTGAGCAGTTGCTACATCACGTGGCAATTTGAAAACATTTCTAGTTTTACAAATACACATTTTGGCATTATCACTAAACTGTGTCTGGATTTTCCTTAAAACCCATCAAGTTGACTCATGATACCATTTATTATAATCGCAACCGCACATCGCAATATTAGCATCAATAACCGCAATGGGAAAATTTTCCCAAATCGTGCAGCCCTAGTTTGCAACCAATCGGAAGGTGGAAACCTCCACTTGAGAGGATTTCAGAGAATGCCATGACCCGTGGGATCACTAAAAAATGTTACTCAAGTTTATATTGACATATATGATGAAAGAATTTTCAGGCTTTGTTGAACTATTCCATTAACAATAACAGCTTACCTTTGCATTTCACTGTTGACAGTGGGTACTGGCGTATTTGTCCCTGTATTTATACCAGGACATCCACTTGATGTTCCAGAGGTTGCATTGTTCCCTGTATGTATGTATGTAACCAGCAGGTCCACTAGAATCTGTTCCCATAAGCCTTGGCCGAGAGGAAGTGCTGTTGGGGTTCTGCCGTGCTCCTACACAATCCAGTTTTTTAAGGCCACTTGCAATTGCTCTTGATCAGCCTCCTCCTAAAAAAATCATCAGACTAGTAAATACAATTGTACATGCATGATTGCACATACCTACTGATTATGTTAACTTATCTTATATTACAAAAGAAATATGCAGTTCAAGGTCTAGTTTAAAATGCAGAGATTATACTGTACCGTATTGCCCAGAGTATAAGACAACCCTAAATATAAGACCCACCCCTCGTCCTCTTTTCAAAGTGTACCTTTAGGAAAAATTATTTTTGAACACCAATTCTTGTGATACACACGCCAAAATGTCATGTTAAGAAGTAACTAATAAATAGTTATTTTACAGTCTTTTAGACGCTTGCTGTGTGTTCGACTTTGCATGGGCCGGTCAGCATTCAACACAGGGCATCTGTGGGAGTGATTTAAAAGCACACAAAGCAGTTTGCTCTCAGGTTGCTTTGGTGTCGTGCGCCAACTGGTCTGTGTGTCGCTGTGTGAGTTCGAGTGCATTTATCTTGGAACAAAATGATAACGCGCTAACGTGACCCAATCAGAGAACCCACCAGCCAAACGGAAAGATTTATCGTCCGAAACCGATAAGTGTGTTCAAATATTGCAACTTGATTTGCATCTTTACAAAACTTTTTGCGCGTGCAAATTCTCTTACACTTTCAATGTCACGTACACTTACAAATTTTATTCTGCCCATTCAGATCTTTTGGGTATCATTTTACCTTCATATGTTGATGACAGTCATCCATTTGGCAATGTCCTGGATCTGCAACACAAACAGAAAAACAAAAGAGCAGTACTCTCATACAACATTTTTTTAAGTTTTAACTTCCCTGTGATTATATTGCTTTAACAATTGTTTTTACAACCTTACATAAAAAATATTAAATATAAAAGATATAAAATTTATCATAGAGTGTTTTTGTACCCTAATCTAATGTAGTTTGACACCTAAGGGACCAGGTGAGGTGGGGATGAACTACTTGAGGGGAACCTATGAGGGAGTCTTCACCACAGGGTTTGGCCCCCGACGCTTATTGCACTTCGGATCTTCCCTGGGCTCCTCACTGGTCTTTGTGTCCTAGTCTTTCCCTATCAACATGAGAGCTATCAACATCTTCGATTGTGAATAAACTCATCCCCCCTTTAAACTGTAAGAAATTACTGATATTACTGGCAAACATCCATTTAGGGTTGTGAGAGTAAACTATTTTTCTTAACAGAAAGTAAGTAATTTTCCCCTTAAATCACGATTTTAGTTCTAGCCACAGCCATACGTAATAAAATTAGCAACTTTTTGACCAGGAGCCAAGTGCTGTTGGAGAAAACAGATCTTCAAGAAGAGGCTGATCCTAAAGATGGTCCATTCGACCAGGAGCCAAGTGCTGTTGGAGAAAACAGATCTTCAAGAAGAGGCTGATCCTAAAGATGGTCCATTTGACCAGGAGCCAAGTGCTCAACGAGATCAGACTGATAGTCAGCCAGGCCCATCCTGCCTGCAGTCAAGTGCCCTAAAGATGATAGGCAGAATAGTCCCTCAGGACTTAAGCCAGCGTGCTGTGAAGAACCAGTCTATTGCCAGTCTGGTTCATCCACCTTGGAGAAAACAGATCTTCAAGAAAAAGCTGATCCCAAACACGGTCTGTTCGACCAGGAGCCAAGTGCTCAAAGTGATCAGACTGATAGTCAGCCAGGTCCATCCGGCCTGCATTCAAGGGCCGTGAAAATGATTGAGTTTAGTCCCACAGGACTCAAGCCAGCGGGTACTAAATTGAAGTTCATCTAAATTGAAGCAAACAGCTCATCAAGATCCAGCTGTTCCTGAACATGGTCCATCCAATCAGGGGCCAAGTGGTCAAAGTGATCAAAATGATCCACAGCCAGGTCCATCCTCTCTGCAGTCAAGCAGTCATAAAATGAACAGCCTGCTAGTAGGTTTACTGTTATTATGTTCTGGTTCACTTTGTTCTGCTTTTTATTGTCAGCTTTATTTTTCTCTTTTGTCAACTGCTCTTTTCCTAATTGTTTTAAACCTGTGCCCAGTTACTGTAATACGTTTATGTAATACCTTCTTCCTGTATTCAATATATAATGTGTTATTCTGATGGACTCTTGATTCAGCTTTTCCCTTCATCTTGTCCTGATTTCTGGTTTAAAGAAATATTTAGGTTTTTTAATGGTTGTCCTGCTGTTTTTACTTGTACTTGATCACAAACATTCATCTTGTTTTTTTCTGCAAGTAGCTGATTAGCATTGGATGTACTGAACAACTCTCCATGATCTGCACATTCATTACATGAATTTTTATTCTGTCTGTTTTATTATAAGCAGCACTGCTATTGGAGACAAAAATTGCCTTATGTTCACTTTGTATTGATTGTTTTTCAGGGGCATTTATAATGCTTTATACACTAGAAAAACAGATAGGAAGAGGTGGCTTTGGTACAGTTCATGAGGGATATCGAAAATCCGATGGCAGAAAGGTAAAACTGCTCTTCATCAAACAGCACAATGTGACAACATATAAATCCATGCTGAGTGTTTTGATCTAAATATGTTTATATCAGTTATAGTTTGATGTGACTTACAAATGATTACTTTCCCTTATAGGTCGCCATCAAATTTATTGAAAAGTTGTGGCTCTCTGACAGTTTCATTAAAATGGTAAGTTAGCAAGATTTTTTTTTATATATAAAATTTTATATACAATGGGGTCCAAAAATGTAAGAATATAAAGAGGCAATCTGGTATTTTTAAACTGGGATTTCAAATTACTCTGCAAATAACTGCAGTTTTATAGTTCAAACAGAGATGGCGATAGTGAGGCAAAAGTTACAGAATGCAGCTGTAATAAAGTCATAAATAAAGACCCCACTGTATCTTAGTACAAGTGCATGGAAATTGAACATCTCCGCTATTTTCAGCTAACCTCTTTTAATGCTTTTTTACTAGCGTGGACATGCCGAGCCTCTTTATTCAGAAGTGGCTATTAATCTGATGCTGCTTAAACCGAAGAAAAGCCCCTACATTGTGGAAATGTTGGACTGGTTTGAAGAGGAACATCAGTACATCATCATTTTGGAGTTTCCACATCCCTGCATGAATCTCTTTGAGCTTGTCCAGAGAAATGGAGGTCGTCTGTCAGAAATCCATCATTTAATGCGCCAAGCAGTGCATCTATCTAGCGCATCTATGGTGTCTATCACAGGGATTTAGAGCTTGACAATGTCCTGGTCAAAACAGACACGATGGAGCTCAAAAAAAAAAAAAAAAAAAAGCAAAGGCAATCACTGGTGGCTGTACAGATTTCACAGTCTGTAAAACACGTTAATAACAAACATTCATACTCACGTCTATTCAAAGCTCTCCAGACAGTCGTCAAATAGACTAAGGTAAACAAATACCAACATGTCTACATCATGACTGGAAGTCCCCAACCACCGGGGATGAGGGGAAGTAAAATATACCAGGGCTCTAGAGTGCGACCAATTTGGTCGCACATGCGACCTAATTTCTCAATGGTGCGACTTAAAAAAAATATCAGGTCGCACTGGTGCAACCCAGGAGGTCGAGGGAAAAAGCCATGGTCCAGATCTAAGTGTGTGTACGTTTAAAAATGCGTGTGCGCTCCAGTCAGAGAGAGAGAGAGAGAGAGACGCTGATGATAAGAGAAGAGGAAAAGAACGATTGACAACTTTTTCGTTAAGAATGTTAAGTTGCCTGATCCGTCCGAAGATCACAACCAATGCTCTGACATCAACCTCCCGTCACATCAGGTCCGAACCCGAAGACGGAATTAGGTAATGAGCCTCTTACAATCGAGTCAGAGCCAAAGCATAATTCTTTTGAAGAAAATTATTTGAACGTAACCCAACAGCAATGTCGCGTTCCGTGCGCCAAATGTATAGAAAAAAGCCAGGAGTCAGGACCGCTGTTTTCTTCATAATCTTATTTCCAAATCTAATCCTATAAACTTTTCGGTGTTTGCTGTATCGCTATCACCGCCCTGCCAGACTGTCTTAAATAGAGAAATAAGTTCATTCCTTGATTTGCGTTGTTGATTCATTTATAAATAATTCCCCCAAGGGTTTAGTTTATGCGCAAAAGGCATTAAAATGAATAGAACGTGATGATTACATCTTTCTTTTGTGAAAAAAAAATAAAATAAATAAGCCTACATGAAATGTGTTTAACTTAAATATTAGCAAATTAACAAAACGAATTCAAAAGTAGCCTAGCCTATATGAGTTTATTTATTGTGTGACCTAGGGATGGGCAATATAAACGATATGCAATATAAACAATAGAAAATTGGCATACGATAGAGATTTAAAATCTATTGCACTATCGCGATAATGCGTGTTGATGACACAATCTACCCGCGAACTTAAGAGCCACGAGCTGCAGCCGAATAAACATGGATGAAAGCGTCTGTGAAACAGAGGAACTCGTGAAAAAGACCGATGCAACATCTATTTTTTGGATTTAAGCCATAAGTTACATAAGTTAACTGCTGCTCCACGCGCGAAATTGGCATTATGGTAATATACAATAATATATATGCTGTAGAGTGTGTCAGGCAAAAGTTCCAGCTAAGAGAGGTAACAAGACTAATCTGGCCGTAACAGTTTACTTTTACTTACTTTTTAGCAGTTTGGCTTTTGTAAGGGTCTATATAACCTGTTCTGAAACGTGTCTATTGAAAGTATTATATCGCAATACATATCGCTATCGCAAGAGGCTGCAATGTATAACGCAATATGGATTTTAGGCCATATCGCCCATCCCTAGTGTGACCCGCTCCAAATCCGATGCAGCACAAAAAACTTTTTTATGCAATCTCGTCACGCATTTCATGCCATCACCAGCGCGGGTTTACGCAGGGCAGCGAGAAAAATACATTAAACTTTAAACATTTAACATTCTACTTGAGTTTTTTTGGACATCCCTTTGGAATCACTGCAATCATATCATCAATTTAAAAGGTGTAAATATAAGCGCAGCGCTTATGAGTGTTCAAACACTGCTGACCGCTCAGCTGTCAATCTGCCGACCCTCACAAAGTTTCACATTAAATGTTAATATATTTGTCCAGTCATTGTCCTGTGCTTATTTCTGTCAATGTTCTGCATGAAGATCTTTAAAGGTTTCTACTTACTTCACGATTTGCGGTGCGGCCGGTCGCAGTCTTTATGTAAAACGGGCGGGTATGAAATAAATTGATGCTGATGTCGGATAATGGGTCAAGTGTTATTTTAATCGCGCGGATGCGGGTTATCAAACAGGACTGTGCATGACTCGTATAAGGAAAATTATAAAATAGCCTACATGTTTATATTCTGTATTAAACCACCATAACTTGCGGTGTTAAAGGGACAGTTCACCCAAAAATGACAATTCTGTCAGCATTAACTCTCCCTCATTTTGTTACAAACCTGTATAAATGTATTTGTTCTGATAAACACGAAGCAAGATATTTTGAGGAATGTTAATAACCAAACCAAGCACGAGCCCCATTCACTTCTAGGAAAAAAAAATACTATGGAAGTGAATGGGGCTCATGAATGGTTTGGTTACAAACATTCCTCAAAATATTTTCATTCATGTTTACCAGAACAAAGACATTTATACAGGTTTGTAACAACATCAGAGTGAGTAAATTATGACAGAATTTTCATTTTTGGGTGAACTATAAATCCGATGCAGTCAAAAATTAGGGTGCACCTAACTTTTGTGCTGGTGCACCTAAGAAAAAATGTTAGGCGCACCAGTGCAACCAGTGCAAAAAGTTAGTCTAGAGCCCTGTATACTTTTATATTTTTGGGTAAATCATTATAAATCTGCTGCTACTAAAACCTGAGAAAAAGCCCACACATTGTAGAAATGTTGAACTGGTTCAAGAAAGATAAGCACATTCTTGTTTTAGAGTTTCCACATCCCTGCGTGACTCTGGCTAAGTTGATGATAGACAATGACGGTCGTCTCTCTGAACCACTGGCACGTCATTTAATGCACCAAAAAGAAATCACAGCTAAACACGGCAATGACTGCAGTGTCTTCAATGATGACATGAACATTAATAAAGCCCTGGTTAATACAAAGACGATGGAGCTCAAATTAATCAACTTTGGAATCAACGATCTTGTGGAAACTTGTGGCATTCAAAAGCAAACAACACAAGAGTCCTAATAGCACACCACTGAAATTTACAGGGATGGACTGGATCCCATTTTTACTATGATTTCTGTTCAATATTGGTGACTTCTCACATAATGCAGATATAAATTAGAAGAAAACTGAAGATGTTGTTTCTTAAACTTTCACCATTGCTTTATATAGTGCACATTTCAGAGGCTTGTAGATGACCATAATGTTTTAAACCTAAATCTGATCCTGTCTGATCGCAATACAACTAACATTAGCTGTTGACCAGAAGAATTATGATTGGTCAGGCCTCCTGTCGATCAAACTTCTGTGACGGGTGGGGCTGCTGTGAGTGCAGGCAGCCTAAGAACAGCAACCAGTAATCAGCAAAGATACTTTGGCTGTTTCTCAATATGCGTTCTTCAGCGATCTTGCGTCCTCGTGTCCTCGCTCTACGTCATCATTAACGGTCGAAGTTCATTCCAATTCTCAAGAACGCAAGGACAGAGGACACATGAAAAAACCCGGATGTGTTCTTGATATCGAGGATGCATCGAGTGCAGACTTGCTGAAATCGCTTTACGCCCCAGAAGTCATTGCGGCAAAACTTCCGAGTTCGTTCGCCTGGTCGCCTGGCAAGACCGATCTCCACGAGGACGCAAGTCCGTTCTTTGCGTTCTTGGAATTGAGAAACAGCCTATAACTAGGTATATAGCAACCTTTGGTATTCTACCATTAGAAAACCTGCAACAGTCAACTTGACTAGCGTGCAACGCCTTAGCCAGTCAATAATGATCAGCGATATTTGTTGCAGGTATTCAGAGTGTTATGACACTAAGTTACAGTTTACATTTTACACTTTACATTTTAATCTGTTTAAAATCTTAAAAAAAAAGAAAGTCTCCTTCCCTGTGTTTAGCAGCTATAGCAGCATTGTTATACTAAGCTTGCAGGCTTCCCTAGAGAGGGTCTTTGCTTTTAGTTTGCTAACCGTATTTGCATTTTCTGTATCGTACTCTATCAGAGTCTTTTTTATCCTTGTAAATTTCAATAAAGCAATAAGCTCTAGCAACCTTAATGATAAGATCCTTTAATAGCAAGTTGCCCGGCAAATTAGGTGGAGGGGGGCTACTTCAGGATTGTAAGCATAAAGGATGTAATACTACTCTATAGGTACTCCAGATTAACATCAGAAATACAGAAACAGCTTGTGTTATGGGAGCTTTTATGCTTAGTCTCTTCTGACCATGCGTCTTTTCCTCGATGGCATTATCGATGGGTGGAGTGAAGGAAACAAGGAAAGGAAAGCAGGATGCACAAATAAAAATTGAGAAGAATCCCTACACTTCCCCACAAACATTGTACTCTCCAAACTACTAATCACCGTCACTTGATCCTCATCACCCCATCGTAGTGCACTATAAAAGCATCCTCACCTCTATCACAGTTGTCCGGTCTTGTTAGAACTGCCACCTTCTCTCAGGTGCTGTTTTCCCTCAGACTCTTTACCTACTTAACTGTTATCCCACGTCATCTTCAGATCATGGTACTCATCGTCTGTCTGTAGCGGATTTCACCCAGCATCACAAAAGAACCACCGACTCTAGACTCTTTGGTGAAATACTCTGCAGTTTAAAACATAAGACAAGGGATCACACACACATATTTTAACAACCCTTTCAGGTGGGTGTCTAGTTCAGAGTTCATACATCTAGTTCAATAGGGGAGACATGCGGAGGGCAACAAAGCGTAGAGGGTAGACAGTCTGCACGTGCCCAAAAATCTTGCCGTTTCCTTGGGCATGGCTCTTTGCCATGCAGGCACCTAGAAAAGTGTCAACCGCGCTGCAATTCCGCCGCTTGCCGGGTACCGTCTGTGAAATGCCCATGAATCAGTTTCTGCCTTAACAACGGTGACAAAACAATAGAAACCATAACAGAAATTCCAATAGTTTCCATTAAAATACCAATAGAAACCATTAGCTTTTACCATTTAGACCACTACAAAATTACTGTAGTGTGGCAATCACTTGTGAAATGTTTAGAACAGACGGCTATGGTCAAACTTATTATTGTGGAATTTCCAAATAAATTAACATTAACCATTCATTGATCTTATATTATTTTTTTCTTTAAAGCCTGTACAATGATTTAGTTTCCTGACATCTATCAATTGAACAGCGCTTTCCCAACATGATGCGATATTCCTTGGGGGTTTGTTTGGCAAGTTTGTTTGCCTGTGAAATGACTGTTTTCAAACGTATATATATGGTCACGTATTTCATAGTTATCATGAAAAAAGCTATGAAATTTCAGATTTTACAACACCTTTAAACATGTTTTATTAATCGTTTAAGAGAGATGCAAAAACCAACCTGACTCTGTCCAGTCATATGCAGCAGCATAACGAGAGAGTTGACGCGGCCACTAAGTGACGTCACTCAAACTATGCTTATTTTTCACAAAACATTTTTCCTGCCATAAAAAAAATCAAGAATTAATATGAGATTCAAGGATGATAAAAACACGTGGAATTACAAAATAATTTATTTCTTCAAGTTCAAATATAATCTCTTGTAAAATTAAAGACGCTAACTGTTACTTCTGCGCAATCGCATAACTGCGCCACCAGCACAGTCAAGCTAACCCAGATTGCAATTATAATTAACCAAAGAATTTAAAATACATTTAAGAACAAGCATAACACGTTTTTTTTAATAGAAGATAAAGACAAATAAAAGATCTCCACTAGGATACGTTAGCTCACAGCTGCGCCACGAGCTTAGATGCCAGCGCTCGAGCGTCAACAAGTTTATCATCTTTGTTAGTTATATCCAAATATACTGACATCTGAATAAACATCACTATGAAGTAATTTCAATAACGTAACCACAAATTTAAGGAAACCTACCTTAGAATCTACAACAAAAACGGAACACTCGTTTGAGGAGAATATCGGTTAAACCAGAACGCGCGTCTCGCGATACGGACGACACGGCACATCCGGGAACTTGACTGTAAATTTCGTCACCGCCCCTTTTCGGGGGATAAAAAAGCAGCGCTTCCATTGGCTTCCATTCAAAATAGCGGAACAAAGCAACGTTTGTACACAGCTGCCAGGCGTAAATAACTTATGAAATCACTCAGATTAAACATGTCGAGTATTTATCTGTCCATCCTGCCTGCCATAGAGCGCGAAAGATACATTAACACATTTAATTTGGTCAATATAAAAACATGTCCCTTTCATTCTCACAGCGTCAAATTTTGTGTAACAACGCCATCCAGTGAGTGCTAGAAATATCGCTAAGCCAGTTAGTTGTATGGCTGGACGGAAAAGTGCACTCATTACTCTAAATATAAAGACATAATAAATAAATACGAAGTAACTTTCAAATACGAAGTAAAATCATTCACTTGCTTCCCTGTTGACTCGATGAGGTACGAGTAAATGTCCGGGTAAGACACCTCTGGCCAATAGGGAGCGTTGTTACACAAATTTGACGCTGGGAGAATGAAAGAGACATGTCTTTATTATTAATTAATGATCTACATAATCTGATATTTTTATAAGACCAAATTCCGCGGAGGTTTGTATAATAGCAACCAAAGCACATAAGCGCCCTCTAGCGGCCATTTTTAGAACAACACCTGGCGCGGTTCAACCTTTGGTGGAGTTCATTTTACCTCAAGAGATTGAATAAATAAATGACTTAATGTAGTGTTCACTGCATATTAATTTTCCGTTTTGTTTTTATTTGTGTTTTAAATTAGTTGTGTGAAGAAATGTCCTTAATTTAACAAACCCTGAGATTTTTTTTCTTAGTCATTGGAAAAGATAAGCCTCTTAACTTTAATATAGTTGTTTTTATATTTACTGTCAAACTGAAATGCATCATGATTTAGGACGTTTCAATATTTGATCACTGTTTCTAAAAAAAACTGTTACAACGGGAGTAATTTCACAGATCAAAGTATTAATATTATTCATAAAAACATAATCCTCATCATTCTTTACTTTTAACAAAAATTAAATCCATTATCATGTTTTATTTTTATCTAAAATTCAGGCTGCTATTTTAATATAGTCAACGACAATATTTTTCATTCATTTTCTGTAGAAATCACACCACAATGCAAAATATACATCGACCACAATTGCAAATGAATAAAAAATATTACACAATTTTTTGTCTATATTTGGAGTTTGCATGCTATTTAAAAACATGACTTCACTCCTTTTGTAGTATTTTGGTGTAACAGGCTTATAGACTTTAAAATGCATTTTAATGTTACTTAGTGATTTTATGTCCTAATGCAATAACAAAAACAATGTCTTTAATGAAAGCCAAATTTAAGGATGATGGTGTAAAGGAAAAAAGCTAAAAGTTGTGTTTTAAATTGTTCTTGCTCCTTTAAGACATGGTGTGGTCTGTGTACTTTACATATCTGTACAGATCTCACAGAAAACTGAGGAGTGTGAATTTTGCAATCTTTCAGGTTTAAAATTTGTAATAAATTTGATTCTAATACAAAATAATTTATTTAACACCTTAATTTCCACTTAAAAGCGTAAAAGAACATGTAGCAATGATGACAGAATAATGATGGCATACTAGGTGAGCTTGATGGGGGGTCTGTCATAATATCTAAACCGCAACATGTGCTATGATTTTTTTACTTACTTTACTTTACATTACTTTAATCAGTAAAATTACTCACTGTAACCATTTTTAGTAGGCAATTTGATAGTAAATATGAACAACAATTAAAGTTAGTAGGCTAAAAGGAAAGTTCACACAAAAATCAAAATTCTATCATCATTTACTTACACTCATGTGGTTATAAATTAATAACCAGTTTTTTTATGAACACTTAATAAGATATTTTGATAAATGATGGTAAGCACACAGTTGACAGTACCTATTGAATTCCATCGTATTTGTTTTTCCTACTATGGAAGTCATTCAGCTGTGTGCTTGCCATAATTTATTAAAATATCTTCATCATATACACTTCAAGAAAAATCAGGGATAGTACATTTTATGAGATTTTAACTTCTAAAAACAACACAAATTAATTCAAAACACAAGTTAAAACAAAACGGAAAATTAACATGCAGTAAACAGTACATTTTAGGTCATTAAAGAATTCAATTAACGCCAAGGGTTGTTCTAAAAATGACCGCCAGATGGCGCTTAAGCGCTTATGTGCTTTGATTGCTATTATACAAACCTCAGCGGAAGTCTTATAAGTATCATATTTTTTGCAGACAATTTGTTTAATCAAAGCGTATTCATATTGTGGTAGCACATGTTGTTATATATGTTAATCGAGAAGCTATAATAACTTTTATCTTTTTGTTCGGTAGTGGAGGAAAGATGTTCCGGTTGGTCAATGTAGTGTTTGTCCCGCCTCTCCTCCATCGTGATTGGGCGGCTGGGTAAGCGACATACCGAGCGCTACGTTTTGATAAATACACAAATTATTACCAGATTAAAAATTGTTTTACACATTATCTTACAAAAGTAACATTTAAAAAATTACAAGAAGCTAAATTAATATGTATGTTTGTTGTGGAATATAATTTATTTTATTAAACTCCAAGCTCCGCCTATGCTTAAACCCTACAATGTGTTTCACTAAAATATAACTTATTCTATTAGATCTAAGTTACTTGATTTGTGAATACAGAAGTGTTTTAAGGAATTTTATTCAACAGAAACCACTGTGACTACATACAATGCAAGAAAAAAATCCCAAGGTTTGTTAATTTAAGGACATTTTCTTGACTTCTAAACAACACAATTCAATGCCTAATTCAAAACACAAGTAAAGACAGATCGGAAAATTAATATGCAAAGAACAGTACATTAAGTCATTAATTTTTTTCAATCTCTTGAGGTAAAATCAACTCCACTGAAGGCTGAATGCGCCAGGTGTTGTTCTTAAAATGGCCGCTTGAGGGCGCTTATTAAATTAAACACCATTGCTGAAGCGTCAGGCGCTGTTCTAAAAATGGCCGCTTGAGGGAGCTTTGGTTGGTATTATACAAACGTCCGATGAAGTACTGAATTTTCTGATATTTTTTTTCATCAAAGCGTATTCATATTGTGGCAGCACATGGTGTTATATATATTAATATTAATTAATTAAATTATATGTTTTTGTTCAGTAGTAGAGGAAAGATGTTCCGGTTGGTCGATGTACTGTTTGTCCCGCCTCTCCTTCATTGTGATTGGACAGCTAGAAAAGTGACGTTCCTGAGCTCAACGTTTTGATAAATACATATTATTACCAGATAAACAATTGTTTTACACATTATCTTACAAATAAACGTTTAAATTGTATAATAACCTAATTTAATATATATATTTGATGTGGAATATAATTTATTTAAAACAATTATTTTAGCCAATGGGGGCCTGACCCGACTATGCTGCTGCAGTGTCATGTGTCAGACAGATAATCCAGCCTCAAATTCAGGCCATTGGTTAAGTGAATGCTGTCATATAAGGCTTGTGTTAGGGAAATTACTTTATTACTTGTCTTTGCATGTTAAAAGAAGTCTTAACATAGAAAACAATGACACTCAACAGCTTTAAATAAGATTATTAAATAAAATGTTTTATGTAAATTATATAAAAAAGTTAAACTATTTTACTGTCACCCACCCCTTTTAAGTGTGTGGGGGGAATTTGATGTGCACCTTCAAATTAATATAAACTCTGGCATTTTTTTGTCTAGAAGCCTAATCTTGGTCTTGTTTTAAAGAAGACAATTTAAGGTTTTGAAGTGTCTGGATATGAAAATATTAAACAGAAAAAATGTTATAGCAGTTTAAATTTCTTTTAATAAATAAAAATAATTTCATAACATATTAATTTTATAAATAAAACTATAAAAATGTAAATATTTCAAAAAAGAAATAATGCAAAAATGAAGCCATAAGTCTCAAGTAGTTGTGATTCAAATTTCAAGGTAAAATCACAAAAAATGGTTTGTGTCACTTTTTTGTCGTTTTACCAACAATAGCCACTAGGTGTCAACGGTGTGCTGGATACTCTTGCCGCAAATTATCAAATTACTGTCACTGCATTATTATTACTGCTAAAACGTTTTGAAATATAAAAACTACACTCTTGGAGCTTTCCAAGGATATATAGTTTGTCAACATTTTTGAAGATTTATAATATGATATTAGAATTATGAATATATAAAATTAATATGCATTCCTATGGGGGGTGGGGTCATGTAACTAAAAACTGTCACTACATTATTTCTATCATCAGATGACCTTGAAATATGAAAACTACATTCTGAGAGCTTTTCAGTGATATATAGTTTATCAAGATTTTTTAGGATTAGAGCAGGGGTTTAGTGTTATAAATATGTAAAATCAAATTGGGCCTACATGTGGGCCCATGACATTTTAATTCTCCCGAAATGGTGAGGATATATGAAAACTACACTCTTAGAGCTTTCAAATGATATATAGTTTGTCATGATTGGATAAGAATTCACACGCAAAACACTGAAGTAAACGTAGGCGTCCCACTAGTGGGGCAGTAATATTTAGTAGGATATGAATGTTTTGAGGCACACTCTCCTCATAAATGAATCAATTACTCTTTCTACATAATTTATTTTATAAAACACTGCTGAAATGTGTATTCTAGAGGCTTAGACCTTTCCAACAATATATAGTTTGTTGTGATAGATTAAAATGTACGTCAAAAATATTGAAGTAAACTCAGGTGTCCCGTATACGGGACGGCGACAATTAAGGGGTGTTAAACAGTTGAATAACATGACATATTTGAAAGCCAAAGAAATCTTAGATTTTCAAGGCACTCTGATCAGCAGTGTTTAGTAGCAGCAGATCACAGCGTACAATATTAACACTATTTCCCAGTAGTGCCTCACTGCAGCAGAACACGACATCCAGGGGGCGGGGTTGGATTCAGATCCAGGGGCGGAGCTGGATCCAGAGATCCCATTGGTCGGCAGTTTCACCACAAGCCACGTCATACACGTGTTGCTGCATTACCATTTCCGCATTAAGTCGTAACTAAATTAAGTTATTCTTTTGACATAAAAACGAACTTTTACTTATGACTACAATAAAAGTTGTGCCTTTAGGGTGAAATGTAAGTTTTTTTGCTATAATGTTTTGGAGTAAAACATTTCGGGTAAGCCTACTACGAGTAATCTTACCACATGCAGTTTAAGACGTATGAATGGATACAGTATAAATATGCATAATTATTAAATGCTCTACCACTGAGTTATACAGGAACAAATGAACAACATGTCCAGCTCTAAGGCTGGTGGAGGAAGCAGAAAGGGTAGTCATGTTTTTTTGTGTGTTAATAAGAAAACAATTAAAACCCAGCAAAACTTTGGAATTATGCTGTCTCATGGAATTTTAGTCGCATCAAATAATAGTATTAAAGAGTGAAAGTCAAGGATCACACAGACACACTGTTAACAGAATTTTCTTTGTCTGAACACATATTTATAGCAAGAGACTGAAAAATACATAGTCATCCCATCTCCGCCCATGAACCAAAGATCGTCATTTTAGTTCCAGCGTGACTTAGAAAATAACCTTCAATTTATCCATGATTAAGAAACATATCAGTTGAAGCACATCTAGTCAAATAGAAGAAATTATTTTGTTCTCAGTGAACTCTAAGGACTTGTATAATGTTCTAGTCCAAAAAGAACAGAAATCTTCCACTAGAACAGAAGAACTGGATTTTGCATAAAACAATTATAAGTTCATAAACTATAATTAAAATTAAAATAAAAAATCTCCCACTACACTCCTCCCTTTTTATGATTTAGTCATAACTTCATGACTGTCATCGTTACATAGGTCTTTTGGATTGTGGCGAAGAGGTTGAGCACAGTTAGAGTTGGGGTCGTGCGCCCTTGATGATTCTTTTGAATTGTGTTGAAGAGGTTGAGCACAGTTAGAGTTGGGGTCGTGCGCCCTTGATGATTCTTTTGAATGGTGGCAAAGAGGTTGAGCACAGTTAGAGTTGGGGTCGTGCGCCCTTGATGATTCTTTTGAATTGTGTTGAAGAGGTTGAGCACAGTTAGAGTTGGGGTCGTGCGCCCTTGATGATTCTTTTGAATTGTGGCGAAGAGGTTGAGCACAGTTAGAGTTGGGGTCGTGCGCCCTTGATGATTCTTTTGAATTGTGGCGAAGAGGTTGAGCACAGTTAGAGTTGGGGTCATGCGCCCTTGATGATTCTTTTGAATGGTGGCGAAGAGGTTGAGCACAGTTAGAGTTGGGGTCGTGCGCCCTTAATGATTCTTTTGAATTGTGGTGAAGAGGTTGAGCACAGTTAGAGTTGGGGTCGTGCGCCATTGATGATTCTTTTGAATTGTGGTGAAGATGTTGAGCACAGTTAGAGTTGGGGTCGTGCGCCCTTGATGATTCTTTTGAATTGTGGTGAAGATGTTGAGCACAGTTAGAGTTGGGGTCGTGCACCCTTGATGATTCTTTTCAATTGTGGTGAAGATTTTGAGCACAGTTAGAGTTGGGGTCGTGCGCCCTTGATGATTCTTTTGAATTGTGGCGAAGAGGTTGAGCACAGTTAGAGTTGGGGTCGTGCGCCCTTGATGATTCTTTTGAATTGTGGCGAAGAGGTTGAGCACAGTTAGAGTTGGGGTCGTGCACCCTGGATGATTCTTTTGAATTGTGGCGAAGAGGTTGAGCACATTTAGAGTTGGGGTCGTGCACCCTGGATGATTCTTTTGAATTGTTGTGAAGAGGTTGAGCACAGTTAGAGTTGGGGTCGTGCACCCTTAATGATTCTTTTGAATTGTGGTG
Source organism: Misgurnus anguillicaudatus (assembly GCF_027580225.2). Classification (NCBI taxonomy): domain Eukaryota; kingdom Metazoa; phylum Chordata; class Actinopteri; order Cypriniformes; family Cobitidae; genus Misgurnus; species Misgurnus anguillicaudatus. The sequence continues at coordinate 8,157,091 of NC_073359.2, read as the reverse complement.
AAGAGGTTGAGCACAGTAAGAGTTGGGGTCGTGCGCCCTTGATGATTCTTTTGAATTGTTGTGAAGAGGTTGAGCACAGTTAGAGTTGGGGTCGTGCGCCCTTGATGATTCTTTTGAATTGTGGTGAAGAGGTTGAGCACAGTGAAGAGGTTGAGCACAGTTAGAGTTGGGGTCGTGCGCCCTTGATGATTCTTGTGAATTGTGGCGAAGACGTTGAGCACAGTTAGAGTTGGGGTCGTGCGCCCTTGATGATTCTTTTGAATTGTGGCGAAGACGTTGAGCACAGTTAGAGTTGGGGTCGTGCGCCCTTGATGATACTTTTGAATTGTGGCGAAGAGGTTGAGCACATTTAGAGTTGGGGTCGTGCACCCTGGATGATTCTTTTGAATTGTTGTGAAGAGGTTGAGCACAGTTAGAGTTGGGGTCGTGCACCCTTAATGATTCTTTTGAATTGTTGTGAAGAGGTTGAGCACAGTTAGAGTTGGGGTCGTGCGCCCTTGATGATTCTTTTGAATTGTGGCGAAGAGGTTGAGCACATTTAGAGTTGGGGTCGTGCACCCTGGATGATTCTTTTGAATTGTTGTGAAGAGGTTGAGCACAGTTAGAGTTGGGGTCGTGCACCCTTAATGATTCTTTTGAATTGTTGTGAAGAGGTTGAGCACAGTTAGAGTTGGGGTCGTGCGCCCTTGATGATTCTTTTGAATTGTGGTGAAGAGGTTGAGCACAGTGAAGAGGTTGAGCACAGTTAGAGTTGGGGTCGTGCGCCCTTGATGATTCTTTTGAATTGTGGCGAAGACGTTGAGCACAGTTAGAGTTGGGGTCGTGCGCCCTTGATGATTCTTTTGAATTGTGGCGAAGACGTTGAGCACAGTTAGAGTTGGGGTCGTGCGCCCTTGATGATACTTTTGAATTGTGGCGAAGACGTTGAGCACAGTTAGAGTTGGGGTCGTGCACCCTTAATGATTCTTTTGAATTGTGGTGAAGAGGTTGAGCACAGTTAGAGTTGGGGTCGTGCACCCTTAATGATTCTTTTGAATTGTGGTGAAGAGGTTGAGCACAGTTAGAGTTGGGGTCGTGCACCCTTGATGATTCTTTTAAATTGTGGTGAAGATGTTGAGCACAGATAGAGTTGGGGTCGTGCGCCCTTAATGATTCTTTTGAATTGTGGTGAAGAGGTTGAGCACAGTTAGAGTTGGGGTCGTGTGCCCTTGATGATTCTTTTGAATTGTGGTGAAGATGTTGAGCACAGTTAGAGTTGGGGTCGTGCACCCTTGATGATTCTTTTAAATTGTGGCGAAGAGGTTGAGCACAGTTAGAGTTGGGGTCGTGCGCCCTTGATGATTCTTTTGAATTGTGGCGAAGAGGTTGAGCACAGTTAGAGTTGGGGTCGTGCGCCCTTGATGATTCTTTTGAATTATTGTGAAGAGGTTGAGCACAGTTAGAGTTGGGGTCGTGCGCCCTTGATGATTCTTTTGAATTGTTGTGAAGAGGTTGAGCACAGTTAGAGTTGGAGTCGTGCGCTCTTGATGATTCTTTTAAAATTGTGGTGAAGAGGTTGAGCACAGTGAAGAGGTTGAGCACAGTTAGAGTTGGGGTCGTGCGCCCTTGATGATTCTTTTGAATTGTGGCGAAGACGTTGAGCACAGTTAGAGTTGGGGTCGTGCGCCCTTGATGATTCTTTTGAATTGTGGCGAAGACGTTGAGCACAGTTAGAGTTGGGGTCGTGCGCCCTTGATGATACTTTTGAATTGTGGCGAAGACGTTGAGCACAGTTAGAGTTGGGGTCGTGCGCCCTTGATGATTCTTTTGAATTGTGGCGAAGAGGTTGAGCACAGTTAGAGTTGGGGTCGTGCGCCCTTGATCATTCCTTTGAATTGTGTTGAAGAGATTGAGCACAGTTAGAGTTGGGGTCGTGCGCCCTTGATCATTCTTTTGAATTGTGTTGAAGAGATTGAGCACAGTTAGAGTTGGGGTCGTGCGCCCTTGATGATTCTTTTGAATTGTGGTGAAGAGGTTGAGCACAGTTAGAGTTGGGGTCGTGCGCCCTTGATGATTCTTTTGAATTGTGGTGAAGAGGTTGAGCACAGTTAAAGTTGGGGTCGTGCGCCCTTGATGATTCTTTTGAAATGTGTTGAAGAGGTTGAGCACAGTTAAAGTTGGGGTCGTGCGCCCTTGATGATTCTTTTGAATTGTGGCGAAGACGTTGAGCACAGTTAAAGTTGGGGTCGTGCACCCTTGATGATACTTTTGAATTGTGGCGAAGACGTTGAGCACAGTTAGAGTTGGGGTCGTGCGCCCTTGATGATACTTTTGAATTGTGGCGAAGACGTTGAGCACAGTGAAAATGTTGAGCATAGTTAGAGTTGGGGTCGTGCGCCCTTGATGATTCTTTTGAATTGTGGCGAAGAGGTTAAGCACAGTTAGAGTTGGGGTCGTGTGCCCTTGATGATTCTTTTGAATTGTGGTGAAGAGGTTGAGCACAGTTAGAGTTGGGGTCGTGCGCCCTCTATGATTATTTTGAATTGTTGTGAAAAGGTTGAGCACAGTTAGAGTTGGGGTCGTGCGCCCTCGATGATTCTTTTGAATTGTGGTGAAGAGGTTGAGCACAGTTAGAGTTGGGGTCGTGCGCCCTCGATGATTCTTTTGAATTGTGGTGAAGAGGTTGAGCACAGTTAGAGTTGGGGTCGTGCGCCCTCGATGATTCTTTTGAATTGTGGTGAAGAGGTTGAGCACAGTTAGAGTTGGGGTCGTGCGCCCTCGATGATTCTTTTGAATTGTGGTGAAGATGTTGAGCACAGTTAAGAGTTGGGGTCCTGCGCTCTCGATGAATAATCCCCTGGTTTGATGTTGTGTAATGGTTCTTCTGCTGTGCGGTGTAGGGCTGCTTTAACCTGCTAAGAGATATTTTGAAATACAGAAAACATAGAAATACAATACTGCAACAAGTCATTTTCATTTTGAAGATTATCGCCTGTCACCCTGTGTGGTTCTCAACCCGTGTGTCAACCTAGCAAAATGGGAATAAAAATGTTTAGGTAAACAAGGTTTTTGATTTGGACCCAGCCAAATCCCTTCAGGAGTTTTGGTCGCTTCGCACGATTTCCATGGAGCTATTTCTGTTGGAAGAGAAGATGTTTGCATGCTTATTACAAATGCTTATCACTATAATTATTTGACTACATACTGTAATCATATTATATTTATTACTTTCTATAGGTAAAATAAATCAGTATTACCATTACCGTGAAATATAATTTAATGCAAAGCAATCATTTTCACACACAATCACTGGCTGTGTCCCAATTTAAAGGCTGCGACCTTCTAAGGTCGTATTTTAAGACCGATTGCGTCACAGCAGCGCGACTTGAGGCTGGTAAGGACGTCCCAATTCAAATGATGCTTAGAATGAAGGCTCAAAATGCGTCCTCATTTCTCCGCGGTGTTAAGGATAGAACGAATGGATCCTTAACAGCCGAGGATATCCCAAGATTCATTGCGTGCCTGCAACAGCTGCATATAACGGCTGGATATTCTAAAATAAACAATGAAAACCTTCATTAAATAAAAGTGTATTTATCAGAAAAAAATTTTTCTTGTCACTGTTTCAGTATTATAAGTTATGTTTTGTGTTAATATTATTATTTTTATGATGCATATATTTCTAAGGTTGATTAATTTAATATACTGTTGAATAGTTTAATCAACATCAACGTGTCATATTTTCTAAACTAAATTAATATTTTTCTGATTTCATATATTTTAATAAGTCAGAAACGTTTCCGTTCCGACAGGCGCGTGCAGCAGGTGACACCAATTATGGGTCGTCTGAAGGTTAGACCGTCTCATTTCAGTTCTCTTCGCGAACTTCTGAGGCTGCCACCTTTGCTGCGTCCGAAAACTCAAGGCAGTGACTCGTTGCCTCGCTGCCTCATGAGGAAATGACTTCGGAGGCATGAAGGTAGCTCAGAGAAAGACTTTCGGACACACTTCTAAGGCAGCGTGTTTGAAATTTAAACAGAGAGCGCCTTTGTGATAACTAATCACATATTTGAAAACTACAATACTAATTTCTCGCTAGAAATGCAATTAAAAGGTGTAAAAAGTGAAAATATACCTTTATTTACACTAAATTGGTGGTCCAGTCGCGTCCTTGGCCGCCATTTTATTTTTTCGAACTCGACCGGACTCGACCAATCACATTCTTAATGTACATCCATGCATAGGTATCTCAGGAGACAGGAAGTAAACCAAACATTGAATTCGGACATGCCTTGATGCCTTGCTGCCTTGGAAAGCTGCCTCAGAAGGCAGCAATTTAGAGTTTTCGGACGCAGCCCTTGAAAGACAGAGTGCTCATCTTTAAGGTCCCATGCTTATAAGGTCGAAGCCCTTGAATTGGGACACAGCTACTGTGGTGCCTTTTTGACTTACATTCATCTGCACATTTCTGGGAGATGGTCTTCCACTAAGTTCCATTTTGAATTCATTTTTGATGTAGCCTATAAAATAAAGAAATAGAGAACATATGTTTTACAAACCAAAATTAATAAATAATGTAATTAGTTGTAAATTCTGTTCTAACTTTAGAGATTTGAGGAAGTAGAATTGTACAGTTTTAGAAAAGAAGAGATCTGTGGAAATAGTAATTTGTTTCAAGTAGGTTGGTTGCTACACAATTTGAGTGAAGTGTTATCTGTTATGCTTTTCAACTGAGGCTTTTAAAGTTACCAAATTTACACCATTAGTACTCTATACACTAGATTTACATTAGAGAACAACAAGCTGACGCGCTGAGACACGCGCTGTGATTGGTGTTTCATTCACGTGTTCATAATATGACTTTCCTTTAGGATGCACGGAGGAAAGACACTTACATTTGACATAACTGCGGTGTCCATAATAGTTTACGCTCTCTCTTATGATAATACAACAATTGTAAAACTTTCTCTGCAGTTACCTCAACTATAAAAAAGTTGAGTGTTTAAGAAAAGTGACGCGAGCTCTTTGACGTGTCAGCCAAAGCTGTTATGAACCAATATCGATAAAAATGTTGATAACTTATCAGTGGTTACAAGATACATTTAATGCCTATCTAGTTCCCTTTCGAGAGCGGTCACTCGACATTGCGTCCGCTGACGCTATGGGGAAACTCCTCCCTCTTCCGGTTTCTGAAGCTTTTATTGAACAACGCCAGTGTTCTGGCCAATGCCGCCCATGACAGCCTTATAGGGGCGGGACTTCCGCTACTATATAGCCTGTTTAGGCGGCAAAATACTCAGATTCTTTCTCTTCACCGTGACTGAAGCGTCTCGCCGTAGATCGTCGCACTTGTGAGGGACGCAAGGATCGCGTCCCTTACACGCGTTCTGGCAGAATTTTACAAGGATTTTGAGCTTCGCGCCTCGAGTGAAGGACCGTGTATCTTATGGACTCCGAGATATATCGAATCACTGCGTTCTCGGCAGCAAACCACCGCCGCCAGAGCGCCGTTGGTGGCAATGCTGTCAAACTGAGGAGAACGTCGCGTGCGTTCCACGGTAACGTTACCCGCCCTATTAGCCTCATACCCCCGGGGTATCCGAGGTTACGGACGCGGGAAAGACACAAGGCTTCCTTTCCCCACCTACGCAGTGCGGAAAATGCCACAGTGTGCACAATACATTTATACCGTTGCAATACCCTCTCATATATGTTTGTCCTGTACTTATAGCGTGCTTCGGCCGCTCCCCTTACATGATTAGACCCCACCCTGGTGTCTGCTTTGTAATTTAACGCACTTCGGCCAGTGCTAGCATGCACAGACCCCCTTCGGGACCGGTCGCATGCGAGCACAGCGTGCAGACGGCTCCTTTCATAAGACCTTCACCTGCGACATGGCCGTCTGTGACGCTTGTGTGGATGTAACTTAATATTTTCCTTGGCTTCTTTGTGTGATACAGTGCGCTCTGGCTGATTTTAGACGTTTCAGCCATTAGCACAGCGGCTGGCCTAACATAACATTGTGCTCGCCTCAGGCTGTCCAGCATAAGCCGCGCCCATTTTGGCCACGTCACTACGCGCGCTATTTTGCGTAGCGTCATACGTTCACAAGGACCTGCTATTCTTCGGACGTACTGAGGGGTGCAGCAATACACCATTATGTGTCTAAGCTGCCGCAAAAATTATACGAGAAGAAACGTTACGTATGCAGAGAGTTATACTTGTGCCTGTTATCCATGCTACACTTATTGCTCTTCGTATGATCAGTGATGGTACCGCATCACACACCACACACACATTCACGCCCCTCGTCTGTTTCGGGTGACGACGGGAATATGTGTTGGCTGTGCTTAATGCTTTCAGATGTTGTGTTCAATGGCCGCTGACGGGCAGCGAGCTACCAATCAGCACAACATCCTTCTGTGCCCTGTTGACATTCCCTCTGCACCTGTCCTCTTTCAACTATGTGCCAATTGAGACCATATATTTAGCAATATACAGCTCTTACGGAGGATACATAGCGCACAGCGCTCAGCCATACTCTGAATGTGCCCGTTAAACACGCGCTGCAAAGAAAAAGGGGGGAGGATAATGTCGGGTTTGATCCTTCGCACTGAGTAGCGATCCGTATCAAAACGCAATGCACAACTCACAGTGCTCAACCCCGCTCACCATGCATCCGTTACACACGAGCTGCAGAGCAATGGGGACCGACCGAGTATAGCGAAGTGTGTTGAGTGTGGCCGCTCGCTTCGCACAGCGATCTGTCTCGACACACACACACATCTAAGCAGTGCACAATGCATCTCGCACGCCCCCGATTGGTGGCAACGTTGCTCTATACTTACGGATTGCACTATATATATATACACATTTCTTATAGCAGCCTATACGTCTGGCTATTAATGTATATTTGCATTGAATAGAGGCTTATTGTACTGCATTCCACTATATATATACTCATACGTATATTTATATATATTTATACATTAATAGCAGCCCACACGCCTGGCTATTAATGTATATCTGCATTAAATAGAGACTCATTGTACTGTTTGACACTATATATATACTCATATGTATATTTATATATATTTATACATTAATAGCAGCCTGCACGCCTGGCTATTAATGTATATCTGCATTAAATAGAGACTCATTGTACTGATTGGCACTATATATATACTCATATGTATATTTATATATATTTATAAATTAATAGCAGCCTGCACGCCTGGCTATTAATGTATATCTGCATTAAATAGACTCATTGTACTGCTTGACACTATATGTATACTCATACGTATATTTGTATATATACACATCATTAATAGCAGCCTACACGCCTGGCTATTTATGTATATTGGCATTGAATAGAGAGGCTATCTCTCTCCTCACTCATCTTGCTCTTAGCTCCCTGGCTGAATGCAGTGAGCCGATGTGGATGTAAACTTTTAGGAGTTATGTTGCTGTACCAACAGAGGATTACTATCATGCCTTACACATCCGTGCAGTGTTCGGGCAATATCTCACTACAAACACAGGTATCTGACTCCCTGCGTGCGCGTGGCGAGCTGTTACTAAGTTGTTCATTCTTAAGGAAGTGTCTCTCTTTCTCTCGGGTTCTGCATCCGACCTTGCACAAAGCAGCAAGCCACTGCAGACCCAGACTTGGTTTTTATATGGCTCTATGTGCGGCAAGTGAGCCAGTGCCCTTCAGCGGATCACTCCGCTAGATGATTCACACACGTCTGGGTTGTGCACTATGTGGTACAGTTCAGGAGTTTGCAACATAACTGTACAGCTGTTAACAAACTCTATTAAATGGCAACCTTGCTTCAAAGCACACAGTATGTAACTGGCACCCGACACGCACAGACGACCGGTTACTATCCGTTCCAGTGTATAAGGAGTGTATCTCCTCGCTCGGTGCTATTGCAGAACCTAGCTCTGTTCTTCCATGGCGCTGTGTAACACACCATTGCTTTATGCCACACAATATGTAACTGGAATCCTGTGCGCTGCAATCCGTTACAGAAATGTCCCAGATGCGTGGAGTCGAATCTGCACTTGTATCCTGCATTCAGCCATCCAAGCGGTGAGCTGTGACAGTTTTGACTGGTCGGCCATCAGTGCATGTCTGAACACACAACCCCTGTGGCCCTACAGCAGCCTCTCAGGCACATATGGCTTGCTCAGCGCTATTATGATTTGTCATGGGTTTGTAACGTCTCCATATGATGGGTGGCTCACACACCTATGTTTAGCAGCAGGCTTGTTCCACAGCTGACAACATATACTATAATAGGCACACGCATGTGTGATCGGAGCCATTGCAAACATGTCAATATGGAGCTACAACATCCCGATTGCTCGGCAATGTTTAGCCCCTTACCCTGTACAGCACTCAATTCCTCCCTTGGCTAACGCTGCTGTGATACAGAAGGGAGAGAATTATGAACACCCGCTTTATAGGGTATTTGTATATACTTTTACCCAGAGCGGCTGCCAATTTGATTCGACACAGACCACCCCAGCTGTGCAGTCCTGTCGCACAATCAGCGCAGCGCGCCGGTACTGAGTCTGGAGTTTACGAACGGGTAATATAGTTTTTACCTGACGAGAGAGGTAGAACAGCTTGTGCAGCCACTATTCTCTCACCGTTGACTATGACCTCTGTTGTGATAGGAGACTACTAGCCACGCCGGTGGTGCTTATAGCAGGTTTTATGTAGACCCGCACACATTCACAGGGTGTAACGCTGTTCCCTCTTAGCTGAGTGTAATGCGCATCCTGCTATCTTATTGCCCGTTTGGGATTGTACCAACCAGCCACAGACACACTCCTTTGATTAAAGTAGTTTCTGCATGCGTGCGTGTGAGCATATAAGCACGGTGTGCATGCCAGCTTTACGTTTATGTGCTTCATGCGAGCCGTCCCCCTCAGGAGCACTCTGGATTTGAGTCTGCTCTGAGATATTCCACCCGAGACACTGCTGTGCTGGTGACGAACGCCTCCTTGGTTGACCGGCTTACAAGTTCACAGCGCACTACCTACTGTACCAGACAGCAATTTGCGTCTGCTCTTCATTAAGCAGCTTATGCCCTGGCTGCCGCAAATGCGACACAGACTTAAGGGCTGTTAAGGACTTTAGAATGTTTGAGATTGTTTGGACGTAATGAATCAGTACATGATGGTGGAAAGTGTAAGCTTTGTCCTTATCAGAGTTGCGCTTTGTATGAAACACGTTGTGCTCGGCCAAGTGCCAGCGGTTACGTGTTGCCCTATTTTGGTTTTGCTGCTTATACACGCAAAATCAGTAAGGACAGCGAGCCCTTTCTACAAGACGCCCTCTTTACGCAGCACCTGTAATGGTGTGAAGCAATGACTACGACCCGGTGCACTGTCACGTGTCGAATGTTCTATCTTTGCAGCAGTGCACAGATGAAGGAAAAGTGGGCTGTCTACCCCAAAAGTTTTTCATGCAGCTATCGCTGCATTTCATGCTGGTGCCTTGGGTGCGCAGTGGCCAGGCACAATTAATTCTCTTAAGTGAGAGAAGTGGCCAATCATTTGCATATTTTAGTGCCGTCATGGGCTGTACATGCCCTTAAGGGACTATGTGCCAAAACCACCCTCAGCGCAGTTAGAGCATAGACGGTTGCATAGTACCTTCCCATCTAGCTGATGTGAGCTGTGCCCGGTATGAGTCTTATACATTTATCTAAGCACTCCGCTCTGACATTACTGTTAGAGCAACTCTTTATGCTTCAGAGATGGGCTGTGGCATTTGTTAACGATCGCTGTGACCTGCCCAGCTCATTCTAAGAAATTTCCCTGCTCCACCTAAGCAGTCAGCTGCTGGGATCCAGCTGGGTTCACTGGATCATTAGGTGATAATGAGGGCAGCACATTACTGCCACATTGGCATAGCAGTGTTATTCTAATTCGGCAGTCGCACTATCCGACGCCTCTTCATAGTTTGTACTGGATGGCCAGTACAGCTGATGTATTAATATGGAGCCGCGTTTTCGCTTCTTCCTTGTACTTTCACGCTAGCTATCTTGGCCATCGTGCATCATATGTTAATACCAGCAAATACTCTGCGTGGATATGCTTGCTACCGCCCACATTGGGTCGGCCTAGCCATTGCTGTTGTAATGTTACAGGTTGCTTATCTGCTGTAGGGCTGCAATAAGACCTACATGCAGCCTGTGACTGTATGCATTCTGTTCTGTATAAGCTCTTGATTGAGTCCCTAGAGACTCAGGCATCCAATCTACTGTGCGTTGGCTTACACAGACTGGACGGGGATTGTGCACCGACTCAGGCATTGTGGTGCACAGACTTGAGTAAGCTTCACTGGAGCTGCTCTTCGCTGTTCTCACGGCGTGTTTGAATACATTCCCCATAGCGTCAGCGGACGCAATGTCGAGTGACCGCTCTCGAAAGGGAACGTCTCGGTTACTATCGTAACCTCGGTTCCCTGAGAGACGGGAACGAGACATTGCGTAAGCCGCCGTGTCACTGCTCAGATCAGCTCTACTGTTCGTTCAATCGAAAGAATCTGAGTATTTTGCCGCCTAAACAGGCTATATAGTAGCGGAAGTCCCGCCCCTATAAGGCTGTCATGGGCGGCATTGGCCAGAACACTGGCGTTGTTCAATAAAAGCTTCAGAAACCGGAAGAGGGAGGAGTTTCCCCATAGCGTCAGCGGACGCAATGTCTCGTTCCCGTCTCTCAGGGAACCGAGGTTACGATAGTAACCGAGACGTTTTGTAGTTTTATCACCTGAATTTTTGCGTATTTTTCTCGCTCTCTCGCTTCATAACGATGTTGCTAGGCAACGGGAACAACAACAATAACTTATATTGACAAATTATATTTTACACACGCTTACATTTCTAGACTGTGCAAAATAAATATTAAAAAAAAAAAAAAACTTAGCCACCTACCAAATTTCTGTTCCTCAGAGTTTCCATTCAGATGAACTGATTTGTTGTGGCTGCGTCCAAAAACAAGTAGCGCCTCACTGCAGAACACGACATCCAGGGGCGGGGTTGGATCCAGATATCCCATTGGTCGGCAGTTTTACCACAAGACACGTCATACACGTGTTGCTGCATTACCATTTCCGCATTAAGTCGTAACTAAATTAAGTTATTCTTTTGACATAAAAACGAACTTTACTTATAACTACAATAAAAGTAGTACCTTTAGGGTGAAAAAATGTAAGTTTTTTTTGCTATAATGTTTTGCAGTAAAACATTTCGGTATAAGCCTACTACGACTAATCTTACAACATGCAGTTTAAGACCTATGAATGGATACAGAATAAATATGCATAATTATTCAAATATATAGGCTATGGCATGTTATTTAGAAATTAATGAATTGAATGTTAACTTGTATACGGACTACCGGCACATCCGGGAACTTGACTGTAAATTTCGTCACCGCCCCTTTTTGGGGAAAAACAAACCAGACTTCCCATTGACTTCCATATATATATATATATGGAACCAACCAATATATGGTTCCATATATATATATATATATATATATATATATATATATATATATATATATATATATATATATATATATATATATATATATATATATTGGTTGGTATTTGCAATTGGAAATTAATATATTTGCAATTGGAAATTAATAAAAAACAAATATATAACCCAATTCTTTTGACTACATTTTGAAGTTGCATGCTATTTGGAATAAAAAATATGACTTCTCTCCTTATGAAGTTATTTGGTGAAACAGGCTTCTTCAAAATGCATTTTAAATGTGGCTTGGATGATGGTGTAAGGATGATGGTGAAAAGGAAACAAAAGCTAAAAGTTGTGTTTTAAACTGTTCCTTAAGACATGGGGTGGTTTGTGTATTGTAGTCTTTCAGGTGTAAAATTTGTAATTAATTTGATTAAGTCAATGGTTAATATCAGCTGTGTGCTTACCATCATTTATCAAAATATCTTCTTTTGTGTTCATCTAAAAATCTCATTCAGGTTTGGAGGAACATCACAATGAGAAAATAATGATAAAATGTTCATTTTTGTGTGAACTTTAATACCCATTATATACCGCAAGAAAAAATTCAGGGTTAGTTCCTTTTACTATATTTTTTTAACTTCTAAACACAACACAATTTAATCCAACACACAAGTAAAATATGCAGTGAACAGTACATTATGTTATTCATTATTTCAATCTCTTGAGATAAAATTAACTCCACCGAAGGCTGAACGCGCCAGGTGTTGTTCTTAAAATGACCGCTTGAGGGCGCTTGTGTTCTTTGGTTGCTATTATACAAACTTCAGCTAAATTTCTGTATTATAAGTATCGGATTTTGCATAGAAGTTGTTTTATCAAAGCGTATTCATATTGTGGTAGCAAACTGTGTTATATATTAATCGACACGCTAAATTAAAATTTATATTTTTGTTCAGTAGGAGAGGAAAGATGTTCCGGTTGGTTGATGTAGCGTTTGTCCCGCCTCTCCTTCGTTGTGATTAGACGGCTGATAACTGACTTACCGAGCGCTGCGTTTTGATTAAATACACATATTATTACAAAATTAACTATTGTTTTACATATTATTAAAGTAGCGTTTAAAATGTGCAAGAACCTAAATTAATATGTATATTTGTTGTGGAATATAATTTATTTTTATCAAACTCATTTTAGCCAATCGGAGGCCTTGCCCCCCCCGCAAGCTCCGCCTACGCATACTATTTGCGTAATGCTTTTAACCCTGCAATGTGGGGCACTAAATATAATTTCTTCTATTAGATCTACTCGATTTGTGAATATAATATAAGAAACCATCATATAAAAGAAAATGGAATGTAAATGGAAATCAAGATCATAAGAAAAGAAAAAATAAAAGTAAAGAAATAAAAGGAGGGGGGCATATAAGTTTACAAGCATATTAAGGTAGACTATTGAATATGTCACAAATTTGAATAGTTTTAATAGCTTTCATATTAAGCGGTATCGAAATTGTATCCAAGTATAACTTAAATTCTTGTTTAAAGTTATACTTGGATACAAAAATTTCTTTCTTTAAAGCTTCGGGCCTACATTTAAAACGGCAAAAATACTGAAAAACGCAATTAATTATATCAAATCATCTGTTGTAATGAACATTGGTAAAGGGCTGGTTTTATTTTAGTACTTTAAATTATACCGTAAAATTAGTTGTTTAAAATATTTGAGAAGAAATCCAGTGTCTTTGTGAAACTTTATTCCCAATTATGTTTTATCGCAGTTTGGTAGCCTATTTTCTTCTGCTGTGTAACCTCAAAATTAAAAAATAACCAGCATCACTATCTGCTTTTCATAAACAGGCTCTTTTTGGCTTGGTCTCTGACATTCAAGCACACATTTTCACCTCATTTTATTTTGAAAAATTTAAATATTTTTTATTAAACCAATTCTGAAAAATATAAATGTTCTTGTATAAAATATTTTAGTTAGTCAATAAATCAATTCTCAAGGGTTGTTATTCTCATATTAATTTCTAGATCAGTTTCAGTCTTTAATCCCAGGTGTCCTTGTTTTACTGAGAGGCGCCCATTATTCTTCTTCTTCAGTATCTTACTCCTGTTGTGAAAATTTTGCTTTTTCACCTTATAAAAATAATAAATCCATTCACTATTCCAGCAGGACATTCCCAGCCTGCATAACGGTGAATCAACTTCAAGGTTGAATTAACATCGACTTACATTTTGATTTTGCAAATTAAATCAAAGTCGATATTGTGATGCAGTTTCACATTCCTATTTTTAACACTGAATATAGATTTTTACTTCACATTCCAATAAAAATGATAAATACGTAATGTTTTCAGTACAATTATCATATGAATGCAACTATTTACAGTACAACCCTGTTCATAATACTAAACACCTGAAGTAGGTTGAATGTGAACAAATAAGATGGCACGTGCCTACCAAATAATCAAAAAGAAGCTGTTAAAATTGCTCAATAGTTGTGCAGAAGTGGAATATTCCAAAGAATAAAAACATAAAAGATGAAAACAAAATCATTTTTAAAAATCATTTTATTCATCTGAATAGAAAACCTTTTATTCAAGGAAAACTGCAAATATGAATTTTGTTGTTAGTTTACCTTACCCTCATACTGTACTGTAGCATCTAAAGAGGAAAAACAAACCACAAGTTATTTCATTGTCAATGCTGCAGCAAAAAAATAAAAAATCTTATTGCACATAAGGGCAAGATCTGTGTTCTTTAATAGTCTGACTAAAAACATAGCATAGCTGTCTGATGAAGGAAGACAGCTGTTGTGTTTATAAAAGTGACAATGAGCTTCAGATCTTGACTGACATCTACAGTCACAGTGCATTCAGACCACCTTCATTTTTCAATTTTATGTTGTTGCATGAACAATTGTTGATATTTACACCATGAAAAAATGAAAACAGAATTTTAAAAACTTTTGCAAATGCATTCAGACCCTTTACAACACCTGAAATTTTGCTTAAGTTTATCTCCCATTTCTCTTGATGGTTGATGAGATGTTTTCACATCTTAAAGGGTTCTGACGAACACAAAGGAATATATTTTGAATAATGTTTGTAACCAAACTGATCAGAAGCACCATTTACTTCCATAGTAGGAAAAAATAATATTAAAGTAAATGGTGCTTCTGATCAGTTTGGTTACGCAGCAAGCTTTGCAACACCTGGATTTGTTTGTCAGAACTGAGGCTGTAATTGCTGCTTCAACTAACTACTGAGTAAAGGGTCTGAATTCTTAGATGATAGACTATTTTTTCAACCCCCCAAAATGACACGCTAAACAAAGCAAACTGACTGGTGCGTGTCGGTCGAACAGCCTCTTGTGCAGTTAATTACTAACGAAAGCTAAGATTGACTTCTGGACCATCTGTGAGAGACTTCAACTCGCCAAGACTGGCAAGGCATCACGTTGGCAGACATCCCAACCTGATCAAAGAATTTAGAGTGAAATGTGATTGAATATCATTTGCTCTGTGACTTATTTTGTGACACACAAACATTTTGGGGGGCACTTACATTATGCTTAACTGGGCCGAAGTGTAGTGCAATCGTCCCCACTCCCTTGCTGGTCTGCACTCACACTACACTACATGTACAAGATGTGATTGTTTTGAAGAAAACGTGAAGATATGTGTGATGGATTTAATCGTAATTATAAATGTATGACTTATTAGCTGTTGTTGAAATCATGCGCGCTATGCGCCTCTTCCGAATCAAAATGGACCGTGCCAGAGACCACCTCTGCAAAGCATACCAGCATACACTTAAGTGTACCATACCCTGTTACAGCACTGAACGATCACACTAGCCAAATAAACCATACTTACTGGTGTCAAATGAACTCTGGTGCGGTAGGCATAGTGCAAGTTAAACTATATTATATAATATTTAATTATAAAATAAAATTTAAAATTTGCTTCTTATCTAAATGGATGTACTTTTGATCACTAAATGTAAAAGGGACAGAAAAATGAAAATACTTTGTTACTTTAACTTTTGTTAGCAGTTCATCACTACGGTCTACTACAGCTATGGCGTAGCTTCCGCATTGCATTGACCAATGAGACACGTTCTAGCTTCAACCAATCACATTTTGCTTTACACTTACATTTAGAGCGAGGACCAAACAGAACATTGTTAAATGCTTAGCGTACTAAAACAACGAGGATTCACTCACACTTAGTAGTAATAACTAAGTTATAGTGTATAGATATACTAATTTGATATAATAAACAGCAGTATCATAATGGGTGTTACACAATGAAAGTGGGTGTTACATAGAATTTGTCCATACACATTACAGTACTGTGAGCTGCATTACTTACTTTTTTTTAAAGAATATTTTCATTTGTAAATCAACTTTAATTTATTTGTGAATTCTACCAATTGTCATCTAACTAACAACTATACTTACAAAACACTTGCATAAAAGCATGCAGATAGGACAAATTTGTATACTACTTCTTTACTTCTTCCTCACTTTATCTTTTGGTTTATACAACGACTCTGTGCTTTGATAATGAATACATTTATTTAATAATTCTGTTGTATTTTTTCTCTTCTGTCTCTTCTGTCTCTCTTCTCAATCGCTGGAGTCAATTTGTGGATCTGCTAAATCAAGAAATGTAAAGAACTTTGTATTTAGCATTTTACTTTAGTTTTCTTTCCTTTGAAAAGGTCTGTCTTTGATGACCTAATGTATAAAATTTCTGAAAAATATGATCTGCTCCTGACCTTTATTCCTCATCGAACCATTTATGTTGTAAGAATTCTCTCAATGTTGGCCTCTTTTCTTCATGGAAGTCCAGGCACAGAGACATCAAGTCTTGACACTCTGTATTCGCAAGTGTAGGCAAGAGCATTAATTAGACATTTAGGTTTTGGCAAATATACATACAATCTTATATAAGCTTCTGAATTATGTACTATACAGAAACATTAATCAATGTTGACATTTTGAAGTTTAAGTAGCAATTTCTTCGAATTAAAACTTAGAAAATTGCATCAGGTTAGAACTTTCCATGATGTTTTTGTTAGTGCCATTCTCTTACCTTTGGATATCATAGCAGTGCCATCAGTGGTTCTGCCTCTAAACATTTGTCCATGCAACATTTTGAACATTAAAATAGCCAAAGCATGCCTCGTCTGTTCATCAGCAAAATATAGCCCTGTAACATAAACAAAAGGTTAGAAAATATTTCATTATTCAAAAGTAAATGTAATTATAAACTTCAGTAGTGTGCTTCCAAGAAAACAATACAGAAAGTCAACTCACCACTAAATGGTTCGCCTGGTCTCTCACAATCTTTCACAAGTTTGCTGAGTCCAAAGTCTATCAATTTCAGCTCCATCGTGTCTGTGTTGACCAGTATGTTGTCGAGTTTTAAATCTCCGTGAAAGACACCACTGTCAATGCAGTGTATACAGGCGAGCAATGCTTGGCGCATTAATTGACGTGCCTGGACTTCTGACAGAGGACCTCCATTCCTCTGGACAAACTCAAGAAGATTCATGCAGGGATGAGGAAACTCAAAAACGATGATGAACTGATTTTCCTCTTCAAACCAATCCAACATTTCCGCAATGTAGGGGCTTTTCTTCGGATGAAGCAGCATCAGATTTATTGCCACTTCTGAACAAAGAGGCTTGGCATGTCCAGGCTAGTACAAAAGCATTAAAAGAGGTTAGCTGAAAATAGTGGAGATATATCATTTTCATGCACTTTTACTAAGATACAGTGGGGTCTTTATTTATGCATTTATTACAGCTGCATTCTGTAACTTTTGCCTCACTATCGCCATCTCTGTTTGAACTATAAAACTGCAGTTATTTGCAGAATAATTTTCTGTATGTTTGTTCTGCTTCGAATCTGATGTCTGTGATTACCGCATCAGAGCGGATCAGTCATTATACATCCACATGACAAAGAGAAAAACATCCTAAAACTATTGAAAAGCTGATATTAAGTCTTGTTTCAGCTTGAGCTCTGTCAATTTCCCCTGTGTAGCTGAATGCTCTTTAAAGTTTTCAGTGTTTTAACAACAGATGATTCCTCAGAGGTTACGTTGCTTAAAACTATTTAAACTTTTAAAAAATAATTTAAAAAAAATGATAGGCTTATTATTGTGAATTGGGTTTAGCTAAGTAGACAATGAACACTTATTATTTATGTATTTACTCAACAACTGATTTTTGTTTGTTTTATTTAGTTTGTCCCCCTCGTGGTGATATGGACAAAACCTGATGTTCATGTTATCTGAAATATGTCCTAAAGAGCATCTTATGTGCTTCAACAGAGCCAAAGAAATCTCAATTTTAAATTTTATATATATTAAAAATCTTGCTAACTTACCATTTTCATTAAAAAGCTAATTGAGTGCCACGCCTTCTCAATAAATTTGATGGCGACCAACAAGGGAAAGTAATTATTTGTAAGTCACATCAAACTATAACTGATATAAACATATTTAGATCAAAACACTCAGCATGGATTTATATGTTGTCACTTTGTGCTGTTTGATGAAGAGCAGTTTTACCTTTCTGCCATCGGATTTTCGATATCCCTCATGAACTGTACCAAAGCCACCTCTTCCTATCTGTTTTTCTAGTGTATAAAGCATGGTAAATGCACCTGAAAAACAATCAATACAAAATGAACATAAGGCAATTTTTGTCTTCAATAGCAGTGCTGCTTATAATAAAACAGACAGAATAAAAATTCATGTAATGCGAGTTGTTCAGTACATCCAATGCTAATCAGCTACTAGCATCATAAGCAAGATGAATGTTTGGAATCAAGTACGAGTGAAACAGCAGGACAACCATTAAAAAAACCCTAAATATTTCTTTACACTGGAAATCAGGACAAGATGAAAGGAAAATCTCAAGAGTCATTGTGCTGAATCAAGAGTCCTTCCGAATAACACATTATATATTGAATACAAGGGGAAGGTATTACATAAACATATAGTGTATAAATACACTTATTAGAGTCACTGGGCACAGGTTTAAACAAATAGGAAAGAGCAGTTGACAAGAGAGAAAAATAAAGCTGACAATAAAAAACAGAACATAACAAAAGTAAACTCACTAGCAGGTTGGGAATCGTCATGGCCACTTGACTGCAGGCCCGATGGACTGCCTGGTATTTGAAAGAGCACTGGCTTGAGTCTGAAGGGCTTATTCTGCGCACGGGCACTTTGCAGACTGGAAGGGCCTGGCTTACAATAAGTCTGATCTGGTTGAGCCTGCGGCTCCGGGTCGGATGGACCTTGTTCAAGATCAGTCTCTTCTTGGATTTCTGTTGTTGTCTCCAAGGTAAATGAACCAGACTGGCAATAGTCTGGTTCTTCATGGCGCGCTCGCTCAAGTCCGAAGGGACTATCTTGCTCACGGGCTCCGTGCGGGCCGAAAGGGCCCGGCTTACAAAAAGCCTGATCGGGTTGAGCACGAAGCTCCGCCGGGTCAAATAGACCTTGGTTACGATCAGTCTCTTCTTGGATTTCTGTTTTTTCCAAGGAAAATGAACCAGCCAGGCAATAGGCTGGTTCTTCATGGCACGCTCGCTCAAGTCCGAAGGGACTATCTTGCTCACGGGCTCCGTGCGGGCCGAAAGGGCCCGGCTTACAAAAAGCCTGATCGGGTTGAGCACGAAGCTCCGCCGGGTCGAATAGACCTTGGTTACGATCAGTCTCTTCTTGGATTTCTGTTTTTTCCAAGGAAAAAGAACCAGCCAGGCAATAGGCTGGTTCTTGAAAACCCGTATGCTTGAGTCCAGATGGACCTTTCTGCAAATCAGTTGGATCTTCACGGGTACTTGACAGCAGGTTGGATGGACCTGGCTGAGGATCATCTGAATCAGATGACTCCAGGTCATCCTCATTTTGGCAGATACAGCAGGCATGCTGTATAGCCTGGACTGTTCTACGGAAAAAAGCACGGATGCTCTTTCCCTTTGGCTGTTTTGGTTTTTTATCTAAAAGACAGAAACAGAAAAGACAAATAGTAATGTTACCACCAGATACCAGTAATATATTTCTTAACTCTTTCCCTGCATAGCTAAATACTCTATACTCTCATTCTTGCGTAACAATCAAGGACTTTGCTGCTGTAACATGGCTGCAAGAGGCGCAATTAAATTACGCTGTGCCCGAAAATAATCCCCTTAATAACTTTCAATAGCAGGGGACTATTTTCAGCTGCTGTGTAATATTATTGCGCCTCCTGCAGCCATGGTATGGAAGCAAAGTCATTGATTATTACGCCAGAATGAGAGTATAGTTCCTAGCCATATCGGCCTAGCAAATCACAACTTTCTGTCGGTCTTAGTACACAATGTAAGTACAGAATAGTCAAGTTTTCAATGGGAAAAATATCGAAAATCTTTGGTTATTTTTTTGTGCGATGCTAATGGTCTAATCAGATTTAATGGATTGTGCTAAGCTACGCTAAAAGTGGTACAGCCAGACCCGGAGATTGGCTGAATGGATTCCAAAATGGTAAAAATCAAGTGTTTAACTCTAGGGGAGCTGAAAAATGTGAATATTTAAAAAAAAGTGTAGTATCCCTTTAAGGTGCCATAAAAAATGTTGTGACTCACCAGCTTTTTTCTTTCTCCTCTCCTCCTTTTTTGCAGCCCTTGGAGGGGTGATGCTCTCTTGACTAGCTGCAGGTGTAGAGCTGTTTGACCTCTGCCGAACATCTCGTGCACTGCTGCCCGTCACGAGCCCACAAGCTGACGTAGACAGAATGGTATTCTGTCTAACGGCTGGACAAACCAGACAAGAACACCACATTATAAACTGTAAAATCTAACTCATTTTACTGTATAGCTATTGTGGTTACTTATTACATATGTATGTATATATATATTGAGGTGTCATTAAAATGGTGTGACTGACCTGCTCGGCTGCACTCCTCATCATCTACAGCCCCGGGAAGGGGAAGGTTTACGTGACCAGCTGCCTGTGTAGAGATGTTTGACTTCCGTCGACCATCGCATACACCACTGCTGGTCACAAACCCACGAGCTGACGGAGACATGATGTTATTCAGTCTAACATCTGGACAAATCAGACATAAAGAACACATTATAAACTTCTCTAATGATTAGCTTTATACTTTATTGTGGTATTTTGAAAAACATTTTAATAATATTAACTGTAATAATAATTATAACAAAAACAAATTTTGTAATATGTGTAAGTGAATATATATATATATATATATATATATATATATATATATATATATATATTCAAAAATTATATTTTATACATTAATTGTATTATCATTAATTTGTTAAACTGTGTGAGCAATTTTATTTAATTTATAAATAAAATACACTAAAACATCACATAACAAATACATAATTTAATACATATTTAAATAAAAAACGTATTTAAGACAAAAAGTACCAAAAATACTAAACAAAGCCCTGATGCTATGCTAGACAAAATAACTTTATTATTTTATGTGTATAAAATTAAATATTATTTTATGAATTCTACACGCTTTACTATCTACAGCAGTGTTTCCCAATCCTGGTCCCTGAGGACCCCTGCCAGAATGTTTTAGATGTCTCCTTATTTAACCCACCCTCACTTAACTCATCAGCTTGTTAGGGGGACATGTTTACAATTTTGAAAGGAGGCTGATACGTTGAATCAGTTGTTTTAAATAAGGAGACTTCTAAAACTTTCTGGGAGGGGGGTCCTCAAGGACCAGGATTGGGAAGCACTGATCTACAGTACATAAGTGAATATGTTTATTTTTGTTTCATTATATCCGAGGCGTCGTTATGATGACTCACTGACCTGCTCCTCTACACTCGTCCTCCTCTACGGCCCCAGGAAGGGCCCACCTCATGTGACCGGCTGCAGGTGTAGAGATGTTCAACCTCCGTTGAGCATCACCTACACTGCTGCCGGTCACAAGCCCACAAGCTGACGCAGACAGGATGGTATTCTGTCTAACAGCTGTACAGACAGGAAATGAAGAACACTTTATAAACTTCTATAAAATCTAAATATTTTACTGTATAGTTATTGTAGGTTTTTGCCAAACATTATATATCAACATGATCTCACAAAGTTCCGTAGGATAGTCACAGAATTTTGTGCTCATTTTTCCGTGGCATTCTCACGGATCTCCGCATTTTTCCGTGGCCCTGCTACGGACTGTCTTTTTCCGTGGCATTCTCAATTGGTTACTCAACTGCTTTTTCCTATTTTCAAACCATTTTCGCTTCGGTTTAGGGTTAGATTTGGTGTTTGCATTAGTATGTCACTTTAACTATTGGTTTATACTATTTTTTCTGATTTATTCTTTTATATTTTCTAAACTTTAAACAATTGTCACCTGGCATTGGGGTTAGAGTTGGGTTTTGGTAGGGATGTCATTTCATGTAAATCTAACCCTAAACCGAAGCGAAAATGGTAAGAAAATAGGAAAAAACAGTTGAGTAACCAATCCGTGAGAATGCCACGGAAAAAGACAGTCCGTAGCAGGGCCACGGAAAAATGCGGAGATTCGTGAGAATGCCACGGAAAAATTAACACAAAATTCCATGACTATGCCACGGAAATTCGTGAGATCAGGTTGCTATATATACAGTATGCTACTGTTACATTGTGTTCCAATTCCAAACATTTATTGAGTTTACTCTTAATGTGAAAAAATATATAGAATGTGTGTTTCAAAACATATAATATATATTATTACATATGTATATTTTTGAGGTCTCATCATAAAAGTGTGACTGACCTGTCGGGCTACACTCCTCATCATCCTCCACAGCTCCTGGAAGAGTGAACCTCATGTGACCAGCTGCAGGGATGTTCAACCTCCGTTGAGCACCACCTGGACCACTGCTGGTCACAAGCCCACGAGCTGAGGCAGACAGAATTGTATTCTGTCTAACAGCTGGACAGACAAAAAAATCAAGCACACTTTTTAAACTTCTCCAAAATCTAACATATTTTACTATGTAGTGTAAACCCTGGACCACAAAACAAGCTTTGGCAGTGGGCGTTTACGTCCAGGTCTTCAATGTGGCCCGCTCGTCAAAACAGAGCATTTCTCGAGCCAGCCTCAAAACCAGGGTACAAACTAGCCTATTACTTATTGCCTTTGATGTTTTTGAATGTAAAAACCACACAAACGTCATATGTAGACCTCAGACAACAGTATAAAACAATAAAACAGCAGATTCATAGCATCTTTAAAGTTGTTGAGGCGGCGTAAACATGTTAAAGGTGCAGTGTGTAAATTTTAGCGGCATCTAGTGGTGAAGTGCTGGTGAACAGCAACCAATGGCTCAGTACACTGTTTACCCCTCATTTTTTAATCACATAGAGAAGCTACAGTAGCCGCCACCGGACAAACATGTCATCGGAGACAACTTAGTAAAAAAAGTTTGTCCATTAATGGCTTCTGTAGAAATATGGCACCACAAAATGGCGACTTTCATGTAAGGGGACCCTCGGTATATGTAGATAAAACATCTAATTTTAAGGTAATAAACACATAATGGTTCATTATGAAAGGTCTTTATACTAGGGCTGCACGATTAATTGAAAAATAACCGAAACCGTAATTCAGAAACGTTAACCGACCCTATTTTATCATGTTGGTTATTTTCGGTTTTTAATACTTTCTCTTTAAAATACACTAGGGGGAGGGGGGGAGGGGGAGAACCTCTTATCTACATTAACACCAGAAAGATTATAGGTGAGACAGCAGTGCCCAGTTAAGGAAAACTGAATAGAAGACAAGAAACGTGTAAAGGACCCTGCCACTCATCTTATTATCTGGATATAACTTATTGTATATGTATGTATCTTATTATGGCTAGAATTAGTCATGTGGGTTGTATGAATCTCTGGTTCATAAGTTCCTATTCTGAAAGTTGAATCAATTGGGCATATGTGCAGCAACTGCATATGGTCAAATCTATTTAGTGTTTTTCAGTAATGCAGTTATTTTGGGGGTAAATGTGAACAATTGCATTGCAGGCTGATTTAAGGTCTGCCCTAAATTTTCTGTTTGTGCTCCTAAAATTTTCAGTCAGGGGGTACAGTACTCCTAATAACAAAAAAGTTAGTCAAGAGCCCTGAATTACTAGACTTAAAAATGTAAGTTATTTATTTTCTACCTTTTTTTTTAGGAAATGTGCAGTATACAGTAAACTAAAATGTGACTGTTTTCATTTCAAGCAATGTGTGCTCTGATTTTAGTTAAAGTCAAAATGTTCAATAAATAACCTTAACTACTAATACTTTCCTCTCTACTTAATTCTTTTAAAATCACAAAGATAACAACAAATGCCCTTTCAAAAATATATCCCACCTTTAATATCTGAGCATATTTAAAATACAAACCTTGCCAGCGAACTATGAGGCAAAAAATAATAATAATCGTACATTAATCGTAACCGATGTCAAAAAGAGGCGCTATCACTTTAAGGGGCGGTTTCCCGGACAGGGATTATACTAGTCATAGACTTAAACACTTTTAAGAGCTCTCCAAACAGAAAACAACTTGCACTGACATATCTTAAAATACATCAGTGCCCTTTGTTTTACCTCAAAATGCACACATGTAATGTTTTTAGTAAGGCATATTTGTTAAAACTAGTTATATTTCCTAATTAAACTAAGGCCTAGTCCTGGAATAAGCTAATCATGGTCCGGGAAACTGCCCCTAAATCCGGTGCTATTGATTTATATGTTCTGAAACTTTCATCGTAGTACTTATGTGTTTGATTTGGTTGTCATGTGTAATAATATTATTGAGTTTATAAAAAAGTTTGAGCAATTAAATTCGTGAGTGAAATCCGCCTAGCAGCGAGCGTATCTCTCTGACGAAAACTTGTGATGTCTCCGCTTGTTTTCGGACGCTGTCCGAGTCACAGATAACTTATATGTCAAAGGTTTAAACGGTTAATGAGTTCAATATTTCCAAATGTTGTGATTAACTGACCTGGTGGCATCCACTCATCTTCCATTACGGCTCCCGGGAGGGAAACGCCGCTTTTGAGCTGATCGTTTGATTTAGGCATTTCTACCTCAGTCTAATTCACAACAGTCTGTAACAGTGTTATTGACTTGTTGCGCACGGACTGAAAGTCTGTAATAGCTGTCAATGATTAGCTTTGCTTTCGCTCAGAGAATCAATGATCTAAAGAGAATTTTCCAGAGCGCGTCGTTTTATATGTTCTGATTGTGACGTCAAACATTCCATTCGCTCTGTTCTCATTGTGACGTCAAACATTCTATTCGCATTAATTACAGAATGTACAGTGGGGATTTCCCGCCGATACTGGACTTACCTCCTGCACGTGCGACCAGCACGTGATGTTCCCAGTTCACGTGGATTAAAATCCTTCCAGTTTTTAGGCCCTCAAGTGTTAAACCCGCAATTCGTATATTTGTTAATCAGTATATTTCTTTTAATTGTGTTGTGTGTCGATTGCCCCGTCATTCAGTCAGAAGGCTTACTTTTAACCAATCGGCTCATAGGTCACATGCAGGCTGCATACGTCATCAAGCCTGGTTTATTTAAGTTAACTGAGCATTACATTAAAAAAAACTGAGCATTACATTCGCAAGTCATACTCATATACCAACAATTTACACTTAACTAAAAATAACTGTCAACTTTATAATTAGTAATATTCTGAAATAAGACACTCATGATGACGTAGCAGCCTAGATATGCGACCTCTGGAGTATGCAGCCTTCTATTATACTTAAAGAATTATGTATTTGTGTTTTATTAGCTTCACTTGACGTACTAGCGTACAGCTAAGCCAGTTGCAAAAAACAACAACACCAGTTGCACTCACTGTACAATAACATTACATCAATTAAAAATAAGTCCTCAGTCGTATATCTCAGTAAAAAATATCAGTGTCCATACTGTACCCTTTCCACTTTTGTATTGTGTAAAGTTAATAAATTACTTCAATCTGAAGTTACAACAATCCTTATCTTCAATACGGTTTAGTCTTCATTAAAAATAGTTCATTTAGTGTTACTATTACATTACATTACATTTAAAAAGTTTAATAAGAGGTCAATAATGTTTCAAGCATGTTGTTTATACACACTGTAATCAACATCATGCAATACACTTACACGGTGTGTAATTAGACAAATTATTACATACAGTAATATTGCTTACTTTTACAGAGAATATAAAGTAACATAACTAACATTACATTATTCACACAAAATCCAAAGCTTTATAAACACTTTCATTGTAAGACATTTGAGCTTTTTTAGAATGCATAATATTTTAAAGTGTTTTTACAAGAAAACACACTGGAGACATGTCAGACATTACAATGTTTCAACAGTTAGTTCAAATTTATGTGTGTTATGTTAAAATGCTTGAGTCTTCACATAATCAGTAAGCTAGCCACATGCAACCATGACAAGTGAAGACAAAAACTGTGTCCTCTGGCTAAACAATCTGAAACATATGGCAGTTAAATGTATTGCTAAGTATTTAGCTGTATTTTTTTAAACGTATTGGGGCGGTTTCCCGGACAGGGATCAGACTAGTCCTAGACTAAAATAAATGTGAAATCTGTCCAAACTGAAAACAATTTGCACTGACAAATCATAAAATACATCAGTGCCCTTTTGTTTTGCCTCAAAATGAACACAAGTAATGTTTTCAGTAAGGCATGCTTGTTAAAACGAATTATATTTCCTAATTAAACTGAGGCCTAGTCCTGGCGTAAACTAATCCCTGTCTGGAAAACCACCTCATTGTGCTTAAAACTTTCTGTTGACTAGATGATGCATAAACGCAGGCAGTGGTCAGTGAAGAGTTGTGAGGTGCAGCCATCCCCAAAAAATCCCTTTCTGGTGGGGACTCGATTTCTCATGATACCGGGTAGCTTCCTGGGCATAGGTGGTGAGACAGAGTTTCTGTGGTAAAGAAAAAAATATTTATGTTTAGCAATTGTAATAATGTATCATTTTTTTATTTCCGATTTGTACCTTGGTTCTGAAGTGGGTCAGTAGATATCATCACATCAGTCATTATTTCAACTCATATCCCACGTGCTATATTTTTTATTCATTTTAATGATCTAGTTTGTGATAAAAATGATAGACCAGTCTGGCCCCCAAAGTCAAATGTCAAGCTACGGCCATCATTATTTTGCCATCATTGCTACGTGTGTTTTATAATCACATCCTTTAAAAACACATTGTACAGTTTTACGCTTTTAAGTGGAAATTAAGGTCTTGACTAAAGTATTCTGTATTAGGATAAAATTAATTACAAATGTAAAAGATTGCAATTCACTCTCCTCACTGTGAGATCTGTACAGATGTGTACAGCAGTGGTTCTCAAACGTTTTCGGCATGCGTCCCTTCATGGCCCCCAAAGAAAATTTAAGACATAAAACTTTGTAAAACTTAAAATTTGAATAAAAAACATATTAAATTATAAAATATATTGCTGTTGGTTAATAGCCTTATTTTTCTGAGGTGTAATTACAAAGAATGTATGATAAATTTATGTGTCACCACCTAGGGCCCCCAGTTTGAGGACCACTGGTGTACAGTACAAAGACAACCCCATGTCTTAAAGGACACAACTTTTAGCATATTCCCTGCTGAAAAAACAGCATCAAGCCAGCATGTGAATTATGCTGGTCTATGCTGGTTTAGCTGGTATATATTTACAAAGACAGAGTATAAAACTTATTAAAAGCTTTGTTTATTTTAATTTAGAATTGCTAGAATGTATCGCCAAATGATTTCCTTTTGTGCAAATGGGAAAGCCTTTTGTTTAGTCAATGTACAGGTTTGATAGGTCTGCATGTGACGTACGCATCTTAAGGAACAGCACACCTGTACATGTGAGAGAGAAGGGAAAGCTCTCATTTGTCATCTATAAGCTGGCAGCAGTAAATGCGAGTTTGTAACCATTGCGACACGAATGGCATCTCAATTATCAATGTGGTTAACCGCATACACAGAGACGTCTATGCCGAGCACAGCTGTGCCTGGTCATAGTATTTTTTTTCTACAGCAAAACATTCATATTGATTTCCTATCTATTTGTGGCCCATTTAACATACAAAGTCACTCAAATCAAGTATTCAACACATCTTACCAAAGATTATGCTGAAGCCATTTCTCAGTTTAAGGATTGCAGTACTAAGAATGTGACGGCTCATCCCTTCATCTGTGGCAGCATCACCTGTTAAACATGACAGTAAAGGGTTAGTTCACCCAAAAATGATTGATTGGACAGAATCAAACATATCAGAGGCTAAAGTGCAGAATGATTTAAAATGTATTAACAGAAGAAGAGAGTCTTTAAGGAGAATTTTAGATTATTTTGAAGCAAACAAGCTTATACATTGCTTTAAAACCTTAACTGTGCGTTCACACCGCTGCCTGCGAGAGCGTCAAACTGGTTGGAAGTCTTTCATTTTCAATGATAGCCGGCGAGCAGTGGCGCGTCTTGGACGGTGTGAGCATTGAGGAGAGCTGAAATCAGCTCAACATTATGGTAATAAGCTATAACGCGGTTCAGCGGCAACCAACCAGAAGGCGGAAACCTCCGCTTGAGAGGATTTCAGAGAATGCATTCGAGCATCAGAGTGTCCTCTACACTTTGTCTTTATCGTTGTTGACAGGACAGCCAGAGTGTTTTTTGACGCTCTAGCCAGCGGTGGTGTGAACATACAGTAAGAGATGATTACAGGGATTAAATATGGCAGAAAACACTATGCATTTTAAAATTTAGTTGTATGTTATCAGTATACTATAATGACCACAACTAGTGTAAAAATATTAGGGCCTACCTCTGAGAATACAGGAGACCAAGTGACATTTGATCGCTTGGAGTAAGATATCATCTCTTTATCTGCTCCTCCAGTTTCTCCCTGAGATCCATGATGAAACGAAAGGGTTGTTCCTGCACTTCAGCACTTAGTAGCCGTTTTCTGAACACATCTGCATCCACTTTTGGATTAGCAATCTTCAATCAATCTAAAGTAAAGCAACAAAAAATATAATTAAAGATACTGGTTTGAATAAATGTCATAATCTGCTTAACCTTGTAATTGTGAAAGTTTTTCTTATTGCTTTTTCTCCACCTTCTCTCCTGTTGGATGGTCCACCTAAAGCAACCTCTCTTCACTCTGAAAACATCTCCATTTCTCCAGAACAACTTTAAAATAAACAAATGAAGTGTACAACTGCATATGTAAAGAAAAGTCAATCATGCATGTGTAAACTGATGTTAAACATACTTATCCACACAGATACAAGCATAGATTTCAATCATGTCTTCAGGAAAACACCTGCCACAAACTGAACATAGTTACTGTAATGAGCAAATCCAATAAACTCCAATTGGGTATAATGAAAGCATTCTTGTTATTTCAAGTGCTTTGTTTTAACAAACCATATTGGGTTTGTTCTTTTTTCCCCTCACTGACATTAATGATGTCTCCATCTTGACTTTCTTCCTGCTAAAGAAAAAAACTAATTATAACAGGAAAATGTGCTTAAAGATATTCTTTAACTTTAGAAACTTCTGGATACATTTTCAGACTCTATGGCACAATTTTCTAAAACTTGGTCAAAACTTGAAGTGTAGCTGATTAGGATAAGGGGTGCGTTTCCCAAAAGCATCATTAGACAAACTACTGTTGTAGGTTCCATCATTTCAGCATAGTTTAAACATTCAAGTGTTTCCTGAAACCATCGTTCCAGCGGACATTTGCAAACTGCTTCGCAAACTTGTGTGGTTGCAAGTACAGCTGCTGAGCTGGGGTTAGAAGATTAGTTCCTTGTTATTATGACATGTAGACTGGTATTGATCATGTTTTTGAACAAAATAAGCAAGCAACATGCAGTCTATGCTATATCCATCATTCCTAATAAATACAAAGTCCAATTTACGTCTATTAGTTTGTAAACAGAATTAAAGGGACACTCCACTTTTTAAAAAAATATGTTCATTTTCCAGCTCCCCTAAAGTTAAACATTTGATTTTTACTGTTTTGGAATCCATTCAGCTGATCTCCAGGTCTGGTGGTTCCACTTTTAGCATAGCGAAGAATAATCCATTGAGTCTGATTAGACCATTAGCATCACGCTAAAAATATAACCAAAGAGCTTAGATATTTTTCCTATTTAAAACTTAACTCTTCTGTAGTTACATTGTGTACTAAGACCGACAGAAAATTAAAAGTTGCGATTTTCTAGGCAGATAGACCCTTTTACTGTTTGTACACAATGATGACGTGGCTACGTATCCGCGCACAGTTTGGCAACGGATGTATGGCAAGAATCAGCAGTGAAGCAACACAGACAAATCAGATAGCAATCTGATCAGAGAAAACACATTAAAGGTCACGTTCTTCCTTAACCCATTTTTTTAACCCTAGTTAGTGTGTAATGTTGCTATAATAGCATAAATAATACCTGTAAGTTCACTGCCAGGCGATATATTTTCTTTAATAGAATTCCCCTTTCAAAGCCTTTTTTAAGACCATAATGAACTAAATTTAAGACATATCTCACGACAATGAAGTCGACTTTTAGTCCAGTGTGCATGCATACATGCGTTTTTAGAACCTTTTATTTTTCATGACAAAGAACAAGATGTATTTTCTAGGGGTGTGACAAGACCCTTGCTCTGCAAGATGAAACGAGATTGGGTTCACGAGAAAAAGATCATAGAAGATTTTTACACTTTGCTGATATTACAAGTTTTTCACCTTAAACGTCATACGAAGTTTTAAGAAATCCCCAATGATAAAATATATGAAGAAAAATAGCATTTTAATTCACTAAAATCACGTTATTTTAAAATGTTTTAACCATTTTAGGGTGATGATAAATGATGATGATCAAGTAATCTGATATTTTTTGGTAATAAAAATAGAGCTAAATGGGCAAAAGCATTTACGATAACAATAATGATGAGACAATGTTAAAATATAGGTGTAGTTACCCATCTAGAGTTTAGATTAATCCAGGACTAGGTCTTATTTAAATTAGGACATTTAAGGAGTTGTTTTTTTTTTTTAAATATAACTTACAAAATACATTACTGGTGTGCATCTTCAGATAAAACAATGGCAGTGAAATATTTTATGGCTAGAAAAGAAATAATTAAATTGATGAGACATTGGTGCGTCTAATGCAGAGGATACGTGAGCAGTGGGCTTAAAGTGTATGTTGCAGGTTAACCACCACTGTCGATTAATGGGTACATAAATCACTCAAGATATGTGTATAATTTTTAAAATGTCTCAAAAATGGTCTTAAAGACCACTTTTTTACGTTTTTGGTATTAACGGTTTTTTTAACGCAATTCTGCAACAACATAAAATACAATGGATAACAGTTTAAATGTTTATTATCAACAAGCAAATTGCACAAATTCGTTGAAAAATTTTACCTGCAAAACGCCCTTTAAGTAAGAGACCACACAATTAAATTCTTATAATATATTATAATATAATATATAATACTTAGATATCTACATAGATTAAACAAATTATTAAAAGCTTTGTTTAATTCTCTTTTAATTCAGAACTGTTAATCAGCAAAGTATTACCTTTGTGCAAACGGGACATGCTTCGTTTTATTTGAATACATTTTTGTGTGTATTTGGGTTAATGTGGTTCTCTTTATGTATTTGAATAATCGAGAATGAAACCAGGAGTAAGGAGAGTGTTGTAGACCTATTATCAGATCCATCCTCTGGAGCAGAGGGGGCGCTAATGCACCTATAAGCTGGATAACAACCGCTGTTAAAAGAGAAAAAGAATATTTGCTCGTCGTTGGCACTGGTCTTTACCACGGAGCACAATCAGGGTTAAGTAACCAGTTTTCATTAAATGTGCACTTCTCCATAGCTAAAACTCACACTTTTCTCTATTTGCTTTTAACCGGTCCACGCACTTTAGCGAACTCCCCGCAAACTTGTGCATTAGTTGGTACTGCCTGACACATAACGAACATGTAAAACAGTTAACGTTACAATCTTCTTGGCGGTGTTGGTTGGACAACATTTTAAGACCTCTGATACACGGATTTAAGACATTTTAATGCTAATTAAGGCCTTATTATAAAAACTAAAACTTATCAATCAGAGATCCCCATACCTGCAGCTTTATAGCAAAGCCAACCACCAGCTAGTTGCTTCAATTTATGATGCTCCTCTTTAAGGATCATAATACTGACAACCTGAATGAAAAATCAAGAGAAAGAATGAAGATGGTCAGAAAAATAGCTTAAACAGAACGGTGAAGAAAGTGCATATTTGCACAGCTAGGTACCTCTTTGTGACCAGAATGTTCTGGCAATGATATCAGGTCCTGCCTGAAGCAGTCCAAGCTCCACTGCCCCATTTAGAGGTCTTTCAGTTTGCTGTGGGAGCATAAAGAATTTAATGGAGACCTTCCGTGTTAACTTTGTTTCTTGAAGTCCAGGGAATGATTTGTCAAAACCTCAAATCAGCATATAATATTTTAACACTTAATGTGAACATAAAGCAAAAACATAAACAATACCATTATTGTACAAATTATTGTATGCGTATAGCATTAAAGGGAGTTCTTTCTCCGTTTAATGTTGGCCGATATGCCCCTTTGTCAGCTCGTCCAATCGTCAGCCTGTGAGATCGCCGATACACAATAGCATTGGGTGGCGGGCGATAGTTTACTCAGTTATTTATTTGTTAATTTTTTACTCAAGGCAATTGATTGTGGACAAAAATAAGCTGATTTACTCTAACTGTGCTTTCGTACCGCCACTGGCAAGAGCGCCAAAGTGTCCGGAAGTTATTTATTTTCAATGAAAGCCGGCGGCGAGCTCCATCGGGCAGCGGCGCGTCATGTACAGCGTGAGTGTCAAGGAGAGTTGAAATCAGCTGAAAGGTACTAATGAGCTATGATGCGGTTCGGCGGCAAACAATTGAAAGGTGGAAACGTTCGTTTGCAATAGTGCTGCACAATTAATCGCATCGCAATCGCGATGTCAGCCTGTGCAATTATATGACAGCAAACTGTTGCAATTATATTAAATAAATAAATGTGTGGACTTGTTAACACAAACTTTCTGATAACAGTTTGATGATTTTCCTTGCCGTTTAAAAAAAGAAAGAAAAACAAACAAAAATGGCAGTGCACGTATGGCATGCACATGTGTGGCGTGCGTCGTCACTTGTGTGTGCGCAGCGCGGAAATACCAGAGCGAAGATGGATGCAGAGGAGATTGACAGTGATCTGGTAGCAAAAAAAAAACCTCTACGTCTGTTGTATGGCGGTATTTTGGATTTAGGATTACTGACACTGAGCAGTTGCTACATCATGTGGCAATTCGAAAACATTTCTAGTTTTACAAATACACATTTTAGCATTATCACTAAACTGTGTGTGGATTTTCCTTAAAACCCATCAAGTTGACTCATGATACCATTTATTATAATCGCAACCGCACATCGCAATATTAGCATCAATAAACGCATTGGGAAAAATTTCCCAAATCGTGCAGCCCTAGTTTGCAACCAATCGGAAGGTGGAAACCTCCACTTGAGAGGATTTCAGAGAATGCCATGACCCGTGGGATCATTAAAAAAAGTTACTCAAGTTTATATTGACATATATGATGAAAGAATTTTCAGGCTTTGTTGAACTATTCCATTAACAATAACAGCTTACCTTTGCATTTCACTGTTGACAGTGGGTACTGGCGTATTTGTCCCTGTATTTATACCAGGACATCCACTTGATGTTCCAGAGGTTGCATTGTTCCCTGTATGTATGTATGTAACCAGCAGGTCCACTAGAATCTGTTCCCATAAGCCTTGGCCGAGAGGAAGTGCTGTTGGGGTTCTGCCGTGCTCCTACACAATCCAGTTTTTTAAGGCCACTTGCAATTGCTCTTGATCAGCCTCCTCCTAAAAAATCATCAGACTAGTAAATACAATTGTACATGCATGATTGCACATACCTACTGATTATGTTAACTGCTCTTATATTACAAAAGAAATATGCAATCTAAATGCAGTTCAAGGTCTAGTTTAAAATGCAGAGATTATACTGTATCGTATTGCCCAGAGTATAAGACAACCCTAAATATAAGACCCACCCCTCGTCCTCTTTTCAAAGTGTACCTTTAGGAAAAATTATTTTTGAACACCAATTCTTGTGATACACACGCCAAAATGTCATGTTAAGAAGTAAATGATAAATAGTTATTTTACAGTCTTTTAGACGCTTGCTGTGTGTTCGACTTTGCATGGGCCGGTCAGCATTCAGCACAGGGCATCTGTGGGAGTGATTTAAAAGCACACAAAGCAGTTTGCTCTCAGGTTGCTTTGGTGTCGTGCGCCAACTGGTCTGTGTGTCGCTGTGTGAGTTCGAGTGCATTTATCTTGGAACAAAATGATAACGCGCTAACGTGACCCAATCAGAGAATCCACCGGCCAAACGGAAAGATTTATCGTCCGAAACCCATAAAAGTGTTCAAATATCGCAACTTGATTTGCATCTTTACAAAACTTTTTGCGCGTGCAAATTCTCTTACGCTTTCAATGTCACGTACACTTACAAATTTTATTCTGCCCATTCAGATCTTTTGGGTATCATTTTACCTTCATATGTTGATGACAGTCATGCATTTGGCAATGTCCTGGATCTGCAACACAAACAGAAAAACAAAAGAGCAGTACTCTCATACAACATTTTTTTAAGTTTTAACTTCCCTGTGATTATATTGCTTTAACAATTGTTTTTACAACCTTACATAAAAAATATTAAATATAAAAGATATAAAATTTATCATAGAGCGTTTTTGTACCCTAATCTAATGTAGTTTGACACCTAAGGGACCAGGTGAGGTGGGGATGAACTACTTGAGGGGAACCTATGAGGGAGTCTTCACCACAGGGTTTGGCCCCCGACGCTTATTGCACTTCGGATCTTCCCTGGGCTCCTCACTGGTCTTTGTGTCCTAGTCTTTCCCTATCAACATGAGAGCTATCAACATCTTCGATTGTGAATAAACTCATCCCCCCTTTAAACTGTAAGAAATTACTGATATTACTGGCAAACATCCATTTAGGGTTGTGAGAGTAAACTATTTTTCTTAACAGAAAGTAATTTTCCCCTTAAATCACGATTTTAGTTCTAGCCACAGCCATACGTAATAAAATTAGCAACTTTTTGACCAGGAGCCAAGTGCTGTTGGAGAAAACAGATCTTCAAGAAGAAGCTGATCCTAAAGATGGTCCATTCGACCAGGAGCCAAGTGCTGTTGGAGAAAACAGATCTTCAAGAAGAGGCTGATCCTAAAGATGGTCCATTCGACCAGGAGCCAAGTGCTGTTGGAGAAAACAGATCTTCAAGAAGAGGCTGATCCTAAAGATGGTCCATTTGACCAGGAGCCAAGTGCTCAACGAGATCAGACTGATAGTCAGCCAGGCCCATCCTGCCTGCAGTCAAGTGCCCTAAAGATGATAGGCAGAATAGTCCCTCAGGACTTAAGCCAGCGTGCTGTGAAGAACCAGTCTATTGCCAGTCTGGTTCATCCACCTTGGAGAAAACAGATCTTCAAGAAAAAGCTGATCCCAAACACGGTCTGTTCGACCAGGAGCCAAGTGCTCAAAGTGATCAGACTGATAGTCAGCCAGGTCCATCCGGCCTGCATTCAAGGGGCGTGAAAATGATTGAGTTTAGTCCCACAGGACTCAAGCCAGCGGGTACTAAATTGAAGTTCATCTAAATTGAAGCAAACAGCTCATCAAGATCCAGCTGTTCCTGAACATGGTCCATCCAATCAGGGGCCAAGTGGTCAAAGTGATCAAAATGATCCACAGCCAGGTCCATCCTCTCTGCAGTCAAGCAGTCATAAAATGAACAGCCTGCTAGTAGGTTTACTGTTATTATGTTCTGGTTCACTTTGTTCTGCTTTTTATTGTCAGCTTTATTTTTCTCTTTTGTCAACTGCTCTTTTCCTAATTGTTTTAAACCTGTGCCCAGTTACTGTAATACGTTTATGTAATACCTTCTTCCTGTATTCAATATATAATGTGTTATTCTGATGGACTCTTGATTCAGCTTTTCCCTTCATCTTGTCCTGATTTCTGGTTTAAAGAAATATTTAGGTTTTTTAATGGTTGTCCTGCTGTTTTTACTTGTACTTGATCACAAACATTCATCTTGTTTTTTTCTGCTAGTAGCTGATTAGCATTGGATGTACTGAACAACTCTCCATGATCTGCACATTCATTACATGAATATTTATTCTGTCTGTTTTATTATAAGCAGCACTGCTATTGGAGACAAAAATTGCCTTATGTTCACTTTGTATTGATTGTTTTTCAGGGGCATTTATAATGCTTTATACACTAGAAAAACAGATAGGAAGAGGTGGCTTTGGTACAGTTCATGAGGGATATCGAAAATCCGATGGCAGAAAGATAAAACTGCTCTTCATCAAACAGCACAATGTGACATAACACATAAATCCATGTTGAGTGTTTTGATCTAAATATGTTTATATCAGTAATAGTTTGATGTGACTTACAAATGATTACTTTCCCTTGTTGGTCGCTATCAAATTTTTTTAGAAGTTGTGGCTCTCTGACAGTTTCATTAAAATGGTAAGTTAGCAAGATTTTTTATATACAAAAAATTTTATATACAATGGGGTCCAAAAATGTAAGAATATAAAGAGGCAATCTGGGATTTTAAACTGGGATTTCAAATTACTCTGCAAATAACTGCAGTTTTATAGTTCAAACAGAGATGGCGATAGTGAGGCAAAAGTTACAGAATGCAGCTGTAATAAATTCATAAATAAAGACCCCACTGTATCTAAGTACAAGTGCATGGAAATTAAACATGGAAATTAAACATCTCCGCTATTTTCAGCTAACCTCTTTTAATGCTTTTGTACTAGCGTGGACATGCCGAGCATCTTATTCAGAAGTGGCTATTAATCTGATGCTGCTTAAACCGAAGAAAAGCCCCTACATTGTGGAAATGTTGGACTGGTTTGAAGAGGAACATCAGTACATCATCATTTTGGAGTTTCCACATCCCTGCATGGATCTCTTTGAGCTTGTCCAGAGAAATGGAGGTCGTCTGTCAGAAATCCATCATTTAATGCGCCAAGCACTGCTCGCATCTATGGTGTCTATCACAGGGATTTAGAGCTTGACAATGTCCTGGTCAAAACAGACACGATGGAGCTCAAAAAAAAAAAAAAAAAGCAAAGGCAATCACTGGTGGCTGTACAGATTTCACAGTCTGTAAAACACGCTAATAACAAACATTCATACTCACGTCTATTCAAAGCTCTCCAGACAGTCGTCAAATAGACTAAGGTAAACAAATACCAACATGTCTACATCAAGACTGGAAGTCCCCAACCACCGGGGATGAGGGGAAGTAAAATATACTTTTATATTTTTGGGTAAATCATTATAAATCTGCTGCTACTAAAACCTGAGAAAAAGCCCACATATTGTAGAAATGTTGAACTGGTTCAAGAAAGATAAGCACATTCTTGTTTTAGAGTTTCCACATCCCTGCGTGACTCTGGCTAAGTTGATGATAGACAATGACGGTCGTCTCTCTGAACCACTGGCACGTCATTTAATGCACCAAAAAGAAATCAGAGCTAAACACTGCAATGACTGCAGTGTCTTCAATGATGACATGAACATTAATAAAGCCCTGGTTAATACAGAGACGATGGAGCTCAAATTAATCAACTTTGGAATCAACGATCTTGTGGAAACTTGTGGCATTCAAAGCAAACAACCCAAGAGTCCTAATAGCACACCACTGAAATTTACAGGGATGGACTGGATCCCATTTTTACTATGATTTGGATGACTTTAGTAATGAAATGTTCCTTATGTTTTGTTTACATTACAGAGCAAGGTTTTGCGGTTGCACAGACGATCGATTGTCTAGGCGTTTTACTGTACAAAATGCTGCATGGAGACGATCAGTCTAAACCCAATCACAAAATTAACAAAAAAACAATATATCCTGAAGTAAGACAACGGCACTAACAAAACATACACTGTTAATCGCAAACAAAGCTTCTGTTCAATATTGGTGACTTCTCACATAATGCAGATATAAATTAGAAGAAAACTGAAGATGTTGTTTCTTAAACTTTCACCATTGCTTTATATAGTGCACATTTCAGAGGCTTGTTGATGACAATAATGTTTGCATTTTCTGTATCGGACTCTATCAGATCCACTGCGGATGTAATTTCGTTGCGTTGGCAGCCAGCCTCGTCTCGCATGAGGCTACAAAGTGCAGGTGTGTGCTTGGCATCGAGCATCACTGTGATCATGGCTAGTTTAAACTTTTTTCTCCGGCTGTATGTGTTTTGCGAGGTCGGGGCACACAATACTATTACATTTATTTATATTATTATATAAATAACATTTAAAATAATACTGGATGCCACAATGATTTTAGCAGTATTTGCATTAAACATTGACAAGTTACGTTTACACGATGACACAGTCAATATTTCATTAACTTTTGAATAAAGTACGAATGTTCGTTATTTCTTAAGTTGATCTTAAATACGAAGAATATTGCATGAAACCAAACACCTCAACATCACTGAGGCAATTGTCCTGTATCTGCAACACTCACACAAAAAGTTTCACACAGACCTTTCACGTACGTATCCTCATGAAAATAATGCATTATACTAGTTTACAATTAAAAATTGTAGAATTAAAGAAGATAATGTAGTGATATGTGCACAGGAGATTGTGATTAACTTAATTGTGGGGCACGGAGTTGCTGGAGAGAGAGATTGTTTATGTGCGTTAGTAAAATAAAGCCAGATATGTTTACCAAGCTGTCTACTCTGTATAACAGAATATGAGATCATTTTATAAAAAATTATGAGACATTTTTAAGTTTGCTATTATTTTGCCATGAAATAACAAATAATGCATGATTGCAAAAAACTCAGCATAAACTGCTTTTTAATGTTCACGTCTCCCACTAGCGCGTAAGATGTGATGTAATATAATAACATAATACATTTGGGGTGATTCGAGGTCAGTACATGTTCAGACCTTAAAGAGCCGTACCAGAGTTTGTTTTTAACCGGACCGAGACCACCACTTCAGGTTGTTTGATCCGCACCTAAGTTCGATTGTTGTACTCACACCTGCCCAAAAGGTCCACACCAAGGAGGAAAACGATCTTGAGTTCGATTTAATCAAACTAAACAAGACAGGTGTGAACACGCCCTAAGCTTTAACTTCCTTATGATCGTACACATTTTTTTATAATCATACATAAAAAGATTCATTGATCATATATTGTGTGTTTTTACCCTAATCTAATGTAGTTTGACACCTAAGGGACCAGGTGAGGTGGGGATGAACTACTTGAGGGGAACCTATGAGGGAGTCTTCACCACAGGGTTTGGCCCCCGACGCTTATTGCACTTCGGATCTTCCCTGGGCTCCTCACTGGTCTTTGTGTCCTAGTCTTTCCCTATCAACATGAGAGCTATCAACATCTTCGATTGTGAATAAACTCATCCCCCCTTTAAACTGTAAGAAATTACTGATATTACTGGCAAACATCCATTTAGGGTTGTGAGAGTAAACTATTTTTCTTAACAGAAAGTAATTTTCCCCTTAAATCACGATTTTAGTTCTAGCCACAGCCATACGTAATAAAATTAGCAACTTTTTGACCTGGAGCCAAGTGCTGTTGGAGAAAACAGATCTTCAAGAAGTAGCTGATCCTAAAGATGGTCCATTCGACCAGGAGCCAAGTGCTGTTGGAGAAAACAGATCTTCAAGAAGAAGCTGATCCTAAAGATGGTCCATTCGACCAGAAGCCAAGTGCTGTTGGAGAAAACAGATCTTCAAGAAGAGGCTGATCCTAAAGATGGTCCATTCGACCAGGAGCCAAGTGCTCAACGAGATCAGACTGATAGTCAGCCAGGCCCATCCTGCCTGCAGTCAAGTGCCCTAAAGATGATAGGCAGAATAGTCCCTCAGGACTTAAGCCAGCATGCTGTGAAGAACCAGTCTATTGCCAGTCTGGTTCATCCACCTTGGAGAAAACAGATCTTCAAGAAAAAGCTGATCCTAAACACGGTCTGTTCGACCAGGAGCCAAGTGCTCAAAGTGATCAGACTGATAGTCAGCCAGGTCCATCCGGCCTGCATTCAAGGGCCGTGAAAATGATTGAGTTTAGTCCCACAGGACTCAAGCCAGCGGGTACTAATTTGAAGTTCATCTAAATTGAAGCAAACAGCTCATCAAGATCCAGCTGTTCCTGAACATGGTCCATCCAATCAGGGGCCAAGTGGTCAAAGTGATCAAAATGATCCACAGCCAGGTCCATCCTCTCTGCAGTTAAGCAGTCATAAAATGACCAGCCTGCTAGTAGGTTTACTGTTATTATGTTCTGGTTCACTTTGTTCTGCTTTTTATTGTCAGCTTTATTTTTCTCTTTTGTCAACTGCTCTTTTCCTAATTGTTTTAAACCTGTGCCCAGTTACTGTAATACGTTTATGTAATACCTTCTTCCTGTATTCAATATATAATGTGTTATTCTGATGGACTCTTGATTCAGCTTTTCCCTTCATCTTGTCCTGATTTCTGGTTTAAAGAAATATTTAGGTTTTTTAATGGTTGTCCTGCTGTTTTTACTTGTACTTGATCACAAACATTCATCTTGTTTTTTTCTGCTAGTAGCTGATTAGCATTGGATGTACTGAACAACTCTCCATGATCTGCACATTCATTACATGAATATTTATTCTGTCTGTTTTATTATAAGCAGCACTGCTATTGGAGACAAAAATTGCCTTATGTTCACTTTGTATTGATTGTTTTTCAGGGGCATTTATAATGCTTTATACACTAGAAAAACAGATAGGAAGAGGTGGCTTTGGTACAGTTCATGAGGGATATCGAAAATCCGATGGCAGAAAGGTAAAACTGCTCTTCATCAAACAGCACAATGTGACAACATATAAATCCATGCTGAGTGTTTTGATCTAAATATGTTTATATCAGTTATAGTTTGATGTGACTTACAAATAATTACTTTCCCTTGTTGGTCGCCATCAAATTTATTTAGAAGTTGTGGCTCTCTGACAGTTTCATTAAAATGGTAAGTTAGCAAGGTTTTTTCTATATATAAAATTTTATATACAATTGGGTACAAAAATGTATGAATATAAAGAGGCAATCTGTGATTTTTAAACTGGGATTTCAAATTACTCTTCAAATAACTGCAGTTTTATAGTTCAAACAGAGATGGCGATAGTGAGGCAAAAGTTACAGAATGCAGCTGTAATAAATTCATAAATAAAGACCCCACTGTATCTAAGTACAAGTGCATGGAAATTAAACATGGAAATTAAACATCTCCGCTATTTTCAGCTAACCTCTTTTAATGCTTTTGTACTAGCGTGGACATGCCGAGCATCTTATTCAGAAGTGGCTATTAAACCGGAGAAAAGCCCCTACATTGTGGAAATGTTGGACTGGTTTGAAGAGGAACATCAGTACATTATAATTTTGGAGTTTCCACATCCCTGCATGAATCTCTTTGAGCTTGTCCAGAGAAATGAAGGTCGTCTGTCAGAAATCCATAATTTAATGCGCCAAGCACTGCCCGCATCTATGGTGTCTATCACAGGGATTTAGAGCTTGACAATGTCCTGGTCAAAACAGACACGATGGAGAGTCTTTGGAATCAGCAAACTTTACCCCCCTACTGGGGGCTGTAGAGCGGAGGTCCCCATTCTCTGACCAAAAGCAAAGGCAATTACTTGTGGCTCTACAGATTTCACAGTCAGTAAAACACGCTAATAACAAACATTCATACTCACGTCTATTCAAAGCTCTCCAGACAGTCGTCAAATAGACTTAGGTAGACAAATACCAACATGTCTACATCTAGAATGGCAGTCCTCAACCACCGGGATGAGGGGAAGTAAAATATGCCCTAATTTCTATTTTTGGGTAAATCATTATAAATCTGCTGCTACTAAAACCTGAGAAAAAGCCCACACATTGTAGAAATGTTGAACTGGTTCAAGAAAGATAAGCACATTCTTGTTTTAGAGTTTCCACATCCCTGCGTGACTCTGGCTAAGTTGATGATAGACAATGACGGTCGTCTCTCTGAACCACTGGCACGTCATTTAATGCACCAAAAAGAAATCACAGCTAAACACGGCAATGACTGCAGTGTCTTCAATGATGACATGAACATTAATAAAGCCCTGGTTAATACAAAGACGATGGAGCTCAAATTAATCAACTTTGGAATCAACGATCTTGTGGAAACTTGTGGCATTCAAAAGCAAACAACACAAGAGTCCTAATAGCACACGACTGACATTTACAGGGATGGACTGGATCCCATTTTTACTATGATTTGGATGACTTTAGTAATGAAATGTTCCTTATGTTTTGTTTACATTACAGAGCAAGGTTTTGCGGTTGCACAGACGATCGATTGTCTAGGCGTTTTACTGTACAAAATGCTGCATGGAGACGATCGGTCTAAACCCAATCACAAAATTAACAAAAAAGCAATATATCCTGAAGTAAGACAACGGCACTAACAAAACATACACTGTTAATCGCAAACAAAGCTTCTGTTCAATATTGGTGACTTCTCACATAATGCAGATATAAATTAGAAGAAAACTGAAGATGTTGTTTCTTAAACTTTCACCATTGCTTTATATAGTGCACATTTCAGAGGCTTGTAGATGACCATAATGTTTTAAACCTAAATCTGATCCTGTCTGATCGCAATACAACTAACATTAGCTGTTGACCAGAAGAATTATGATTGGTCAGGCCTCCTGTCGATCAAACTTCTGTGACGGGATTTATACGACTGGGGCTGCTGTGAGTGCAGGCAGCCTAAGAACAGCAACCAGTAATCAGCAGAGATACTTTAACTAGGTATATAGCAACCTTTGGTATTCTACCATTAGAAAACCTGCAACAGTCAACTTGACTAGCGTGCAACGCCTTAGCCAGTCAATAATGATCAGCGATATTTGTTGCAGGTATTCAGAGTGTTATGACACTAAGTTACAGTTTACATTTTACACTTTACATTTTAATCTGTTTAAAATCTTTAAAAAAAATGTGCAACCTTTTTTGTGGCATGAATCTTTACATGAGTCTTTTTTATCCTTGTAAATTTCAATAAAGCAATAAGCTCTAGCAACCTTAATGATAAGATCCTTTAATAGCAAGTTGCCCGGCAAATTAGGTGGAGGGGGGCTACTTCAGGATTGTAAGCATAAAGGATGTAATACTACTCTATAGGTACTCCAGATTAACATCAGAAATACAGAAACAGCTTGTGTTATGGGAGCTTTTATGCTTTGTCTCTTCTGTCCATGCGTCTTTTCCTCGATGGCATTATCGATGGGTGGAGTGAAGGAAACAAGGAAAGGAAAGCAGGATGCACAAATAAAAATTGAGAAGAATCCCTACACTTCCCCACAACCATTGTACTCTCCAAACTACTAATCACCGTCACTTGATCCTCATCACCCCATCATAGTGCACTATAAAAGCATCCTCACCTCTATCACAGTTGTCCGGTCTTGTTAGAACTGCCACCTTCTCTCAGGTGCTGTTTTCCCTCAGACTCTTTACCTACTTAACTGTTATCCCACGTCATCTTCAGATCATGGTACTCATCGTCTGTCTGTAGCGGATTTCACCCAGCATCACAAAAGAACCACCGACTCCAGGCTCTTTGGTGAAATACTCTGCAGTTTAAAACATAAGACAAGGGATCACACACACATATTTTAACAACCCTTTCAGGTGGGTGTCTAGTTCAGAGTTCATACATCTAGTTCAATAGGGGAGACATGCGGAGGGCAACACAGCGTAGAGGGTAGACAGTCTGCACGTGCCCAAAAATCTTGCCGTTTCCTTGGGCATGGCTCTTTGCCCAACTAATTATTGTGGAATTTCCAAATAAATTAACATTAACCATTCATTGATCTTATATTATTTTTTTCTTTAAAGCCTGTACAATGATTTAGTTTCCTGACATCTATCAATTGAACAGCGCTTTCCCAACATGATGCGATATTCCTTGGGGGTTTGTTTTGGCAAGTTTGTTTGCCTGTGAAATGACTGTTTTCAAACGTATATATATGGTCACGTATTTCATAGTTATCATGAAAAAAGCTATGAAATTTCAGATTTTACAACACCTTTAAACATGTTTTATTAATCGTTTAAGAGAGATGCAAAAACCAACCTGACTCTGTCCAGTCATATGCAGCAGCATAACGAGAGAGTTGACGCGGCCACTAAGTGACGTCACTCAAACTATGCTTATTTTTCACAAAACATTTTTCCTGCCATAAAAAAAATCAAGAATTAATATGAGATTCAAGGATGATAAAAACACGTGGAATTACAAAATAATTTATTTCTTCAAATATAATCTCTTGTAAAATTAAAGACGCTAACTGTTACTTCTGCGCAATCGCATAACTGCGCCACCAGCACAGTCAAGCTAACCCAGATTGCAATTATAATTAACCAAAGAATTTAAAATACATTTAAGAACAAGCATAACACGTTTTTTTTAATAGAAGATAAAGACAAATAAAAGATCTCCACTAGGATACGTTAGCTCACAGCTGCGCCACGAGCTTAGATGCCAGCGCTCGAGCGTCAACAAGTTTATCATCTTTGTTAGTTATATCCAAATATACTGACATCTGAATAAACATCACTATGAAGTAATTTCAATAACGTAACCACAAATTTAAGGAAACCTACCTTAGAATCTACAACAAAAACGGAACACTCGTTTGAGGAGAATATCGGTTAAACCAGAACGCGCGTCTCGCGATACGGACGACACGGCACATCCGGGAACTTGACTGTAAATTTCGTCACCGCCCCTTTTCGGGGGATAAAAAAGCAGCGCTTCCATTGGCTTCCATTCAAAATAGCGGAACAAAGCAACGTTTTACACAGCCAGCAGGCGTAAATAACTTATGAAATCACTCAGATTAAACATGTCGAGTTCCATCTGTCCATCCTGCCTGCCATAGAGCGCGAAAGATACATTAACACATTTAATTTGGTCAATATAAAAACATGTCCCTTTCATTCTCACAGCGTCAAATTTTGTGTAACAACGCCATCCAGTGAGTGCTAGAAATATCGCTAAGCCAGTTAGTTGTATGGCTGGACGGAAAAGTGCACTCATTACTCTAAAT
Organism: Misgurnus anguillicaudatus; assembly: GCF_027580225.2. NCBI lineage: Eukaryota > Metazoa > Chordata > Actinopteri > Cypriniformes > Cobitidae > Misgurnus > Misgurnus anguillicaudatus. The sequence continues at coordinate 8,112,251 of NC_073359.2, read as the reverse complement.
ATAAAGACATAATAAATAAATACGAAGTAAAATCATTCACTTGCTTCCCTGTTGACTCGATGAGGTACGAGTAAATGTCCGGGTAAGACACCTCTGGCCAATAGGGAGCGTTGTTACACAAATTTGATGCTGGGAGAATGAAAGAGACATGTTTTTATTATTAATTAATTATCTACATAATCTGATATTTTTATAAGACCAAATTCCGCGGAGGTTTGTATAATAGCAACCAAAGCACATAAGCGCTTAAGAGCCCTCTGGCGGTCATTTTTTAGAACAGCACCTGGCGCGTTCAAACTTTGGTGCTTGGTGGAGTTAATTTTACCTCAAGAGATTGAATAAATAAATGACTTTAATGTAGTGTTCACTGCATATTAATTTTCCGTTTTGTTTTTATTTGTGTTTTAAATTAGTTGTGTGAAGAAATGTCCTTAATTTAACAAACCCTGAGATTTTTTTTTAGTCAGTGGAAAAGATAAGCCTCTTATTTTTAATATAAGTGTTTTATATTTACTGTCAAACTGAAATGCATCATGATTTAGGACGTTTCAATATTTGATCACTGTTTCTAAAAAAAACTGTTACAACGGGAGTAATTTCACAGATCAAAGTATTAATATTATTCATAAAAACATAATCCTCATCATTCTTTACTTTTAACAAAAATTAAATCCATTATCATGTTTTATTTTTATCTAAAATTCAGGCTGCTATTTTAATGTAGTCAACGACAATATTTTTCATTCATTTTCTGTAGAAATCACACCACAATGCAAAATATACATCGACCACAATTGCAAATGAATAAAAAATATTACACAATTTTTTTGTCTATATTTGGAGTTTGCATGCTATTTAAAAACATGACTTCACTCCTTTTGTAGTATTTTGGTGTAACAGGCTTATAGACTTTAAAATGCATTTTAATGTTACTTAGTGATTTTATGTCCTAATGCAATAACAAAAACAATGTCTTTAATGAAAGCCAAATTTAAGGATGATGGTGTAAAGGAAAAAACCTAAAAGTTGTGTTTTAAATTGTTCTTGCTCCTTTAAGACATGGTGTGGTCTGTGTATTTTAAACATCTGTACAGATCTCACAGGAAACTGAGGAGTGTGAATTTTGCAATCTTTCAGGTTTAAAATTTGTAATAAATTTGATTCTAATACAAAATAATTTATTTAACACCTTAATTTCCACTTAAAAGCGTAAAAGAACATGTAGCAATGATGACAGAATAATGATGGCATACTAGGTGAGCTTGATGGGGGGTCTGTCATAATATCTAAACCGCAACATGTGCTATGATTTTTTACTTACTTTACTTTACATTACTTTAATCAGTAAAATTACTCACTGTAACCATTTTTAGTAGGCTATTAACAGTGATCAAATACTGAAGCATCCTAAATCATGATGAATTGCAATTTGATAGTAAATATAAACAACAATTATATTAAAGTTAGTAGGCTTAAAAGGAAAGTTCACACAAAAATCAAAATTCTATCATCATTTACTCACACTCATGTGGTTATAAATTAATAACCAGTTTTTTTATGAACACTTAATAAGATATTTTGATAAATGATGGTAAGCACACAGTTGACAGTACCTATTGAATTCCATCGTATTTGTTTTTCCTACTATGGAAGTCATTCAGATGTGTGCTTGCCATAATTTATTAAAATATCTTCATCATATACACTTCAAGAAAAATCAGGTATAGTAAATTTTATGAGATTTTAACTTCTAAAAACAACACAATTTAATTCAAAACACAAGTAAAAACAAAACGGAAAATTAATATGCAGTAAACAGTACATTTTAGGTCATTAAAGTATTCAATTAACGCAAAGGGTTGTTCTAAAAATGACCGCTAGATGGCGCTTAAGCGCTTATGTGCTTTGATTGCTATTATACAAACCTCAGCGGAAGTCTTATAAGTATCATATTTTTTGCAGACAATTTGTTTAATCAAAGCGTATTCATATTGTGGTAGCACATTGTGTTATATATGTTAATCGAGAAGCTATAATAACTTTTATGTTTTTGTTCGGTGGTAGAGGAAAGATGTTCCGGTTGGTCGATGTAGTGTTTGTCCCGCCTCTCCTCCATCGTGATTGGGCGGCTGGGTAAGCGACATACCGAGCGCTACGTTTTGATAAATACACAAATTATTACCAGATTAACAATTGTTTTACACATTATCTTACAAAGCAACATTTAAAAAATTACAAGAAGCTTAATTAATATGTATGTTTGTTGTGGAATATAATTTATTTTATTAAACTCCAAGCTCCGCCTATGCTTAAACCCTACAATGTGTTTCACTAAAATATAACTTATTCCATTACATCTAAGTAACTTGATTTGTGAATACAGAAGTGTTTAAAGGAATTTTATTCAACAGAAACCACTGTGACTACATACAATGCAAGAAAAAAATCCCAAGGTTTGTTAATTTAAGGACATTTTCTTGACTTCTAAACAACACAATTCAATGCCTAATTCAAAACACAAGTAAAGACAAATCGGAAAATTAATATGCAAAGAACAGTACATTAAGTCATTAATTTTTTTCAATCTCTTGAGGTAAAATCAACTCCACTGAAGGCTGAATGCGCCAGGTGTTGTTCTTAAAATGGCCGCTTGAGGGCGCTTATTAAATTAAACACCATTGCTGAACGCGTCAGGCGCTGTTCTAAAAATGGCCGCTTGAGGGAGCTTTGGTTGGTATTATACAAACGTCCGATGAAGTACTGAATTTTCTGATATTTTTTTTCATCAAAGCGTATTCATATTGTGGCAGCACATGGTGTTATATATATTAATATTAATTAATTAAATTATATGTTTTTGTTCAGTAGTAGAGGAAAGATGTTCCGGTTGGTCGATGTACTGTTTGTCCCGCCTCTCCTCCATCGTGATTGGGCGGCTGGGTAAGCGACAAACCGAGTGCTACATTTTGATAAATACACAAATTATTACCAGATTAACAATTGTTTTACACATTATCTTAACAAAGTAACCTTTAAAAAATTACAAGAAGCTAAATTAATATGTATGTTTGTTGCGGAATATAATTTATTTTATTAAACTCCGCCTATGCTTAAACCCTACAATGTGTTTCACTAAAATATAACTTATTCTATTAGATCTAAGTTACTTGATTTGTGAATACAGAAGTGTTTTAAGGAATTTTATTCAACAGAAACCACTGTGACTAAATAGAATGCAAGAAAAAAATCCCAAGGTTTGTTAATTTAAGGACATTTTCTTGATTTCTAAACAACACAATTCAATGCCTAATTCAAAACACAAGTAAAAACAAATCGAAAATTAATATGCAAAGAACAGTACATTAAGTCATTAATTTTTTCAATCTCTTGAGGTAAAATCAACTCCACTGAAGGCGGAACGCGCCAGGTGTTGTTCTTAAAATGGCCGCTTGAGGGCGCTTATTAAATTAAACACCAAAGGCTGAACGCGTCAGGCGCTGTTCTAAAAATGGCCGCTTGAGGGCGCTTTGGCTGGTAATATACAAACGTCCGATGAAGTATTTTCAGATTTTTTTTATCAAAGCGTATTCATGTTGTGGCAGCACATGGTGTTATATATATTAATATTAATTAATTAAATTGTATGTTTTTGTTCAATAGAAGAGGAAAGATGTTCCGGTTGGTCGATGTACTGTTTGTCCCGCCTCTCCTTCATTGTGAATGAACATCTAGAAAGGTGACGTTCCTGAGCTCAACGTTTTGATAAATACATATTATTACCAGATAAACAATTGTTTTACACATTATCTTACAAATAAACGTTTAAATTGTATAATAACCTAATTTAATATATATATTTGATGTGGAATATAATTTATTTAAAAAAATTATTTTAGCCAATGGGGGCCTGACCCGACTATGCTGCTGCAGTGTCATGTGTCAGACAGATAATCCAGCCTCAAATTCAGGCCATTGGTTATGCTGTCATATAAGGCTTGTGTTAGGGAAATTACTTTATTACTTGTCTTTGCATGTTAAAAGAAGTCTTAACATAGAAAACAATGACACTCAACAGCTTTAAATAAGATTATTGAATAAAATGTTTTATGTAAATTATATAAAAAAGTTAAACTATTTTAACCTCTTTACTGTCACCCACCCCTTTTAAGTGTGTGGGGGGAATTTGATGTGCACCTTCAAATTAATATAAACTCTGGCATTTTTTTGTCTAGAAGCCTAATCTTGGTCTTGTTTTAAAGAAGACAATTTAAGGTTTTGAAGTGTCTGGATATGAAAATATTAAACAGAAAAAATGTTATAGCAGTTTAAATTTCTTTTAATAAATAAAAATAATTTCATAACATATTAATTTTATAAATAAAACTATAAAAATGTAAATATTTCAAAAAAGAAATAATGCAAAAATGAAGCCATAAGTCTCAAGTAGTTGTGATTCAAATTTCAAGGTAAAATCACAAAAAATGAGGTTTGTGTCACTTTTTTTGTCGTTTTACCAACAATAGCCACTAGGTGTCAACGGTGTGCTGGATACTCTTGCCGCAAATTAATAAATTACTGTCACTGCATTATTATTACTGCTAAAACGTTTTGAAATATGAAAACTACACTCTTGGAGCTTTCCAAGGATATATAGTTTGTCAACATTTTTGAAGATTTATAATATGATATTAGAATTATGAATATATAAAATTAATATGCATTCCTATGGGGGGTGGGGTCATGTAACTAAAAACTGTCACTACATTATTTCTATCATCAGATGACCTTGAAATATGAAAACTACATTCTGAGAGCTTTTCAGTGATATATAGTTTATCAAGATTTTTTAGGTTTAGAGCAGGGGTTTAGTGTTATAAATATGTAAAATCAAATTGGGCCTACATGTGGGCCCATGACATTTTAATTCTCCCGAAATGGTGAGGATATATGAAAACTACACTCTTAGAGCTTTCAAATGATATATAGTTTGTCATGATTGGATAAGAATTCACACGCAAAACACTGAAGTAAACGTAGGCGTCCCACTAGTGGGGCAGTGATATTTAGTAGGATATGAATGTTTTGAGGCACACTCTCCTCATAAATGAATCAATTACTCTCTCTACATAATTTATTTTATAAAACACTGCTGAAATGTGTATTCTAGAGGCTTAGACCTTTCCAACAATATATAGTTTGTTGTGATAGATTAAAATGTACGTCAAAAATATTGAAGTAAACTCAGGTGTCCCGTATACGGGACGGCGACAATTAAGGGGTGTTAAACAGTTGAATAACATGACATATTTGAAAGCCAAAGAAATCTCAGATTTTTATGGCACTTTGATCAGCAGTGTTTAGTAGCAGCAGATCACAGCGTACAATATTAACACTATTTCCCAGTAGTGCCTCACTGCAGCAGAACACGACATCCAGGGGGCGGGGTTGGATTCAGATCCAGGGGCGGAGCTGGATCCAGAGATCCCATTGGTCGGCAGTTTCACCACAAGACACGTCATACACGTGTTGCTGCATTACCATTTCCGCATTAAGTCGTAACTAAATTAAGTTATTCTTTTGACATAAAAACGAACTTTACTTATGACTACAATAAAAGTTGTGCCTTTAGGGTGAAATGTAAGTTTTTTTGCTTGGAGTAAAACATTTCGGGTAAGCCTACTACGAGTAATCTTACCACATGCAGTTTAAGACGTATGAATGGATACAGTATAAATATGCATAATTATTAAATGCTCTACCACTGAGTTATACAGGAAGAAATGAACAACATGTCCAGCTCTAAGGCTGGTGGAGGAAGCAGAAAGGGTAGTCATGTTTTTTTGTGTGTGTTAATAAGAAAACAATTAAAACCCAGCAAAACTTTGGAATTATGCTGTTCTTATGGAATTTTAGTCGCATCAAATAATACTATTAAAGAGTGAAAGTCAAGGATCACACAGACACACTGTTAACAGAATTTTCTTTGTCTGAACACATATTTATAGCAAGAGACTGAAAAATACATAGTCATCCCATCCCCATCTCCGCCCATGAATCAAAGATCGTCATTTTAGTTCCAGCGTGACTTAGAAAATAACCTTCAATTTATCCATGATTAAGAAACATATCAGTTGAAGCACATCTAGTCAAATAGAAGAAATTATTTTGTTCTCAGTGAACTTTAAGGACTTGTATAATGTTCTAGTCCAAAAAGAACAGAAATCTCCACTAGAACAGAAGAACAGGATTTTGCATAAAACAATTATAAGTTTATAAACTATAATTTAAATTAAAATAAAAAATCTCCCACTACACTCCTCCCTTTTTATGATTTAGTCATAACTTCATGACTGTCATCGTTACATAGGTCTTTTGGATTGTGGAGAAGATGTTGAGCACAGTTAGAGTTGGGGTCGTGCGCCCTTGATCATTCTTTTGAATTGTGGTGAAGAGGTTGAGCACAGTTAGAGTTGGGGTCGTGCGCCCTTGATCATTCTTTTGAATTGTGGTGAAGAGATTGAGCACAGTTAGAGTTGGGGTCGTGGGCCCTTGATCATTCTTTTGAATTGTGGCGAAGAGGTTGAGCACAGTTAGAGTTGGGGTTGTGCGCCCTTGATGATTCTTTTGAATTGTGGCGAAGAGGTTGAGCACAGTTAGAGTTGGGGTCGTGCGCCCTTGATGATTCTTTTGAATTTTGGCGAAGAGGTTGAGCACAGTTAGAGTTGGGGTCGTGCGCCCTTGATGATTCTTTTGAGTTGTGGCGAAGAGGTTGAGCACAGTTAGAGTTGGGGTCGTGCACCCTTGATGATTCTTTTGAATTGTGGCGAAGAGGTTGAGCACAGTTAGAGTTGGGGTCGTGCGCCCTTGATGATTCTTTTGAATTGTGGCGAAGACGTTGAGCACAGTTAGAGTTGGGGTCGTGCGCCCTTGATGATTCTTTTGAATTGTGGCGAAGAAGTTGAGCACAGTTAGAGTTGGGGTCGTGCGCCCTTGATGATTCTTTTGAATTGTGGCGAAGAGGTTGAGCACAGTTAAAAGTTGGGGTCGTGCGCCCTTGATGATTCTTTTGAATTGTGGCGAAGAGGTTGAGCACAGTTAGAGTTGGGTCGTGCGCCCTTGATGATTCTTTTGAATTGTGGCGAAGAGGTTGAGGACAGTTAGAATTGGGGTTGTGCGCCCTTGATGATTCTTTTGAATTGTGGCGAAGAGGTTGAGCACAGTTAGAGTTGGGGTCGTGCGCCCTTGATGATTCTTTTGAATTGTGGCGAAGAGGTTGAACACAGTTAGAGTTGGGGTCGTGCGCCCTTCATGATTCTTTTGAATTGTGGCGAAGACGTTGAGCACAGTTAGAGTTGGGGTCGTGCGCCCTTGATGATACTTTTGAATTGTGGCGAAGACGTTGAGCACAGTGAAGATGTTGAGCACAGTTAGAGTTGGGGTCGTGCAACCTTGATGATTCTTTTGAATTGTGGTGAAGAGGTTGAGCACAGTTAGAGTTGGGGTCGTGAGCCCTTGATGATTCTTTTGAATTGTGGTGAAGAGGTTGAGCACAGTTAGAGTTGGGGTCGTGCGCCCTTGATGATTCTTTTGAATTGTGGTGAAGAGGTTGAGCACAGTTAGAGTTGGGGTCGTGCGCCCTTGATGATTCTTTTGAATTGTGGTGAAGAGGTTGAGCACAGTTAGAGTTGGGGTCTTGCGCCCTTGATGATTCTTGTGAATTGTGGTGAAGAGGTTGAGCACAGTTAGAGTTGGGGTCGTGCGCCCTTGATGATTCTTTTGAATTGTGGCGAAGACGTTGAGCACAGTTAGAGTTGGGGTCGTGCGCCCTTGATGATTCTTTTGAATTGTGGTGAAGAGGTTGAGCACAGTTAGAGTTGGGGTCGTGCGCCCTTGATGATTCTTTTGAATTGTGGCGAAGACGTTGAGCACAGTTAGAGTTGGGGTCGTGCGCCCTTGATGATACTTTTGAATTGTGGCGAAGACGTTGAGCACAGTGAAGATGTTGAGCACAGTTAGAGTTGGGGTCGTGCGCCCTTGATGATTCTTTTGAATTGTGGTGAAGAGGTTGAGCACAGTTAGAGTTGGGGTCGTGCGCCCTCGATGATTCTTTTGAATTGTGGTGAAGATGTTGAGCACAGTTAGAGTTGGGGTCCTGCGCCCTCGATGAATAATCGCCTGGTTTGATGTTGTGTAATGGTTCTTCTGCTGTGGGGGGTAGGGCTGCTTTAACCTGCTTAGAGATATTTTGAAATACAGAAAACATAGAAATACAATACTGCAACAAGTCATTTTCATTTCGAAGATTATCGCCTGTCACCCTGTGTGGTTCTCAACCCGTGTGTCAACCTAGCAAAATGGGAATAAAAATGTTTAGGTAAACAAGGTTTTTGATTTGGACCCAGCCAAATCCCTTCAGGAGTTTTGGTCGCTACGCACGATTTCCATGGAGCTATTTCTGTTGGAAGAGAAAATGTTTGCATGCTTATTACAAATGCTTATCACTATAATTATTTGACTACATACTGTAATCATATTATATTTATTACTTTCTATAGGTAAAATAAATCAGTATTACCATTACCGTGAAATATAATTTAATGCAAAGCAGTCATTTTCACACACAATCACTGGCTGTGTCCCAATTTAAAGGCTGCGACCTTCTAAGGTCGTATTTTAAGACCGATTGCGTCACAGCAGCGCGACTCGAGGCTGGTAAGGATGTCCCAATTCAAAGGATGCTTCAAATGAAGCCTCAAAATGCGTCCTCATTTCTCCGCGGTGTTTAGGATAGAATGAATGGATCCTTAACAGCCAAGGATATCCCAAGATTCATTGCGTGCCTGCAACGGCTGCATAACGGCTGGATATTCTAAAATAAACAATGACAACCTTAATTAAATAAAAGTGTGTATTTATAAAAAAAAAAAATTCTTGTCACTGTTTGAGTATTATAAGTTATGTTTTGTGTTAATAATATTATTTTTATGATGCATATATTTCTAAGGTTGATTAATTTAATATACTATTGAATAGTTTAATCAACATCAACGTGTCATATTTTCTAAACTAAATTAATATTTTTCTGATTTCATATTTATTTTAATAAGTTAGAAACGTTTTCGTTCCGACAGACGCGTGCAGCAGGTGACGCCAATTATGGGTCGCCCGAAGGTTAGACCGTCTCATTTCAGTTCTCTTGGCGAACTTCTGAGGCTGCCACCTTGAAAGACCGAGTGCTCATCTTTAAGGTCCCATGCTTATAAGGTCGAAGCCCTTGAAATGGGACACAGCTACTGTGGTGCCTTTTTGACATCTTACATTCATCTGCACATTTCTGGGAGATGGTCTTCCACTAAGTTCCATTTTGAATTCATTTTTGATGTAGCCTATAAAATAAAGAAATAGAGAACATATGTTTTACAAACCAAAATTAATAAATAATGTAATTAGTTGTAAATTCTGTTCTAACTTTAGAGATTTGAGGAAGTAGAATTGTACAGTTTTAGAAAAGAAGAGATCTGTGGAAATAGTAATATGTTTCAAGTAGGTTGGTTGCTACACAATTTGAGTGAAGTGTTATCTGTTATGCTTTTCAACTGAGGCTTTTAAAGTTACCAAATTTACACCATTAGTACTCTATACACCTATACACTAGATTTACATTAGTGAACAACAAGCTGACGCGCTGAGACACGCGCTGTGATTGGTGTTTCATTCACGTGTTCATAATATGACTTTCCTTTAGGATGCACGGAGGAACGACAGTTACATTTGACATAACTGCGGTGTCCATAATAGTTTACGATGGCTCTCTCTTATGATAATACAACAATTGTAAAACTTTCTCTGTAGTTATCTCAACTCTGAATAAAAAAGGTGAGTTCAGTTTAAGAAAAGTGGCGCGAGCTCTTTGACGTGTCAGCCAAAGATGTTACGAACCAATGTCGATAAAAATGATAACAACTTATCAGTGGTTACAAGATACATTTAATGTCTATCCAGTTTTGTAGTTTTATCACCTGAATTTTTGCGTATTTGTCTCGCTCTCTCGCTTCATAACGATGTTGCTAGGCAACGGGAACAACAACAATAACTTATATTGACAAATTATATTTTACACACGCTTACACTTCTAGACTGTGCAAAATAAATATTGAAAAAATAAATAAACTTAGCCACCTACCAAATTTCTGTTCCTCAGAGTTTCCATTCAGATGAACTTATTTGTTGTGGCTGCGTCCAAAATCAAGTAGCGCCTCACTGCAGAACACGACATCCAGGGGGCGGGGTTGGATCCAGATATCCCATTGGTCGGCAGTTTTACCACAAGACACGTCATACACTTGTTGCTGCATTACCATTTCCGCATTAAGTCGTAACTAAATTAAGTTATTCTTTTGACATAAAAACGAACTTTACTTGTTATAACTACAATAAAAGTAGTACCTTTAGGGTGAAATGTAAGTTTTTTTTGCTATAATGTTTTAGAGTAAAACATTTCGGGTAAGCCTACTACGAGTAATCTTACCACATGCAGTTTAAGACCTATAAATGGATACAGTATAAATATTCATAATTATTAAAATATATAGGCTGTGGCATGTTATTTAGAAATTAATGAATTTAATTTTTATCTTGTATACGGACTACTGGCACATCCGGGAACTTGACTGTAAATTTCGTCACCGCCCCTTTTTGGGGAAAAACAAACCAGGGCTGCGTTCAGCCCCGACAAAACGTTGCACAACGTTTATTAAACTGAAACGGTGATGCATTGAACACCCTGTTGTGATGACGCAAGAGTTGCAACTACGGTAGCTGAGAGGCCATTCTTTGTGTTCTTTTTTAAATGTTTCTGAAGCCTGATGAAATCGTTATAAATGTGTGTTTAATACTGTAAAAGACCCTCAATGTTACAGTCACTGACCTTGGTGTCCAGAATGAAAGAAAACATTCCAACTTGAACCCATTGAGCGAGCTGTCTCTTTACTATCGCGTGGTTTTATACATCTTGCCGCTGATTGGGCTGACATTTCTGACACACCCACCAAACAAGAGAAAACGCTTCTAAAACCTGTTGCATTCCGTTGCACACCGTTTCAAGGAAACATGTCGTTCAACCCGGAAACCGTAGCAAAACGTTGTGCACCGGTGTGAGATTGAACGTCGAGATTGATCATCCCTTTAGGTGTGTTCGACTTCATGCGGCGCTGCGCAGACCGATCGGTGGCTGACTTGAAGCAGTGCATTCCGGTTAGTATTTTTGTCCGACTTCAGCTGGCGCTGCAGGCACGTGATTGTGTCATATGGTTTTTAAGTACCGCGAGAGCGGTTCGAGATCAGCCGCCTGACCCCCCAGTCACATTAGCTACAAGCGACAGAGACAGAGCGACAGGCTACCATTCATTTTCAATGGAAGTGGCCGTTTGCCAGCGACAAGCGACGAGCTCGCCGGTGCGCGAGCAAGGCGGGGCCAAAATAGACAAGCAGGCTATTTTATGCAAATGCTGAGCGATGCGACAAAGCGACTGCCAATCGGAGTGAAGAAGCAGCGTGACGTAGGTCTGTGGCCGAGTCGGAGAAAATAATTCAAGATGGCGGAAAATGCATATTTATGCATATATCTGATAAGTTTGGCATTTTATCTAATATATTTTGTTACTTTTATCGAGAAATATACACTTCTATATCCAAAAACACAGTTCTTGTAGCTTAACAATACCTCTAAAGTGACTTTTGATACCGCTTTTAGATACTAGCCAAGGAACGCCCATCAAGCGAGTGCGTTTCGCTCGGTGTCGCTCACTTTTGTAGCTAATGTGACTGTAGGGTGAGTAAGCCAGCGCAGTTCGCGAAGAGGAGCTGCACGAGCTGTAATGACGACACAGCTGTTTCACGATTGGTCGGATTCACCACATGACAACAATCACGTGTATTTCGTGTTTAGTTTCATGCCCTCAGTTCCACAAATGCTCACAAATCTGTATTTTTATAACAATTAAAGCTATTTTCATGTAGTCGCGATGTTATATTGTGTCATCTTCATCAAAATAAAATGGATAAAAAACGTAGACCCCACTACATTGGTATTTAAATAATATATGCTTATGTTGAACTCTTTATTCTTGTAAAACACTGCTGTAAGCCTCTTCAGTTCCACTCATGCTCATACACGGACATTCAAAACCGTATAATTCACTTTTTATGTAGTTTACATCTTACAAATCATGTTTAATGCGATTAAGCAAGCAAATCAGCCATGCCTGACGTAAATGCAGCAAGCTACGGGAACCACAGCGCGTCCGACTTCACGTCTCCGTTTTCAGCTCCTCCCCGCCTGCACGCGGCTAATCTCGCCGATCGGTTGCATCCAGCCACAGCCGATGTCGAACACACCTATTGACTTCCATACAAAATAGCGGAACAAAGCAACGTTTGTACACAGCCGGCAAGCGTAAAAAACTTATGAAATCACTCAGATTAAACATGTTGAGTATTTATTCACCCTGCATGCCATAGAGCGCGAAAGATACATTAAAGGCGGAGTGAAATCACCTAAACAAACACGCCCCTACCCCAATAGAATCTGGACCTTCTGTTGATAGCCCCGCCCCACACATACGCAATCCGGCATTTGATTTGATTTGATTGGCTATAAGTGTGTTTTGGTAGTCGGCCCGTCTCCTTTTCCAAAGCGTTTTTTAAACATCGTGGACTCCGCCTTTAACACATTTAATTTGATCAATATAAAAACATGTCCCTTTCATTCTCCCAGCGTCAAATTTGTGTAACAAAGCCATCCAGTGATTGCTGGAAATATAGCTAAGCCAGTTAGTTGTATGGCTGGACGGAAAAGTGTACCCAGTACTCTAAATATAATGACATAATACGAAGTAACTTTCAAATACGAAGTAAAATCATTTACTGTCTTCCCTGTTGACTCGATGAGGTACGAGTAAATATCCGGGTAAGACACCTCTGGCCAATGGGAAGCGTTGTTACACAAACTTGACGCTGTGAGAACGAAAGAGACATGTTTTCATAATGACCAAATTAAATGTGTTAATGTATCTTTCGCGCTCTATGGCAGGCAGGGTGGACAGATAATTAATCAACATGTTTAATCTGAGTGATTTCTTAAGTTATTTACACCTGCCAGGTGTGTACGAACGTTGCTTTATTCCGCTTTTTTGTATGGAAGTTAATGGGAGGTCTAGTTTGTTTCCCCCAAAAGTGGGCGTGAACCTGTTCAGAGACATTCTATGACGTTGCGCCGGTTGTGCGTATGGACTTTGAACTTGTTTTAACGCGTCTTTGCTTACAGCCATTAGGAAACAGGTTTCCCTTGTAGATGGTTTACTTTTTGTTAAAAATATATATTTTTTATATATTTACTCGTATAGGAATAGCTGTGTAATAAGTGGGATAATGTACAAATAAATCCCTTCAGTGATATCACACTGTCGGGAACGTGTTACACCTAACCGTGATACTTTCTAAATTAAGAATCTTTCTCAACTATATTATTAATCAAACGTACAGTTAAATTAATAAGAGCAAACGTTGACGACCACAGGTTGCAACTAATTGCGGGCTGCAACAACGCAAATATACTGGTTCATTTGGCGGAACAAACTATAGTGGGAGAAGTTGGATCTAGATCCAACCATGCCCCCTCGATGTTGTGTTCTGCAGTGAGAACTATTTCTCCAGATCTGCAGGCACAACACTTCACTGAAAAAAATGATTCATACAATTTACTCAATTTTTTAAGGTAAGTGGTTGCAATCAATTTATTTAAGCTACATTTAAAAAAAGTTTTTTGTTTTGTGTTGTATTACTATTTTTTTTAAATGTAGCTTAATTATATTGATTGCAATCACTTACCTTAAAAAAATTGAGTAAATTGAATGAATCATTTTTCAGTGTTCCAGCCATTTATCATTTTAAGGCTGAGTTGGTCAGTAATACTCAGGGGCTCTTTTCCAATCTGACTGATCTCCACAAAAGTTTTTTTTTTCTTTGTTTCAGGGACAATAAAGTAGACACAAAGCTCCAAGCCAACACACCACAGAACAGCAGGTAACAGAAAGCACCAGCTGACATTTGTAAAAACATTGCACAATATTCTTACAACTCATTTACAGGTATATTAAAGTGAGTGAATAGATAAATGAAATAATCTCATTGTCCTACTATACAGATGTAAATATCCTGTATATGTTCATGTTACCTGAGGAGTATTACAGTATTGTATTTCTATGTTCTTTGTATTTCATAATATCTCCAGGCAGGTTAAAGCAGCCCTACCCCTCACAGCAGAAGAACCATTACACAACATCAAACCAGGCGTGGTGGTAAAGAACCTCAGGAGGAAATCCTGGAAAGCCAGACGGTGGAAGGGGCCCTATCGGTTTCTGCTGACAACTCCATGGTGCGGTCCAAAGGGAGGACGACTACCTGACTGCATGGTGTGGTTCTACCATACCTGAATCTACAGAGGGAATTAATCATCAAGGGCGCACGACCCCAACTCTAACTGTGCTCAACCTCTTCACCACAATCCAAAAGACCTGTAATGATGACAGTCATGAAGTTATCAATAAATCATAAAAATGGAGGAGTGTAGTGGGAGATTTTTTATTTTTATTTTAATTATAGTTTATGAACTTATAATTGTTAAATGCAAAATCCTGTTCTTCTGTTCTAGTGAAAGATTTCTGTTCTTTAGTAAAGTGTTCAAGGACTAGAACATTATACAAAGTTCAAGCAGATCAGATAAAGGGGGGCAAGTGAATGAGATAAGTAACAACTGATGAACAAGTGAAAAAACTCAGTAAACGGTAGAGTTCACTGAGAACAAAATAATTTCTATTTGACTAGATATGCTTTTACTGTTTCTTAATCATTGATACATTGAAGGTTATTTTCTAAGTGACACTGGAACTATAGAATGACGATCTTTGGTGGAGATGGGATGACTATGTATTTTTCAGTATCTTGCTATAAATATGTGTTCAACTTTGTTAACGGGTCTCTAATTTTTACCTCTGCATACAGAGGGTGAGAGACTATTTTGCAGAATATAATAAATTCAGACAAAGAAAATTCTGTTAACAGTGTCTGTGTGATCCTCGACTTTCACTCTTTAATAGTATTATTTGATGCGGCTAAAATTCCACGACAGTATTAAGCCTGTTAACTTTAATATAATTGTTGTTTATGTCCAACTGTAATTCATCATGATTTAGGATTCTTTAATATTTGACCACTGTTTATAATAAAAACTGTTACCATGGGAGTAATTTCACAGATCAAAGTATTAATATTATTCATAAAAACATAATTGTTTCATTCTTTACTTTTAACAAAAAAATGAAACCATTATTTTCATACATTTTTATCTAGTTTTCTGTAAAAATCACATTACACGTTCCGGTAGCCTATATTATGATCAACCACTATATATATATATATATATTATGTAGTTATTTGGTGAAACAGGCTTCTAGACTTCAAAATGCATTTTAAATGTGGCTTGGATGATGGTGTAAGGATGATGGTGAAAAGGAAACAAAAGCTAAAAGTTGTGTTTTAAACTGTTACTCCTTAAGACATGGGGTGTATTGTACACATCTGTACAGATCTCACAGGAAACTGAGGAGTGTGAATTGCAGTCTTTCAGGTGTAAAATTTGTAATTAATTTGATTAAGTCAATGGTTCATATCAGCTGTGTGCTTACCATCATTTATCAAAATATCTTCTTTTGTGTTCATCTAAAAATCTCATTCAGGTTTGGAGGAGCATCACAATGAGAAAATAATGATAAAATGTTCATTTTTGGGTGAACTTTAATACCCATTATATACTGCAAGAAAAAATTCAGGGTTAGTTCCTTTTAATATTTTTTAACTTCTAAACACAACACAATTTAATCCAAAACACAAGTAAAATATGCAGTGAACAGTACATTATGTCATTCATTATTTCAATCTCTTGAGATAAAATTAACTCCACCGAAGGCTGAACGCGCCAGGTGTTGTTCTTAAAATGACCGCTTGAGGGCGCTTGTGTTCTTTGGTTGCTATTATACAAACCTCAGCTAAATTTCTGTATTATAAGTATCGGATTTTGCATAGAATTTGTTTTATCAAGTGTATTCATATTGTGGTAGCAAACTGTGTTATATATTAATCGACACGCTAAATTAAATTGTATGTTTTTGTTCAAAATATTTTAGCTAGTCAATGAATCAATTCTCAAGGGTTGTTATTCTCATATTAATTTCTAGATCAGTTTCAGTTTTTCCTAAAGAATTTTCAATAGTTACGAGTTTAATCCCAGGTGTCCTTGCTTTACTGAGAGGCGCCCATTATTCTTCTTCTTCAGTATCTTTGCATCTGGTCAATACTCCTGTTGTGAAAATTTAGCTTTTTCACCTTATAAAAATAATAAATCCATTCACTATTCCAGCAGGACATTCCCAGCCAGCATAACGGTGAATCAACTTCAAGGTTGAATTAACATCGACTTACATTTTGATTTTGCAAATTAAATCAAAGTCGATATCGTGATGCGTTTCACATTCCTATTTTTAACACTGAATATAGATTTTTACTTCACATTCCAATAAAAATGATTTACGATAAATACGTCATGTTTTCAGTGCAATTATCATATGAATGCAACTATCTGAACATAACTTACAGTACAACCCTATTCATAATACTAAACACCTGACGTAGGTAAAGTTTGAATGTGAACAAATAAGATGGCACGTGCCTACCATTACTAAATAATCATGAAAGAAGCTGTTAAAATTGCTCAATAGTTGTGCAGAAGTGGAATATTCCAAAGAATAAAAACATAAAAGATGAAAACAAAATCATTTTTAAAAATCATTTTATTCATCTGAAAAGAAAACCTTTTATTCAAGGAAAACTGCAAATATGAATTTTGTTGTTAGTTTACCTTACCCTCATACTGTACTGTAGCATCTAAAGAGGAAAAACAAACCACAAGTTATTTCATTGTCAATGCTGCAGCAAAAAATAAAAAATTTTATTGCACATAAGGGCAAGATCTGTGTTCTTTAATAGTCTGACTAAAAACATAGCATAGCTGTCTGATGAAGGAAGACAGCTGTTGTGTTTATAAAAGTGACAATGAGCTTCAGATCTTGACTGACATCTACAGTCACAGTGCATTCAGACCACCTTCATTTTTCAATTTTATGTTGTTGCATGAACAATTGTTGATATTTACACCATGAAAAAATGAAAACAGAATTTTAAAAACTTTTACAAATGCATTCAGACCCTTTACAACAACACCTGAAATTTTGCTTAAGTTTATCTCCCATTTCTCTTGATGGTTGATGAGATGTTTTCACATCTTAAAGGGTTCTGACGAACACAAAGGAATATATTTTGAATAATGTTTGTAACCAAACTGATCAGAAGCACCATTTACTTCCATAGAAGGAAAAAATAATATTGAAGTAAATGGTGCTTCTGATCAGTTTGGTTACGCAGCAAGCTTTGCAACACCTGGATTTGTTTGTCAGACCTGAGGCTGTAACTGCTGCTTCAACTTACTACTGAGTAAAGGGTCTGAATTCTTAGATGAGCTCTATTTTTTCAACCCCCCAAAATGACACACTAAACAAAGCAAACTGACTGGTGCGTGTTGGTCAAACAGCCTCTTGTGCAGTTAATTACTAATGAAAGCTAAGATTGACTTCTGGACCATCTGTGAGAGACTTCAACACGCCAAGACTGGCAAGGCATCACGTTGGCAGACATCCCAACCTGATCAAAGAATTTAGAGTGAAATGTGATTGAATATCATTTGCTCTGTGACTTATTTTGTGACACACAAACATTTTGGGGGGCACTTACATTATGCTTAACTGGGCCGAAGCGTAGTGCAATCGTCCCCACTCCCTTGCTGGTCTGCACTCACACTACACTACATGTACAAGATGTGATTGTTTTGAAGAAAACGTGAAGATATGTGTGATGGATTTAATCGTAATTATACATTTATGACTTACTAGCTGTTGTTGAAATCATGCGCGCTATGTGCCTCTTCCGAATCAAAATGGACCGTGGCGGAGACCACCTCTGAAATGCATACCAGCATACACTTAAGTGTACCATACCCTGTTACAGCACTGAACGATCACACTAGCCAAATAAACCATACTTACTGGTGTCAAATGAACTCTGGTGCGGTAGGCATTGTGCAAGTTAAACTATATTATAATATTTAATTATAAAATAAAATTTAAAATTTGCTTCTTATCTAAATGGATGTACTTTTGATCACTAAATGTAAAAGGGACAGAAAAATGAAAATACTTTGTTACTTTAACTTTTGTTAGCAGTTCATCACTACGGTCTACTACAGCCAATTGGCGTAGCTTCCGCATTGCATTGACCAATGAGACACGTTCTAGCTTCAACCAATCACATTTTGCTTTACACTTACATTTAGAGCGAGGACCTAACAGAACATTGTAAAATGCTTAGTGTACTAAAACAACGAGGATTGACTCCCACTTAGTAGTAATAACTAAGTTATAGTGTATAGATATACTAATTTGATAATAATAAACGGCAGTATCATAATGGGTGTAACACAATGAAAGTGGGTGTTACATAGAATTTGTCCATACACATTACAGTACTGTGAGCTGCATTACTTACTTTTTTTTAAAGAATATTTTCATTTGTAAATCAACTTTAATTTATTTGTGAATTCTACCAATTGTCATCTAACTAACAACTACACTTACAAAACACTTTTTTTAATAACACCTCCACTAATCAGCCAATAAATTACCAACAGTGCAATGCATAAAAGCATGCAGATAGGACAAATTTGTATACTACTTCTTTCTCACTTTATCTTTTGGTTTATACAACGACTCTGTGCTTTGATAATGAATACATTTATTTAATAATTCTGTTGTATTTTTTCTCTTCTGTCTCTTCTGTCTCTCTTCTCAATCGCTGGAGTCAATTTGTGGATCTGCTAAATCAAGAAATGTAAAGAACTTTGTATTTAGCATTTTACTTTAGTTTTCTTTCCTTTGAAAAGGTCTGTCTTTGATGACCTAATGTATAAAATTTCTGAAAAATATGATCTGCTCCTGACCTTTATTCCTCATCGAACCATTTATGTTGTAAGAATTCTCTCAATGTTGGCCTCTTTTCTTCATGGAAGTCCAGGCACAGAGACATCAAGTCTTGACACTCTGTATTCGCAAGTGTAGGCAAGAGCATTAATTAGACATTTAGGTTTTGGCAAATATATATACAATCTTATATAAGCTTCTGAATTATGTACTATACAGAAACATTAATCAATGTTGACATTTTGAAGTTTAAGTAGCAATTTCTTCGAATTAAAACTTAGAAAATTGCATCAGGTTAGAACTTTCCATGATTGAGCAGAAGCTTTGCTTGCGTTTAACAATGAATTGTTTTGTTAGTGCCATTCTCTTACCTTTGGATATCATAGCAGTGCCATCAGTGGTTCTGCCTCTAAACATTTGTCCATGCAACATTTTGAACATTAAAATAGCCAAAGCATGCCTCGTCTGTTCATCAGCAAAATATAGCCCTGTAACATAAACAAAAGGTTAGAAAATATTTCATTATTCAAAAGTAAATGTAATTATAAACTTCAGTAGTGTGTTTCCAAAAAAACAATACAGAAAGTCAACTCACCACTAAATGGTTCGCCTGGTCTCTCACAATCTTTCACAAGTTTGCTGAGTCCAAAGTCTATCAATTTCAGCTCCATCGTGTCTGTGTTGACCAGCATGTTGTCGAGTTTTAAATCTCCGTGAAAGACACCACTGTCAATGCAGTGTATACAGGCGAGCAATGCTTGGCGCATTAATTGACGTGCCTGGACTTCTGACAGAGGACCTCCATTCCTCTGGACAAACTCAAGAAGATTCATGCAGGGATGAGGAAACTCAAAAACGATGATGAACTGATTTTCCTCTTCAAACCAGTCCAACATTTCCGCAATGTAGGGGCTTTTCTTCGGATGAAGCAGCATCAGATTTATTGCCACTTCTGAACAAAGAGGCTTGGCATGTCCAGGCTAGTACAAAAGCATTAAAAGAGGTTAGCTGAAAATAGTGGAGATATATCATTTTCATGCACTTTTACTAAGATAAAGTGGGGTCTTTATTTATGCATTTATTACAGCTGCATTCTGTAACTTTTGCCTCACTTTCGCCATCTCTGTTTGAACTATAAAACTGCAGTTATTTGCAGAGTAATTTTCTGTATGTGTGTTCTGCTTCGAATCTGATGTCTGTGATTACCGCATCAGAGCGGATCAGTCATTATACATCCACATGACAAAGAGAAAAACATCCTAAAACTATTGAAAAGCTGATATTAAGTCTTGTTTCAGCTTGAGCTCTGTCAATTTCCCCTGTGTAGCTGAATGCTCTTTAAAGTTTTCAGTGTTTTAACAACAGATGATTCCTCAGAGGTTACGTTGCTTAAAACTATTTAAACTTTAAACAAATAATTAAAAAAAAATGATAGGCTTATTATTGTGAATTTAGCTAAGTAGACAATGAACACTTATTATTTATGTATTTTCTCAACAACTGATTTTTGTTTGTGTTATTTAGTTTGTCCCCCTCATGGTGATATGGACAAAACCTGATGGTTCATGTTATCTGAAATATGTCCTAAAGAGCATCTTATGTGCTTCAACAGAGCCAAAGAAATCTCAATTTTAAATTTTATATATATTAAAAATCTTGCTAACTTACCATTTTCATTAAAAAGCTAATTGAGTGCCACGCCTTCTCAATAAATTTGATGGCGACCTATAAGGGAAAGTAATCATTTGTAAGTCACATCAAACTATAACTGATATAAACATATTTAGATCAAAACACTCAACATGGATTTATATGTTATGTCACATTGTGCTGTTTGATGAAGAGCAGTTTTACCTTTCTGCCATCGGATTTTCGATAGCCCTCATGAACTGTACCAAAGCCACCTCTTCCTATCTGTTTTTCTAGTGTATAAAGCATGGTAAATGCACCTGAAAAACAATCAATACAAAATGAACATAAGGCATTTTTTGTCTTCAATAGCAGTGCTGCTTATAATAAAACAGACAGAATAAAAATTCATGTAATGCGAGTTGTTCAGTACATCCAATGCTAATCAGCTAATAGCATCATAAACAAGATGAATGTTTGGGATCAAGTACGAGTGAAACAGCAGGACAACCATTAAAAAAACCCTAAATATTTCTTTACACTGGAAATCAGGACAAGATGAAAGGAAAAGCTCAAGAGTCATTGTGCTGAATCAAGAGTCCTTCAGAATAACACATTATGGGCCCTATTTTAATGATCTAAGCGCATTGTCTAAAGCGCACAGCGCAACGTCTAAATGGGCGTGTACGAATCCACATTTGCTAATTTAACGACGGGAAAAATCGTTTTTGCGCCGAGCGCATGGTCGAAAAGGGTAGGTCCTATTGTAATGGGAGTATTTTGGGCGTAACGTGCAGTAAACCAATGAGAGTCACAGCTCTCATTCCCTTTAAAAGCAAGTTGCGCTGGCGCTATGTCTAATCCCTATTTAGATGACGGACTTTGTAAACTGAAAAACTAAGCGCAGGAAGAAGATCCCCAGTTTAAGATTAATGTTAAATAATTGTGTTGTTTTTCACTTGTATTAAAATTGTTATTTTTTCATTAAAACCTTTAAGACCCGTTTTCTTTTAGTCATGGAAGTAAAAAGTGGCTTGTAATTGCTTTAAATGTATGGCTATCCAATATCATCAAAAAATAATTTACAAGTATGTAAGATAAGGTTTGTACTCTAAAAATACTTTATTTGTAACAAACAGGAGATAAAGAAATTACAAACGGCTCTCCTCACGTTTCAGCACTTTGGACAGCGTTTTTTTTAGCAAAGAGTTTTTTTAAGCATTACTTACAAATGTTTCTCATCTCGCCATATCCACAGGTACAGAGTCATAATAAATAAATCCGTGAGGTAGCATTAAAAAAAAACATTTAAAAACAGACGCATTTGTTTAAAGCAAAGCATTTATTTACTTATCAGGCTGCAGGTAAAGCAGCTCTTTGCGCCTTCTAACGTCTCATAATCAGTCCTCATTTATAAATATGTCCAAGAGACTCAATAATAATCTCTTAAATTCAATCCTTTAATCTTTCATATTTTAAAGCATTTTTGTGCTGCTGCGCATTCATGTACTTTGTGATAAGCAAACCCGCGTTGTCCTCCCGTTTATTGGCGCATATTACTAATGCGCTCTTTAAATAACATAAAACATATTGCGCCATTGACTTTAGACTTTAGACCAGGTTTTTGTTGGTCAATGGCGTAGTCTATTTTAGTTGCCTCAAAATAGCAACGCGCCAACAATGCGCCTGAACACACCTCGTTTTTCAGACCAGAACGCCCATGGGCGCAAAGGGGGCACAAATGCATTTGCTATTTAAACAACGCGGCGCTAAACGTGAACATTCGGGTGGAAACTAGCGAAAGACACTTGCGTCGCGCATTGCGCTGCATTGCGCCGGGTGTAAGATAGAGCCCTATATATTTAATACAAGGGGAAGGTATTACATAAACATATAGTGTATAAATACACTTATTAGAGTCAGTGGGCACAGGTTTAAACAAATAGGAAAGAGCAGTTGACAAGAGAGAAAAATAAAGCTGACAATAAAAAACAGAAGATAACAAAAGTAAACTCACTAGCAGGTTGGGAATCGTCATGGCCACTTGACTGCAGGCCCGATGGACTGCCTGGTATTTGAAAGAGCACTGGCTTGAGTCCGAAGGGCTTATTCTGCGCACGGGCACTTTGCAGACTGGAAGGGCCTGGCTTACAATAAGTCTGATCTGGTTGAGCCTGCGGCTCCGGGTCGGATGGACCTTGTTCAAGATCAGTCTCTTCTTGGATTTCTGTTGTTGTCTCCAAGGTAAATGAACCAGACTGGCAATAGTCTGGTTCTTCATGGCGCGCTCGCTCAAGTCCGAAGGGACTATCTTGCTCACGGGCTCCGTGCGGGCCGAAAGGGCCCGGCTTACAAAAAGCCTGATCGGGTTGAGCACGAAGCTCCGCCGGGTCAAATAGACCTTGGTTACGATCAGTCTCTTCTTGGATTTCTGTTTTTTCCAAGGAAAATGAACCAGCCAGGCAATAGGCTGGTTCTTCATGGCGCGCTCGCTCAAGTCCGAAGGGACTATCTTGCTCACGGGCTCCGTGCGGGCCGAAAGGGCCCGGCTTACAAAAAGCCTGATCGGGTTGAGCACGAAGCTCCGCCGGGTCGAATAGACCTTGGTTACGATCAGTCTCTTCTTGGATTTCTGTTTTTTCCAAGGAAAAAGAACCAGCCAGGCAATAGGCTGGTTCTTGAAAACCCGTATGCTTGAGTCCAGATGGACCTTTCTGCAAATCAGTTGGATCTTCACGGGTACTTGACAGCAGGTTGGATGGACCTGGCTGAGGATCATCTGAATCAGATGACTCCAGGTCATCCTCATTTTGGCAGATACAGCAGGCATGCTGTATAGCCTGGACTGTTCTACGGAAAAAAGCACGGATGCTCTTTCCCTTTGGCTGTTTTGGTTTTTTATCTAAAAGACAGAAACAGAAAAGACAAATAGTAATGTTACCACCAGATACCAGTAATATATTTCTTAACTCTTTCCCTGCATAGCTAAATACTCTATACTCTCATTCTTGCGTAACAATCAAGGACTTTGCTGCTGTAACATGGCTGCAAGAGGCGCAATTAAATTACGCTGTGCCCGAAAATAATCCCCTTAATAACTTTCAATAGCAGGGGACTATTTTCAGCTGCTGTGTAATATTATTGCGCCTCCTGCAGCCATGGTATGGAAGCAAAGTCATTGATTATCACGCCAGAATGAGAGTATAGTTCCTAGCCATATCGGCCTAGCAAATCACAACTTTTAATTTTCTGTCGGTCTTAGTACACAATGTAAGTACAGAATAGTCAAGTTTTCAATGGGAAAAATATCGAAAAGCTTTGGTTATTTTTTGTGCGATGCTAATGGTCTAATCAGATTTAATGGATTGTGCTAAGCTATGCTAAAAGTGGTACAGCCAGACCCGGAGATTGGCTGAATGGATTCCAAAATGGTAAAAATCAAGTGTTTAACTATAGGGGAGCTGAAAAATGTGAATATTTAAAAAAAAAAGTGTAGTATCCCTTTAAGGTGTCATAATAATGTTGTGACTCACCAGCTTTTTTCTTTCTCCTCTCCTCCTTTTTTGCAGCCCTTGGAGGGGTGATGCTCTCTTGACTAGCTGCAGGTGTAGAGCTGTTTGACCTCTGCCGAACATCTCGTGCACTGCTGCCCGTCACGAGCCCACAAGCTGACGTAGACAGAATGGTATTCTGTCTAACGGCTGGACAGACCAGACAAGAACACCACATTATAAACTGTAAAATCTAACTCATTTTACTGTATAGCTATTGTGGTTACTTATTACATATGTATGTATATATATATTGAGGTGTCATTAAAATGGTGTGACTGACCTGCTCGGCTGCACTCCTCATCATCTACAGCCCCGGGAAGGGGAAGGTTTACGTGACCAGCTGCCTGTGAGATGTTTGACTTCCGTCGACCATCGCATACACCACTGCTGGTCACAAACCCACGAGCTGACGGAGACATGATGTTATTCAGTCTAACATCTGGACAAATCAGACATAAAGAACACATTATAAACTTCTCTAATGATTAGCTTTATACTTTATTGTGGTATTTTGAAAAACATTTTAATAATATTAACTGTAATAATAATTATAACAAAAACAAATTTTGTAATATGTGTAAGTGAATATATATATATATATATATATATATATATTCAAAAATTATATTTTATACATTAATTGTATTATCATTAATTTGTTAAACTGTGTGAGCAATTTTATTTAATTTATAAATAAAATACACTAAAACATCACATAACAAATACATAATTTAATACATATTTAAATAAAAAACGTATTTAAGACAAAAAGTACCAAAAATACTAAACAAAGCCCTGATGCTATGCTAGACAAAATAACTTTATTATTTTATGTGTATAAAATTAAATATTTTTTATGAATTCTATACGCTTTACTATCTACAGCAGTGTTTCCCAATCCTGGTCCCTGAGGACCCCTGCCAGAATGTTTTAGATGTCTCCTTATTTAACCCACCCTCACTTAACTCATCAGCTTGTTAGGGGGACATGTTTACAATTTTGAAAGGAGGCTGATAAGTTGAATCAGTTGTTTTAAATAAGGAGACTTCTAAAACTTTCTGGGAGGGGGGTCCTCAAGGACCAGGATTGGGAAGCACTGATCTACAGTACATAAGTGAATGTGTTTATTTTTGTTTCATTATATCCGAGGCGTCGTTATGATGACTGACCTGCTCCTCTACACTCGTCCTCCTCTACGGCCCCAGGAAGGGCCCACCTCATGTGACCGGCTGCAGGTGTAGAGATGTTCAACCTCCGTTGAGCATCACCTACACTGCTGCCGGTCACAAGCCCACAAGCTGACGCAGACAGGATGGTATTCTGTCTAACAGCTGTACAGACAGGAAATGAAGAACACTTTATAAACTTCTATAAAATCTAAATATTTTACTGTATAGTTATTGTGGGTTTTTGCCAAACATTATATATCAATATGATCTCACAAAGTTCCGTAGGATAGTCACGGAATTTTGTGCTCATTTTTCCGTGGCATTCTCACGGATCTCCGCATTTTTCCGTGGCCCTGCTACGGACTGTCTTTTTCCGTGGCATTCTCAATTGGTTACTCAACTGCTTTTTCCTATTTTCAAACCATTTTCGCTTCGGTTTAGGGTTAGATTTGGTGTTTGCATTAGTATGTCAATTTAACTATTGGTTTATACTATTTTTTCTGATTTATTCTTTTATATTTTCTAAACTTTAAACAATTGTCACCTGGCATTGGGGTTAGAGTTGGGTTTTGGTAGGGATGTCATTTCATGTAAATCTAACCCTAAACCGAAGCGAAAATGGTAAGAAAATAGGAAAAAACAGTTGAGTAACCAATCCGTGAGAATGCCACGGAAAAAGACAGTCCGTAGCAGGGCCACGGAAAAATGCGGAGATTCGTGAGAATGCCACGGAAAATTAACACAAAATTCCGTAACTATGCCACGGAAATTCGTGAGATCAGGTTGTTATATATACAGTATGCTACTGTTACATTGTGTTCCAATTCCAAACATTTATTGAGTTTACTCTTAATGTGAAAAAATATATAGAATGTGTGTTTCAAAACGTATAATATATATTATTACATATGTATATTTTTGAGGTCTCATCATAAAAGTGTGACTGACCTGTCGGGCTACACTCCTCATCATCCTCCACAGCTCCTGGAAGAGTGAACCTCATATGACCAGCTGCAGGGATGTTCAACCTCCGTTGAGCACCACCTGGACCGCTGCTGGTCACAAGCCCACGAGCTGAGGCAGACAGAATTGTATTCTGTCTAACAGCTGGACAGACAAAAAAATCAAGCACACTTTTTAAACTTCTCCAAAATCTAACATATTTTACTATGTAGTGTAAACCCTGGACCACAAAACAAGCTTTGGCAGTGGGCGTGTACGTCCAGGTCTTCAATGTGGCCCGCCCATCAAAACAGAGCATTTCTCGAGTCGGCCTCAAAACCAGGGTACAAAATAGCCTATTACTTATTGCTTTTGATGTTTTTTAACTGTAAAAAACACACAAACGTCATATGTAGACCGCAGACAAAAGCATAAAACAATAAAAACAGCAGATTCATAGCATCTTTAAAGTTGTTGAGGCGGGGTAAAACATGTTGAAGGTGCAGTGTGTAAATTTTAGCAGCATCTAGTGGTGAAGTGCTGGTGAACAGCAACCAACGGCTCAGTACACTGTTTACCCCTCATTTTTTTAATCACATAGAGAAGCTGCAGTACCCGCCACCGGACAAACATGTCATCGGAGACAACTTAGTAAAAAAAGTTTGTCCATTAATGCCTTCTGTAGAAATACGGCACCACAAAATGGCGACTTTCATGTAGGGGGACCCTCGGTATATGTAGATAAAACATCTAATTTTAAGGTAATAAACACATAATGGTTCATTATGAAAGGTCTTTATACACCACTGATAATATAGTTTTGCATATTATTTTGCATTTTTGTCAAGAAATCCTTCTAAAATTACACACTGCACCTTTAACAAGGCACCTGACCATCTTCCCATAATAGTGAATTTTATTTTTAAAAAACATTGTTGATAGACTTACATAAAAATACTACCTACATATATTGGTGTGACACATAAATATTGTATTTTAATAAATTAATTAAAAAATGACAGCTCTTTGCCTCTAACTCAATGTACTTCAATGTAACTCTCTTAATGTAAAAGGCTCTGAGGAGGAAAATCGCACGGCTCTCAGCCAATCAATTTCAAGAGTATTTAACACTATACATAATATAAAAGTATACATCCATCAGTAAAATCAAGCTGGTATGGGGTTCGTACTCTGTGCTAATAATCATTTAACGGACCAAAAAGAGGCGCTATCACTTTAAGGGGCGGTTTCCCGGACAGGGATTAGACTACTCATAGACTTAAACACTTTTAAGAGCTCTCCAAACAGAAAACAACTTGCACTGACATATCTTAAAATACATCAGTGCCCTTTGTTTTACCTCAAAATGCACACATGTAATGTTTTTAGTAAGGCATATTTGTTAAAACTAGTTATATTTCCTAATTAAACTAAGGCCTAGTCCTGGATTAAGCTAATCATGGTCCGGGAAACCGCCCCTAAATCCGGTGCTATGGATTTATATGTTCTCATTAGCCACGGAAACTTTCATCGTAGTACTTATGTGTTTGATTTGGTTGTCATGTGTAATAATATTATTGAGTTTATAAAAAAGTTTGAGCAATTAAATTCGTGAGTGAAATCCGCCTAGCAGCGAGCGTATCTCTCTGACGAAAACTTGTGATGTCTCCGATTGTTTTCGGACGCTGTCCGAGTCACAGATAACTTATGTGTCAAAGGTTTAAATGGTTAATGAGATCAATATTTTCAAATGTTGTGATTAACTGACCTGGTGGCATCCACTCATCTTCCATTACGGCTCCCGGAAGGGAAACGCCGCTTTTGAGCTGATCGTTTGATTTAGGCATTTCTACCTCAGTCTAATTCACAACAGTCTGTAACAGTGTTATTGACTTGTTGCACACGGACTGAAAGTCTGTAATAGCTGTCAAGGATTAGCTTTGCTTTCGCTCAGAGAATCAATGATCTAAAAAGAATTTTCCAGAACGCGTCGTTTTATATGTTCTGATTGTGACGTCAAACATTCCATTCGCTCTGTTCTCATTGTGACGTCAAACATTCTATTCGCATTAATTACAGAATGTACAGTGGGGATTTCCCGCCGATACTGGACTTACCTCCTGCACGTGCGACCAGCACGTGATGTTCCCAGTTCACGTGGATTAAAATCCTTCCAGTTTTTAGACCCTCAAGTGTTAAACCCGCAATTCGTATATTTGTTAATCAGTATATTTCTTTTAATTGTGTTATGTGTCGATTGCCCCGTCATTCAGTCAGAAGGCTTACTTTAACCAATCGGCAAGTAGGTCACATGCAGGCTGCATACGTCATCAAGCCTGGTTTATTTAAGTTAACTGAGCATTACATAAAAAAAACTGAGCATTACATTCGCAAGTCATAATCATATACCAACAATTTACACTTAACTAAAAATAATTGTAAACTTTATAATTAGTAATATTCTGAAATAAGTCACTCTTGATGACGTATGCAGCCTAGATATGCGACCTCCGGAGTATGCAGCCTTCTTTTATACTTAAAGAATGATTTATTTTTAATTTTCCTTCTTTCCTTTTCATTGTATGTCAATGCAGTGCTATTCAGAGTTTTTTATTAGGTTTACGTGACGTACTAGCTTAGCGTACAGCTATCGAGTAAGCTAGTTTAAAATTAACACCAGTTGCAAAAAAACACCACCACCAGTTGCACTCACTGTACAATAACATTACATTAGGTAAAAAGAAGTCCTCAGTCGTGTATCTAAGTAAATAATAACAGTGTCCAATTAGAGTTGTTATCTTTCTAATAGTAATTACCATTAGTTGTTGAACTGGTAATCAATAACATGAAAATTGAAATGTGGTTTTTGGTGTGTATTTAATATGGCAATGAATTTAGTTTTTTAAGGTGATTGCTTGTGTAATTTTATTATTTAGATATTATATACTTTACCCTTTCCACTTTTGTATTGTGTAAAGTTAATAAACTTCAATCTGAAGTTACAACAATCCTTATCTTCAATATGGTTTAGTCTTCATTAAAAATAGTTCATTTAGTGTTACTATTACATTACATTACAATTAAAAAGTTTAATAAGAGGTCAATAATGTTTCAAGCATGTTGTTTATACACACTGTAATCAACATCATGCAATACACTTACACGGTGTGTAATTACACAAATTATTACATACGGTAATATTGCTTACTTTTACAGAGAATATAAAGTAACATAACTAACATTACATTATTCACACAAAATCCAACAGTTTCATTGTAAGACATTTGAGCTTTTTTAGAATGCATAATATTTTAAAGTGTTTTTACAGGAAAACACACTGTAATGTCTGAATTGTCTCTAATGTTTCAAAGTTAGTTCAAATTTATGTGTGTTATGTTAAAATGCTGGAGTCTTCACATAATCAGTAAGCTAGCAACCTTGACAAGTGAAGACAAAAACTGTGTCCTCTGGCTAAACAATCTGAAACATATGGCAGTTAAATGTATTGCTAAGTATTCAGCTGTATTTTTTTTAAACGTATTGGGGCGGTTTCCCGGACAGGGATCAGACTACTCCTAGACTAAAATAAATGTAAGAGCTGTCCAAACTGAAAACAACCTGCTCTGACAAATCTTAAAATACATCAGTGCTCTTTTGTTTTGCCTTAAGTTATGTTTTCAGTAAAGCATGCTTGTTAAAACTAGTTATATTTCCAAATTAAACTGAGCCCAAGTCTTGGCATAAACTAATCCCTCTCTGGGAAACCACCCCATTGTGCTTAAAACTTTCTGTTGACTAGATGATGCATATATGCAGGCAGGGGTCAGTGAAGAGTTGTAAGGTGCAGCCATCCCCAAAAAATCCCTTTCTGGTGGGGACTCGATTTCTCATGATACCGGGTAGCGTCCTGGGCATAGGTTGTGAGACAGAGTTTCTGTGGTTAAGAAAAATGTATTTATGTTAAGCAATTGTAATAATTTATCATCTTTTTTATGATGTGTACCTTGGTTCTGAAGTGGGTCAATAGATATCATCACGTCAGTCATTATTTCAGCTGATATCCCGTGTGCCCGACAGTCTTTTCTCAAACCCAAAGTAAAGGCAAAAGATTTAATTAGTAGATATTGGCCTGTTTTCAGACAAAACTTTTCTAAAGCAGGGACTAGGACTTAGTTAATTCAAGACATTTATGCATCTTCAACGTCATAGAAAAAGACGTTAATGGTGTGTATCTTAACAAATCAATGGCCCTTGAATGTTTTAAGATATGTCAGTGCAAGTTATTTTCAGTTGAGACAGCTCAAAGATTGTGTTTTAGTCCAGAACTAGCCTTAAAGGTCCCGTTTTTCCTGTGTTTTTAAAGCTATGATTGTGTTTATGGTATGTAATAGCATGTGTTCATGTTTCGTGTGTAAAAAGAAGATTGTGTAAAAACAGAAACATTACACACTAACTTAATTTTAAAAAATGGAATTAGGAAAAACGGGACCTTTAAGCCTTGTCTGTGAAACCAGAGATCATGTATTGTTTTCTTAACATTTCTTAACATAGAGTTTAGCTGTAACCCTAACAAAATCAAGGCTGGAGCTAAACTCTGCAGGAAAGTGGATTGCGAGTGCCAGAGTTGCGAACCTGTAACCTAAGGCTTAACAGTGTAATATATATGTGAAAGATACAGTAACGTCACTTACCATACTGCCTGACTGGGTTTAGTATTCCAGGAGACTCTGTCTGATATCGTGGCAGAATTGGGCTTGAGTATGACTTCATCACGTCAGGTGCTCGGCAGTCATTCCCCAAACACAAAGGAAAGAGAAAATGTTAAATTTGTACATATCATGTATTGTTTTCTTAAAACATTTCCAAAGACCAAGGCTTAACAAACCGTAAATGATAACTAAATCATGCAGTACCTATGAATAAATGTACCTTCACATCAAACCATGTTTTCTTATCAAACACTATAGGTGCTGGTCATATAATTAGAATATCATCAAAAAGTTGAGCTGTATTTTGGGACAGACTCGAGCGGTGTATACATGGGTGTATACCTTTACACATAAGTATACACCCGAAAATAAAAGTAGTGAAAATTTACTCTGCAATTATCAATACAATGTAATTGGATTCTGACAAGTGTCATAAAACTCTTCCCAATATTCTTCATGTTTAATAAAATAATGAAACATACACTGTTGACTACTAGGGAGTAATTTCACTGATTTAAATTAATTTAAAAAAGTCCTCATTCTTTACTTTAAACTATAGGTTACAGTTAAAAAAAATCTAATCCATTATCAAGTTTTATTTTTCTAACATCCAGGCTATGGTATTTTAATAAAGTCAACGAAAATATGTTTCATTAATTTTAATGATGTAGTTTGCGGTAAAAAATGATAGACCAGTCTGGTCCCCAAACTCAAAATGTCAAGCTTACTTATGTGTGTATTATAATTACATCCTTTAAAAACACATTGTACAGTTTCACGCTTTTGAATAAAGTCTTTTGTATTAGGATACAATTAATTACAAATTTTACACCTGAAAGATTGACTACAAACTGCGCAGCATGACTGCTCTATAACTTTGCAATACAGATCATATTACATTACGCGTGTAGCCCAGTAAGTCAAGTGAGATATATTGCTCTGCAAAAGTATAAAACCTTAAAAGTGGACGGTTAATGCAATGTTAAGTGTGTAATAAAATTGATAGTTCACCCAAAAATAAAATGTGCTGTTCATTTACTCACATTTTTTGCAAAAACCCCCTCCGTGTTTCAAATAATGCAAGTCATCAGATCCGCCACTTTGGAGCTCAAAAAGCAGATATATCCAATACAAAGGTAATCACCGTGACTGTTGGTGACATATAGACGTCTTGTTAAACAAATCGATTGGTTTTTGCAAGTTATTAAACAGTATTTACAACACTTCTCCACATTTGAAGTGCGCATTACGCTCCGGCTCTGTAGGTGGCGCTGAGAGGCTGGTTTGCCTTTCAGCGCCACCTATAGATCGGGAGAGCGTAATGCGCACTTCACGCGGATTACTTTTGTATTGGATATGTTTGCTTTAGTAAAACGTGCAGTTGATGACACGGATTTTATTTTGCATATTCAAATATGAAAAAACACCCTTGTTTATTCTTTCTTCTCTGCACAATGGGAAGCGTCACACACGCCTGCTGTTTTGTCAACTACATAACGTTTTGTCCATTGCATAATAAATAATACTTTCTTTTTGATATTTACGTCCGTCGCTATGGTTACAGGCGCCGCGTGCGAATAGCATACGGGTCTTCAGGCACTGGTCTGAGGTCGGACCCATGGAGAGAATAAGTCATGTTTTTTTATTCCAAATTGCATGCAACCTCAAAATATAGACAAACAAAATTGTATTATATTTTTTATTAATTTGGTATTACCTAGATAAACGTAACTAAGTCAAAATATGTTTCATTTTCATGCCCGTCGATGATTGGACGCCGCTGTGTGACGCAGCCCGCCGCCAAGATGGCCGCGCACATTCGACTTGTCAAACAGCTCCACTGTGCACTTTCAAATACGAAATTATGCGCTTTAACGACGAGCATAAGAAGATGCTCGGCCCTGTCCTACCCGCGTGCTCATGAGCAATTTACATCTAAAAGGGTTCGTCAGAAATTTGTCGACTTTTTTAAGGAGGGTTATGAACACAGAGTGGTGTCGTCCTCTCCGGTGCGTCCGCGAGGCGACCCGAGTCTTCTGTTCGTCAATGCAGGAATGAACCAGGTAGAAAAACAACAACAATGTAATGTTTTTACTCTAGTTTACTATATTATTAATATTACATAGATAAGCTGCAGTAAATACTGTAGTATACGTAACTATGGCATGGTTACAAGCGCTCTATACTGTATAGTAGTTTATCATATAGGCGAATTATTGCATTATTATAAATACTATCTTTAGTATTATTTACTACAGTAATTTGTAGTACACAACAGTATATTATAGTGATTGTTACTTTTTGTTAATGTATATAATATTCTATATTTTTATGTATAGTGAATTAAGAAACTAAAGTAAATACTGTAGTATACCATGGTAAAGTTCACCTAAATACTATGGTGTTTATGAATTACACTACAATTTATTACAGTAAATACTAAAGTGCACTACAGTATTTCTCATGTAGGGCTCATATAATGTCTTGATGTTAATATAAGTTTAATTTGTAGTTCAAGCCCATTCTCCTGGGCTGCGCAGACCCACGCAGTGAGATGGCATCGTACCGGCGGGTGGTAAACAGCCAGAAGTGTGTTCGTGCAGGAGGCAAACACAACGACCTGGAGGACGTGGGGAGAGACGTGTACCACCACACCTTTTTTGAGATGCTGGGAAACTGGTCATTTGGAGATTATTTTAAGGTTTGATGAAATTAATGTGGCTGTTTTTACTAAAGATTACTTTCTGTAGGTCATTTGTTAAAGCATTGCAAAGGTTGTGGGTTCGAATCCAAGGGAACACGTATACTTATTAAACAATGCACTGTAATTTGCTCTGGATAAAAGTTCGTTGCATGCATACTCGCATTTTGCACAGTAAAGTGTTGGATGATTGGTGACATCAATGACTCAACAGGTCGAGGCGTGTGCAATGGCCTGGCGTCTTTTAACAGAAGAATACGGCATTCCTGCTAAACGCCTGTATGTCTCGTACTTCTCCGGAGACGCGGCGAGCGGTCTGCCAGCCGATGAAGAAACACGACAGATCTGGCTCAGTATGGGGTACGATCACAGAAGAGTACAATTTACTGCGTACTGAATCCGATCAGCTAATCATTGATTTATCATCATTTACAGACTAAAACCAGATCACGTGTTACCATTCGGACTGAAGGATAATTTCTGGGAAATGGGCGAGACGGGTCCGTGTGGCCCCTGCACGGAGATTCACTACGATCACGTTGGGAATTGGAATGCTGCTTCGTTGGTCAACGCAGACAGTCCGGATGTTGTAGAGATCTGGAATCTGGTATTCATGCAGTATAACAGGTTAGAAAAGTTACCACAATAGATTAGTTGTTAAAGGCGGGGTGCACAATCTCTGAAAGCCAATGTTTACATTTGAAATTATTTAAACAAACACGCCCCTACCCCAATAGAATCTGGACCTTTTTTTGATAGACCCGCCCCACATGTAAGCAACCCAGCCAACGATGTTGGTTATTAGACATGGCCCTTACTGCTGATTGGCTACAAGTGTGTTTTGGTACTCGGCCTGACTCCCAAAGGGTTTCTCAAAAATCGTGCACCCCACCTTTAAGGTATAATTGTTTCAAATGTGCATATATGAGCTTTGTGTGTCTTTTAAAAGGGAAGGAGACGGCAGCCTGCGAGCTCTCCCCCAGTGTAGCGTTGATACTGGGATGGGTTTAGAGCGACTGGTCACTGTACTACAGGGAAAACGCTCCAACTATGACACGGACATCTTCACACCCCTATTGTCTGCTATTCACCAGGTTGCATTATTTGTCTTTATATTAAATCCTATATTTTGGCAGACATATAAATGATCTCTAATATATGTGTGTGTCTGTGTGTTTAGTGCTCTAAGGCTCCTGCATATCAGGGCAGGACCGGAGAGGCTGATGTGGGTCGGGTGGACATGGCCTACCGGGTTGTGGCGGACCACATTCGCACGCTCTGTGTGTGTATCGCCGACGGTGTTTATCCAGGCATGACTGGCGCAGAGTGAGTTTTCTTACAAGAAAAGGATACAACACACAAATGATTCTGCGTACTTCAATGAAATATACAACACAAATATCTTTTTTAAGCATATGTTTGTCACAGGTTGGTGTTAAGACGTATACTGAGACGCGCAGTGCGGTTTTCTACAGAAGTGCTGCAGGCTCCCGAGGGTGCACTGGCAAGCCTGGTGCCAACTGTAGCTCATATACTGGTATGAGAAAACTGATGTACTGTCATCACTGCCATCGTTGTGTCTGTATAGATTAAAGCTGAAAAGTTTCATTTTTTCACTTTCACAGGGTGACGCCTATCCTGAATTGCACGCAGAGTCTGAAAGAGTAAGTTTGTTAGGGTGGGTCAACAGTATTGTGTTTATACTCCGTACTATAGTATTATCATGTTTTTGTATTATCAACATTCATTATATTGCTATGTACAGATTATGGTGTATGGATAATCATTCAGTAGTAGCATGGTATTCTCCACCTGAGAAATGTCAACATAGGGCAACAAATTTGGCAACATTTTCGTAAATAAAACCTAAACCCACCCCAACCCTTAGCATATCTAAACCCTAAAATCAGATAAATGGAAAACAATGTTCTAGAAGCAGCTAAAACTTAAAAACTTATTTCTGAAACCGGATTGATAATGTTGCCCCAAAGACATCAACCACTTGGCAAAATCAGGAGAGCCACCATGCTCTTAATATAAATAGTGGTGAGGTCATCGCTGGTTGTGTTGTGTCTTTGTAGATCATGGAGCTTATAAATCAGAATGAAGTCCAGTTTTTGACCTCATTGAAGCAGGGCAGAAGAGTGATTGACAGGACTCTAAACACTACAGACAAAGAAGCTGCTATTTTTCCAGGTAAAGGATACAATTCGCTTGATCTTAATCTTTTTATTGTCAACTCAGTTAGGTAATCATAGTGCATTTAAACAGAACCACCCCTAATCCTACCCCAAACCTAACCCTAAGCCCAACGTTTTACTGGATTTAGGCCGTAGCTGTATCCCTTCTACTCAAAACCACTGCACCCCAATTGAATGAATAGCACCTGTATGGATGCTGATGTTATGTTTGTGGTATTGTTGTTTCGGTTCATCAGCCTCAGTTGCGTGGTCCTTGCATCGTAACCTGGGCTTCCCACTCGACCTCATTGACCTGATGCTGGAGGAGAG
Organism: Misgurnus anguillicaudatus; assembly: GCF_027580225.2. Lineage (NCBI taxonomy): Eukaryota > Metazoa > Chordata > Actinopteri > Cypriniformes > Cobitidae > Misgurnus > Misgurnus anguillicaudatus. The sequence continues at coordinate 8,075,895 of NC_073359.2, read as the reverse complement.
AGGCAGGATGGTAGATAAAAAAGAAATGAAAGCACTCGAGGATGAATATGAGAAGGTAACCTGTTTAATTTGCTGTCTTAGTAAAAACAAAGTTTTATATTCCTTAAAGGGACACTCCACTTTTTTTGAAAATATGCTCAGCAGCCAAAAATATCTTTCAATTGCAGCGAACTATTTTCGGGCACTGCGTAATATCATTGCGCCTCCTGCAGCCATGTTACAGCAGCAAAGTCCTTAATTATTTCGCCTGAATGAGAGAATATAGTCCTAAACATTTATGCCTAAACTTTTAATTTTCCGTCGGTCTTAGTACACGATGTAACTACAGAAGAGTCAAGTTTTAAATAGAAAAAATATCAAACTCTTTGGTTATTTTTTAGCGTCATGCTAATGGTCTAATCAGATTCAATGGATTATGCTAAACTATGCTAAAAGTGGTACCGCCAGACCCGAAGATCAGCTGAATGGATTCCAAAACGGTAAAAATCAAATGTTTAACCCTAGGGGAGCAAGAAAATTAACATGTTTTCAAAAAAAATGGAGTGTCCCTTTAATGCGTTATTTGATAGACTTTATGTTGTGTTTTCTTAGTTGAGATGTCAGTCAGAAGAGGATGATGGTGACAGGGTGGACCAGCTGGATGTTCACAGCTTAGCAGAGCTACAAAGCCAGGGAGTTCCTCACACGGATGACTCGCTAAAATACGTTTACAGCCTGGGACCAAATGGACAATATGGTACTAGAGAGTGTGAAATTTAAGGGTATAGTTCACCCAAAAATGAAAATAATGTCATTAATGACTCACCCTCATGTCGTTCATGTTTTAGATTTAGTCCGAGAGCTTGTTGACCCTTCATTGAAAATCTACGTACGGTATACTGTCCATGACTTTATTCAGCATTGTCTTGTCTTTTCCTGTTCTGTTGTGAACCGCGTGCACGAGACTAAAGTCACGTGACTGCAGTGACGTGGCTGACGTGTTATCTGGTGCGCCCCAGCTGGTTTTTTTTTTGCACCCGAGCTTCGTTTACAGTCTGAGGAAGAAAAAAACTTTGCAAACATGTATGAGGATAACACGTGACTTCAGTCTCATGCACACGGAATAAAGTCGTAATTTTTTTTTACTTTTGGACCAAAATGTATCTTCGATGCTTTAACACATTCTTACCAACTGATGTGACGTGGACTACTTTGATGATGTTTTTATTACCTTTCTAGACATGGACAGTATACCGTACATAGATTTTCAATAAAGGGTCAACAAGCACTCGGACTAAATATAAAACATCTTTTATATGTTTACCCTTTAAAGTCCCACTTTGGGTAAAATCATATTTTTATTGTTGTTTATATGTCTATGTGGTGTTCTTAATATGTTTTAAGATAAGCCATGTGAAAATGTATCATTAAACATTATTTCTGAGTATTTTCTCCATAAAATTGGTCTCATTCCCACGGTTTAAAATCGCCTTCGTATCTAACGTCACAAACAAGTACTCAGTCATATAAACACAGTTGGGACTAATTTGCATATTCATATCTATGGGCTGAGCTGTGCAATTGAGTAGAGGCAGGGGACTAATATGCATATTTTTAGATCCAGGTAAAACTTTTATATATGCTATTATGATGCTTAAAGATGACTTTTAACTAATAAAGTTATTGACTACAGGGAGACTTTAAGTATTTTTTTAATGGCCATGAAAGTTTGAGATTGAACAGGACCTTGACGACGACGACTCCTCTCTCAGTGTTTCAGCCTTGCCGAGCGTCCGTTCTGGCTCTGTACTCCGGAGGGTCTCTGGTGTCAGAGGTGGGTGCGGGTCAACGCTGTGGTGTGATTCTGGACCGTACCAATTTCTACGCAGAACAGGGTGGACAGGCGCATGACCAGGGATACTTTACTAAGGAAGAACTGCAGGTGATTTACAACCTCCTTCTGGAGATATTTTGTTCCAAGTGTATTGGACAAGCAAGTTTGTTCGATTAGAAATTTGGGGTTGTGTTTTTCCAGGACGTGCTGTTCCCCGTAGAGTGCGTCCGTCTGGCTGGAGGTTACGTGGTACATCAGATCACTGCAGCCGAGACTCTGAGAACCGGAGACGGGGTGATGCTTCATGTGGATGAGGTAGAAGTTATGTTTTGATCAAAACATCTTTTGATTTATGCTGCTTATTACAAAACAGTTGAGAATCCCACTATGTAAATACTGTGGTACCGAAGTACCACATTATTATCATCTGATATCATAACTGTACATGTTGGTTTTATATGTGCAGGCTCAGCGACTTGGCTGTATGGTGAAGCACACGGCCACACACGTGCTGAACTTCGCCCTGCGAGAGCTGCTGGGTGCTGCCGTTAACCAGCGTGGGTCTCACGTTGCCGCCAACCGCCTTCGCTTTGACTTCAGCGTAAAGGTACAATCGTGCACTGCCATCTTAGAGAAAAAATAATACAGATAATGATGAGTAACAGTATGTGTTTGTGTGCAGGGATCTCTGAGCGTCTCCCAGCTGCAGAAGGTTGAAGGGTTGGTGCAGGACATCATTCAGCAGAACGCACAGGTGTACGTAGAGGAAATCCCTCTGTCCAGAGCAAAACAGATCGCTGGACTGAGGACTGTAGATGAGGTGACGTATTTAATCGTGTATAATGTTGGTCCAGTCCAGGGGTATTCAAACTCCACACATATGAGACCCCCACATATGAGAAAACTATAGCATGGGACCCCTTTCCTAAAAACAGTTAAACAGTATTAGATAATTAGTAATTATGATATTGTTTACATATTTAAATAATTGTCTTGACACCCAGACCTTTAATAATTTTGTCTTTTTTGTCTTTACATTTTCTGGGGACCCCTTGAAACCTTCTGGGGGACGTGACTCAAAAGTGAAATGTGTATTTACAACTTACCAGATTGCCCAATGTTTTCACTGACACTCCTCCAAGCGAGGTCCTTTTTATTCCTGTCTCTATAGAAATAAGAACTTGTGTCATATAGCTCCGGGTGACTGCTCACGGACAATATTAAGCCTTCCTCCATGTTGACTCTGGGAGGGGCTGCCGCCGCAGCAGCAAGCATGCTCCTGATTGGTTAACGCAGCGCGAAAATCCGCCAAAGTACAAATGTTTTTACTTGGGCGTCAGCCGCAAATTCGCGTCAAACGCAAAATGCACAAAAGGCACCATTTGTGCGTACTGCGTCAGAGTGAGGCAGAATCACTTTTACCGCGCCGTGCTAAATGCCTCATTCGCGCTGCAAGTCCCCCAGTCGCGCGTAAACGCTTCTTCACATTGACTTAACATTGAAATCACTCGCGCAACACTTCCACTCACAAACAGAAAAGTACATAACATGCAATTGTATGTTTCAAACAGAGATGGCGATAGAGAGGAAAAAGTTACAAATTGCATCTTTAACTTGTAGATGTGCAAAAAATATCAAATATTAGAGTATTTTCTTTGTAATACTGATGTAATAACACCAGGAATCTGTACCTGAGTCAGGTTAACCCAGGACATTTCTTAAACAGTCGACTATGGCTTTATTTTTTAGGTTTATCCAGACCCAGTTCGTGTGGTGTCCGTGGCTGTGCCCATTTCAGATCTTCTCACCTCAAACACGGACAGACACAACTCTGTGGAGCTGTGCTGTGGCACGTAAGACAAAATACTTTGATGAGAATGAAATAAAAATAATGCTAGCTACATTTTAAAATGCATATATATATATATATATATATATATATATATATATATATATATATATATTTCTTTAAACAGACATTTACTGCGGACAGGAGAAATAAGGGACCTTGTCATCGTGTCTGAGCGCCAAATGGTCAAAGGCATTAGCCGCATCATTGCTGTTACTGGAGATGAAGCCAAAGCGGTAAGAAATACAAAAAAACACTACAACTATACACTCTTTACTATGCTATACTCTATTATACACACACACTTATTTTTTAACGTTACGCTATTTGTTAAAGGGATAGTACACTCAAAAACATTTATTTTCCCTTTCAACTACTTGTTTTGTGATTTACGTAAGAAATTAAATGGGACATATCATTTATAATTTGACTTTTTTCTTGTTTAAGTGCTATAATTGGGTCCACAGTTCTTCTATCAACATAGAAAAAGAAAAAAAAACTAGTACTTAGTTTTGGTAAACCACTCTCTGCAAGCATGTGAAAAATAGCTCATTGAAATTTGGCTCTCCTTGTGATGTCAGAAGGGGATAATACCACCCCTTAATCTGCACTATCCAACCACAGCACTGCAATTTAGTGCATTTAAAAAGGACACATCCAAAAGCACACATTTTTGCTAACACTTACAAAGTGTCCATTTTAACATGTTATAATAAATTATCTGTGGGGGATTTTGAGCTAAAACTTCACATACGTACTCTGGGCACACCAAATATTTATTTGACATCTTAAAAAAAGTTTTGTGAAATGTCCCCTTTAAATAGATATTTTACCCAAAATCATTATTTACTCCCACTCATGTTGTTACAAACCTGTATAAAAATATACAAAAACTTAAGAAACACAAAGGAAGTTATTTTGAGGAACGCCCGCAATCAAGCCCCATTGACATCCATAGTACGATAAAAGAATACTATGGAAGTCAATGGGGCTTCTGATCGGTTTGGTTTACGAACATTCCTCAAAATATTTTCCTTTGTGTTCATCAGAACAAAAACATTTATTTTAAGCGATACAGGTTTAAAAAGACATAACGGTGACTAAAGGATTAATTTAAAAGATAAGCAAGTCCGCATTTTTGGGTTTACTGCCCCGAAATCTGTAACTTTATCCACTTATTTCTTCATACAAACTGTCTCCTAACCTTACCCCGATTCACAATGGTTATAAAAATGATTTATCATTTGAGCTGGAAATGTGCGTTTGGTCAATACACGTAAAGTTACTTACATGTAAAGTAAGCTGTGATTTTATGTTTCAACCAGAAGAGGGCGATAGAAAGCTTTAAAGCTGAAATCTTTAGCATATTTTTGTTAAAATGCACACATGTGACCCTGTACCACAAAACCAGTCTTAAGTTGCACGGGTATATTTGTAGCAATGCCCAACAATACATTGTATGGGTCAAAATTATACATGTTTTAATGCCAAAAATCATTAAGATATTAGGTAAAGATCATGTCCCATGAAAATATTTTGTACATTTTGTACCGTAAATCTATCAAAACTGTATTTTTGTGAGTGGATGCAGTGCTAAGGACTTCATTTGGAGGAGATTTATATATATATATGAGACAGACAGACAGACCGACAGATAGATAGAATTTTTTCAAATAGTTGTCCTTATTTATTCAGCTTTCAGGTGATGTATAAATTTCACCCTTATGACTGGTTTTGTTGTCCGAGGTCACATATGATTGTTTGTGTGACCCAGGCTCGTGAGGCGGGTCAAGCCTTGCAAGGGGAGGTGGAGTCTTTGACAAACCGTGTTGGTGTCGACAGTGCCCTCTCTTTACCAACAGCCCAGAGACTCTCCAAAGAGGTCGGCCTCCTGACAGATGTACGTATCTCTCCACGCATCTTGTGTCCATTTAAGCCCACTTTCTATAGTTTATGTATGACAACTGCATGTGTGTGTGTGTGTTTCAGGCGGTCGAGAGCACATCTATTCCACAGTGGCTGAGACGAGAGCTGCAGGCACGCTTGAAGGCCCTGCAGAGGAGCACAAACACAACCATCAGGAAGCTGGAGATCAGAGAGGTGAAACATCTGTCTGTGCTGAGAAATACGTAGCTGACACTTGCTCTTTAAATACTTATTTGCTGAATTTTGTATGTTTTAGGCTACCCAGAATGCAAAAGAGCTGCTGGAGAAACACTCCAATAAAACTGTGCTGGTAGACTTTGTCCAGACCGACTCCATGTCGGTAATGACATCACCTGTGTGTCTGTGTGTGTGCGTGTGTGTGTTTACAGATTACATTAGCTTATAGGTGTAAAATTCACATACATGCATTGCCCTCTAGTGGTGATGCATAAAATTACATTAAACATACAGTATGTACCCATGTTTAAATTATTAGCTATTGTACAATAATTAATTATTCACTTAAGGGATTTGCAGAAATGTGTTTTTTTTGTGTTTTTGTCTGTGATGTTAGTAATGCTGTAAGATGTTAGCACTGTTATTGATGATAATAATTTGTATTTAGATCCTGATGAAGACTGTGAACCAGCTGAGCAAGAATAATCCAGATTGTTTGGTCATGTTGCTGTCTCACTCGCAGACAACTGGGAAGGTTCTGTGCGCCTGTCAAGTACCCAAGGTACAGCAAAAAATAAAAATTGTGTACGGTACGCGGACCAAAACAAGAACATAATTGTGTGTTTTTATACTTTCTGTTCTTATTAAGGGCTGTGCTTATGTTACTGCGAGCCAATGGGCTCTCGCCGTGTGTGAGCGTTCTGGAGGAAATGCGGGCGGCTCTGACGTAGTCGCTAATGGTGTCAGCGGTGCAGCCGGAAACACGGATGCTGCGGAGATCCTGCGCTGGGCTGAAGAATTTGCTTATGACAAAACAACCAGGAATATGAACTGAACTAACTATGCATAAGCATATTCAAGCAGAGAAATATAAGATTGGGTTTTGTGCTGCTATTCCTTTGTTTTAAAAGGTTAAGTAGTCTTGATTGTACATTTTTTGTGGCTGGGGTTGTTAAATTATTTATTTTTCCTATGTTTTTATTATACAGTGTTTTATCAACCTTTTCAAATTGCAGGATTTAATTTTTTTTGCACATTGCTTTGTCACACTTTATACTTTTCTGAATATTTTCTGCATTCAGTGTCCAACCTTTGATCTTGTAAATCAAGTATCTTGATATTTAGGCTGCCTGGAGTTCAAATGTATGACAACTGCAAGGCTTTTGAATGACAGGACTTTACTGTATGTGAATTCACATCTTTACTTGATTCATAGCTATTTACCCCAGTCCCACAAAAATCTAAATTAATATAAAGAAAATAAATATATTTATACAAAAACATGAAAATACTATTTATTTCATTTTCCCCAGCAAGAATATAATATGATACTACTAATGTTGAAGAAAAACAATCTATAAAAGCATAATTAAACGGGACATATCATGAAAATTTGTCTTTTTTCATGTTTAAGTGCTATAATTGGGTCCCCAGTGCTTCTGTCAACCTCGAAAATGTGAAAAAGAAAAACCCAGTAACTTAGTTTTGGTAAACCATTCTCTGCAAGCATGTGAAAAATAGATTATTGAAATTTGGCTCCCCTTGTGATGTCAGAAGGGGATAATAACGCCCCTTAATCTGCACTATCCAACCACAGCCCTTCCATTTAGTGCAGAGATCAGCTCATTTGCATTTTAAAGGACACACCCAAAACAGCTAATTTTTCCTCAAACCTACTAAGTGGCAATTTTAACATATGGTGTTTTGAGCCAGAACTTCACATACGTAGCCCAGGGACACAAAAGATTTATTTGACATCTTAAAAAAAGTCTTGTGTAATGTCCCCTTTAAAGTAATCCATATAAGGTTATATATTCTTCGGAAGTGTAATGATTTTTTTGTAAAAAAATAAGTTAAAGTTAAACTGAAACCAAACAAGCATTTGTGCATTAAATTCAAATATATAGACAGACACATTAAATCTTTAAATCTCATTGGTTCTTGTGTCTCATGCAGACACTTAATGATAGATGTATATGCTTTTTGGAGCATTTTTAACAATAAAAAAACAACATGATTACATTTTATGATAAAGTTATAAACTACAAAAATTTTGGGCAGTTATAAAAATCAATATCGATTGAAAGAGTTTGGACAGAATTCACATGCACACTTTTCTGTAAAAAAGTTATGAAAAATTGAATTGAAAACCCTGAAACCAATGCTATAATTTCTCTCTTGCCTAATCCTAAAAAAATCTGTTAGTGTTGAATCTAATGATAGGAGAAACGGAGCTTTTCGAAGCTTCGAATCAAATGAACCAATTGCTTCGAAAACTGATTCAGTTTTTCAAAGCGTTCAAAACACCACACACGCTGGCGACACCTGTTGGTCAAAATAGTGTAAAAGCAGATCTGTCCAAACATTTTACACTTTATTTTACAAAATAATATCAATATTTGTATTGAAATATGTTTCAATTTTTTTTACTTAATTAAGACATAAATAAAAGTGTATTCTGCGTTTTTGGTTTTATAAAGGGCAAACAAATCATTAAAACTATCTCCCCTTTAAATTATGCACTATTTTGTCATTAAATCTAAAAGTAGACAAAATGGTAGTGTTAGTAGTCAAAAGGATGCATGTTTTATGAACTTGCATAATAAAACTGACCCGAGTTCACCTAAACATATTAGACACTGGTCATTTGTGATCATCTCCCCCTAGTGGTGAACCATCGTTTTTTTTTATTAGAGAACATGTGAACATCATTACAGAAAACATGCATCAAAAATAGAAACTTCCAAAGAAGTTGAATAACAAAAACAAAAAACAAAAATAGTAATAAAAGTAAAATAGAAGACATTCACAAGAAGCCAAATACAGACTCATAGACATTAACAATAGGCCTACATGTACCTTTTAAATTTTTTACAAGTTTAAGAGAATTTCTTTTAAGAAAGCCAGGTGTAAAGGATGTGATAACAACCTACATTTATGAATAAAGAATTTGCCATATAAAATGAAGAAATTTAACAAATTGTAAGTGTCTTTATCATTATTCTCAAAGAAACACATAATATCTTTCATATTAAATGTTATGACTGTGTTAATTTTAATTGATAAGACAGCAAAACATTCATTCCAAAATGCCTGTACATTTTGGCATTAAAAAAAAAATGACATAAAGACTCCTTAGTATTATTACAAAATGAACATTCATTCCCAATGTCCATACATTTAGAAAGCAGTAAATTAGTTGGGTGTATTTTGTGTAATATCTTCAAATGAATTTCTCTTACTTTATTTGAAATACAAAATTTATAGGGCAGCAGCCATGCTTTAATGAACCATCAGATTTTAGACACGTTTCGAAACAGTTATGACGTCATGAAGCCTTGCTTGCTAAAATCATGTGACTTGGCCACTTTGAAACATGCTCTGAACCAATTGATTTGAAACAAAAGATTCGTAAAAGTTTCGAAGCCTTATGAGCAGTGCTTCGAAAGCGACCATCACTAGTTGCATCATGATACAAGTGTATATAAGCGTGATTTTGTTATTTCCCTGTGGCATTTAACATCATAAGTTGGACACGGAAGCATTGCATGACGTCAGACTTAAAGGGGACATATCATGAAAATCAGACTTTTTCAGTGCTTCTGTCAAAAAAAAAAAACAGTAATTTTTTACCCACAGTTTTGGTAAACCATTCTCTGCAAGCATGTGAAAAAATAGATCATTGAATTTGGCTCCCCCTGTGATGTCAGAAGGGGATAATACCGCCCCTTAATCTGCCCTACACGGCAAAAAATGATTTTCAAGAATTTTTTTTTTAGTATTTTTGCCTTGTTTTTTTGTCAGTTAAAATATCTAAAAATTCTTAAATTAAGATGCTTTTTCTTGATAAACAAATTGACCCAAGAAAATAAATCTAGTTTTTAGACCAAAAACATCAAATTTAAGTGATTTTGTGCATAAAACAAGCAAAAAAAAAAAATCTGCCAAATGGTAGCAAATTTTTCTTACATTTTTTCTTGAATTTAGTGTTCAAGATTTTTTTGTTTACCCCATTGGCAATTATTTTTTGCTTGTTTTAAGCACAAAATCGCATAAATGTGATGTTTTTGGTCTAAAAACGACTTGTTTTATTGGGTCGTTTGGCTCATCAAAAAAAAGCATCTTAATTTAAGAATTTTTAGATATTTTTACTGAAAACAAGACAAAAAAACATTTAAATATTTTTTTCAGTGTACAACTAATCACAGCACTGCCATTTAGTGCAGAGATCAGCTCATTTGCATGTTAAAGGACACACTTAAAATGGCACATTTTTGCTCACCCCAACAAAGTGTCAATTTTAAAAAGCTATAATAAATTATCTATATGATATTTTGAGCTAAAACTTCAAATATGCACCCTGGGGACACAAAAGATTTACTTGACATCTCAAAAAATGCAGCTAGATTTGATATACTAGTGTCCTAATTGTTTGAAAGGATTCTGGATTGAGTTTTTCAAGTCTGACCCACTGAACCTTTCAGTTTTACACATAGGAAATGTTTTATAACTCATGCTTTCATAAACAACTGGCACCTCTGTTGTAACTCCTTGTAAACTTCATTTGTTTCTTTCCATCACAAATCAACTCGTTTCAGCATTAATGAAGGTAATACCATGCTGTTTTTAAATTACCTCCAGTCCTTGGTTAGTATATATTGGCTAAATAGGACGTTCTACCTAAAACATGCACATACGGTTTTGATTCATTTTAATGCCAGCGTGTCAACACGTTGACTTCAAAAAAGGTGTGAAGTGAAGATCAAATTCAAGTAATGAGACCAAAAGACCTGTTTTACATTTAACATGCATCTAATAGCCTGCCGAGACCTGTAGAGAATTGAGATTTTGCTATTCAGGGCTTTTAGTGTCAGACGTGTTGATACATTGTTTGTGTATTTGTGTATTGCATGCATTTTCCAAACCACAGGCATGAACACATACATTTCACTCTCTCACATTCACATACATAAGTACAAGGTAGGTAGACACAGACAGACAGATCAAATCCAGAGTAGAAAAGCAGGACAATACATGAGAACCGCACTGATCTGAGACCTGATTTACTTCTGTAGATAAAATATTTACACATGAGGTCTTTTCACTCTTCACTAATGACAGGCGGTGGGAGGGACTACAGATTTCCATAAAGCCTGTGGGTTCCCATGGCGAGCGGTGTGGACTGGGGATGTGGGAATGAAGGTAACCCTAAAGTCACAGACCCATGGGCTGCAGCGGGAGGGGCTCTTCTCCTGCTACTGTCATTACTATCAGCTGTGTGTCCATAGACAGTACAGACATTAACACCATCACACACACATGTAAAACAAGTTAGAACAAACACAGCTGTTCTCCTTCATGCTGTAGTAAAGCCCTGCTGCTGTCACAAACACACATAGACCCTTGCTATAATCCTTTTTACTGGGAACCCAGTGCTGTACATATTATACCACGGGCCAGTTGAATACTTTATTCTGATTGGTTGAGAAATATTTCACGGGTGTTGATTATTTTTCTGTAAAACGCACACCTAACCTTTTAAATGTCTTAAAGGTGCAGTGTGTAATTTTTAAAAGGATCTCTTGACAGAAATGCAAAATAATATACAAAACTAAATTATCAGGGGTGTATAAAGACCTTTTTATAATGAACTGTTATGTTTTTATCACCTTAGAATAAGACGTACTTACACAGAGGGTCCCCTTACATGGAAGTCGCCATTTTGTGACGCCATGTTTCTACAGAAGCCCTTAGCGCACAAACTTTTTTACTAAGTTGTCTCCGACAATGACATGTTTGTCCAGTGGCGGCTACCGTAGCTTCTCTATGTGTTTCAAAAGCGAGGGTACTAGGCAGTGGACTGAGCCGTTGGTTGCAATTCGCAACCTCACCACTAGATGCTGCTAAAACTTACACACTGCACCTTTAAAATACCCACCGGCCCGTCGTCAATTATTCCTTAAATAGCCTATACAATACTACAGCATGCATACCCTCAATATATAAACTTTACATTGTCAACTACAATATTAAAATAAAATTACACTGTCGTTAAAACAGTTAAATTACACAATCATTGACATGATTCTAACAGTGTTGCTAACAAAAGGGTTTATAAAGTCGCTAAATTTATTAACGAAGTGGCTATGATGGTAAAAAAAATTGTAATGATAAAAACTGTAAAACAACACATTTAACTAAATAGACATTAACCAGTCCCTCCAGAAAAATGCGATTATAAGTCCGCATATTTATGCGGGGGCCGCATTTTTTCAAATACGCCGCAGCGGCCGCACCTTCGTATAAATAGCAGATTTTTGTGCGCAAAATATGCGGGCTTGCATGATTTCGTAGTCCCCGCATTTTCGTAGCAAAAATCACATATATAGCAGAAAGTTGAAAAATGTTGCATTTACCTCACACAAGCGCAGCCATATCCCCTGTTGCCATGGGAACGTTATACACTGTAAAAAAATCCGTAGAAATTGCAGCTGAGTTGCCGGTAATTTACCGTAGATTTAAATTTATGTTATTTACCGGCAACACTTTGTTCAAAGTTAAACGAACATCAAACATTCACAAGTCTTCGTCTTTACAGAGCAAAACTAAAAAACAGCATCAAGCAAAACATTCTGGGAAACAAAATCTGAAGCAAAAAACAGAAAAAGGTTGATGATGATTTCTGGTTCCCAGAATGCTTTGCATGAGGCTGCTATTGTATAGCTTCACTCTGCAAAGACAAAGACCCGCCAATATTCAAAATTCATTTAACTTTGAACAAACTCCTGCCAGCAAATAACACAAATGTAAATCTGCGGTGGATTACCGGCAACCCAGCTGCAATAACATTGAAATTTTTACGGACTTTTTTTACAGTGTAATGTGACGTGATTGTGTGACGTGAACATCAATGAAAAGCTGCAAAAGCGGCAAACCGTTTTTGCAAGTTCCCGCAATTTCATTGCATGAAATTGCATAAATATCCTGCATATTCCATCGCATTTTTTAAGAAAATGTGCCGCAAGATCAAGGACTCTGCATTTTTCTGGAAGGACTGATTAACTCATTCCCCGCCACGCCAGCCATATTTTGAAAAGTTGCCCGCCATCATTTTTTGTGAGTTTCACAAAAGTTTCACAAAATGCCTTCCAGGAAAATTTTCTTCTAAAAATATATAAACAAGCATATAAATATATCAAATAAAAGAACAGACCCTCTGCTTGCAAACAAACAATAAACAAACAAAACGGTAAAAAACTTTCATTCTATCTATTTTTTCTCTGCTTATAAACTCTTAAATATGCATATTTTTCTTTAAAAATACACATTTTTTGCAAAAAGCTAAATTATTTGCATTTTAGTGAAGGAATTTTGTTAGAGATCAGACTCAGAGAACAATTATCAAAACATACACAGAGTTTAAAATTAGTAAATAACATTTTGGCTTCAGTTTTTTCATAAATTGGGTAAGATTAATCTAGTGGATAATCGCAGCATTGCAGATTAACATAAAAAATGTATCAGGAAAACTTTTTTTTATGCAAATGTTTTCTCTTAATCGACAAGATAACTCGTCAATGGTGACGAAAGAGTTAATAAACATTTTGCATATTTTATATAGCAATATTTATAGGTATTATCACATGCATGCTTTGGTACTGAATGTCAGCGCTGCTCTGGTACAAGATGTAACAGTCATGCTAATATTTAAATATTCAAATTAGCATATTATCTCTCTCTCTCTCTCTCTCTCTCTCTCTCTCTCTCTCTCTCCTCTCTCTCCTAACTACATGTAATGAGCTGAATCTGATAAACTATGTTCAGATCAGGACTGTGTTTCTGGTACAGTATATTCTGATAAATCAGGTGTCAGAACTGTGGACAGGAACAAACTTTCCCAGATGTAAATCACTATGTTGAGATTCGTGGGAAAGAGCGTGTTCATGTGTTTGTGTGTGTGTGTGTGCAGATAAGGAGTGGTTTTATTGGTGAGTGGGAAAACAGAAACGCACGTAAGTGTGACCGAATGAGAGAGAGAGAGAGAGAGAGAGAGAGAGAGAGAGAGAGACTTTTATTTAAAAGACTTTGATATTGAGAAATGTAAAAAAGTGACAAATTTTTTATTCAAATTTTGATTTCATAATTTTTTATTTAATAATTTAATAATATTGCTAAAATGTGTAGCTTGTAATGCACTATCTTTGGATAAAAGCCTTTGCCAAAGGGATAAATGTTATATTTTGTATATTTACCAGTGACGGCCGGTGACTTCTTTTTTCAAGAGCGCTCTATGCGAAGTTTGTCACATCATGTTTGTAGCCCATCATGTGTGTGGTTCCTGTTTTCAAAATATGTGTTCTGCGCGTCGAGTGATCCTGTGTGCGTCACGTGTCTTGTCAAAATAAGTGCCTGCTGCAGACGCGTCTAAAGGGTTTATTTATGATAAAAGAGACGCTCGCATTTGCCAGATACTCGCCTAATCTCTTGCGTAATCAGAGTTTACTGTTAAGTGAGTGTGTTGTGTGTATTTTGTAAACGTGAGCGTCAAAACATGAGCGTTTTGACACGTTTGCAGCAGGCACTTATTTGAACAAAACACGTGATGCACATGGTTCACATGACGCAACAAACACATATTTTGGAAACACGAGCAACACACATGACACTCCGAACACTTATTTTGAATTTGTGCCCCTCGGATGAGCAGTCAGGTGCCGCCACTGATATGTACTCTCGACTACACTGCATTGGTTGCTGGGCAATGATTAATTGCGATAAATCACATACAAAATAAAAGTGCATTTTCCATAATATAACACACACATACATATATCCGAACATTTTATTAATATATCCATATAAATTAGGGCTGTCAAAATAAACGCGTTAATAACGCGTTAACGCAAATTCATTTTAACGGCACTAATTTTATTAACGCGCGATTAAGCCAACACGCAATTTCTGTTTGACCCACAGCTGGATGAATTGAGACGCAGCAAGTGACTGGTGCTGTCTAGATGAGTCGGAGCTTTTCATAAAAATAAGAACATTAAGCTCTCGTCTAGCGAATCCAATGCTCTAAATGGTCATTAAACATCTAAAATGCACGTTTTCTGCACGTGCAGTTTTCTTTATCTGCACGTTTTCTGTGAGGTGTACCGTGCAAAATCCATATAAAGCAAAGATGCGTCTTCTTTCACTTTTTAGTTTCGTTTTAAAAAGCATTCAGAAATTATAGAAAATAGACCGCAGGACTTTCTTGATGTTAAAATAATTATTAAGAGAGATAAAGTTTGGGATCTGATTGATGTTAAAAGAGTTATTAAGAGTGACAAGGCTCAAAAGCGATGTCTGACGCAGACGTCTGAAGCGCATGCACACAAACGCGCGAGTGCGTGACACTTCGTGCTATTTATACGCATCTTCAGGAGACTGGGCTCGATATACATAGACATCTAACACAAAATTACAGGTTTAAAAATATCTGTTTTGACAAGAATTCACGCAGGTATGACCTATAATCTGTTATATCTGAAGTGAATGTTTGGTTAACTGTTCAGGAAAAGTATCTGTTGTGTCATTTATATTAAACCCTTGCATTATCCTACAGTCTTAAAGTGGTCTGTCTCAATGTCAAAATTAAACAATAAAAGAAAAACATATATGTATATTGATATTGTTTTTGCTCTGCATTAACAGGTATAGTTCTGTCATGCTTTGTCAGATTCCGACAATTGTTCCAATTGTTTTGAAGTTTTTTAATAGAGAATGTTAAAATATAAATGACACATTTTTGAAAATTTGCTCATCCCAACTCAATTTGCCAGCACAGGTCACAAATGATGCAGCAGCAAACAGAAATGGAGAAAGAACAAGGTCTTCTAAAGGCAAAACCATTTATAAAACTATGGCTGATGGTTCTGTTGAAAATGTAAACAGGCTGTTGTAGACATACATTTGCATATAGCATATATATTATCCAAATCCATGCTGATTAAAGCATTAAAATCTTAAAAAGTGTTACATTTAGGTAAATTTAGAACAGATAAAAATGTGCGATTAATTTGCGATTAATCGCGAGTTAACTCATGAAATCATGCGATTAACTGCGATTAAATATTTTAATCTATTGACAGCCCTAATATAAATATATATACACATGGTAATCTTTCTTAAATACATTTTTATTCATAAAAAATCACTTTTGTTTTGTATGGGATTAATCTTTGCCCAGCACTAATAAAAACTAAAAGTCAGGGAAAGAGAGAGACAGATCTAGACGTTTTTATAATATACATTAAATACAATAGTGCCAAATGTATCAAGTCAGATGTGATTTATGCTGACGTATAAAATGAAACCAGCAGTAAGAAATATTTCATATATAAATGGTGTTAAAATGAAATATTTAATACAGTAAACTTCAGAACAGTTTTGTTAGCAGTCACCTTTCTCCAAAATTATTGACACTGCACACAGTTGTTTTCGTCAGTTTGTGTTTTTGGGAATTAGTTTGTGTTATAGAAACTGAACTCATTACATTGGCATTTCTAGTTGAATTTCTAAAGAAGAGAGCACTTGGAGAAAGTTTGTGTTTTGCAGCAATCTGTCTGTTTGACCTTCTCAATCTGACGTGACTAAAGTAAACACAGTGGAGGAAAAAAGTTTAAAGGAATTTGTATAAAAATAACTATGGAAAGTCAGAAATGGATGGATAGAATGATGTATAAAGAAGGAATAAAAGTGGTAGAGCATGACAGAAGTGTATGAGTTTGCTGTTTTGGGGCAGATGGTATCTGGCAAAGTACCAGACGTTGTTTAACAGGCTCCCCTGAGGAACGTGAACACATGCATACACACACAAACATAGCGGCACGCCGCAGGCCAGATTCCATTCAGCAATTTCACCTTATCAACAATTTAACACTAAACAAAAGCAAGTGGCATAAAAAGATAGGTTAACTAGGAGGAAAAAGTTTAACACACAAACAAGCGTGTATGTGCCCATTTCCAGTTTACCAATTTAAGGCAGATGTAAGTGTTTGGATGCTTTGCCATTTAAGTTTGAGTTCCACTTTATCCTGAAGGCCATGAAGTGATAATCACAGATAGCGGATTTTATAAATATCTGTTTTTGATTTCTTTATCATTATGAAAGCAACTAAACCAAGGACCAAATCTACACCATTGCTGCTAAAGTTACTGTACTAATTTGCTGCTTATTCTAGATTCATCTATCATACAAGACTCAAATTTACATTCTTACAGATGCACTCTGTACCACTTTACATACGCAGATGAGAGATGGGTTGAGTCAGGAATGAATTGCGAAAAGAAGGGGGATTACACAGAGTAAAGTCATTTCCGCTGTGCTGGGAAGTCTGGCAGAGGTCGAAGACTTTTTACACTGTTCCTTAACTTTAAATATCAACAATCACACCACAGAAGGACAAAAAAATGAACAAGCAGCCATGCTCTCAAATTAGACTTGTGACAGATATAACCCTTACAAAAAATAACCATGGTTTTACTACAGTTAAAACCAAAAAACCATGCACTGTAATATTTTGCTGATAGTAATCAATACGGGTGATTCTCGCGTTAGACATATGAGGTGTCATGAAACATTTTGATAAAAAAGTAAATGCAAAGTAAGAGTATCAAAATAAGAAGCATACAGTTACAAACATCTCTTCGTTATTTCAAATGACATCATACAAACCAATTAAGTTGTTTTTTCCACATTTAATGGGACATGTTTCATTACCGCAACATGTCCATGACTGGATTTGGGTTCGTTGACATGGAAATATTAATATTTTAAAAATAAAAAGCTTCAGTGCATATTATACTATAAACATTTAAAGTAAAGAAACATGTGGTATTTGGTGATCATTGGTAAATGTAGAGACAATAATAAGAAATATAAATGTGTCTAAGACCAATTTTCTCATCCTCCGCAACCATTTTCAATCACCGTTTAAGCCCTAAAGGAACTAACATTTTTTTTTTTAATTGTTGGAGGGGACATAATTGACTGTGACACTCAAGATGGCTACCAGGTAAGCAGTTCTTATTTTTTCTCTCCAGAAAAAAGTTGAAATTTTGTTTGTCATAGTATCTAGACAACTTTTTAGTTCTCATTACCGAAAAATGTAATATCATGTTGCGGTAATGATCATTTTGATAATGATAATCTAAAAAATGTAAATAATTCTATAGGAAATATTTTTTGAATCCTCTAAAAATAATGGTTATAGAAAGTTCAGACCTTAATCTTATATGTGCAAAAAAATTGGCTTCAAGGCCTTTATTAAAAATGTTGATGCTAGACACCTTCTATATCTGAATTTTATGAGAATCACCCATACACCAAAAAACCATGGTTACTACACTTTTACCACAATAAAACCATGGTTAATTTTTGTAAGGAATATTTTATTTAAGGATATATCATATCAGGTGATGGCGCTAAAGCTACAGTTTACTATAGTATATCAGTACTACTATAAGACAGGCCATGGATCATTTAATAGATTTAATACTAAATTCATAACCAAAAGGATCTGAAAAGGGTCTCTACTATTTTAAAAGTTACTATACATCAACTGACATATCAATAGATTTTGAGGGGTGTATGTTTAGCGATAGGCTATTAAATATATATATATGCGAAACACAGTTATGCACTGTTATAGCTTTAAAGTTTTGTGTGTTGCTTGCATTCATGTGAGCAGGTTTATGACAAGCATAAACTGTGGGGAAATGTTTACCACAATTACTCATCCAGATCTAACACTGTGATATACAGAATAGCACAAACACTTTTAGTATATTTCTGCTTTAGACATAAATAAGAGCTGAGTTCGTCAAAGCGGCCTTATTAATATTTCAGACTATAAACAGAAAGAGCGAAACTGTTGATACATAAGGCTTAAGTTAAAATCCCCACTAAGATTCAAAGCTCATGAGGTCATGTTAATGCTAAATATTACAAACCCAAAAAACACCTATCATTTAATTTCTGTTTTTTTTTTGCGGGTTTAGAAAATAATGTGTATAAAGAGAATTAAGCCTGAATTGAAATAACATGCAAAAATAGCCTATAAACTGTCTCAAAATAATAACTAGCATCACTATACAAGTATAACTTTATATGTATGGTACAGTATAGCTAAATAAAGCATCATGAGGTTGCATAAAGAAGCATTGGAGAAGGTGGATCATGTTGCACACTTGGCACAAGCAGATCAAAACAGTGTCTTAGTGTTACTTTAAGCGAACATCGGAAGTGTGCTTTGACACCATTGACAATTTTCCAAGACACTGGCTAAAAATAGCTGTTTTCATAATTAAAACAAGCTGTTGCCCTTTAAGCTCAGCATTACAAAGAAGCAAACAATCCTTACACAAACTTATCTTTTCATTAAAACTATCAACACTTGGTCCTGCGATTGTTATTTCTTCTGTCACCAAATTACATCTTATAGTGAAAACAAAAAAACTTAAGTAGCTGTGTATTTTGCCCAAACAATTAATCTCTATGGTATTTTGTTGTTTTTCTGTGGTTAATCTTCAAAAATATATTTTATTCATTAAATGATCTATTATTTAAATTATTTTAAAAAACGAAATACTGAAGGGCAAATTTGTAACATTGAAATTTGTAACATAGGACGTTTCTCTAAACACATAGTTTTGAGCTTCTCAAAATGGGGGCCCTGAAATGGTGCCCCAGTTTTATAAAATACATTAATTCATTATCAATTCTGTGTAATTAAACCTCAGAAAAATAAGGCTACTAACCAACACCACTATTGTATATTTTAATCAGTTTTGTTTCATTAAAATTTTATGTTTTGCAATGTTTTATGTCAAAAATTTCTTTAGGAGCCTGTAAAAAATTCCTTAGAAATTACAGTGTTACTTGCAGCTGGTGCCAGTAACTTCCTGTAGATTTAAATTTATGTTATTTACTGGCAAGAGTTTGTTCAAGGTTAAATAAATATTAAATATTAACCAGTCTTTATCTTTACAGAATAAAACTATACAATAACAGCCTCATGCAAAGCATTCTGGAAACCAGAAATCATCATCAACCTTTTTCTATTTTTGCCTTAGATTTTGTTTCCCAGAATGCTTTGCTTGATGCTGTTATTTTAGTTTTACTCTTTAAAGACTTGTTAGTGAATTTTAATTGAACTTTTAACAAAATGTTGCCATTAAATAACATACATTTAAATCTACAGTAAATTACTGGCAAACAGCTGCAAGCAACACTGTAATTTCTACGGATTTTTTTTACAGTTGCATAGTAGTATTATAACAACTGAAAATGCGCAATGTGACCACAACCCGGCAATGGAGAGCTGGAGCCGAGTCAATCCTGAAGAATTTTGCTCCTCCTTCCTAAAACTTTGGAGGTGTTGCGCTTTTGTCATTCAGTAAAACATCACCGTGTTTGTGATTGTGGAGCGCAGACGTTTGGATGCGCGCGAGCTGGACAGATCGCGGAAACTTTGCGAATAAACCGCATAATAAATGAGTGTCAAAACTCGCTTTCAGGAGACATTAATCCTTCTTGTGTTATGAGTCTACAAGAGATTTAAGCGTCTTAACTTGTGGATAAAATACAGCACGGTTGATTCGTCTTACGTATTTGTGCAGGTAAGAAGTCTAATGTTTTATTTCTAGATTGCAAAGCCTGATCGCCATACATTGTTATACACTTACTTTGTACGAAAAGATCTTAAACAGATTGGCAAAAACTTTACGGGTTACACAAATTCATTTTATCAGTGTTATGTCATAGAAATCTTGGAAAATCAGAGTGTTTAAAATTGTTGTATTCGCGGTTTGAACAGATTGGAAAATGCAATTATTTTGACTATAATACCTACATTTAGGGTAATTTTTCAATGCAATATATAGCAACTTATTGTGAATACAATTTTTGTTTTGTTTTTGTGTTTGTTTAAATCCTGACACTAAAAGTTTGATCGTCCTCTTACGAAAAAAATAATCATGGTTTTATTGTAGTATTTATGTTTTTGGCAGACTGATTACTATACTATTTTTTACCCTAATATGGCTAAAACGTTCCTGTAGTGAGACATGGTCATTTTGCGATGATTGTTTTGTTTATAAACACCGCAGTTAAACTATGGTCACTGTAGTAAAACCATGGTTAATTTTCATAAGGGTCAAGTCTATGTGAACGCATGCGCTGTCAACCCTTCACTAAAGCACGTCCCGTTTAAAATATGAGCTTCGTACCAGGTAACTGAAGCGGTTTATTAAATCGTTTAGTCAGTGACAGATGGTTTCTGCGAGCTCGTGTTGGAACAGTCGTGCGAGAGAAAATCACAAAAATAACAAATAGGCCTATTATATTTAAACATGTAATTATTGTGTCCGTATGATTCAATTAAATGTAAAAGGGTTAACATTTCAATATAAATTTGCGATTACTTGCATACATTCTCTTTTTTGAGGACCAAGTCTAAAATTTCTGGTTTTATTTCATTTTGAAAGAATATTTGGGGGGTAATTGCAAAAATGTCAATGTGGTGTAACCGGTCTGTGTTGATTTGTGTAACTAGTATTTTTTTAAATAATAATATAAATATATTCATAAAAAATGTGGAATAAAATATAATCATCTATTTTAACGTAATATGATTGTTTACATACATTTTTACATAATTTGTCAAAGATTATGTAGAAAACAAAGCCGTTTTTAGCATATGTCAGGACAAATATTACAAAAACGCATTCAAAATTTGTTATTTTAAAAAATAACGACTAAAATAATATTTATTTATTTTTTATTTTTTTGATGATTACGCTTACATGCCATCAAGGTGGATAAAATATTTAATATTTCTTATTCTTTGGCGCAATTAGCGGTTACACCATTTGACATTTTCAGGTCCATTCAATGTTAACTTTAAAAATGGTGCAAATGTAATTTTTATTGCATAAAGTTTGCATAAATACACTATGTGCATTGAAATAAACCTGATGCATGCTTTTAAACAGGTTTTTTTAAAAAGATTTTTGAATTTCTCATCTTGCCAAACCCTTTTTGTCACTGACCCTTTGCATTATATTGCACCCCAACAGTGATTGTATCTGTGTTTGCACACAGTGTGAAAAATCGTGCAATACACATGCCAAATTCCAATTTTGTGTGCACATGATCATTCCTATTCACTTGGCACATCTTTTCATGTCGTTTTATGTATTAGTTAAAAAATTCGAACTCATTGTCGCTTGGGTTTGGGTTTATGACGATTTTTTTTTAATAAAATGAAATTCTAACCCAAACTCCAATTCTCACCTCAACTCCAAGCGACCATGGTTGAAAAATAGACAAAAAACATGAAGAAACCTATATATTAAATGACATCCTACAGCAAATCCCAAATCCAAACCCAAGCGACAATGGTTTAAAAACAGAAAATAAAAGAGATATCCCGTTATTAGGTGAACAGGAAGGACTGTTATATCATATGCATGCAAAATTGGAATTTCCAATATGTAGGCTATTGCATGACTTTTCACACTGCGTGCTATTTATACACACTTCATGAGAATGGATTGGTTTTTGTGATAATCCTGTGAAATGCGCTATAAAAGCATTATGAATAAACAACTATCAAAACAAAGCCAGTACAAATCCTACCTCATAAAACTCATAGCTTGCAAAGCTCCTCTTATTAAAATGATCTTTATCTTTATATTAAACCTCCGTTCTCTTCCTTCTCGCTCAATCTATGGCATTTAAACGGGTGAGCAATTGCTTACAGGCGTAAATCTGTTTTGTTACACGGTGCGTAAAGGAGATTATGCTCGGTTATTCCGGTTTCTAAACCCATTATTCCCGTTTGTGTAAAGCCTTAAGGAAGAAGGTTTCTCTGGAGGACTCTATTATGATGTTTTTATGGGTACTGTATGTGCTGAAGAACATGCTGTGATTTTGAACATTCAGTTTATTGGTTCTGAATAGTTCAGGACTATGCTAGAGATGCTGAATGTCATGTATGTAGTAAGGTGTGGCACTCGCATATGGTTTTTAGTACTCAACATAACTCAAATAATGAGTCAGAACCAAAAACCTTCATGTAGTTTTATGTATTTGACAGTCCAAATTGACTTACTTTTTATCAGTAGTCTATAGTATGTGTGTTTCCTGGGTTTAAACTTTTTTAGTACCAACTGAGCTACAAGAACACCTGAGTTATTTTGAACTTTGAATTGAACATTTTAACTTTAGTTTTTTTAAAGACTGTACCGCATTTGGCACTACTAATAGGTTTATTGCATAACTAAGCATTAAACCTCTCAACTGACCCTGAAAGCAAAAAACAACAACAAGAGATTTGTTTATGAATGACGTCACGACCAGAGTACCATGGGCCAAGTTACATTTGACCTGTCATTAGCAATTTACTCAACTGCATTCTTTCGTAATTTGCTGTAATAACTACTATGCGTGTTAACACTTTCGCCTTGTTTTTGTTCAGAGTTAGACATCAGCTGGCAAGCTGCCACTCATCGCTCGCAAGGGGGGTGGTTTAAGCTACGAACAGGGATGAAAGTATGAGAAAAGCAAAGATAGAAGAGGGGAAATACAGAAGGAGAGCAAGCAAAGAAACACAAGCAAACATTCCTGACACGGTGTCTCAGCAATTTAATTAAAGGGGCTTGTGGGATGTTGGAGTGGGCACTCATAGGTGAAGGCTTAACCCCCCCTAGCCAGGCTTGGACTAATCCCAAGGGTCAGCTAATAAGTACTTGGGTCATGCCACCATGACAACTAAATAGGGGAGTATCTCAGTCAGGAGCTTCCTTGCCACTGAGCTAATAACTACATGATGGACGTTAAGACGAATAAGTGTATGCAGATGTTGAGGAAAGAATGACTTTAATTAGTTGGCGGTACGGAGTCGAGTGTCTAACGTGAAGAATGTTTACGTAGAAACTCTCTGATTGTGAAGTCTGACGCTTTCGTGTCTTGAGTGAAACTCTGGCTCTCATTAAAGGTCACGGGCGTTCAAAGACTTGGATGGAAAACACTTCACTTTTTGTTTGGATTATACCAATCACTCAAAATCCTAAAATCGGTGAAGTAGCGACTCGTAAGAATGTCCCCTCCTCCTGAGGCGGGATTTGATTTTGCTTTGCTTTTGTTCTCTTTAAGGTGTTTTATAAACAAAACGTTGCAATAGAGGAAAACAATGGAACAGTATTCAGCCTTATTGGATTTTGGGTCTGTGCTATGCAGAATTGGAGCATCTGTCATTCACAGATTCACAGAAAGTAAATATATTGAAAGATACCTTAAATATAATAAAAATCTGTTTTTCTATGATTAAAGGAACACTCTACTTTTTTGAAAATATGCTCATTTTTCAGCTCCCCTAGAGTTAAACATTTGACGTTTACCATTTTGGAATCCATTCAGCTGATCTCCGGGTCTGGCGCTAGCACTTTTAGCATAGCTTAACATAATCCATTGAATCTGATTGGACCATTAGCATCACGCTAAAAAATAACCAAAAAGTTTCAATATGTTTCCTATTTAAAACTTGACACTTCTGTAGTTACATCGTGTACTAAGACCGACGAAAAATTAAACGTTGCGATTTTCTAGGCCAATACTAGGAACTATACTCTTATTCTGGCGTAATAATCAAGGACTTTGCTGCCGTACCATGTCTGCAGCAGGCGCAATGATATTACGCAGTGCCCGGAAATAGTCCTCTGCTATTAAAAGTTACCATGGGGACTATTTTCAGGCACTGCGTAATATCACTACGCCTGCTGCAGCCATGTTACGGCAGCAAAGTCCTTGATTATTACGCCAGAATGAGAATATAGTTCCTAGCCATATTGGCCTAGAAAATCACAACTTTTAATTTTCCGTCGGTCTTAGTACACAATGTAACTACAATAGAGTCAAGTTTAAATAGGAAACATATTGAAACTCTTTGGTTATTTTTTAGCACGATGCTAATGGTCTAATCAGATTCAATGGATAATGCTAAGCTATGCTAAAAGTGCTAGCGCCAGATCCGGAGATCAGCTGAATGGATTCCAAAACGGTAAAAATCAAACGTTTAACTCTAGGGGAGCTGGAAAATTAGCATATTTTCAAAAACAGTGGAGTGTCGATCCCTTTAATATATAGCTGTTATGTTGTGGCTGCCCATGTAGGATCTATTTGATGTTTATATATTCAGTACAAATCGTACCCCTACTGTGTGTATGAACATAGCCAAAGTAAAGGCAAGGACCAATGCCAAGACAAACAAGGAAGTATAATCAATCAAGCAAAGAGAATTAAATGTTAGAAGGATCGTAGAAATACTATAAGCACCAATAAGACATTTGGTTTTGCATGTAAATTTAGTATTTTAAGTTTTGACCTGTGATAAGTTGACATAACTTATAAAAACACATTATATGTTTATGTTACTTTAATTTAACAAATTTTGTTGATTTTTTTATTACATTTTTATTATATGTGCGCAAGTATTTGCATATTGCAAGTTTTTCTCCTCCACTTTAATATGGGAACTAACCCACTGAAGAACCCCTTTTGCAAACAATTATGTTTTAGCTTCATTTATCACCTGTGAAGACAAGCTTGCAATATCCCAGGAATTCAGTTCTCCGTATGCAACTCTCCAATGATTTATTTATTTACCGAAAATGAGATGTGACATCCGGTGATTCACATCTAGAAAGAGAATTGAAAAGAGAAAGTGAACGACTTGTGGTGTTTGACTTCGTGTGTTGGGTGGTGGTTCAGGTTGTCACAAGTCAAGAACATCAAACATCCGTTTGCAGTCCTTCAAACACAGTAGTCCACGAGAGCGCATGGTTGATCAAAGGGATCTGCGTCTCGGGTTACTTTAGCTGATACATGCAGTACTAAGATACATATAAGTTTTACTAAAGCAAACATGAAATATGTTAAGAGGTGAAGCAAGGTACATTTCCTGGTACCATTTGGCAGATACCCAAAGCATTACAGTGCATTCAAGCTATGCATTTTATGACTGTATGCATTCCCTGCCAATTGTTTATGGCGCCATGTTCAACCTATTTAACTTTTGAAGA